>NC_052169.1:14523444-15141775 GCF_902713615.1 Scyliorhinus canicula | reverse complement strand
AAGTCAGATACTTTAGTTCAATCTGATCACAGAGTCCCTTGTAATTCTCCAACACAGGAACACTGGTTATCACAGCTTTCAGGCCGTCAAATGCCTGTTGACACTCCGCTGTCCACTGGAATTTATTACGCTTCTTCAGCAAGTCCATCAGTGGAGCAATCAGGCTACAAACCGTTTGCACAAATGTTCGATCAAATCCACTCATGCCAAGAAATCGCTTTATTTCCCTTTGCGTCGAGGGTATCGGAAACTCCCCAATAACTTTAGTTTTCACATCCCGTGGGACCATTCGACCCAGTCCGACTGTATGGCCAAGGAAGGTGACTTGGGCTTTTCCAAATTCACTTTTGGCTAGGTTTATCACCAAATCCTCTTTCTGAAGTCGATCGAAGAACTCCATCAGATGTTTTAAATGTTCTTTCCATGTCTGGCTGAAAATTACCAGATTGTCGATGTATTGGGTAATCCTGAAATGACTTTGTTAGTTAACCTTTGAAATGTGGCTGGGGCATTTTGCATGCTCAATGGCATAACGTTGAATACCATCTGGAGTCACATAAGCTGAAATCTTCTTTGCCCTTTTGGATAAAGGTACCTGCCGGTAACCTTTAAGTAAATCCAGTTTGGAAATAGAACATAGAACAGTACAGCACAGAACAGGCCCTTCGGCCCTCAATGTTGTGCCGAGCAATGATCACCCTACTCAAACCCACATATCCACCCGATACCCGTAACCCAACAACCCCCCCTTTAACCTTACTTTTAGGACACTACGGGCAATTTAGCATGGCCAATCCACCTAACCCGCACATCTTTGGACTGTGGGAGGAAACCGGAGCACCCGGAGGAAACCCACGCACACACGGGGAGGACATGCAGACTCCGCACAGACAGTGACCCAGCCGGGAATCGAACCTGGGACCCTGGAGCTGTGAAGCATTTATGCTAACCGCCATGCTACCGTGCTGCCCCAAATAAAAGCTGATTGTCCCACTTTCTCAATGCAATCCTCCAAACGTGGGCTAGGATAAGAGTCCGTTCTTGTAACTGCATTAACCTTTCTATAGTCCACACACAACCATTGGGTACCGTCTCCAAGCCACTCACCACCCTGACTTGGAAATATATCGCCGTTCCTTCACTGTCACTGGGTCAAAATCCTGGAGCTCTGTCTCTAACTGCACCTTGGGTGTACTTACACCACAGGGACTGCAGTGGTTCACGAGGTCAGCTCACCGCCACCTTCTGAAGGGAAACTAGGGTCGGGCAATAAATGATGGGCCTGCCCACACTCCTGAACAAAATCCAGCTGCTGAAACTCAATTAAGGATGTGCCCTTTTAGAACTTAGAGTAGTAAAGTCCTAGATATCCAAAGACTGCTTTTCCCATTGAGGAGGAGGGGCTGGTGGGTGGTGATTTAACCTGAGGATCGCCACACCTCGGGCGAGGGGCAAGGTTGAGAAGGGAATTGAACCCACACTCTCGGCCTCGCTCTGCATCACAAACCAGCGGTCCAGTCAACTGAGCTAAACCACCGCTACCCCCCCCTCCGCAGCCTCAGAGGAGGCCATGATATCAGGTTAGAAGAATTGGAGAAAAGGACATTGAAGGGAGGTTTGCTAGAGATGCAGGAGATTATGACAGGTTCAGGTAAGATAGATAAAGAAAAGCTGTACCCAAACGGGCAGGTTAGGTGGATTGGCCATGCTAAATTGCCCATAGTGTCCTAAAAAGTAAGGTTAAGGGGGAGGGGGTTGTTGGGTTACGGGTATTGGGTGGATACATGGGTTTGAGTAGGGTGATCATTGTTCGGCACAACATCGAGGGCCGAAGGGCCTGTTCTGTGCTGTACTGTTCTATGTTCTATGTTCTATAAACGGTAGAATAATGGAGTGTAGATTAATTTGTTCTTAAGGGCAGCATGGTGGATAGCACAATTGCTTCACAGCTCCAGGGTCCCAGGTTCGATTCCGGCTTGGGTCACTGTCTGTACGGAGTCTGCACGTCCTCCCCGTGTGTGCGTGGGTTTCCTCCGGGTGCTCTGGTTTCCTCCCACAGTCCAAAGATGTGCAGGTTAGGTGGATTGGCCATGCTAAATTGCCCTTAGTGTCCAAAATTGCCCTTAGTGTTGGGTGGGGTTACCGGGTTATGGGGATAGGGTGGAGGTGTTGACCTTGGGTAGGGTGCTCTTTCCAAGAGCAGGTGCAGACTCGAGGGGCCGAATGGCCTCCTTCTGCACTGTAAATTCTATGATGATCTAAGGTTCGGCACAACATCGTGGGCCGAAGGGCCTGTTCTGTACTGTGTTTTTCTATGTTCTAAAAGCTGATTGGCTGAGGGGCCCATGTGAAATTGGCTGCCTTCCAAAATCTTTATTTACATGAGCTGACCTCAGGGCTCACGAGTGTCACAAGCAATGCATAAAGAATACTTATCCAAACAATCCACGTTTCCTAAGAAGGGAAAGATTTGCATAGCTTATTATTTGCATGCCACTCAACATGAACAGTCCATGAGGAGAATTATCACAGGCAAACAAAAGATGTTTTCTCTCTCGTCTGCACGCAATGCACAAGTGGGCAAGGCAGGGGTGGGGCAAGGGAGGCATTTTATCGAGTCTGCAAGAGCAGGAGATGTGGCGTGCAGGGCTGGGGGGGGGGGGGGGGGGGGGGGTACTGTATTAGCCGGGAGCTGAATTCAGCGGCCTGTTTGTGGCCTGTTGGTCCCGCAGCCTATTTGGCTGCTTCCCACTTGTAACACATTTGTGTTCCATTGATACCCACTGGGGTAAAACATTTCGGGCGTGATTCTCCGCTGCCCACGACATGTCGGAGAATAGCGGGAGGGCCTTCCCGATATTTTTCCCGACCTCCCGCTATTCTCTCCCCCCCCCCCCCCCCCCACGGCCGCCCCACGACACGAATCGCTGCTCGCCGTTTTTTACGGCGAACAGCGATTCTCCCCAGGCCGAGGGGCCGAGTTCCCAGGCCTTTACGGCCGTTTGCACGAACGCAAACACACCTGCTCTCACCGTTCGTGAAAACGGCCGCAAAGTGCCATTCGGGACAACCATGGCACCGATTAGCACGGCCGCACCACGGCCGTGCCAAGGGTGGCATGGGCCTGCGATCAGTGGGCACCGATCGCGGGCAGCGGGTCCGATACCCACGCACTCTTTGTTCCTCCGGCGCCCCGCAGGAACAGTCCGCGGGGCGGCTGAGGGGCATGACGGCCCGCGCATGCGCGTGTTTGACACATATGGGTGATGACATCATCCGCGCATGCGCGGGTTGGAGCCGTCCAACCCACGCATGCGCGGCTGACGTCATCGTGCGCGTCAGCAGCCGTGACGCTTGGCGCGCGGACTTAGCGACGGTCGCTAAGCCCGTGATGCCGTTCGTCACGGGGCCCCGCTGCTAGCCCCGCCCGGGGAGCAGAATCGGGTCCCAGGAGGGGGCGCGGAGGCTGCCGTGAAACACGGCCAGTCTCACGGCAGCCTTCACGACTCTCCGCATTTGCGGAGAATCGCGCCCTTTAATTTCCGTCCTACCTCTCAGCGGCGCACTAGAATCTCACGGCACCCGGTTCGTGTTTGTTTACAGGCAGGGGTGTGCAACACTTGGCTTTGCGCCATTGCGCCCGAGGTGAGAGGTTTTCTTCGTTGAACTCTGCACGCCAGGGAAGGGAGCAGGAGAGCGGCAGCCAGTCTTTTTTGGCTGTTTTTCTCGTTCCTGGGGTGACGTTGCCTCGCTGGGAAACGTTGCCGTTCTGCCGAATGTTGCTGCCGATCCTGTGCATTTGTCGGGGACGGGTTGACCTCAGTTCCTCGTTCAGTTTGCCCGATCAGATCTGCTCCATCGTCTGTTTGTGGCGGGGGCGCTGCTTGTCCAGTTGGCTACGTCAGATTTTGGTTGTTCATTCTCACCGTGTACGATCGAGGTGAAAACATCCCTCCAGCGATACCAAGTTCCCATGTCGGCTGTTGGCTGCGTCAAATATTTGCATCCTGACCTGCTCCCCAACTCTCTGTTCTAACAATAATTCGGTAACTTTATCACGGCGAAATTTGTCTTTTTGCTATTTCACCATCAGTCGGTTGTTTTTTTAAAGTTTTCTTTCATTCGTTCTTGGGATGTGGGCGTGGCTGGCTGGGTCGGCATTTGCTGCCCATCCCTAATTGCCCTTGAGCTGAGTGGCTTGCTGGGCCATTTCAGAGGGGGGAGGGGCAGTTAAGAGTCAACCGCATCATTGTGTGGGCCTGGAGTCATGTGTAGGCCAGACCGGGTAAGGACGGCAGATTTCCTTCCCTGAAAGACATTAGCGAGCCGAATGGGGTTATGGGACAATCAGCAAAAGTTTCATGGTCAGCATCAGACTTTTAATGATTTCAAATGTAACTACCTGCCGTGGTGGGATTCGACCCTAGCACCCCAGAGCATTATCCTGGATCTCTAGATTACTCGTCCAGTGACAATACTACTACGGCACTGCCTCTCCTGTTGGAAGAATCAGCTGCGTATGGCATGACATTAGTCATTGGACTGGACATCTTTTGCCTTCAGTCGATGTGAATCTCCACTCTAATATTGCCTTGTACACATTGTACTGGATCAAATTGATTTTTCTGATGATCCCATGATACCATGGGCAGCATGGTAGCATGGTGGTTAGCATCAATGCTTCACAGCTCCAGGGTCCCAGGTTCGATTCCCGGCTGGGGCACTGTCTGTGTGGAGTCTGCATGTCCTCCCCGTGTGTGTGTGGGTTTCCTCCGGGTGCTCCGGTTTCCTCCCACAGTCCAAAGATGTGCGGGTTAGGTGGATTGGCCAGGCTAAATTGCCCTTAGTGTCCTAAAAAAAATAATGTTAATGGGGGTTGTTGGGTTACTGGTATAGGGTGGATACGTGGGCTTGAGTAGGGTGATCATTGCTCGGCACAACATTGAGGGCCGAAGGGCCTGTTCTGTGCTGTACTGTTCTAATTCTAATCCCCTTGGTAATTTTCACCACTATCTCAGCCTTTCCATATGACTGGGGATAGTGTGCAGATGATGTGTGGTGCTGAATTTCCCAATCAGTCATGCAGTATCTGAATTCCTCACTTGTGAACCGCGGGCCATTGTCCCTCATCGTAATGTTGGGAATGCCATGTTGACTGAAGTGTGCTTTTAGGCATCCTACAATCTCACTGGTAATCATTGACGTTGACTGGTCTACCCCAGGCAGCGGGAGGTGTAGATGGAATCAATGGATGGGAGGCAGGTTTGTGTGATGGACTGGGCGGTATTCACAACTCTCTGAAGTTCCTTGCGGTCCTGGGCCGAGCAGTTGCCTCAATCCCATGGCTCCTGTTTAGCTACTAGAGCATTACTCTGACCCTCGTTAGTCTGATGACTTGCATGGTCATTCTTCAACATTTCTTTTCTCATCTCTTTCGAGATAACGACTCTAGTTCTTTTGTACAGTTATCATCTTGGGTGATAACTTCAACTCTACATCTCCATACACTCTCTTGCAACAACAGATGGGTCCAGGCCATTCTTTCATCGCAAACCCCTGTAACACTCAAGTTGCATCTCGGTGTATAGTTTGCTGCAGCCGAGCAGGATTCTTCAATGCCAGATTCAGATGCACCATCTCTGCTGGGTTGATGCCTTCCAGAGCATGTCATGCTGTTGATTTTCATCGAGTTTGGAAGATGCACTGGCATCACCATCTTCCTTCAAAGCAGGTGCAGCTCTCGACAGCATGTTGCCGATAAACTTTGCTTCCAAGTCACATCTCCGCAAACAAAGTAACATCCGTTGCAAAAGCTTCGGAGCAGTTTGAAAAAGATGCATTGAAATTCTTGTCGTCAGACCCTAAAATCCCCTCATTTCTCCCAAACACGTAATGGTTGAAACGCAAAGGTGTTCTTTCTTGATCTGTGTGTAGCGTCATTCACTTTGCATTGATGCTGTAATTGCAAATACAACTGGTTGTCCTTAAAATCCCCAAAGTGCAGAAGGAGGCCATTCGGTTCATTGAACCTGCACCGACCCTCTTAAAAAAAAGCATCCTATCCAACCACACACCCTCACCCCATCGCCGTAACCCAGTAACCCCACCTACCTTTTTGGTCAATAAGGGCAATTTATCATGGCCAGTCCACATAACTTGCACATCTTGTGACTGCCCACAGCACGACTCCACAGAACACTAAACACCAGTGCAAAATATTAAATGATTTAACTGCATCTGCCAGGAATCATGGAGTAAAAGGTTATCACCAGGAGCACCTGATACTGATACAACTATTGACATAACTATGATGCAATGTCACATGACTAAGGGACATTTAGTGCAAAGAGAATGGAGGCGTGGCCCACAGCATCATTCTGGGCGGCTGCCGAGACTGGGAAAAGTCAACAACGTCGGGAATCCTGGGATAAGAGCACCCTTCACCCTGATTTTTTTTAAAAACAAAGCCCCCCCCCCTACATATGGAGACCCCACCACAACCACATGGACAACCCCACCCCATGGGCCCCTCTTCCCCAATGGACATGGGAATCTCCAGATGGAGCAGCCAAGTGGACCCCCCCACCCCCCCACCCCCCTCACCCCCGCCCCCGCTACTACCCCAGCACTGACCCCCGCCACTTTATTTGGTACTGCTCTCTGGCAATGTCCACTGACACTGCTGCCTGCCACCCTGGAACTGTACCCTGCCACCACCCTGGCACTGCACCCTGGTACAGCTCCTACCACTCAGGCACCGTACCATAGCACTGCTCCATGCCACTGCAACCCTGGCACAGTGCCCTGCCACTTCCCACCACCCTGGCACTGCACCCTGGTACTGCTCCTACCACTCAGGCACCGTACCATAGCACTGCTCCATGCCACTGCAACCCTGGCACAGTGCCCTGCCCCTTCCCCACCACCCTGGCACTGCTCCCTGGTACTGCCCCTACCACCTTGCCACCCTGGCACGGCACCGTAGCAGTGCCCCCTGCCACTGCCACTCTGGCACAGTACCCTGGCACGGCCCCGACACTGCTCCCTGCCATCCGGCACTGCACACTGGCACTGCCCTGCCGCCCTGGTACCCTGACACTGCATCCTGGTACTGCCCCATGGCACTGCCCTCTGCCACTTACCCCTGCCACCCTGGCACAGTATCCAGTCCCTCGCACTTTCCCCCGGGTATGGTGACAAACATGGGTGCAAGTTCCTGGCCTACCATCTGTTGGCAAGCAGAAGTACAACCTCGTGAAGAGTTACTGAGATGCACATAGATCTGTAGATAAACAAGAATGGTTTTTACGAATAACGTTCTTAGGATAGCAGGACAAACCTCAAGGAAACCCCATGTAGACCTTGAACCCAAGACGACACATATGTATAGCATTCTTGAAATACTTTTCATTTAAATTTCCATCTGAGACGAAAATGGGTATGATCTTGTTTGTAGGTGGACGGCAGGTTCAGGGTTAGACAATACAGAGTGGCCATAAAATTTGTCTTTGAGACCAGGTTTTCTAAGTGCTTGTAAAGATCTCTTATCTGCAGCCCACAGAATGGAAGTGTCAAACTGTCACCAACAAGTCGTACAACAAAGAAGCACAAAGCAGTATTTATTTATTTTATATAAAGAACAAAGGTAGCTCACAATGCCCGGAGCGATACATTGATCAGGAAGGTGTGACGTGGCCTTTCGTAAGAAGCTTAATGAATATGAAAAATGGGATAGGCAGTCTTCTGTTAATTATTGAGAGATAAATTTATAAATCGCTGCCTGTGTTTGACTCGAGTCTTTGTATTCCCACATTAGTCATTCAAAAGTATCTGAAATTATGTTATTAATGTGACCACTTTAACAATGCAATGCGCAAATTGAGCCGGATTCTCCGGTCCCCCGCCCGCATGTTTCTCAGCGGCCCGCCATTCACAGGTGGCGGAATTCTCTCCCCCCGCTGTTTGCCAATGGGATTTCCTATTGGAGCAACACCACAGTGCCAGGGTGGTAGAGGCAGTTCCAGGGTGCAGTGTCAAGGTACCAGGGTGGCAGGGCAGTGCCAGTGTACAGTGCCGGGGCCGTGCCAGAGTGGCAGTGGCACGGGGGCATTGCTACGGTGCCGTGCCAGGGTGGCAGGGTGGTAGGGGTAGTGCCAGGGTGCAGTGCCAGGGTGGTGGGGAAGGGGCAGGACACTGTGCCAGAGTTGCAGTGGCATGGAGCAGTGTTATGGTACGGTGCCAGAGTGGTAGGGGCTGTACCAGGGTGCAGTGCCAGGATGGTGGCAGGGTACAGTTCCAGGGTGGCAGGCAGCAGTGTCAGTGGACATTGCCAGAGAGCAGTACCAGATAAAGTGGCGGGGGACAGTGCTGGGGGAGATGGTGGAGGAGGAGGGGGGGGGGGGGGGGGGGGGGAGGGTGGCGCTTCCGACGGAAAAGTTGAATTGCAATGGCCAAAGAATTCAAGCCATTGTTTTAGTCTTGGAAAAGTGGACACTCTTCAGCAATAATTACCTGAAAGCTCCTGCAATCAGTGTTCGCTGTTGCAAATAAAATGTTGCTTGAATCGCTTTCCAACTGTATTGTTCCTTCATCTGCTTCTCTGGAGGAGGGCGAGGAATTTGTCACTTTCAGTGAGCAAATGCATCCCCCACCTTCTGCCCTGGCCGCTGGGTCTGGCATTCCTCGGGTTCTCCCCACTTACCAGCGACTTTCTCACTGGGACAGCTTCATTTCCATTCCTGGACCCAACTGGTCTGTAATATGGAGGGTCGGTCTGTTCTGCTGGGCAGTGTTAGCACTTCCTGATCAGTCCTAGGGCAGGGTGTCTGATTCTTTGTTCGTCTCACCATGGGCTGTCAGAGAAGGGATTCCATGCAGAACTTCCGTTAAAAACAGGAAGAGCTATCCTGGAAGCAACTGTGGAGAGAGGAACAGAGCTAAAGTTTGGAGACCAGTATGACCTCTTTGGTGGAGGACTGGTGCCCACTGTGCATTTTCCATAGAATCCCTACTGGAGTCTCCTCCATCACACTCAACACCTCATCACTTTCCCATGGCACCTTCCCATGCAATCGCAGGAGGTGTAACTCCTGCCCCATTTACTCCCCACTACTGACCCTCCAATGCCGAAACACTCTGTTCAGGTGAGGCAGTGCACCACGTGCACCTCCTTCAACCTGGTCTATTGAATTCGCTGCTCCAATGCCGTCTACTGCACTCCGGAGAGTCTAAACGCAGACTGGGTGATCGCTTTGCCGAACACCTTCCATCTATCTGCAAGCAGAGATTTGTCAATCTCTCCCTACCCTCCATGTATCGCAGGCCCTCTATCCAGCCCCTACTGCTCCATTCTCTTCCCCCACCCCCCTCAACCTACCCAATACATTCCAGGATACATCTCTTCCTATTTCCAGTTCTCCACACCTCTGACAAAGAGTCATCCAGACTCAATGTTGGGCACGATCAAATGGCCTTGTCATGCCTGACTTGATGACACGAAGAGGCCCTTAAATCTTGCGCGATTTGAGAAGCTTCGCGAGAGTGAACGCTGGCACCTTGACACTGCCGAGTCCGCCCCTTGGCACTGCCATCTTGGCACTCTGGCAGTGCCACCCATCAGGCCCGGGGCATGCCCTCTCTTCAGAGGTGGGGTGAGAGGAATCTCAAGGACCACCGAATAGGTAATTTGGGGCATGGGGGGGGGGGGGGGGGGGGTGGTGGTTGTCCGGAGGCCGTGGTGGGGAGTCCGAGGGGATTCAAGAGGTCGGGGCGGCATTTACAAATGGCGCCCGATCTCTTCTTGCACTGAAGAGCTGAGCTCGTCATGGCACAACGGAGATAAGTGCACCTCAGCGGGGGTTCCTGTCAGGGGCCCAAAAAAAAGAGTCCCGTCTGATAGCGCGGTGATCTCGGTGCTGCGGGTGCTCGGAAACACTCGGCTATACGCGACAAAACGGCACTCTGTTTTTTGGGCGTTAAATGGCGCCCATTATCTCTGTCCTCGCTCCACAGTTACTGTCAGATCCGTTGAGATTTCCCAGCATTTTCTGTTTTCGTTTCGGATTCCAGCATCCGCTTTTACCCAGCAAAGCTACTCTGCACCGTGATTAAGACACCCCTGGTCTTTCGACAGACTCTGAAGCGCCCAACTACAGTCTTTGCTTTATTTATAGATGCACGCTGTCAGACAAGACATAACAAGGCCTATAAGACTGTAGAAGGAGAAGTAGGCCATTCGGCCCATCAAGCCTGCTCCGTCAATAATAAGAGACCGTGACGCCCCTTTTCTGTTCACACACTGAAGCTAATTCCATTGGGATAATTGGTTCCCAGAATTTCAGATTCATAACTTCATCACCCAGTCTTCTTCCTCGGCAGCCCCTCAGAGCCATGGATGATTTCCCTCCATTCCGGTCATTTGGCTCCTGAGGTGATTTTAAAAGTCCAATGCTGGATCTGCGCACTCTGCCACAGGCGGGAGGGGCAGTGTTTGATGAGGCGGGCGGGATGCTCTGATCTTGGTCCGCTCCTTCCATCGTTTGCCTTGCCCTCCGCCCTGGGCCTGCCTGACAGGTTCAAAATGGCTGCCACCTTTTGCGGGTGCTCCCTCTAGGTTTGGGCGGTCCCCAGCAAGAGATTCCCACAGATCGGCGGGAATGTCGGAATTTTCTCAGGGAGGCTTTGAGGAGATGCCTGAGATATTTTCTCTGCCCACCTGGTAACCGCTCGTCGGGATAGAGCTTGAAGGAGTGGGGTGTCCTGGGATGTGACACCTTAAAGCCGGATAGCTAGGGTAACACTAGAATAGTTCTACATAAGTTAGTTTATTGAGGATTGAGATTAATCGTAGAAAGTAAACCCAGTAATCATTATTAACCATCAAACATGTATTTTTAGCACATACCAGTAACAAGCATTCAATCCCTTGCTACAAGCAGTGGCCACAATGCATGATGGGATTTAAGCCAATTAACTTGCCCGTGTTTTTTGAGACAGACAGTATTAGTGCGGTCAGCAATAACACGGTCAGGTCAGTAAGCAGTTCTTATCAGTGGCCCCAACATCCTGTCTCAGACAATCCATGGTGTAAAGAGGAACCAACTTCAACATCCTGCACCCAGATGAACAATGAGGTGGGCGGGAACTGGCTGCGACAAGTAAGAGGCGAATGGCAGGAAAACAAATTCATCATGGATACAGTAATCTGGTAAATAGGTGGCAGGATGGGGTTAAATCATGAGCTGATCACAGTCACCATGTTGCTTCAAGTAAATTTCACCGGTCACTATCAAATTGACAGCCCCAAGGATTGGATCAAGCCCAACCGGGGTGGGCTCTTGATTTTTCAGAAAATTGTTTAACTGGGGCGTCTGTACCAGTGTCAGGCAGAGTGATTTTGGCATTTATCCAAAGCACCCTCCCTCGTACGTGGACCAAGCTTGGAAAAATAAAGCCGTCTTAACCGGAGTTGAAGTGTCTGCAGGTCTGAGTGTTCAGCTGAGCTGCAATGAAGAGGGAAAAAACACTAGCTCAAAATCAGTCCTTGGAAACCCTCCTACAGAGCTCAGAGTTGAGGACTCGTTTTGCAAGTCTCGTGTCAGGCACACGGGCAATGTATCCCGCCAAATGTATCTGATCAGCCAGAACCAGTGTCTCGATAGTGGGAATATTAACTTTGAAAGAGGACACTGGTATTGGAGCTTCCATCCTGCCATTGAATTTACAGGATTTTGTGGAGGTATCACTGAATGGAGGCATTAAACAGGAGCATGTCAAGAAGCCCTTTCTTCCTCATTGGGATACGATCACAATCCTCAACACAATCAAAAACTGAGCGTATTTCACCACCTATATTTTCTCTACCCCAATTAATTTTGGAATAAACCCCAAGATGATAATTCACTTGTTAAGAACTAATTTCTGTCGCATTATTCAGCAGTCCATGGTATTCTCAGTCATAAACAATCCAAAGGAGTTCATTTGGAACAATTCTCCATTTAAAACCTTTAACATTGTTAATGCATGCCCCTCCCCTCCTCCCTCTCCTTCCTGACCTTTCTCCCTCCTGACGGTTTAGACTTCAGGAATTGTCCGTTGCCAAACCTGTTCATCTTCAAAGACATGCCGTGAGATCTTCCATGACCGCCTCGTGGGCATCAGTTTACCATCTCATCCAGAAGGTGGCAATGTTGGCAGTGCAGTACTCCCTCAGTCGTTTCCTGAAGTGGAAGCCTCCCGTTTCTCTACGCAGATCTCTGCAATGGGGTGTGATCCCATAGTAATTCGATTCAGGAGCGTGCGCCAAGACCGAATCCACAACGTGACACTTTGGGCGGGATTCTCCCGCAACTGGCCGGATGGCCCGACGCCGGCGCCAAGAGCGGCGCGAACCACTCCGGCGTTGGCCTACCGGAAGGTGTGGAATCATCCTCACTTCCGGGGACTAGGCTGGCACCGGAGGGGTTGGCACCGCGCCAACCGGCGACGAAGGGCTGGCCGAAGTTGGTGCATGCGCAGACCGGCTGGCGTGTTCCTGCACATGCGCAGACCGGCCGACGTGTTCCTGCGCATGCGCAGACCGGCTGGCGTGTTCCTGCGCATGCGCAGACCGGCCGACGTGTTCCTGCGCATGCGCAGACCGGCCGCCGTGTTCCTGCGCATGCGCAGACCGGCCGACGTGTTTCCACGCATGCGCAGACCGGCTGGCGTGTTTCCTTCGCATGCGCAGACCGGCCGACGTGTTTCTGCGCTTGCGCAGACCGGCTGGCGTGTTCCTGCGCATGCGCAGACCGGCCGATGTGTTCCAGCGCTTGCGCAGGGGGGGTTCTTCTCTGCGCCGGCCATGGCGGAGCCCTACAAAGGCCGGCGTGGAAGGAAAGAGTGCCCCAATGGCACAGGCCCACCTGCAGATCGCGGGGCCTGATCCCCCCCCCCCAAGGACTTACCCGGCCGGCCTACAAGCCAGGTCCCGCCGTGATGGACCATTTCGATTTCATGCCGGTGGGACTGGCTGAAAATGGGCGGCCACTCGGCCCATCGCGTCCTGGAGAATTGCCGGGGGGGGGGGCGCTGCCAACAGCCCCCGACGGCTTTGTACCTTACAGAGAGATAGTTTCCCTCCTTCCATGGCTTAGCCAGAATAGACTAGTAAGATTAAAACCCTTGGGATAGGGAATCATAGAATTATAGAATTTACAGTGCAGAAGGAGGCCATTCACCCCATCAAGTCTGCACCGGCCCTTGGAAAGAGCACCCTACTTAAGCCCATGCCTACCCCTGGTTCCCGTAACCCATTAACCCCACATAACCTTTTGGGCACTAAGGGCAATTTAGCATGGCCAATCCACCTAACCTGCACATCTTTGGACTGTGGGAGGAATTCCTACTGCCCTCACACTCCCCATCCCCTGACTATCCTCCTGACCCCCTCCCCCACCAACTACCCTCCTGACCTGCCGACTACCCCATGACTCGTGATCACCCGCCACCCACTCCAACTACCCTCACTGACTCCACCGTGACTAGCCAACCCCTCCCACTGATCACCTGACTCTTTCCATTGTCCACTTGACCAGCTCCGTGACCACTCGACCCAGCCCTCTGGCCGACTGGCCCACCCCAGCGACCACCCGATCCCTCCACCAACCACCCCAATGACCACTCGACCCCTCCACCAACCACCCAACCACCCCAATGACCACCAGCATGCTCCAATGGCCAGCTGGCACATTGACCACCAGACCCCCCCAATGGCCGTCTAACTCCTCCACTGTTACATTACTTTTGCCTATCTATTAAACATTGGCTCAACCAATGCTGACATTAAATTATGATTTATAACCAATGGGTTTAGCATTTGGCTGTGGTAGGCATCTTCTTCCTTGATGAGTTGACAAAAGGAATTCTATCCTCTCAGTGCCTATAACTTAATGTCATGAGGTTTGATGGTCTACTTGCTTATTAATAATGGCATATGGCAATACCACTGCAATATCTTTAGCGTGAGGTGTGGCACAACATTTGTATTATTAAAGAACAGATTTTGGTTTGGATAAGGAATTGGTTTTAGTTTTTAAGGCAGAAAGGCAAGTCATTGGGCATTGCTGGTATATAAACCACGCTGGCATCTTTATCGAAGGAATCTTGTTAGTGTTACGATAACAAGCTGTTAGGAAATTGGATCGAAGATGTACTGGGCAATTCACCAACAATCTGTCCTGGTCCACTCACGTTGATGCAACAGTCAAGAAAGCCCATCAACGTCTCTACTTCCTGCGGAAGCTGAAGAAATTTGGCATGTCTGCATCGACTCTCTCAAACCTCTACAGATGTGCGATAGAGAGCATCCTATCCGACTGCATCTCAGCCTGGTATGGCAACTGCTCGGCCCAAGGTAGCAAGAAACTGCAGAATGTGGTGAACTCAGACCAACGCATCACACAAGCTTGCCATCCTCCCATTGATTCTGTCTCCACCTCCTGCTGCCTCAGGAAGGCAGACATCATTATCAGAGACCCCTCCCACTCAGACTTTGCCCTCCTCCAGACCCTTCCATCAGGCAGAAGATACAGCACATTCAGTCATAGGAACAGCGTCTTGCCACAGCGACTAGACTCCTCAACGACTCCCCCTCGGACTGATCTGTTCCCTGTAAGAACACTATTCACGATGCCCTATGCTGCTCTTGCTCCTGTATTGCTTGTTTGGCCCCTTGTTCCGCACTGTAACCAATCACTATTTGTTAATGTACCATTTGTCAATATACTCAGTCAATTATTCTTTTGTCTACTATGTACATAATGTGTACATTCCCTTGGCCGTAGAAAAATACTTTTCACTGTACTGCGGTACATGTGACAATAAATATCAATCAATCGATTTAGGGGTTGACAGACTGAGGGAAATACTGAAAGCTCTGAATCAGGGGTATGCACCCACACCTGGCTCGAGTTACATTGTCCCATTCAGACTTAAACTGGTTGATGGGAATACACAGGATACCCCTGTTCAGCCGGGGTAATTCACTCAAGATCCATTTTCCTCAGGGGTACTCTGATCTGATGGGCCATCAGCCCATTACATAATCTGATGGCCACTTTTTGTCGTAAATGAAAATGAAAAAATGAAAATCGCTTATTGTCACGAGTAGGCTTCAAATGAAGTTACTGTGAAAAGCCCCTAGTCGCCACATTCCGGCACCTGTTCGGGGAGGCTGTTACGGGAATGGGAGGTTAGTTGCATATTCGTAGCGTAGCCCTGTTGTTTTGGCGTAAAAGGGAGCGGACAATCAAAACTCCAGATAATAATGATGAGTTCAAGCCTAGACACAGCTGGACAGAAACATATTTGAGGGACTGGGCAGAGCTTAGAGAGATTTTAAAAATCCTGTTGAAACAGGTGTGGCAGAAGGATTTGGAAAGCCACAGGGAGAGGTCATGGAAAGCTGCCACAGAGACAGGCTTTCGGAAAAGGGTCTGAAGGAGCTTTCCCTAACAGCAGGAAGAGGTTCTCTAAATGCAAGTATCACTTTTGCCTGTTTGTGTAAGTGGACTTGAGAGCTGTATATTCATTTTGAGTGCTGTTTAATAGGAAATCGCATGTTAGGGTTAAGAGATACATTTAAGCAGTTCTTGTTAGGTTCGAAGTTTAAAAGTTTCAATATTGTTTTCCTTTTACTTTAATAAAGTTTTGCTTGTCTCAAGCAATCACTCCTGGAGCTAATCGATCTTTCCCTACAGCCTTAAAAATGAAAGTGTGGCTCCGGTCCAGTATCTTAGCCACTGTTGGGATCTGACCGGGCGTCCTAACAGTATATGTATTAGGAGGCACTAAGGGGAACAATATACGTAAAATGAATGCAAAGAATGTCCATGAAATAGGTGTCCCACTGGAATATTATTGCCGAGAAGGCCGTGTTGGAATTTGATCCCCTGATATGATCAGCATCAATGATTTGATGGAATCCAGCGTGATACAGAAAGAATATCAAGAACCCGATGCTCCCTGGAATGTTTTTGGTCAGGTATATGAATGTTTACGGAAGGCATACTCTTGGTTACATTGGTGGTGGGGGGGGGGATTTTCCGCAGCCCCTTCACGGAATGTTGTTGAGCCGCGGGAGGCCGCGCGTCATTGTCCAGCAGCGGGGTCCTTGGGTCTTGCCACTATCGATGGAATTCCCCGTTGAATCCAGCCCCTCGCCGCCAGGAAGCCCACGGCGCGAGTTCGACCGGTGGGATCGGGTTTTGAACAATCAAACAGAACTCTCAAGAATGTTGGTAACGCAAGAACACAGATCCGGTTCAAAACAAAAAACAACAACGCGGGCTTTGCAACCTAATCTTTCGGCATATACATTCCTTCACAGGTGTTCGAGATTTCAAGATATTCGCGCTTGATGCCAATTGGTTATGATCACCCTGTTTATGCACACAGAAATTATGATATTTTAGTGTTTACAGTTTGACAGTTCCAAACAGATCATTTATCACCTGGGCAACATTCCTCTTCTGATTCTCGTTCAGCTTCTTTGTCAATTCAGCCAAATGTCCCTCATTTGCAAAAATATACATTGTTCATAAAATATCTGAAAGCACACGGCAAAACATTTCAAAACGGAGAAAGTGAAACAATATTCAAGCTTTCAGCAGAGACCGTGTTGCGCTTTGAGGTAGCATTAATGACCGTCTTTTTTTTTTGCAACTTATATTTCATTTGTAAAATATCTTTAAAGAAAAAGACAAACATTTCAAAATGGCCACCACACAAAGTGCAATAATATTCAGGTTCTCTATATATGTCATGTTGCGCTCTTGAGGCGCTTCAATGCAGTCACAGAAACATTACAGACATTTCAAAATGGCATTAACGTCACCCTTCACAAGCAAAAGTGCCACTACAGTCCAAATTCCTCGTCATTTATCCTCAAAAGTGCTGGTCCTCTGACTGAATGAGGCCCACCATTTCCTTTTCCCACGTCAACCCTAGCTCCAGTTTTCCGACCCACCCAGCAAACCTAAACCTCCCAAGCCCAATCCTGCACAGGCATTCCCTCCCCGTATTCAACATTTATAAAAGACATCCTAGGTTTTTACTTTTGACCCTGTCCATGTCTGGCATGAACCCAGAACCGCCGTCCTCCCAGCAACAGCAATTGCTGACATCGCAGGCGAGCTTCGGTTCGGTCAGCAATCGCTAGGCAGCTCAGGCCACGTCCTGCTGAGGCGATTCCGATCCGATGCACAAATCGCAACTTGGAATTATCCCGACCAGTGAGTGCGTCCAACGCTATTCGAGTTGGATAACTTCAACATACTCAGTTTATCAACGGCCGAATCCTATCTCTATAACTTCTCACTAAATGCTTCAGTGAACAAATGCTTGCAAATGCTTACATACGAACTAGGAGCAGGAGTTGGCCATTTGGCCCCTCGAGCCTGCTCCGCCATTCAATAAGATCAAAGATTTCATAGAATTTACAGTGCAGAAGGAGGCCATTCGGCCCATCGAGTCTGCACCGGCTCTTGGAATGAGCACCCTACCCAAGCCCATACCTCCACCCTATCCCCATAACCCAGTAACCCCATCTAACACTAAGGGCAATTTGGACCCTGAGGGCAATTTAGCCTGGCCAATTCACCTAACCCGCACGTCTTTGGACTGTGGGAGGAAATCGGAGCACCCGGAGGAAACCCACGCAGACACGGGGAGGATGTGCAGACTCCGCACAGACAGTGACCCAAGCCGGGAATCGAACCTGGGACCTTGGAGCTGTGAAGCAATTGTGCTAACCACTATGCTACCGTGCTGCCCAGATCCTGGCTGATCTGAAGGTAACCTCAATCCCACATTCCTGCCTAACCCCCAATAACCTTTCACCCCTCTTGTTGGTCAAGAATTTATCCAGCTCAGCTTGAAGAATATTCAAAGTTGCTGCTTCCACTGTATTTGGAGAAAGAGAGTTCCAGAGGCTCACGACCCTCTGAGAGAGAACGTTTCTCCTCACCTCCATCTTAAATGAGCGACCCCTTATTTTTCAACAGTGACCCCCCTCGTTCTTTTTTTTCTATAAATTTAAAGCACTCAATTCTTATTTTCTTTTCCAATTAAGGGGCAATTTTAGCAATCCGCCTACCCTGCACATCTTTGGGTTGTGGGGGTGAGAGCCACGCAGGCACGGGGAGAATGCGCAAACTCCACACGGACAGTGACCCAGAGCCGGGATCGAACCCGGGTCCTTGCCGCCCTGACCCCCTCGTTCTAGATTCTCCCACAAGAAGAAACATCCTCCATGTCATAATATCCACTCATGTATATAATGAGATGCAGACAGGCAGTGATTGACACACAGGATGACCAGTAAGCGCACAACACAGTGCAGCCAATCACCAGACAGGACACTACCACTATAAAGCCAGAGGGCACTAGGTTTCCCGCTCTCTCTGGACCCAGCCACTGAGACAGTCAGAGTCCACGAGCTAGCCAGTGCAAACACCATGCGGTAGCTCGTAAGTCTGATGAGGCTACTACTAGGTCTCCAGTCAATTCAGTATAGTGTCGACCCACAGCTGAATATGTTTATCAGTTCTTTCGTTGAACAGTGTTGGATCTTCTCCAGTGTTAGACGTCTGTTTCTAGCTTCCCTCCAACGAGTGCAGTCCACATCGAACCAACCTGCCTAACATCACTCGACACACCCACCCTGTCAAGACCCCCTCAGGATCTTAAACATCTTTTACTCTTCTAAACTCTGGAGGATACTGTTGGGTTTTGGAGCTGTGATACCAGGGAACACAGTTTAAAAGAGCGGAACTTTATTTACACTGTGTTATCTCCTCCCTGGCTGTTCCTCTCTATCTCTTTCCCACTCTAGGATTTGTTACATCTCTAGCAGTGAATATATTAATACAACAGAGCTTCGCTAGAGCTAATAAGACTTAATGGTTGAAAGTAAATTGAGTAAAACCTGGAATAGTAAGGTAAACAAAAGGGAATTCTCTGAAAAGGGGTAGGGTGCGACAAACCTTTTAAAATATTAACTTCCCTATTTGATCTTTGAAAACAACCGCATGATGCTAACCAGTGCGAGCCAGCAATCGGATAATTTGGTGCCTCTGCCAAGTGGAAAGGGAGAAAGATTTAATGATAACCCCCTTGCCCTGTTACTGCACATGAAAGCAGTAGATAACTTAAAGAGCAGTTGTCCTCAATCTCAGCAATTTGAGCGCATAACTTTCTCTTTAAAGCAAGAGAAAGGTTAAGTGCTGGGCTCCTCAAGCGATAAATAGAGGAGATTTGCTCGTTCAGGTCTGCATTTTTATTTGGTGAGGTTTTTGAAATCCTTATCAGGTAAGATAACGAGGGCGGCACGGTGTCGCGGTGGTTAGTTAGCACTGCTGCCTCACGGCGCCGAGGATCCGGGTTCGATTCCGGCCCCCGGGTCACTGACTGTGTGGAGTTTGCACGTTCTCCCCGTGTCTACGTGGGTCTCACCCCCATAACCCAAACAGTTGAGTAGATTGGCCGCACTAAATTGCTCCTTATTTGGGAAAATTAAAAAAATATATTAAAAAAAACTATGATGACGCGACGTATCACTTATCTGAGTTACGTGTAAAAAATAAGGTCACTTTTTAAAAATCAGGGTTCGCTCCTTTAAGGTGGAGATCAGGTAAAGTCTTTTCTCCCAGAGAGTTGTGAGTTTCTGGAACTCTCTCGAAAGGCAGTGGCAGCAGAATCTTTGAATGTTTTTTAAGGATAGAATCTTGATTAAACTATACTTTATTGATATTGGATGCCGAATACTCTGTGTATCGGTGGTATATGCCAGAGACTCCTTGATAAGTCTGGTATTGAAAGCTCCTCGGTCGGTAATGGTGGCTGTGGTAGCTCCTTTAACGGGCATGACCTCACGACCCATGTGACTGGCCCAGGGGCTATTGTGGGGGTGCTCGGGAATCCCGACCAATGGGGGTAAAGCATGGGGCCCGGGGTGTGGACTCCCGGACAGGATGAACCCAGAAGCCAGATGTGAAGTCCTGTATCGAGACTCTGTGCCTGTAAATAAGATACTCTTGTTGACTGCCAATAAAGTCTTTGTTCTTCCTCACTGAATCTACCACGTATTGCCTCGAGCCACCACAGTGACTATGGCAACAATCATTGACTGCTCCAAGAACCCATCTACTTCACTAATGTCCTTCAGGGAAGGAAGCCATTGAATGTCAACGGGCGGTGGTTAGATTATTTCTTGTAGGCGATGGTCAATGTCTGGCACTTGTGTGGCACGAATGTTACTTGCCACTTATCAGCACAAGCCTGAACATTGTCCAGGTCTTGCGACATATGGACAGGGGCTGCTGCAGTATCTCAGGAGTCACGAATGATGCTGACCATTGTGCAGTCGTCTGTGAACATCCTACTTTTTGACTTTATGATAAAAGGAAGGTCATTGATGAAGCAGCTGAAGATGATTGGGCCTACTTCCCCGAGGAACTCCTGCAGCTATGTCTTTGAGCTGAAATAATGAACCTCCAACCACCACAACCATCTTCATTTGTGCCAGGTGTGGCTTCAAGGGATTCCCCCCTCCCCCCGATTCCCATTGACTCCAGTTTAGCTAGGGCTCCTTGACGCATATTTGATCAAATGCTGCCTTCATGTCAAGAGCAGTCACTCTCACCTCCCTTATTGAATCCAACTCATTTGCACATGTTTGGGCCAAGGCTGTAATGAGGTCAGGAGCTGTGTCACCCAAGTGACACAGAAACTGAGCGTCAATCAGCAGGTTATTGTTGAGTAAATGCCACTCGACAGTACTGTCAGCAACACGTTCCATCACTTTACTGATAATCAGGAGCAGACTGATGAAACGGTAATTGTCTAGATTGGATTTTCCCTTTTTGTTGTGTACAGGACCCACCTGGACAATTTTCCACGTTGCCGGGTAGATGCCAGTGTTGTGGCTGTACTGGAACAACTTGCCCAGGGATGGGGGAAGTTCTGGATTATAATAATCTTATCAGTGTCACAAGCAGGGCTTACATTAACCCTGCAATGAAGTTACTGTGAAAAGCCCCTAGTCGCCACACTCCGGCGCCTGTTCGTGTACACGGAGGGAGAATTCAGAACGTCCAATTCACCTTAACAAGCACGTCTTTCGGGACTTGTGGGAGGAGACTGGAGCGCCCGCAGGAAACCCACGGGGAGAACGTCCAGACTCCGCACAGACAGTGACCCAAGCCGGGAATCGAACCGGGGACCCTGGCGCTGTGAAGCAACAGTGCTAACCACCGTGCTATCCGTGCTGCTCAATGGGCGACGACCGCGTGAATCTTTCAGGAGAATGAACGTCAGAACCATCCAAAGTTAACGATTTAAATCCTTTTATTGGATGGTTCCCAGTGAAGCTCGATTGTCCAGGTCCAGCCCCCCCCCCCCCCCCCCCCCCCCCCCCCGCCCCGTCCCCCCACCGCCCGATACCTGGAGAGCCTGAAAGTTATGAGTCCATAATTAAAATAATAGATAATCTGGGTATTATCATATTGCTGTTTCTGGGAGCTGCCTCCTTTAGCACATTACTACCAAGGAAAACAATTCAAGAATGCACGACATTGATTTCCGGGTGCCTGGGCATTCCCTGAGATCAGGAGAGGGGCTCTGTGGATGAAGTTGTGTTCTCTGTTCAAAATGAACTACTGAGTAAGTGGGTGGATTTGCCAACCGGGTTGGCAAATTGGCATTTGAACCCTAAGATCAGAGTGGGTTAATCGAGGCTCGATTCATCACAGCCCCAGGGGTATGGAAGGGCTAACGTTCCAACAGAATTGTGCTGAGAGACTGACATTAAAGTTCATTAAATCCTGCTCCATGGATCAGCGGTTTGTTTGCCCTGAGACGTCAAAATAAAGCTTCGATTTGCAAAACTGTTCCCGGATCGTGCTCCAAAAATGTCAGTGAAACTGGTCAACAGGTGAAAATGACCCAGGGAGTGACTTGATCGCCGTGATAATGGAGAGACTGTACAATGGTGGCAAGTGGAAAATTCGGACCTGATAACGGCACGATGAGATTATGATACACGTTTCATTGGGTTTGTTTTAATTCCCATGTTGGTGCTTAACGTTTGCGAGATTTATCTCCTTCATTACTAAGTTACTGGCCGAGGTCGACAGCACGTTTCCCTCCGAGTCACAAGATTATTGGTTCCAGTCCCACTCCAGGACATGAGCTGAAAAATCAAGGGTGGCCCCCCAGTTACAGTGCTGAGGAAGAAGGCATAAAGCTCCAACAATTCAGCCCCCCCCCCCCACCAATTCTTCAATCACCCCCTGCCCCCGGATGTGGCAGAGTCTGCATATCACCCATCTCAAAACCCATCGACCTGGAGTGAAAGCAAATCATCCTCAATCCCGAATGGTTGCCTTAAGAAGAAGCTAAATGTGAATATTTCTATTTTGCTTAGAATGGGCCGGGATACTCCCGGATACTCCGAGTCCCTGCGGTGTGTTTTCTCATGATGGAGGTGGCTTGCTCTTGGCCGCTGAGGTAGCTCATAGAATTTACAGTGCAGAAGGAGGCCATTCGGTCCATCGAGTCTGCACCGGCTCTTGGAAAGAGCACCCCACTGAATCCCACACCTCCACCCTATCCTCGTAACCCAGTAACCCCACCCAACACTAAGGGCGATTTATCATGGCCAATCCACCTAACCCTGCACATCTTTGGACTGTGGGAGGAAACCGGAGCACCCGGAGGAAACCCACGCAGACAAGGGGGAGAACGTGCAGACTCCGCACAGACAGTGACCCAAGCCAGGAATCGAACCTGGGACCCTGGAGCTGTGAAGCCATAGTGCTAACCACTGTGCTACCGTGCCGCCATTTTGACTGGCTCACCCGCCCCCTCCCAAACAGTCGTCTTCAGGGGGACCGGAATGTCCTGCTGGTGGGAAAGGGGGGGGGGGGGGGCGAGAGCTGGATGGAGATGCTCGTTCACTGGCCCATTGATATAATTTAACAATAACTCATTTTACTGTCATTAACATCAGAGCGGGAGTAAGGTCTTGGACCAATCTTTGTTTAAAACTACACCTTGTTAATCTTGTTCTCAGGCACCCATTTGCAGTTTCATATCAAGTTTAGGAATGGCTGAGGCATTCATTTGTTTCCTGCCTTTTGGGTCATGTTTAGTCAGCTCGACATTGAAGAAACAACATTTTCAAAACTTGCACAAATTTGTTTCCTCATTTTTTTTCCCAATTAAGGGGCAATTGTGCCAATCCACCTACCCTGCACATCTTTGTGTTGTGGGGGTGAGACCCACGCAAACGCAGGGAGAATGTGCACGAGCAGTGACCCGGGGCCGGGATTGAACCTGATCCTCAGCGCCGTGAGGCAGCAGTGCTAACCACTGCGTCACCGTGCCGCCCCAAAACCTATAAATAGGCATTAATAAAGGTTAGGAACTCACTGCAAGAGGGCAGCACGGTGGCACAGTGGTTAGCACTGCTGCCTCACGGCGCTGAGGTCCCAGGTTCGATCCCGGCTCTGGGTCACTGTCCGTGTGGAGTTTGCACATTCTCCCTGTGTCTGTGTGGGTTTCACCCCTGTTTTGTTATGCTCTTGACGTAGCATAAGCTGCTTCCTTGATGTGCCCTCTGACAACGGAAGGTTCAGATTTGGAGATAGCTTTAACACATTTATTGAACTGTTAACGATTTTCCTACTTGGATTCGACTCTCCTGTTAATCCTGCTATAGCTACGCAGACTATCTAACCAGTCTGCTACAATCCACGTGGTGGGTGTGATGTGGTCAATCAAACCTGTGTACTCACTAAGTGTCTCCACTGGAAAGAGGAAGATCATGTGTGCTGTGTCCTTTATATATGGGTTGGTGTAATGCCCCCCTGTGGTAGTGTCACCTCTGTGTGTATCGTGAATGCCCATTGGTCGTGTCCTATCTTACTGGCCTATTGGTTGACTGACTGTGTGTTTCATGATGTCTCTGGTGCTCCCACTAGTGTATATCTAGTCTTAGTGCATCTGCATTAGCCCCTTGTATATCTACAGTGATGCATATCACCACAACCCCCACAACCCAAAGATGTGCAGGCTAGGTGGATTGGCCACGCTAAATTGCCCCTTAATTGGAAAAAAATGGGTACTCTAAATTTATTTATAAAAAGGAAAATCACTGCAAATATATATATATAATGCAGAGAAAGAAGAGGAAGAATTCAAGAGTGCAAATTCCAGAGTGATTTGCTTGATCAGTAAGATGACTTCAGTGGGGGGATTTTTCCCCAAGTTGAAACAATGGTCACATCATACAAACAAACAAACATGCAGATTAGGAGCAGGGGTCGGCCATTTGGCCCCTCGAGCGTGCGCTGCCATTCAATAAGATCAGCACGCAATAAGGACAGCACGGTAGCATGGTGGTTAGCATAAATCCTTCACAGCTCCAGGGTCCCAGGTTCGGTTCCCGGCTGGGTCACTGTCTGTGCGGAGTCTGCACGTCCTCCCCGTGTTTGCGTGGGTTTCCTCCGGGTGCTCCGGTTTCCTCCCACAATCCAAAGATGTGCGGGTTAGGTGGATTGGCCATGCTAAATTGCCCGTAGTGTCCTAAAAAGTAAGGTTAAGGGGGGGGTTGTTGGGTTACGGGTATAGGGTGGATACGTGGGTTTGAGTAGGGTGATCATGGCTCGGCACAACATTGAGGGCCGAAGGGCCTGTTCTGCGCTGTACTGTTCTATGTTCTATGTTCTATCATGGCTGACATGATTCTGGCCTCAACTCCACATTCCACATCTGCTTGGTAACCTTCGACTCCCTTGTTAGTCCCTTTATCAACTTTTGTCAGGGCCACGAAGAGAACACAAGTTGGTGAGTAAAACGAAATGAAACGTAACTTTATTTATCATAATAATATTCACACAAGACCAGTGCTTCCTGTCTCCCTCCTTCCTGAAACAGGAGAGTTGTGTTTGGTATTTCCCAGTCTGATGGGACCTTTCCAGGAATTTTGAAAAATTAAAACCAATGCTTTATTGCAATAGAACTTACACTAAACATCTGCACAGGACACCACGCAGCACCAGGGATAACGGTTAGATTGCCAGCGCATAGTACAGCCTGTAATGAGCATTTACAACATTCATGGAGTTAATTGCACGCATAAAATAAGAGACATTTACCCTCAAAGGGGGTTAAAAGCGTCCCCTGCAGTTAGTAGCTGGAATCTACCAAGCCTATCTTATGAAGTACAGATTATTTACAGGTTCAGTGACATAATGCTAAAATAATAGCAATAACGTGCATTGTTATAGCACCTTTAACCTCCTAAACTATCCCAATGCACTTCACAGAAGTGTAATCAAACAAAATTTGGGGGCAGCACGGTGGCGCAGTGGATAGCCTCACGGCGCCGAGGTCCCAGGTTCGATCCCAGACCCGGGTCACTGTCCGTGAGGAGTTTGCACATTCTCCCCGTGTCTGCGTGGGTTTCACCCCCACAACCCAAAGATGTGCAGGGTAGGTGGATTGGCCACACTAAATTGCCCCTTAATTGGAAAAAATTAATTGGGTACTCTAAATTTTTTTTTCAAATTTGATGCCAAGCCACATGTGGAGATTTTAGGAAAAGCAAAATACTGCAGATGCTGTAGATCTGAAATAAAAACATCAAATGCTGAAAAAACACAGCTGGTCTGGCAGCATCTGTGAAGAGAAAAACAGAATTCACGGGCGGAATTCTCCGACCCCCCCGCAGGGTCTGGGAATCGCCCGGGGCCTTCGGAAATCCCGCCCCCGCCGTGGCCGGAATTCTCCGCCACCCGGGAATCGGCGGGAGTGGGCACCACGCCCCACCGATCGGCGGGCGGGCCTGTGCCGTGGGGGCACTCTTTTTCTTCCGCCGCCGCCACGGCCTCCACCATGGCGGAGGCAGAAGAGACCCCCTCCACCGCACATGCGCCAGTGGTGACGTCAGCGGCCGCTGAAGCTCCGGCGCATGCGCGGGCTCACGCCGACCGGCGAAAGCCTTTCGGCCAGCCCCAACGCCGGTCGGCGGAGTGGGAGCCTCTCCGGCGCGGGCCTAGCCCTAAAAGGTCCGGAGAATTCCACACCTTTGGGGAGACCCGAGGCCGGAGTGGTTCTCGCCACTCCGGTACGCCGGGACCCCCCCGCCCCGCTGGGTAGGGGAGAATACCGGCCCATGTTTCAATTCCAATATGGCACTTCTTCGGAAGAATATTTATGTCGGGATCGGAATTCTGCTGAGTGCCAGACTACGTTCCTGGCCATCTCCCGGTGCTATAAAGTATCCGAGAGATATGGGAATTTAGTCTTGCTTCTGAAATGATGTGTTCTCATGAGCAATTACAGCTATTTTATGGCACGCTGCCTGCCCATTATTAGTTAAGTGGGTGCAGCCTGACTGCTGCGCTCATGCACCATTTTCCCCTTCTGCCAAACACCCACTCTACAACTGGACCAAAGCTTTCATTGCACAATTAGGTCATTGAAGGCAGTTGCCTCCTTGTTGAATCATGCTGCCTTTGAGCTCCGGCCAAACGGTGATCTTCTTCCTCCCACAATCTCGAGCGCGGCCTGGAGCAGAGAACTCTGGCACAGGATCGCACATGCTGAGGCCTTGCTCGCCCTGGCCACCCTCACTAGGTACTTGAGCCATTTCTGGCATTGGGACCATTTCCTTTTGCCCGGCCCAACACCGCTGACCACCTCGGCCACTTCCTGCCAGGCAGCATATGTTTGGCTCAGCTTTCTCCTTTCACCGAGGGTGGGCATCAACTGCTCAGGTGGTTTGGGGACAGCGTGGAGGAGAGTTCTGAGGGAGCTCTCATTGAATCCAGGGCAGTGACGGGAAACCTGCAGCTCAGGGGCTACTGCAGCACATTTGGCTTCTGAGTGCAGCCCCACGAGACATTTTGTTGACCGCTGCCCACGCGCGGGGTCTCCAAATTCTGCTGATTCCATCCGTGTAGTTTTTTTTCCTACCGGTATGACTGAAGTGCGGTGCGCGCTGATAGCACGCAACGTTGACTGTGACGGCCATTTTGTTTTTACCTTTTGAAGTTGATGACAGTTCTATTGATAAATAATTGATTACGCCCATTTTATAACTCATTATGAAATATTCAGCATGAATGAATAGTGTGCAATCTTATGAATGGGATCATAGTTAGTGCACGTGCGTGATTTCAGTCCTGCGGCCGGCTGAGATGAAGGAAGGTCACTCATGAGGCCCACTCACCAGGCTAGGTTGCCCATCACTGATCCGGGGCTGGTTTGGTCCTTCTCCCCCACCTCTCCCCTCGCTCCAATGGCACAGACATCTATGGGGGTGGTGGGGGGGGGGGGGGCATGCAACAACTAGACAACTCTTCCTTGCAAAGAATTAATTAATTTGTTCGCCTTGGGAAAGAAGACCACCATCTGATCAGGTGGTTTGGACACAGCGGGATTCAAACTAAACTACACTCACCTGAGAAGCCTGCAAACCTTTTTGCCCTGAGAAGCCTTATTGACCTTTCATCGTACACATTTCGAAGATGGGTAAGGGAGTCGAAAGGCTGCCAAAGGGGTGCAAACCCTGCCCTTGGTGTCCAGTGTATTATTCAGCCCTATTTACTGCCTGTGAGCAATATGTTTGTACGTAAGGGGATGCGTTTTCTTATCCTCTGAGTGAGAATCCCAATTAAATTACCGCCAGCAGCAAGCCTTTTGTGAGTTTTTAAATAGAAAAAAAAATAAATATTGCCACCACATTTGCCCTGGAGGTTTAAAACATGAAATATCACTCACTCAAATAAACATAGAACACACAGTGCAGAAGGAGGCCATTCGGCCCATCGAGTCTGCACCAACCCACTTAAGCCCTCGATTGCACCCTATCCCCGTAACCCAATAACCCCTCCTAACCTTTTATCGGTCACTCAGGGCAATTTATCACGGCCAATCCACCTAACCTGCACGTCTTTGGACTGTGGGAGGAAACCGGAGCACCCGGAGGAAACCCACGCAGACATGGGGAGAACGTGCAGACTCCGCGCAGACAGTGACCCAGCAAGGAATCGAACCTGGGACCCTGGCGCTGTGAAGCCTCAGTGCTAGCCACTTGTGCTACCGTGCTGCCCACACACTATCACTATCACACACACAGACACGCACACAGACACACACACATACAGACTCACAGACACACACAGACAGACAGATACACACACACAGACACACACACAGACACACAGACACAGACACAAACACACGCTACAGTAGGAAGTAAAACAATACAACTACAATTTATGATTGTCTCTGTCTCCTTTGTGCAAGCTGGAGGTTTCTTAGGTGTGTTTATCCTTGAAGTTCAATCCTATGGTTGAAGTGAAGATCTCGTAAAGCTGTGAGGTTTCTTGTCGTCAAATGTCAAGGAGGGTGATTCTCAGGTGAACTCAAAGTTGGAACAGGTTAGGGAAGTCCTTCTCCTACTTTCAAGGTATTGCTGTTTATTATCTTGACTGTAAAGAAAGCAGAAAGTATGGCCGTCTCATCACGTGACCCTTTTCAAGTCCAAAGTCCTTTTCCAAATAAGGTGGGTGGTTGGGTCCATTGTACATGCTGCATGGCGGCTTTCACATCTTGAGAGCTTGAGCACGAGAAGCACGAGAGCAAGGGCAGCACGGTAGCATTGTGGATAGCACAATTGCTTCACAGCTCCAGGGTCCCAGGTTCGATTCCGGCTTGGGTCACTGTCTGTGCGGAGTCTGCACATCCTCCCCGTGTGTGCGTGGGTTTCCTCCGGGTGCTCCAGTTTCCTCCCACAGTCCAAAGACGTGCAGGTTAGGTGGATTGGCCATGCTAAATTGCCCTTAGTGTCCAAAATTGCCCTTAGTGTTGGGTGGGGTTATTGGGTTATGGGGATAGGGTGGAGGTGTTGACCTTGGGTAGGGTGCTCTTTCCAAGAGCCGGTGCAGACTCGATGGGCCGAATGGCTCCTTCTGCACTGTAAATTCTATAATAATTGAGACAGCTGGCATCTCCGACCCACCCGATATGAACTTACCCTTTTGAATTAGTTCCGGGGAAAGGCATGGATTCACAATCAGTCTGGATGCTTCCTTTCGTTCACTCTGGGAACTGGGGAGTGCTTCAGCCCACAAGAGAGGTCAGGTGATCCTCGGGCATCAATCTTCTTTCAGCCTTTGTGTGGTTAGTTTTAAAATATAAAAATCAGTTGACTTGGAGGAGGGGGCTGAAGGGTGGGTCAGTAAATTTGCTGATGACACCAAGATTGGTGGAGTAGTGGATGAGGTGGAGGGCTGTTGTAGGCTGCAAAGAGACATTGATAGGATGCAGAGCTGGGCCGAAAAATGGCAGATGGAGTTTAACCCTGATAAGTGCGAGGTGATTCATTTTGGTAAAAAAAATTTGAATGTGGATTACAGGGTCAACGGCAGGGTTCTGAGGAATGTGGAGGAACAGAGAGAACTTGGGGTTCATGTCCACAGATCTCTGAAGGTTGCCACTCAAGTGGATAGAGCTGTGAAGAAGGCTTATAGTGTGTTAGCGTTTATTAACAGGGGGCTTGAGTTTGGGAGCCATGGGGTTGTGCTGCAACTGTACAGGACACTGGTGAGACCACATTTGGAGTATTGTGTGCAGTTCTGGTCACTTCACTATAGGAGGGATGTGGAAGCATTGGAAAGGGTGCAAAGGAGATTTACCAGGATGCTGCCTGGTTTGGAGGGTAGGTCTTATGAGGAAAGGTTGAGGGAGCTAGGGCTTTTCTCATTGGAGCGGAGGAGGATGAGAGGCGACTTAATAGAGGTTTATAAGATGATGAGGGGGATAGGTAGAGTGGACGTTCAGAGACTATTTCCTCAGGTGGATGTAGCTGTTACAAGGGGGCATAACTATAAGGTTCGGGGTGGGAGATATAGGAGGGATGTCCGAGGTAAGTTATTTACTCAGAGAGTGGTTAGGGTGTGGAATGGACTGCCTGCTGCGATAGTGGAGTTGGACACTTTAGGAACTTTCAAGCGGTTATTAGATAGGCACATGGAGCACACCAGAATGACAGGGAGTGGGATAGCTTGATCTTGGTTTCGGACAAAGCCCGGCACAACATCGAGGGCCGAAGGGCCTGTTGTGTGCTGTACTGTTCTATGTTCTAGTTCGATGTTCGTGAAACTATCACAAAAGGTTTGTGATGGAACCATCAATTCACCAGACACGTGTTTCCGATGTGAATCTAGCCTTTAATCGACTTACTTCAGAGCCAGCCTGTTACCTGTCGATGAACTCGTAGTGACCCAGGCTGACTCTGGTCACGGGTACTTATACAGCTGCACTAGGGGGAGGAGTCATGGGCGGAACCAAGGGTGGAGCCCAGTACAAGTTCCTAAGTGCTCTCAGCGCTACTCCCCCTAGTGGTAGGACAGCGCTACTGCGCTTACAACAACAGTGTGAATTAACATATATATTAACATATATTACATTCACCACAGTTTGCATAGTGTAAATAAGGAGCGGCAAAAGTGTCAGGAACCATATAACTGACTAAAGTACCACAGGTGGGATAGAGAGCTTTTGTTTTAAACATGGCAAGTTGTTATGACCTGGACTGCAATGTCCAAGAGCATGGTGCCAACAGATTTAAGAATAACTTTTAAAAGGGAACTGAATATATATTTAAAGGGGAAGATGTGTGCAGGACCATTGGGAATGGGAGGATAATGGGGTTTAATAAAGCCACCACCAGCACAATGGATGAGTGGCCGCCTTCTGTTGTGACAACCTTTGACCTGGAAGCAGTACGGTAAGGAAAATGTGTCATTTCCTTCAACTTCGGTGGAATCTGTAACTGTTTTTAAGAATGTTTAAAAAGGCCTTTGAAGAGTTTTCACAAAGGGATCAAGTTTGTAATTTTGTTGGATGTTAAGAAACACTGGTCGATGTGACCCAACAATTCTTTAACTTGAAGCAGTATCAACAGGGCAAAAGTTTATATACAAAGGCCTTTGTTTATATACAAAGGCCTTTTTGATAGTAGCATTACCAATACATTGTCAAAATAACATATAAATTAGAAACTAAAAAAGAAAGCATAATTCCGCAATAATCTTACAAGTTATCTCAAACAGTAATGTTCCCATCAAATCATATTTCACAAAATATTTTAACGTGGCCTTTGCTAATGATTTGTGTTAATTACCTACGATTTACTGATAGGGGAGTTTTTGACCTACGCCGCGGTGGGTTTTCCAGCGGAGCACAGGCAGGTCGCTATTGGCCAGCAGCATAACTTTGAGCCTCGGAAAATGGCGTTGCCGATGTGATGATTGTGGCGCCTGTCCCTTTAAGGGCAGCACCGACCGCAGAAGAGGGTCATCTGGCTTGAGGGACCGAGACTGAGGTCATCGCCCCAAGGGGTGGAGTCCTACCTTAGGCAGGAGACAGCCAGAAGACATAATAATAATAATCTTTATTGTCACAAGTAGGCTTACATTAACACTGCAATTATGTTACCGTGAAAATCCCCTCGTCGCCACATTCCGGCGCCTGTTCGGGTACACGGAGGGAGAATTCAGAATGTCCGAATTACCTAACAAGCACGTCTTTCAGGACTTGTGAGGGGAAACCAGAGCACCCGGAGGAAACCCACGCAGACACGGGGAGAACGTGCAGACTCCGAACAGACAGTGACCCAAGGCGGGAATCGAACCTTGGACCCTGGCGCTGTGAAACAACAGTGCTAACCACTGTGCTACCCTGCTGCCGGTAAGAAGACATGTGGAAGACATGTAAGGACTGGTGCTGCCAGTGGGCTGCTCCTGGGCGGCCGACCGGGCTCTGTACAGTCTTCCCTTAATAAAAAGTAACCTTAGTGCTCCTGGCGAGGTCTGTTAGCGTGCAATTATGCCAACCTTCACCGAGACAAGGAAATTCCACCCCCCCGGTGAGCCATCTCCACCACCACAAATACCGTGTGGAGAGGGGCCACCTTAGTGTTTACAGTGTCATTTTTAAAATCAATGTGAAATGTTTTAAGTGGGATATCAAATCGAGATAGTTTTAATAAGAAAATAAAAACAGATAAAATGATTGTAATGAACACGATTCATTCAATCTACATTATGTGAAAATTTACATCAACACATTTAGAATTGAGACAAACAAATATATTGAAATTGTTGTATAATATTTGCCTTCCCGTAGAATAACTCCCTATTCAGGAATTCTGATCATGAAAATCCTTCACTCAATGAAAAGATAAGAATGAGGGCGAAGAGTAGGCCGGACAACCCCTCCATTTAGCCCTGCCATTCAAGAAGATTGTCATTACCCCCACCAGGACCTGGGGCAAACAATCATTGACCCCCCCCGTGGGACCCGTGGAGTACGGGATTCCCAGGTAGGGGTCGGAGGCCAGCAACCTGGGGCCTGGTACGAGCAAGGTATAAAAGCAGGCCCATCTCGGGGCCCTGGCATAACGAGCCCTCCCAGCTGGGATTGCAATGGGAGTGAGATGCTGCATCACGCAGACTACTGCCAACACGTAAATCAATACCTTTTTCAGATTTTTCCTCAGGTTTTAATATCAAGATCGTGGCTGATTTTGTCCTTCAGCTCTATTTTCATGCCTGATCGCAGAAGCCTTTTGCATCCAAATATCTATGCTCTCCGCAGGCTCAGTGACAAAGCTTCCGCAGAACTCCGGGTTAGAGAATTTCAACTCACTGGGCGAAGGAGGTTCGCTCTGTCTCGGTCCTCATCCGGAGATGTGCAACCCCAACCCCCAACCCTCACACCCACCGCCCCCAGTTTTAGACATCCAGACAGATTGGATCTGTTTTCTATTTCCTCCCACCAGTGAGTCAGAGGTTGGACATGTGGACGTACACATTAGGAACAGCCCTAGGCCACTCGGCCCCTTGAGCTTTGCACCTTCCATCGTCATCAATTACTGGAGCTTCTCGTTCAGCGGCATGGGGCACTACCCACTGCATCACAAGACCTCCCTTGGGGGGGGCGGGATGCTGGCACAGTGGTTAGCACTGCTGCCTCACAGCCCCAGGAACCTGGGTTTAGTTTCGGCCTCGGGTCACCGTCTGTGTGGGGTTTGAACATTCTCCGCGTGGGTTTCCCCCGGGTGCGCCGGTTTCCTCCCACAATCCAATGATGTGCAGGTTAGGTGGATTGGTCGGGCGAAATTGTCCCTTTCGTGTCCGAAGGCGTGCAGGTTAGATGGGGTTACGGGGATAAGGCGAGGGAGTGGGCCTAGGTAGGGTGCTCTTTCAGAGGGTTGATGCAGACTCGATGGGCCGAATGGCCTCCTTTTGCACTGTCAAAATTTGATGGGCGCGACTTACCGGCTGTTCACACCGCCGGGATATTCCGGTTCCACGCCAACGCACGTGTTTCCCCGTGTCGAAGAATGCAGTCGCCAGGAGGTCCCGTTGACAAATGGGGTTTGGTAAATCCCGCTGGCGGGCCACCTTCGCCATCGAAAAACATGCAGCGGGTTGGTCGGTAAATCCCGCCCTATCTCTTTCATACCCCAGGGGGGAGACTGACCAGAGCAATGATCTCAATGTGAGGTTATCTATTTGCAAATGACGGAGGTTGGCATGCAGCAAAAACAAACTCAACACCCAAGTGTGGTGGTATGACTAGGGTGTTTACGGTTCCTCAGGGCAGTGCTGCCATTGGTGCAGAAGACTCGCTGCCCATTGGCTCAGGCAGGTCATGTGCCTCTCTGCCAATTGGCTGAGGCTAGTCATGTGACTAGTCACCGATTGACCGAGAGGCCGGTCCAGTCTATGAGGCGGGGTATAAGAACCCGTATCAGCTGGCAGTCGGCCTTTTCCTGTTAGTCGACTGCCGGGCACACAACTAGTTCATTAAATTGTTGTACCATCAATCGGACTCGAGTCGTGAAGAAGTTCCAAATATCAGGCTTTAATTAACTAGTTGTGTGCCTGGCAGTCGACTAACAGGTAAAGGCCGACTGCCAGCTGATACGGGTTCTTATACCCCGCCTCGTAGGCGGGGCTTTAGCACCGACCGTCTAGCCATCCTCGGCTATGTAGTGCATAACAGAGTGATAGGCCCCGACCCCGAACGCATGCGCCCCCTAATGGAACTCCCCCCTCCCAACTCCCTGAAAGCCCTCAAACGCTGTCTGGGCTTCTTTTCTTATTATGCCCAGTTGGTCCCGAACTACGCCGACAAAGCCCGCCTCCTCATTCAGTCCAACACGTTTCCCCTGCCGATGGAGGCCCGCCAGGCCTTTAGCTGCATCAAAACAGACATTGCGAAGGCCACGATGTGAGCTATCGATGAGTCCCTCCCATTCCAGGTCGAGAGCGACGTGTCTGATGTAGCTCTGGCGGGCATCCTCAACCAAGCGGGCAGACCCGTGGCCTTTTTCTCCCGGACCCTCCACGCCTCCGAACTCCGCCACCCCTCTGTGGAAAAGGAGGCACAGGCCATTGTCGAAGCTGTGCGGCATTGGAGGCACTAACTGGCCGGCAGGAGGTTTACCCTCCTCACAGACCAAAGGTCAGTAGCCTTCATGTTCGATAATGCACAGAGGGGCAAGATCAAGAACGACAAGACCTTGCGGTGGCGGATCGAGATGTCCACGTACAACTACGATATCTTGTATCGTCCTGGGAAGCTCAACGAGCCTCCTGATGCCCTGTCCCACGGCACCTGCGCCAGCGCGCAGATAGACCGCCTCCGTACCCTCCACGCGGACCTCTGCCATCCAGGGGTAACCCCCTTCTTTCATTTCATTAAGACCCGCAACCTGCCCTATTCCATCAAGGAGGTCAGGACCGTGACCAGGGACTGCCACATTTGCGCAGAGTGCAAACCGTACTTTTACCGCCCCGAGCAAGCGCATCTGGTAAAGGCGTCCCGCCCCTTTGAACGTCTCAGCATGGACTTCAAGGGTCCCCTTCCCTCCAACAACCGCAACATATACTTTTTAAGTGTGATTGACGAGTACTCCCGCTTCCCTTTCGCCATCCCCTGCCCCGACATGACCACGACGACCGTCATCAAGGCCCTCCACTCCATTTTCTCCCTATTTGGTTACCCCGTGTACATCCACAGCGACCGGGGGTCCTCCTTCATGAGCGACGAGCTGCATCAATTCCTGCTTAGCAGGGGCATCGCCTCTAGCAGGACGACCAGTTATAACCCCCGGGGTAACGGGCAGGTCGAGCGGAAGAACGGTACGGTCTGGAATGCCCTACGGTTCAGGTGTCTCCCAATCTCCCACTGGCAAGAGGTCCTCCCAGACGCCCTCCACTCGATTCGGTCTCTCCTCTGTACTGCCACGAACCAAACACCTCATGAACGTCTTCTTGTTTTCCCCAGGAAGTCGTCCTCAGGATCCCCGCTCCCGATGTGGCTGGCCACCCCCGGGCCCATCTTGCTCTGGAAGCGTGTGCGGATGCGACAAGTCCGACACGTTGGTTGAACGAGTCCAGTTACTCCACGCCAACCCGCAGTATGCGTACGTGGAGTATCCCGACGGACGACAGGACACGGTCTCCCTTCGGAACCTGGCACCCACCGGCGTGCGGCCACAGCCCCCAGCAACCCCCCCCCTCCAGTCCCGACCGCCCCCAGCGCCCCCGCAACCCAGCGCTCAGGCACCCCCTCCCCCGGCCAGAGCTTCGTTAGCACCGACCAGGGGTACGGATACAGGACCACGATCGCCGCTCCCGGAGTCACGGACGACCGCCGATCCGACGTCACCGACACCACTGCGACGGTCCAGCAGGACATCGAAGGCGCCCGTCAGACTGATTGAGTCGATTTGATGTTCCACTGGATTTTGTTGGACTCTTCGTGTTCACATAGTGTTCCTTTGTACAGTGTTGCATATTCTTTTCGTTTTTTTTTGCGTTCATTGTTTGTAAATACACTGTGTGCGGAATTGTTCTTCTCTTTTGCACATTCGCCGCGGGCCAGTGGGCAGCCACCAGAGATCTCGGTACACCTCATTCTCTCTATTCATACCACCAGTTCTACAGCCCCCCCCCCCGTCTTTCCTTCTCCCCCCCCCCCGCGGCTTCTTTCTCCACAAGGGGTGAATGTGGTGGTATGACTAGGGTGTTTACGGTACCTCAGAACAGTGCTGCCATTGGTGCAGCAGACTCGCTACCCATTGGCTCAGGCAGGTCATGTGCCCCTCTGCCAATTGGCTGAGGCTAGTCATGTGACTAGTCACCGATTGGCCGAGAGGCCGGTAGCCCCGCCTACGAGGCGGGGTATAAGAACCCGTGGCAGCCGGCAGTCGGCCTTTTCCTGTTAGTCGACTGCCGGGCACACAACTAGTTCATTAAAGCCTGATATTTGGAACTTCTTCACGACTCGAGTCCGATTGATGGTACATCACCAAGTACAAAGCACCTATTGTAACCTGGTGCCGGAGAGATTTCATTATCTTGGCTGGCCGCCAAGTTAAACCTTGTGCAGCAATCGCCATCGTCAAACTGCAATGTATTCACAGCCTAGTGAATCTGTGATATCAAACAGCAGGCTGCAACAAAAGCCATGTGTGGGTCACAAGGCTGTCACATTGTTTCACAGAGTCGATATCAGGTTAATGGCTCCGAGCCTCTGGTTGTAACGTGTTTACCGTCACTACAACACTGAAACTGCCAGCAGCCTGATGTCTGAGCACATGTGTCAAACGGGAAAATCCACACTTTGCTGTCAGTCATTCCCTGCTTCTCCAGAGGGGGAGCTGTTGTAGTCCTCGCTAATTGGCATCTTTGAAATCGCTCAATTTGATGTGAACTTCTACTTACTACATGGTGTCTCACTGTTAAACAAAACCGTGTGAAAGTTACGCCTCGTTGAATGAGATACAACTGGGATGTTAGTGCCGCATTATATCATATGTATTGTGAACAAAGAGAGGGATTTAATGATTATAGCGGGGGGAGGGGGGAGTTGGGAGTTGGGCAGACCCCAGCCAATCCGATCTTCAAAAACCTCAAGGGAATTAAGTATCTAATTGGCAGCAGGTGCCCTTCCACTGGGGCTCCTGATCTCCATGGGGGAGGGGGGGGGGCATTTAATTGTTGAAATTCCCCAGGAGAGCCGGGGTTCCTGCCCCACGGGGAGCCAGCCAATCAGATGTGCAGCCCCTCCATCAAAACCTCCTGCGTCACCATCGAGGACTTCTGCAACCTTCCACTTGAGCCCTGAGCCGTCCTGCAGTGTCCTCTGCGTCCCCAGTGGGAGTGGGTGCATGGGGGTTACATGCACTGCGCCACATGAAAAAATGAAAATGAAATGAAAAATGAAAATCGCTTATTGTCACGAGTAGGCTTCAAATGAAGTTACTGTGAAAAGCCCCTAGTCAGGGCCGGCTCAAGGCACCGGCAACACGGGCAGTCGCCCGGGGCGCCATGTGCTAGGGGGCGCCAGACTCGGGTCCCGCGCATGCGCAGTTGGGCCGGTGCCAACCAGCGCATGCGCGGTGGCCGCCCTCCCCCTCGGTCCGCCCCCCCCGCTCGGTCCGCTCCCCCCGCCCCCCCCCCCCCCCCCCCCCCCCCCCCCCCCCCGGCTCGGCGGCCCCCTCGGCCCCGCCCCCCTAAACAGCAACTCCACATAAATGGAATGCTAAACCTGCAGGCATGTGCGAATCATGAATCTGCTGGAAAATTGCATACTAAACAAACACCTTCAAACAGACCAGTCTTATCAGCACAGCACACGTGTAGCACCCTGTTTCCCTCTTTAATTAAAATATCCTATTCCTCCTTCCTCCGCAAAAAGCGGAAAATCCACCATTCCGGCACAGCGCCCTGTCCCAGGCTCCCTATGTCGATCCGGTACCTATATATCACGTCGATAATGGTCAAATTGAAATATATGTGTATATTCCTAACTTCAAAAACAGCAAATCTTTATGTAAGGAGTCCACATTCTACTATGTTAGTCACTTGATGCAAAACAATGGGCAGCCTGCCCATTTCCAGAGTTTGCTGCTATGTTGAGAGCAAATATAGATATTGGATGCTTGGCTGCCGGCGTGTAATGATTCATAAAGGCAAGGTCATTAACTCTAGTCCTATCAACTCAGACTCCTTGGAGAAGGCGATACTGAGATACTCCCTCTGTACACATGACTGATTGGATCCCCAGACATTAAAAGCGCCATGATTGGCCCAACACATTTATTTCAGCCCCCTCGGTTGGTCACAACAGAAGGCTTTCAAAAATGTATTTTTCCCGCGAACGCCTTTTCCAATCCAAATGGATTCAATTTTTAACAGGGAGACAACCAAACCGGATTTTCTTCAGCCAAAGGAAGAGAAAGATCGCAAAATATTTGAAAAGGTAAACCCCACACTGCTCCAACTTGCGGCATCCATATTCACACGCGCAAGCACGTTATACTCCAGACTGTTACTTTCTGAACCAAAGTGAGGCTCAATGCTGAGCGATTCCAAAATTGAGAGCTCACTGTTTGAGGTCCTTTGGCCGCATTACTGTGGCTACAGTCAAAACCTTTCCAAGTTGGTTTAGATTCCAGGAGTTGAGTTGAAGCCATATGACTGCAATTTCTGGAGACAATGGGGCGATTTTTCACAACCCTCCCCCCCAACATGTATTTTAACCCGTAATCTGTCTCTTCCAGAAACCAATGAGCTTTTCCCCTGAGGTTCCTTTGAATGGAAAATTCGCTATCTCTGTGCTGGACGTTTAAACTGTAAAAGTTAAGGTCTTATCTTCGGAGAGGAGAGGAGGTGGCACAAATTGCTCCATTGGCAGATTTTCCACACTAAACGCTGTTAACAGTTCGCATTCTGTATTAAAGAGATTTCAAAATCAGTCACATGACCTCTCCCCATGATGATTTCAGAAGGTATTTAATGTCGGAACCGACGATGGTTGTTTTTCTCTCATGGCCAGGGAGTGGATAGATTCTGCAACATTCCAACAATTAATCTCCTGACTGAATTATTAATCACCTTGATGCGATGTGAAGACATAACCATTGTTCCAGCAGACTTTCTGTCTCTGCTGGAGAGGTAGTCTTATAGAAATGTATGACATTTTAGTGGACCCCCTTGATGTGATTCTTGACATCTTTAGGTGTGAAATTCCAGAGAATGACATGTTGCGGTATGTTTGAGTTGTATTCTACATTGAAACTTTCCAGAAACTGGTCACTTGCAATTCAGGCATCAGGTGACTGGTGGCAGACATCTTAGGCGAGTGTCGTTTCTTGTTTTTAAAAAGTATTTTTCAAACCATTCGGTCTATATTTGGTCAAATGGTGAAATTACAGACTAATATCCATCACGCACAAGTAACATCACCCAGACAATTAACGGTAGAAATAAAATGTAATAAATGCAATGTGAATACTCCAGATCTACAAACTTTCACAATGGAAAATTGTCCAAGGACATGGATTTTTAAAAAAACCAATGGCATGATGTAATCTTTTATCTAAATGATACCAGCAATTTGAACTTTGCTACTTATTAAGAGTTTCTACTAGATGCTGATAACGGAGGATTGTTGTAGATATGTGCACTGCTGACAGTATATATGATGCAAAATACACTTATCCAGAGATTTGCCAGCTAAAGCAAAATATAGTTGTAAGTTTATAACAAAGATGCTATGTGACTGCTCTTGATAGTGGCTGAAATATATGTCAGGCCCTTGCAAGTGAAGTCAGAAAAGGTTTCCCGCTCCTTGTGGACGTGAAAGCGCAGCACCGCCTCGGTGTCCGGGGCAACCCGTGGACCTGGATTTAATGAACAGAGCATGGGTAAGGGAATGGGACTGAGTTTATGTATCATTGTACGCCTCTTTGGTTCAATATCGTTAATGCTTTTTTTGCTTTTTCTCTTTATGTTTCTAATGGTTCGCAAGGCAGACTTTCATCTGTTTCCATGACAAGGTTTTCCCTCGGGGCTTGTCACTCGCCTGTCGTCAGAGGCTTATAGCTTGAGGGGGCGCCATTTCACAACAAGCATGGTTGACCGTGAGTCTCTCCCATTCTTGCCACTGGTGTGATGGAAGGATTTTGCAGTCTGATCATCAACCTGTTTGGCTGCGTTGGGAACGCACCTTCCTTGGCCATCAAGTCCTGGGATGGGGTTCGAACCCGGAGCATTTGGCTCAGAGAGAGGGCCACAAGACCTCCATATGATTTCTGGGTGGCATGCCTAGTGATCAAAGGTGTTGGGTGAAAATATTCATAAGTAGACCTTAACGTGAGCAAAAGAAGCAATTTATTGTTACAGAGCCCTGGGAGAAAGGTCCTGGACCCCTCGGGCTTGCCGGCACACTTTCTCTCTGAGCTGTGGCTTATATTGGGTTAATATACTCTTTCAAAAGCAGAATTAGTTCACATTCTCATTTACATACAGCCAATCAATTCTCTTAGTACAGGGGTGGGCAAACTATGGCCCGCGGGCCGCATGGAGGTATTTCTGCGGCCCACCAAGTCATTAAAAAAAAATTTTTTTTAAAAAAATGTTTTTTTAAAGGTTAATGGGGGGGGGGGGGGGGGGGGGGGGCTGTTGGGTTACTTACTGGTATAGGGTGGATACGTTGACTTGAGTAGGGTGATCATTGCTCGGCACAACGTCGAGGGCCGAAGGGCCTGTTCTGTGCTGTACTGTTCTATGTTCTATATGAGGCGCCCAGAATCATAACCGGGTGAAGTAATTATTTTACTTAATATACTATGCGGCCCTTTGTGAATTGTGAATTTCTGAATGTGGCCCTTGCACGGAAAAGTTTGCCCACCCCTGTCTTAGTACCTCCGTTCATTCCATCTATAGTTATCAATTCTTATTCTCTTAGTATCGCAGTTCATTCTATATATGTTATCAATTCTTTACACAGTCGTTTACATTTGTCCAATCCATATATTGCGCGCGTAATTACATAAGGTCATAAGGTCATGAGTTGCCAGTCATAAGGTCATGAGTTGCCAGTCATAAGGACAGGAGTTGCCAGTCCTGGACAGCTTAGAATAACACCTCCTGCAGTCCGTGGAGCACAGGTCATCAATGACCCATTGTCTTTGGAGGATATATCTGTTAGAGTCACTCTTAGTTCAAAGTTCACTCTCTCAGCAGGAAAACACCATGTAGCAACTTAAAAGCAAACATTAATTCATATCCCAGCAGAACGTTTACACCAACAAAAGGTATAGAATCATAGAATTTACAGTACAGAAGGAGGCGATTCGGCCCATCGAGTCTGCACCGGCTCTTGGAAAGAGCACTCTACCCAGGCCCACACCTCCACCCTATCCCCATAACCCAGTAACCCCACCCAACACTAAGGGCAATTTTGGACACTAAGGGCAATTTAGCGCGGCCAATCCATCTGACCTGCACATTTTTGGACTGTGGGAGGAAACCGGAGCACCCGGAGGAAACCCACGCGCACACGGGGAGGATGTGCAGACTCCGCACAGACATGACCCAAGCTGGGAATCGAACCTGAGACCCTGGAGCGGTGAAGCAATTGTGCCAACCACTATGCTACCGTGCAGCCCTAACCACTATGCTACCGTGCTGGTAAATGGGAATAGAAACATTAGTGGATCACTGGATAGCAGCAATCACACGGGAACCATGATATGGTGCCAGTAATTAGCGGAATTTGCATTGTTGCAAACATACGTGTGCGCGTGTATTCTGTTGATTAAAGTAACAAAATAAATTTTGACAAGGAAGCACTTCGATGTTCCCCGACATGATTTCTATATTATTTCCCCTCATCCAATCTGGCAGCCATGACAAGGGACAGCGCCTAAGCATTAAGGCCAGACCTTTCGGGAGGAAAAGATGACTCGAAGTTTGGTAAATGTTCAGAACTCTCTCCTACAAACAATAATTGGCGCTAGTTCAATTCTAAATCGTAAATCAGAGATGGATGTTATTCAAAGATATTCAGAGATATGGGGCAAGGGCGGGTGGGCGAAGTTAGGTCGCAGATCGGGCATTATCTCATTGGCGGCATGGTAGCACAGTGGTTAGCACTGTTGCTTCACAGCGTCAGGAACCCGGGTTCGATTCCCAGCTTGCAGTGTTCATGTAAGCCTACTTGTGACAATAATAAAGGTTATTATAGAATGGTGGAACAATGTCAAGGGGCTGAATGGCCTCTTCCTTTCCTACCATCCTCTTCCCGCTCCTACATTACATTCTTTGCAGGATACTTTGCAGTAACTTAGGAACAGTCAGAATCAACAGACCATTCAATATTTCGTAGGCTAGGGTTCCCATCTGCTTCTTTCAAAGCTCTTTCTCCTCACCAGATATTGATCTTTACTCGTGGCTTAATTAATCATTTTGCTAACTACAGGCAAATATTTGCTCTGTTTCACAAGATACCAAGGACATGGAAAGGGAAGTAAGACAAATCTCAAGCTCCGATTGCACCTCAAACGTATGTTTCGATTGGTCCAGTTGAAATGAAATGAAAAAATGAAATGAAAATGAAAATCGCTTATTGTCACAAGTAGGCTTCAAATGAAATTACTGTGAAAAGCCCCTAGTCACCACATTCCGGCACCTGTTCGGGGAGGCTGGTACGGGTTGTCTACTTCAAAAGAACACTGGCTGAGTTACCAATAGAATTTGCAATTACAGAATAATGGATAAGTGCAAATGCATCTATGGAATTTAGCATTATCTAATGGTTCAGAAAGTACAATATGTCATGTGAGAGTATCTTTAAGAAATGGATGTTTAAGCGATGTACCTTTTAACAAATGGAGCAGCTCATATTACTGAAGTGATGTCAGAGGGTGGGGAGAGCTGAGCTCACTTCTGCTTTTCGGGAGTTTTAGTTTCAGTTTTGAGGAAAATAGCTTGGGCGTGTCTGTGTTTGCAGTGAGCTGGAGCTGCTGTGATCTCTGCCATGAAAGACTATCTCTCAATCATTTGGGTGATTTAAACTCATAATAGTAATGTCTTTAACCTGATGTGTTTCTGTTGTTAAAGGTGAAGTATTTTGGAGGTTTGAAGGAACATTTTGAGGGATTATTTAGTGTTGTATTATTTTCGGGGTTATCTTTGAAGTAAGGGGTGTTCACCAGCAATGCTGTTGTTTGATTTGTTAACTCCACCAGAACTCCACCAGAGATTGTCAACAACAGTAAACACAAATTACTAGGAGGGAGAAAATCTCTAAAAGATGAATATTTAACCAGGGAGAGCGAGACTATTAGCTAGGAATTACTGCAATAATGAAAAATGGGTACCAGCTATGATACTAGCAAAGGCAGGTCCAATATCATTCACAGTACAGACGGACGATGAAGAATTTGCCGACGTTATGCTGATCAATTGCTTACTCCACAAAGTGAGTTTGCAGGAACTTCTAAAGAGTTCTTTGCCAACCTTCTACCTTCTACCTTTAGGAGATCTAGACAGCTATTCTTTGGAATGGAGACCAGAGACAGTGACAAGTTCATATTCTGTTTCTGAGGACATTTCAATACCTATCGTAACAGATAACAAAGTGACTACTCAATAAATACCATCTACAGATAGGAATAAGGACACTTCTGAGGTTGCAAGTAGCTGAGATCAAGAACCCCAAATTGTATCAAAAGGGAACAGACGTCCACCACAGAGACCGCCTTATTGAAATGTGTGTATGTATAGAAATAACATATCAGGGGATCTGTTGTGTAAATGTTAATTGTTGCACTAATCACATATTCCCCGGCTTGGGTTTGCTCTGGGTGCTCTGGTTTCCTCCCACAGTCCAAAGACGTACAGGTTAGGTGGATTGGCCATGATAAATTGCTCTTAGTGTCCAAAAAGGTTCGGAGGGGTTATTGGGTTACGGGGAGAGGGTGGAAGTGAGGGCTTAAGTGGGTCGGTGCAGACTCGATGGGCCGAATGGCCTCCTTCCACACTGTATGTTCTAATGAAGAGGGAGGGGTGTTCTGTGTCTAGGAATACATCCTTGCTGGTTCCACGTCCATAACACGATGTGTAGTGACATCAGCAGAGTGTTTACGCGGACTTTGGGTAGATCACCATCTTTGATTGTATGAGCAACAGCCTTAATAAACCTCTCAGTGTCTTCTACCAGAATCCAGCGGGTAGGCGCCTCCAAATCTTTTCTCTTTGAATCAGCAAAGAACTATAACAATGATCAACTCAAAATTAGCCATGAATGCAAAACTGAGAATCCTGGAGTGATACATCACACCGATTTAGACAGAAAGAAGTGAGTGTTGGGCGATCAGTGAAGCAATGCTGAGAATAATTCAGGCTGCAGGGTTGTGGTTTTTCAGGTGAAGAATGAGGATATCTTGGGCATGTTACACTGCCAATGAAGAGGTGCCAATAAAATGTGAGAGTGAAAGAACCCTGCTGACCAACGTAAGAAGTCTTACAACACCAGGTTAAAGTCCAACAGGTTTGTTTCAAACACTAGCTTTCGGAGCGCAGCTCCTTCCTCAGGTGAACCTGAGTGATTTGAAACAAACCTGTTGGACTTTAACCTGGTGTTGTAAGACTTCTCACTGTGCTCACCCCAGTCCAACGCCGGCACCTCCACATCATGCCTGCTGACCAAGATCAGGGAGACATGATTGGAATTAATAGAAAAACTGTGATTTGGAAAGTCTGCTAGAAAAGATGGATGGTAAGAGAGATCGAGGTTGGCAAAGAACGATCTTGCTAAAGAACTTCCCAGTCTAGATGAATGCAGCACCAATGGAGATAATATTGGGGTCCAGAGCAAGATGAACATGGGGGTCCCAGTGTTGCCAACACCCTCTTAGGCCATGGGTACCTGAAGAGAGAAGTACCAGATGCACCAGAGAAGACGTTCAGTCGGAAGTAAGTTAGGCATAAAAACATTTCCTCGTACAGCATTGACCCGCCTGATGTTCTGCAACAAACAAGAAAGACTTGTAAATCTAGATTCTTTGCGTAAGCAATAACCCTGGGTGGGAACGTGATGATGAATCAGCAGGCATCTGAACCCCACCCCTCGTCAGCCCCATCAACCTCAATACAGAAGGTTTCTGGTAACAGAATGCCATTATTTGGATCCTGTTCATTGGAGGGAGCTGTAGGATTGCAACACGCAAAGGTGTGCAGCATCTTAAAGGGCCAGCACGAATCAATGAATGGTTTGAGTGTCAGAAACACGTCAAGGCGTTGGAATACAAAGGGGGGAGGGTGGGATTTGTGCTTCAATTGGTTTTAATTCGATCATGGGATGTGGGTGTTTCGCTGGCAGGGCCTGCATTTATTACCCGCGCTTAATTGCCCTCAAAGTTGGTGGTGAGTCGTCATTTTCAACCGGCACATTCCACGTGTTGTAGGCACCGCCACAAAAGAGTTTAAAAAAAACAAATTTAGAGTACCCGATTCTTTTTTTTTCCAATTAAGGGGCAATTTAGCATGGCCAATCCACCCACCCTGCACATCTTTGGGTTGTGGGGCTGAAACCCACACAGACACTGGGAGAATGTGCAAACTCCACACGGACCCTGGGCCGGGATTCGAACCCGGATCCTCGGCGGCGCAGCCCCCAGTGCAATTCACTGCGCCATATGCCGCACACACCCACAGAAGAGTTAAGAAGAGTTCCAGGATTCTGAACCAACGGCAGGGAGCAAATGATATTGGTTTGAAGGCGGGCGGGCAGGCAGCCGGCCATGTTTCCACGCGCTTGCTGCCTTTGGCCTTCTAGGTGGTAGAGCTTGAAGCTTTGAAAGGTGCCGTTGAAGGCCAGTTGCTGCACTGCATCCCGTATAGAACATAGAACATATATATAGAACATAGAACAGTACAGCACAGAACAGGCCCTTCGGCCCTCGATGTTGTGCCGAGCAATGATCACCCTACTTAAACCCACGTAACCCGTAACCCAACAATCCCCCCATTAACCTTACACTACGGGCAATTTAGCACGGCCAATCCACCTAACCCGCACATCTTTGGACTGTGGGAGGAAACCGGAGCACCCGGAGGAAACCCACGCACACACAGGGAGGACGTGCAGACTCCATACAGACAGTGACTCAGCCGGGAATCGAACCTGGGACCCTGGAGCTGTGAAGCATTGATGCTAACCACCATGCTACCGTGAGGCCCCTAGAACCTTGATAAGATTCCATTCGGAGTACTTCGCACTGTTCCACCCCGGGGAGCATATAATGGTTTTCAAGACACTACAGCCTGAATCACCCGGAATGATACTGGAGATTAAGGGGCTCAGTATTGCGGCTGCTGGAATCTGAAACAAAAACAGAGATTGCTGGATAAACTCTGCAGGTCTGACAGTATCTCCTCCACCTTACGTTTTTTATATATCCCAAACACTGATCCCGATGAAAAAGCCCTCCCTCCCCCTCTCCCACAGGGCCGTCTGTCACTTGTTCTTAAGTTTTTGCTACATTTTTGTTGCAATCTCTCCTAGATCCCGCCTATCAATGCGCTCCCACCCTGTTCTGTCTGTCCCGCCCCCTCTTGTGCAGTATATAATCCGACACATTTCTCCCTCTCTTTAGCTCTGAGGAAGAGTCATCGGGCCCGAAGCGTTTTCTCTCCCTACAGATGCTGCCAGACCTGCTGGGTTTTATCCCGCCTCCTCCGTTTTTGCTCTTTCACTTGAGTAGTCTTCATTAGTCGCTGTGATTCTCTCCTCTTCTTGGGCAGTCCCTCGGAATTGAGGATGACTTTGACTCAATGGATTCTGGCATGGCGGGCGAATCCGATGCGTGGGCTGCAGACTCTGCCACATGTGGGGCAGGCAGTGCTCGACAAGTTGGCCATTTGGGTTGTTTAGAGGTTAGTGCCCTCGCTCCAACACCTCTTCACCTCTGAACATTCCTGACTAAGTCCACTCAATGCGATTCATCCCATCCCAAATGAGCCTTCTCCATTTTGGTCAGGCAGGTTCTCCCGGGTGTTCGCGGGAATGTTTGACCTCTTTGGGAATGCCCTGAGGACATCCCTGAAATCTTTTCCTTGTCTTCCTGAGAGACTCCTGCTGTCAATGAGTTCCGAGGCAGAAGGAGGCCATTTTGCCTATCGAGTCTGCACCGGCTCTTGGAAAGAGCACCCTACCCAAGGTCAACACCTCCACCCTATCCCCATAACCCAGTAACCCCACCCAACACTAAGGGCAATTTTGGACACTAAGGACAATTTAGCATGGCCAATCCACCTTAACTGCGCATCTTTGGACTGTGGGAGGAAACCGGAGCACCCGGAGGAAACCCACGCACACACGGGGAGAATGTGCAGACTCCGCACAGACAGTGATCCAAGCCGGAATTGAACCTGGGACCCTGGAGCTGTGAAGCAATTGTGCTGACCACAATGCTACCGTGCACTCCGCAGATGCTGTCAGACCTGATAATCCTGAAGCAATTTGATTATTTAAATATATTCATTCTGCAACAGTTAACATTAATAAACACAGTAACTCTTGATAAAGACACGTCCTTGAAGCAGTTTGGTTCGCATGGAAAGTAGGCAAATAGGTCATGGGAACGGTGACAGAAATAGATTTTGTTGGCAGCACGATGGCGCAGTGGCTAGCACAGCAGCCTCACGGCACCGAGATCCCAGGTTCGATCCCGGCGCTGGGTCACTGTCCGTGTGGAGTTTGCACATTCTCCTCGTGTTTGCCTGGGTTACACCCCCACAACCCAAAGATGTGTAGGGTAGGTGGATTGGCCACGCTAAATTGCCCCTTAATTGGAAAACAAAAATGAATTGGTTACTCTAAATTTAAAAAAAAACCTTTGCAATTGACATCTATTCTGATCGCAAATGTTTCGCGCAATTTGTCTGGGATAAGTGTGGACAGTGTCTGAGCTGGGGGCCATATTTGATCTTCTATGATACAGCAAAGCATTGTGAGAAACACGGCTCCCAGCAGGATTAAAGAACTGATTCGGGCCCAGACTGCCTGTCACAAAAAGGCACTGGTGCTCTCTGCTTCGTAGAAAAGCCAAGATTTGACATTGTCTCACTCTGGCCTCTCGTTGCCGGCTGCAACGAGGTGCTGGTTTAGCTCACTGAGCTAAATCGCTGGCTTTTAAAAAGCATACCAAGCAGGCCAGCAGCACGGTTCAATTCCCGTACCAGCCTCCCCGAACAGGCGCCGGAATGTGGCGACTAGGGGCTTTTCACAGGAACTTCATTGAAGCCGACTCCTGACAATAAGCGATTTTCATTTCGTAAAGAGTCTTGCAAGTATGAGGGGGAAGACAACGCGTGCTGGACGTGTGGGAGGTGCGCTGCCCACTCACCCACCCACCAAGGGTTTGTCCAGCTTGCGACAGAGTGAGTGAGTTCCCTGTTTCCTACATTATAACGGTGACTACACTTAATGGAATACTTGATTGATTGCAAAAAGGCTCTTGATGCCATGAAAAGCACTCTATTAATGCAAATAATTTCTTTAATAAACACAAATGATGGAGTATTTGTACAATGGCATTGGAAAAGAAATTGAAGATTAAGGTGTTGGAAGAGAATGAAACTCAGCCTGTGATCTGATTTATAAATGAAACATTCAGCAGACAAGAGGAAGGAGGGTGGGTGACAATAACAAAACATCTGTTTTTATGCCAACATACAAACTCCTCCTCGTGGAAGAGAGGGTTCAAAGGTTAAACCCACTTCTTTGAAAATGAGAAATTTGTCACCGGAAAAATATGCCGTCTGCCTTAAAAGGATGCTCAAAGCTCTTTAGATTACCATCAGTTTCGCTGTTACCCTCTGCATTTGAGGTTTCCCCCTCACCCCACCACCCAAACCACCCCAAACTGCATAAATCCACAGCTGAGACGGGACCTTGTCAAGCAATTGAGCTTCACGCCGCTGAATTGGATTATCTCTTGGCTCCGATCTGTCTGCACCCGAATTATTTAGCAAACTAGTAAGTGCATTTGCGTCACCGATTTTCCGTGTGCGCCTGTTTATTCTTGTGGCTTGGGCAAATAGTGGCAAGTGCAAGAAGTGAGTCAACATCACATGCCAAAATGTGAGCTAAAGATACGAGAGCAACATTTGAAGGTCAAAGAGTCAAACGACCTCACCTTCAGGGGTCATGTTCTGACATTCTAATGCACATATGCTGCTGCAATATCAAAAACTTAGCCATGTTTCATTAACAGACAATTATTTGCTCAGGCAGAACATTTTTAAAGGGTTCAGAGAACACTCACTAGGTTTGCACAAGGCCCTTTCACGGAACCCTGGTTTGGAATCCAATCCAGATTGATGAGGTTTCTACTCTTTGCAACTGTTCAAGTTCTACGTGGAGAGAAAGTTGAATAGTAAATAACAAAGTTCGAGCATCTATATTTACACGTTTTGACTTCACGGGTCTTATTGGGGCAGCAGGGTAGCATGGTGGTTAGCATCAATGCTTCACAGCTCCAGGGTCCCAGGTTCAGTTCCCGGCTGGGTCACTGTCTGTGCGGAGTCTGCACGTCCTCCCCCTGTGTGCGTGGGTTTCCTCCGGGTGCTCCGGTTTCCTCCCACAGTCCAAAGATGTGCGGGTTAGGTGGATTGGCCATGCTAAATTGCCCGTAGTGTCCTAATAAAAGTAGGGTTAAGGGGGAGGTTGTTGGGTTACGGGCATAGGGTGGATACGTGGGTTTGAGTAGGGTGATCATGGCTCGGCACAACATTGAGGGCCGAAGGGCCTGTTCTGTGCTGTACTGTTCTATGTTCTATGTTATCTACATGTTACCAGAGGGTCAAAGGTCAAACTGTCTCCTTTACAATAACATGGTGTTGAAAACAAAAAAAATCCGGAATTGGAAGGCGAACGATTAACGTGAAACAATTATCGCGAAAACCCATCTGGTTCACTTATGTCCCTTGAGGGGAGGAAATTCGCCCCTGGTCAACTGGTTATCTGGTCTGGTCAACATGTGACTCCAGACCCACAGTGATGTGGTTGACTCTTAAATGCCCTCTGGGATGGGCAATAGATGCCGACCCGGCCAGCGACGCCCACATCCCATGAATGAAAGAAAAAAAAATCCAACCTTTGCTAATGATGAAGCGATGAGCAACCTAGCTAGCGAGTAGGCCGCATTAGTGGTCCTCCTTCATCCCAACGGGCTGCAAGATTGAAATCAGGCTTGTTCACTAACCAGGATCACAGAAAATCGAATACGTTTAATACACACCGAATATTTCCTGACTAGTTAAAGAAAATACTTCATTACTTTTATGCTAATAGAACTGTCATCAACTTGAAATGGTTGTTAGGAAAATACACTTAGCTTTAAGGGAGTTATATTTATATTGGCAAAGATTAGAAATAAGGTATTATTTAAGTGGATTTAATTTAGTGTTTCTGTGCATGGAAGAGTGAAGCCTATAATTAGATTCATGTTGCACAAAAGTGTTTGTATCTGTGGGGGTTGTTTTCAATACAAACTGCGATTCTAGTATGCTTAGTAAGGGCGAAGGCATGAAGAGTAAATAAACCAGCAGCAGTTGCTTAGCAATTGGGGCCTTGTTAAGGTAGATAAACTTTTAAGTCTTAGTTTAGCTAATTTGATTACAGTTGGAGTTGTATAGTGAGAGAGAAGGCAGCTCTCACGGCTCCATTAGAAGCAGTTGGTTTTCGGAGGCTGAGGAGGGAAACATCTCTCTCAGCCTTGCTGGAAGAAAAGCCATACCATGGAGTAAGCCACAGAGAGTTGAAAAAGCATTGGATCGTGAGAGGCCAGAATGATACCTGCGGAAGTGCTGAGGTTTGTGAAAAGAAATACTCACAGTTTGGGGGACATTATTTGGAATAATTGTGGAAATTGGCGGCTGGACCGCAGAGTATGTGTCAGAGCCTTCAAGACATAAGAAAACCTGAAGGAAGAAGTGTAAAACCCGAAAGTGAAACCTTGATGGAAGCAGCGGAGAGAAATCATTGTTGAAAAGAAAGTGTGAGTTTTGATAACGGAATTTGAAATCGCTCACGTGGAAGCCAGGGTTCAGTGAGACAGGTGGCTCACGGTATAAGAATCATCCGGGGGAATTTTGAGGAAAAGTCCACAGACATTCACTTTGATTGAGAGAGGAGTTTATTTGACCACAGTCATCTTGTGTGCTTAACAGGGATTGAGTGTGTTAATGAGACCATTGTAGTTTCAGATATACTTTGTAATTCATGCTAATTCTAAAACTTGTCTGTAATTGTTAAGCTAAAGGGGGAATAAGGAAGCATTGTATTACAATCCAATTTTTTCATGTTTAATAAGTGTATTTTTCTTGTTGCTAAAACTAATTAATGGCCTTGTGACTCTGTTCCTCCCCATTTTATTTTAAAACAGGTAAATGTTACAGTCCTTCGAACCAGGGTTCAATTCAGGGATCTTCCCATCTAGTTATGACGTCCAGTTAAACATGGTGAAAGCAAAAGGAATATTTACAATTTGATTGGACGCAGAGGGAGAGCACGGTTCTCACAGTCAATGTTGTGAGCAATCATGCACACACTCACTTCACTTGCCTTCGCTTTGCGTGCGAATCACTTCAGTCGCACCGTGAGGAAAGAAACTACACGGACTGGAATCAGCGGAATGTGGCGGCCCCGTGCGTGGGCAACGGTCAATAAAATGCCTCGTGGGGGCCGCACTCAGAACCCAGATGGGCCGTACTCTGATCTTTGATGCCCCCTAGGTTGCCCCCAGGCCACAGGTTGTCCATCACTGATGTAAAGGTTCTCCTGAGTGAACCTTGTATTGAGAGGATTGTCAAAAAATAAAAGTAAAGGTCAAGGTTTTTAAGAGGGAGCCTTCTGCAGAATTATGTGTGAAAGTAGTTCCTATCTGATGTGAAATGAAATGAAATGAAACTCGCTTATTGTCACGAGTAGGCTTCAATTAAGTTACTGTGAAAAGCCCCTAGTCGCTACATTCCGGCGCCTGTCCGGGGAGACTGGTACGGGAATCGAACCGTGTTGCTGGCCTGCCTTGATCTGCTTTAAAAGCCAGCGATTTAGCCCAGTGAGCTAAACCAGCCCCAGAGAGAGCTTTTATAAAATGCCCTCTTGCTTAGCAATAAGTTCACTCCGACATGATAGCTAATGTAGTGAATGGAAAACTTTGTTAATACATAGGGGTCTTTTACCAAGGGCTTGTAAGTCATGTGGGCTGTTGGTTTAGCTAAAACGGATGGTGCCTTTGACTTTGTTGAGAGGTATTTGCGCTGCATTCATACATTTTCCCAACACATATTTGGACAGCAGTAGCTTTGCTGAAGGACAGATAAGAGACCATGATTACAAAAGTAGATGCCAAGCTATGGTGCCCTCCAGTGGCTCAGCTTGGATTTGCAAGTTACACACCCCATCGCCGCCCCACCACCACCAACCACACCCCACCGCCACCAGCAGAAATGTGCATGTGGCAGCAAGAGTCATAACACTAAGCCCGGTGCGTTGTGCACCCAAGTCTACGTGTATCCATAATTTGTGGCTGAGGACTTTTAGCGACCTTCATTTGAGGCTGCGTGTCTGCCCTCTGACCCCCATAACAGTTTGAGTCCTGAGGAAACTTGAATTGACAACTTTGAGTTCAGGTTTGTTCGCAGCGCAAGCCTTCTTCCTAAAACCTCAGGGCTCCAGAGAGTGTTTTGTAGCTCACCTGTCTTGGAGCTAACAGCAGCAACAAAAACTTATAGAATCATAGACTCCCTACCATGCAGAGGGAGGCCATTCGGCCTATCGGGTCTGCACCGACCCTCCGAAAGTACCCCACCTGGGCCCACTCCCATCCCGGTAACCCCACCTAACATTTTGGACACTTTTTTTTTTTTATAAATGTTTTTATTCAGTTTTCGTATTTTATATTGAACAAATTACAAATTGTTAGGAGAGAGAAAAAAAAACAAACAAAAACAAACACGCAAAAATTAACATACATATTTACAGGTAAGCATCTTCGTAGTAGTAACTGCGCCGCCCCCCCCCCCCTCCCCCCCTCAACATGTTTATTTAGCTTGGTTTTGGGCCTTAGCTAGCCATCGAACCCCCGTAACGAACCTGTAGCCCCCCCCCCCCTCCCGCTACCTTCCCCCGACTATTCTTCCTCTTGTACATTGGCCACAAATAGGTCCCGGAACAGTTGCATGAATGGCTCCCACGTTCTGTGGAAGCCGTCGTCCGACCCTCGGATGGCAAATTTGATTTTCTCCATTTGGAGAGATTCCGAGAGGTCGGACAGCCAGTCCGCAGCTCTGGGCGGTGCTGCTGACCGCCAGCCAAACAGGATTCTACGGCGGGCGATCAGGGAGGCAAAGGCAAGGGCATCCGCCCTCCTCCCCAGGAATAGATCTGGCTGTTCTGAAACCCCGAAGACCGCCACTATCGGGCATGGCTCCACCCTCACTCCCACCACTTTGGACATTACCTCGAAGAAGGCTGTCCAGTACTCCACGAGTCTGGGGCAGGACCAGAACATGTGGGCGTGGTTGGCCGGGCCTCTTTGGCACCGTTCACATCTGTCTTCCACCTCCGGGAAGAACCTACTCATACGGGTTCTTGTTAAGTGGGCTCTATGTACCACTTTTAGTTGCGTCAGGCTGAGCCTTGCGCACGTGGAGGTGGAGTTGACCCTATGCAGTGCTTCGCTCCAGAGTCCCCACCCGATCTCCATCCCCAGGTCGTCCTCCCATTTCCTCCTTGTTGCGTCCAGTACGGTGTCGTCCCTATCTACCAGTCGGTCATACATGTCACTACAGTTCCCTTTCTCTAGGATACTTGCGTCCAGTAGGTCTTCCAGTAGTGTCTGTCGTGGCGGTTGTGGGTACGTCCTTGTCTCCTTTCGTAGGAAGTTTTTGAGCTGCAGGTACCGTAGCTCGTTCCCCCCAGCTAGCTGAAATTTCTCTGTCAGTTCGTCCAGTGTTGCGATCCTGTCGTCCGTGTATAGGTCCCTGACTGTCAGTGTCCCCCCGTCCTGCCTCCACCTTTTGAAGGTGGCGTCGGTCAGTGCTGGTTTGAACCTATGGTTGTTGCAGATGGGAGCCCTGTTCGACATTTTGGTCAGGCCAAGTTGCTGCCGCAGTTGGTTCCAGGATTGGAGGGTGGCTGTCACCACTGGGCTGCTGGAGTGTTTTTTGGGTGGGGATGGGAGTGCTGCCGTGGCGAGGGCCCGGAGGGAGGTTCCCATGCAGGAGGCCTCCTCCGCACGCACCCACTCAGCTTCTGGCTCCTGGATCCATCCCCTTACTCGCTCGGCTGTTGCTGCCCAGTGGTAGAATTGTAGATTCGGGAGGGCTAACCCTCCCCTGGTTTTTGTTTTTGTAAGACCTTCTTTGGGATCCTAGCATTTTTACCCCCCCATACGAACGCCATGATGAGTTTGTCCAGCGCTTTGAAAAAGGCCTTGGGGATGTAGATCGGAATGGATCTAAACAGGAAGAGGAACCTGGGCAGTACGTTCATTTTGATCGTCTGAACTCTCCCCGCGAGGGAGAGCGGGAGTGTGTTCCATCTTTGCAGGTCCTTTTTAACTTTCTCCGTCAGGCTGGTGAGGTTCCATTTGTGGATCCCTTTCCAGTCATGGGCTATTTGGATCCCCAGGTAGCGGAATTTATGTCGGGCTTGTTTGAACGGCAGCCCCTTTAGTGCTGCCCCCCCCCCCCCCCCCTTGCGGGTGTAATGGGAAGATCTCACTTTTGCTCATGTTGAGTTTGTAGCCCGAGAAGGCTCCAAACTCTTTCAGGAGCGCGATGATTCCGTCCATGCTGCTTTGTGGGTCCGAGATATAGAGGAGCAGATCATCCGCATAGAGTGAGACTCTGTGCTCTCTACCTCCCCTTCGGATCCCCCTCCAATTTTTTGCTGCCCTGAGCGCGATTGCTAGCGGTTCAATTGCTAGTGCGAACAGCAGCGGGGACAGTGGGCATCCTTGTCTGGTGCATTTTGGACACTTAAGGGGCAATTTTATCATGGACAATCCACCTAGCCTGCTCATCTTTGGACTGTGGGAGGAAACCGGAGCACCCGGAGGAAACCCACGCAGACACGGGGAGAACGTGCAAAGTCCACCACAGAGTCACCTGAGGCCGGAATTGAACCCAGGTCCCTAGTGCTGTGAGGCAGCAGTGCTAAACACTGTACCACCGTGCCACCCTGATGGTTATGGTTGGGGCGATTTTAGTCTCCCCTGGAAATGAACAGGAGGAACCTCGTGGTCCTCTTGGGAAAGTGGAACTTTGAGTGAAATACTGACTGTTAAACCTCGGGGGTGCAAACCAACATTTCCCCCCCCCCCCCCCCCCCCCTCAAGATGAGGCCTATTAGGAGCATTCATAATTCTCTTTCAAAGGATGCGTGGGCCTTAGTTTATTTGGCTCAATGTTCCGGATTCAACATTGAGTTCAACAATTTCAGGTCATAAACACTGTTCCCAAACTTTCAGACAGGAGGGGTTGGTAATAATGCTGCTGTTGCCATTTACACCTCCTCTGGACACATCTTTCATTGCTTTACGTGTCCATTTTTCCTTGCACCACCATCCTTATTTTGAACTTTAATTTTGGGACCCACGCATCACCCCACATTTGATACTTGCTGGGTACCAGATGACCCCGGACAAATTCTGGAGGCAATCAGAAGGGCTGCTGGGTGTGAAGGTGGGCGTTTAAAAGTCCCTCCTTGGTGCTGTGTCCAGTTATCATAAAAGCAGAGAGGCCTTCGCCCCTCGCATGTCACATATAAACCCCCACGCACCTATGCCCTATAGCTCCCACCCCATTATGCCAGGCATTGTCAAACTCAGGGGCACGACCCTCGGGTGGATCACGGGCGGGAGGGTCGCGGAGCCGTCCGTCGCGGCGCTCCCGATTGCGCAAATCTGCTCGCAACAGCCGCAGCAGCCAACTGTTAATAACGCCGGCTGCAAGCGGCCTTCAAAATGGCCACGAACATGTAAAACAAATGTGGCCGCACTGCGCATGCGCAGCAGATCATCGGCGCGCATGCGCAAAACTATGCACGCCAATGATTGGGCATGCATGCGCAGTGCGGCAGTTTTTCTTAAACAGTCGCAGCTTTTTGTTTTACAAGTTCGGGGGGGATTATTCGTTTTATTCCTTTATTTTGTTCATTTAATTTTTATGTTTTTTATTTATTTTACTCATTTTATTTTTATACTTTTTTACAAGTTCGGGGGGGATTTTATTTGATAAAATCTTTCAGGAAAAAAATGCAGAACTTTGGACAGATGGCGACTCCATACTTTCCGACACCGGGAGGCTTCACCTTCACCCAACAGGTTCTATTGGAGGAGCGCGTACGAGGGCCAAAGGGACCCAAAACCATTTCCTCCATTTCTGTCAGCAGCAATCAAGGTAAGAGAAAATGATGGGTCGCGCAGGTCAACCGGCGTGGATCGCGAAGGTCGGCCGGGTTGGGTCCCGAAGGTTGGCCGGTTGGTAAAAATGGGTCCCCAGAAAAAAAGTTTGAAGAACACTGTCTGATGCCAAACTATACACTTCAGACTCAAGTAGCCTGATGGTGACAGTAGGATATCTAATAAAAGCTATGAAAAAACAGCCATTCATTCAAAAAAATATCTTTCACGGCATCCCAATAAAAGTGTCAATCATCCATACCCTTTAAAGTTTCAATAGCAGAGACTGCAAGCACTGAAACAGCTCTATCTTGCACAAATACACATTGTCAAATTGATAGCAGAGATCCGAGTGCCAGGGCAGTCAATTAAAAAATATTTTCGCTGGTGCGCAAGTGTTTTAGTATTCTAATGTATGTCTGAACTCTCAATCAATAATTCATAATGAGGCTTGGCTGAGAGTCTAAAAATCCTTTTGAAAGCCTTTTGAAACAGCTGAGCCCCACAGAAAACATTGCTTGACTAACAGCTCTGGCTCTCGGAGTGCTTGTAGTTTCTGCTATTGGTACTTTAAAGGGTCTGACTGATTGACACTTTTATTGGGCTGTATTGAAAGCTATTTTGATTAACGAAATACTGTTTTGAAAGCTTCTTTTTCACCAACCGACTGTCACTATGGGGGTTCATTGCTTCTATACAATGTATAGTGGATGAATGGGCATGGAAGTGCCACACCTTGGCATTAAAGCAAGGGTTGAATACAGAAATTGGAGAGGAATCCTTGACAATGGGGAATTGAGGAAGACCTTTTCAACTTGCCTTTCAAAAGGTCCCCTCCTTCACACTGTGGTTTACAACATTTCTTAGGTGTCATGAACCACAACTGTTTGAAAACCTGGCCAGAGTACATGGGCATTGCTGATAACTAGGACATACCTGTCCGCACAATGGAGCCAGCCAGGTCAGGCATGTAGGGTGTGGGCGTTTGACGTGAAACACCCTTAAAAGGCACTTCTGAAAATCAGAGGCCGCAGGAATGTGTTTGGGAATCCCGGGCTCAGGCCCGGCCTGCCATTTTAAAGAGGCTCTTGGGCCGCTCTGACGTGGGCGGCACGGTGGCACAGTGGTTAGCACTGCGCCTTCACAGCTCCAGGGACCCGGATGACTGTCTGGGTGGAGTTTTGCACTTTCTCCCCGTGTCTGCGTGGGTTTCCTCCGGGTGCTCCGGTTTCCTCCCACAGTCCAAAGATGTGCGGGTTAGGTGGATTGGCCACGCTAAATTGCCCCTTAGTGTCCAAAAGGTTAAGTGGGTTTACTAGGTTACGGGGATGGGGTAGAGGCATGGGCTTAAGTTAGGTGCTCTTTGCAAGGGCCAGCACTGACTCGATGGGCTGCATGGCCTCCTTCTGCACTGTAACTTCTATGATTCAATGACGGTGAAAATCCAGTCCTTGAACTTGGTTTTCCTCCCTCCACAGATGTTGCCTGACCTGTTGTGTATTTTCAGCAGTTTCTGCTTATGAAATGAAAATTGCTTATTGTCACAAATAGGCTTCAAATGAAGTTACTGTGAAAAGCCCCTAGTCGCCACATTCCGGCACCTATTCGGGGAGGCTGTTACAGGAATTGAACCGTGCTGCTGGCCTGCCTTGGTCTGCTTTCAAAGCCAGCGATTTAGCCCAGTGAGCTAAACAGCCCCTACTTATTGTTAAAGATCTCCAGTCCTATTTTGCTTTGACCTTAGTCTAACGCCTCTTTCTAAAGGCAAGACCACTGACAGCACAGCGGAGCTGAGGAACCGGCCTAAACATGTGCTGCCGCCAGAGGGAAAACATTTCAAATCTGTAACGCACTGAAAAAGAGTCAGTTAAGATTTCTACCACCGGACAGACTTCCGGTTGTGGCTATGCGGAGCTAAGCCGCACGTTCGGCAGCTCCCGCTTTAATAGGATTTGTGGGCACTTTTAAGGGCCCCAAACGGCGCTTATTCGACGATTCCCGCTGGATAATGGGGTCTGGAGCAAAACCCACCCCGGGATTTATGGTGCGGACTCGGAGTGGGGCGAGGAGAAAAACGGCAGCAGCTCCCCTGGAAAAGCGGGGGAAGGTGGACAAAATGGCGGCCGGTGGAGCCCCTGAGGAGTGGAGGCAGTGGGCTGAGGAGCAGCAGGCGGCCCTTCTGCGCTATTGTACGGAGCTGAAAGGGGAGTTGTTGGAATCCCTGAAGCTGACGACTAGTAAGCTGCTGGAGACCCAGACAACCCAGGGTGCAGCGATAATTGAGTTGTAGCAGCAGGCCTCTGAGCGCGAGGAGGTGGTCTCGGCCCTCGTGGGGAAGGTGGAGATACACGAGGCGCTTCATAAAAAGTGGCAAGATCGGTTCGAGGAGATGGAGCTTCGGTCACGGAGGAAGAACCTGCGGATCCTGGGCCTCGCGGAGGGGCTGGAGGGGTCGGACCTGCCGGCCTATGTGGCCGTGATGCTGAACTCGCTGATGGGGTCAGGATCCTTCCAACTGCCCCTGGAGCTGGAGGGGGCCCACAGAGTACTGGCCAGGAGGCCTAAGGCGAATGAACCCCCGCGGGCGGTGCTGGTGCGGTTCCATCGGTTCAGTGACCGGGAATGTGTTCTGCGGTGGGCCAAGAAGGTGAGGAGTAGCAAGTGGGAGAATTCGGTAGTGCGTATCTACCAGGACTGGAGCGCGGAGGTGGCCAAGCGGAGAGCCGGGTTTAACCAGACGAAGGCGGTGCTCCACTAGGTCAGTAGCAGCAGCAACCCGGGGGGGAGGGGGTAAAGGGAGGGGGGTTTTAGTGGGATAGTGTTTAAGTTAATTTGCTTATTGTTAATTTATTTTGTTGTCTATTGGGCTTTGGGGGGGGGGGGGGGTTTGTTATATGCGTTGTTACGGGTGCCGAGGGGTGTTTATTATTGTTATTGTTATTATTGTTCCGTTGATATTTATTTTTCAAAAATTCCAATAAAAGTTATTTACAAAAATAAAGATTTCTACCACCGACCCGCGCTAAGAGACGTAAGATTAATTCTTGACTAAGGCCTTCGCTGTGAACGAACTTGAATTGGAAAGTCAGATTCCAAAACAAGGGGATTAAGTCATTAGAAATAGCTAGCGCTGCTTAATTCCCGAGTAAACCATGAAAGTCAGTATGTGTGCTCATCGGATTGGCCGAGGCTAGTGTATGAAGCAATCACCAAAGGGTGTGGCTCCCTATTTGTGCACCTGGAGTCCTGGAGCATAATCAACAGGTATTGTACAGAAAAACATCAATCTCATTTAGAATCCGCTCAGCTGTATCCAGAGCACACCCCTTCCCTGGGCAACTGACTCCAGCATCAATATGTGCGACATCTGAAATCGAGAGATGAAATCAGAACATAAGTAATTGGTAGCATCCGCCCAAAGTGGTTTGGTGCAGTTTTCAACAAATAGGCAATTACCGTGTAATCCTGCAGTTAAACAGATATTTGCCATGTGATGTATTTTTAAAAATTTTTTATATCACTTATTGTCACGAGTAGGCTTCAATGAAGTTACTGTGAAAAGCCCCTAGTCGCCACATTCCGGCGCCTGTTCGGGGAGGCTGGTACGGGAGGCTGGTATTTGTCTTGTAACTCACTGCTGAAGGCCAAGTATTGATATGGAAATGCATAACAGGTCAGTCAACATTTCAGAGGAAAGATGGAAGTTGGAAAAAACCCTAATGGACGACAGAGATATTCCCAGGACCAAAGCAATGCTGCATCTCTCTTGAATCACTCTAAATCTCCCTTCTCCTCACTCTTTTGGTGGCTCCCCATCCAACAATACCTCATTTAAAAAAAAAGCTCATCCTTGTTTCTAAATCCCTCCCTCTCCTCATCTCTCCGTCACCTCCACCAGCCCTCCAACCTCTGCTCCTCCAGTTGAGGACTCTTGTGGATTGTAACCACTCCACTGTGGTAAACCACTGTTCCACCTGTATTAGGGGATGTAAGGTGGGACCTGTACTACAGGTTCGCCGGTAGCCCCTGCCTGCTGGCTCCGCCCAGTAGGAGGAAGGTGTCCTCTATTCAGCAGCCATTTCGCCAGCTGCTGTGGGAGGCCACATATCTTACTGCAATAAAGCCTCAGTTGTATCCAACCTTAGTCTTTGTACAATTGATCGTGCATCATCCACCATTAGTGAATGCTTCTTTCACCCGCCTTATTCCCTCCCTGCCTCGCTCTCCTCCTTTCAGATATTGCTACAGCCCAATCCCTTCTGATTTCACATCCTGTGCCTTGATGTCAAAAAAAAATAATTGAATGTTTTTTTTCATCGATGACAGTCCTGTGAAGTGCCTTGGGCTGTTTCAATGTGTTAAATGTGCTACATCTGGATTCCGCGGCTCCCCAGGGGTGCGCGGAACCCCAACAGGGGGTTTGTGGTAGGTCGGGCCATGGGGGGCCGGAGCAGGGCCAGGGCTGGGGCCATCGGGACCCAAGGGGAACCAAAGCTGGGGCCGCAGAGGCCTAAGAGACACATCAGGGGGGTGAGGGAGAGTGTGGGTGAGGGGGTGTGGGTGAGAGTGTGTGTGAGGGTGTTGTGGATGAATGTGAGGGGGTGAGTGAGAGTGTGGGTGAGGGGATGAGGGGGTGTGGGTGAGAGTGTGTGTGAGGGGATGTGGGTGAGAGTGTGTGTGAGGGGATGAGGGGGTGTGGGTGAGAGTGTGTGTGAGGGGATGTGGGTGAGAGTGTGTGTGAGGGGATGAGGGGGTGTGGGTGAGAGTGTGTGTGAGGGGATGAGGGGGTGTGGGTGAGAGTGTGTGTGAGGGGATGAGGGGGTGTGGGTGAGAGTGGGTCTGAGGGTGTTGTGGGTGAATATGTGGGTGAGAGTGAGAGTGAGGGTGTGCCGTGGGTGTGTGTGTGTGTGGATGAGAGTGAGGGTATGAGTGTGGGGCGTGGGGAGTGTGTGGATAAGGATGTTAGTGAGGAGGTGGGTGAAGGTGGCTGAGGGTGGTGGTGGGTGAGGGGTGAGGTTGAGGGAGCGAGGGACTGTGCGTGAGTCGGTGTTCCCACTACAAATGACAAAATAAGGCAAAACTTGGAAGTATTCTCTTTTCCCGCTGGGCGCACACCCCCGCCCGTGGGTTTCCGGGTGGCATGGGGAGGGGCTTCATTGGGAAAACCCATTGACAAGAGGCAGGGGGAGAGATTCCCGCCGCTGGCAAACGGCGTTCCGCTGGGAGAATCCAGCCCAATAAAGTTTACAAATAAGACATAAAAACATCTTTCTTAAAAAAAAAATTTAGAGTACCCAATTCATTTTTTCCAATTAAGGGGCAATTTAGCGTGGCCAATCCACCTACCCTGCGCATCTTTGGGTTGTGGGGGCGAAACCCGCGCAGATACGGGGAGAATGTGCAAACTCCACACGGACAGTGACCCAGGGCCGGGATCGAACCTGGGACCTCAGCGCCGTGAGGCAGCAGTGCTAACTACTGCGCCGCCGTGCTGCCATATAAAAACATCTTCTCAGTTTGTTTGTGTATGTTTGTACCTAATGCACAATAATACGCATTTTTGGGGGTTTAATTCTTCAATATGATAAGCATGTTTATCAGGGGTTCCGTCAGTGCTCCGGGGAGGTCAAAGGGGTTCCAGGAGCGACAACATTTGGAAAACCTTGAGCTATACGAATGAAAGTTGTTGTTCTTGTTGACGACCTACTGCCCATTGCTGGATGCTAGATGATTAATTAAAAATTTTCCAGGTATTTTCAGCTATCCCTCAAGATGTCTACTTGTCTACTCATGTTCCCATGTTCCCAAGGGAATAAGTCAAAGCAAGGCGGTTTCAGGAATGCAAACGCATGCAAAATAAACACTTTCCCCTCGTCTTGTTTCAATTCCTAAAGTAAGTTTACCAAGCAGGCTGCTAAATATTTGCTGCGGATTGGGAAATTCTCATACGCTCAGTCGACCGTGCCGGAACTGAACGCTCAACCCAAACGTGTCACATGGGAACACGAGTAGACAAGTGAGCCTACCTTGAATGACGGAAGTCAGTGTGCTGTCACCGTGCTGAAAACCGTTCAGCAGGGAGCACAAAATGAGCGGGGTCGAGACATCTGACTGCAAAAACTAACCTTGGTCTTCGGGCTTTGCGTCTTTTTTTTGCAGGGGCCGTATTTTCAGTCAGGGGCCGGGAGCCAGAAATGAGGGCCGGTTTTGCGTCGATGACGATCCCAGACCCGACCCCAACATTGGCTAGGATACTGGACTGAAATGACAACATATTAGTTTATTTGTAAGACTGTGCGAAAAGAATGATTCGCTCCAGGAGTGGTTGGACAACGAAATAGGGCTTAGGTATTTTTTAAATAAACCTTTATTATGAATACAATATTAAACTTTGTTAACTTCACATCCAAAAAAGACAACTGACAATTACCTCTTGATCACTACTACTCAGTTTCCCATTAAACAACAAGAAAAGAAACAATCTATCTTACTGAGGGAGAATTGTGGACTCCACGTCAGGCAGATCAGAATTCACCTCTCCAAAGCCTTCTCCAAAAACTGCCTCTCGAAAGCTTTTCAAAACGTCTCTCTGCATTCCTGGGCTCTACCTAGCAATTACCTTATCTACCCAAGCAATTATCTCTGTAGGTTGCAAAGCACATTAACTCACTCCCTAGCGACATTCCCAGTCAAACCACAGTCCATTAGTCCAGACTGAAAAACACATTCCTCTGTCAATTTCACCTTCTGGCTGCTAAAAGCAACCAAGTCCTGCAAAACAGAAATCCTTTTTAATAAAACATGACCACTGCATTCAAACACACTCCAACCCCAGCTTTAAACCCTTAAATTGCCCAATACTTAGAATCCAATATTCCTCAAGTTTTCCATCGCACGTCCAGCCTGGCATAATATTCTTTAGGCGTGCCCACCGGGATTTTTAAAGATCTGGATGAAATACAATGCAAATATTGGGCAAGGAACTTGCTCACTGTCCAGGCAGAGAAGGCAGGCAGCCCCCTGACTCTGGAGGTGCCAATAGGAGGCCCTTTAGCACTCAGTGATCTGCAGCCCCATTGGGAGCTACCATTTTGAAGGCAGAGAGGGAGAGAGAAAAGACCAGGTAAGTTTGTTTTGATTCATATTAAGCATCCAGTGGATGTCCAGCACCCACAGCTATGGCTTGGTGGCTTCGAGTCTATGTGGGGGAGGGGTGGAGAATGGTGGGGAGGGTGTCCAAAGGGACCCTTCCCACCGCCCCTTCCTCTCTGAGCCCTCGGCTCAGACATAGGCATGGTCTTAGACTTGCACTCATTCAGGGACCTTTGTTGAAGTGGTGGATGTTAAGGAGGAGGAGGAGGTGGAGGGATAGAGAGGTGTACGGAGGTAATTCCAGGCCGACCCTGCTTTGCCAAATGACAACCCCAGTTGGTCCAGGAATGGAACAGAAATAGGCCCATTTATTGAAAATAACCGTCCTTAATTGGCCGCTCACTACTTGCTGACGGGCAGCTAATCTGACCCTGAGCCACCCTCACTGAAAATGGCAAAAAGCCCCCAATGTCCTGAGGATTCTGAACGAGAACCCAATTTGTAAATGAAATGTCGCTGCACCACAGGACCAACGACTCTGAACTTTTATGTTAAAACAAACTTTAATTCAATCACAAAATTAACCACATTGACAACAAAGAAATTACTTTACAGTTAACAGTTGCAACAGCTCTTAAGTTTAAAAAAACCCTTAACTTGCTTCCTAAATCGGCCACTATATTCCAAGTAAGAAAACTAATATATGTTAAATACCACTCATGAATAAAGTTAACAACCGGGGTTTCACTTACTTTTATCTGCGTGGACACTTTGGAGAGAGAACCTTTCAGGACCACACTGAAACACCTCTGTTCAGAATAGAGTGTAGGACCTACTGGCTCTTCAGACAGACCTGGCTCCTCCCATTAACTACATCATATGTACTTAAAGCATTAAGTATTATTTTGTCTCTTCTCACAAGATGTCCCTTGATTTGATTAGCCAGGACCAAACGCAATACTTTTCATAAATTGTGTACACCCCAGGGGTCCTTCAACCCTAAATAATATTCCATTATCTAGCTATCTGTAAACAAGTAAATGGCTCTCGAGATCTATGAGCTGAACACGTCAAATCAATGATTACGTCACTCTACAACACCTTAATCACCGGCCTAGCAGCCATACTGTCTGTTTGCATTACAGCAAAATAATATAAAATATAAAACATGACAATTTCTAACATTCATCACACCTCCCCCCTTTAAAAAAACAGCAATATGAAAAGATGACTTAATTTTCCAAAGTCTTTTCAACTTTAAATACTACTCATTACAAAACACTACTATTACACGAGAAGATACATATCCCATTATATTCAAGCATGCAAATATAAACATCAGCATAGTCCAATTCAGTCTTTCCCAACATTAACGTTTCATTCTTCTCACATTTCAAAGTCGTGATAAAGCATCTGTAATTATGTTTTCTCTTCCTCCTACTTGTATAATTTTCAAGTTAAATGATTGCAGCAATAAACTCCATCTACACAGTCTTGCATTACAATCTTTAAACTTCTCCAGGAACTTCAATAGATTATGGTCTATATAAACAATTGTCTCTGATTATTTGTTAATGTCAAAATGCTGCAACAGCAATGCCAAACTCAACTTGCTGCTGCTAAGTACATGCGCTGTTGGTCTCTGATTGACTGGGAGCTCTTGGTTGATGACCCCGGAGGTCTTGGCTCCAGGAGAAGGTCCACTGCTGACCTTGCCACTGCCTGATTGGAGTGTGGTTCTGTGGATCTTCCCAAAATGAGGCAGCATGGGCCTCCCATCAGCTATTCAGCCAGCAGGCAAGACACCCGACACCTCAACAAGATTCACTCATAGTTACTTAGCATCTGTGTGTGTCCAAGTAAGGTATCAAGGAATCACCGGCATTGGATATCTCATACATAGATACATAGAAGATAGGAGCAGGAGGAGGCCTTTTGGCCCTTCGAGCCTGCTCCGCCATTCATCACGATCATGGCTGATCATCCAACTCAATAGCCTAATCCAGCTTTCTCCCATAGCCTTTGATCCCATTCTCCCCAAGTGCTATATCCAGCCGTCTCTTGAATATACTCAATGTTTTAGCATCAACTACTTCTTGTGGTAATGAATTCCACAGGCTCACCACTCTTTGGGTGAAGAACTGTCTCTTCATCTCTGTCCGAAATGGTTTACCTTGAATCTTCAGGCTGTGACCCCTGGTTCTGGACACACCCATCATTGGTATCACCTTCCCTGCATCTACCCTGTCTAGTCCTGTTAGAATTTAATAAGTCTCTATGAGATCCCCCTCATTCTTCTGAACTCCAGCGAGAACAATCCCAACCTAGTCAATCTCTCCTCGTATGACAGTCCCGCCATCCCTGGAATCAGTCTGGTAAACCTTCGCTGCACTCCCTCGAGAGCAAGAACATCCTTCCTCAGAGAAGTAGACCAAAACTGCACACAATACTCCAATTCTGGCCTCACTAAGGAATCGTACAATTGCAACAACACATCCCTGCTTCTGTGCTCAAAACCTCTCACAGTGAAAGCCAACATACCATTAGCCTTCTTTACTGCCTGCTGTACCTGCATGCTTACCTTCAGCGACTGGTGCACAAGGGCACCCAGGTCCCGTTGCACACTGCCCTCTCCCAATTTACAACCATTCAGGTAGTAATCTGCCTTCCTGTTTTTGCTTCCAAAGTGAATAACCTCACACTTATCCAAATTATACTGCATCTGCCATTGATTTGCCCTCTCGCCCAACCTGTCTCACAAAGCACTTTCCCACCAACGAAGTACTTTTGAATTGGTCGGGAACCTGGCATGGTGGCTGCGGACTGTGTCCAGCGCCGACACACTCGTCCGGGATCCGTTCTGCTGGCCGGGGTGGGGAGCTGGTGGGGGTTGGTCAGGGGTTGGCCTGTGAGGTCGCATATGGCAGGTCAGGTCCGCGCATGTCCGGCGCCACGTTGTATGGGGCAATCGCTGCAGGTCATCGCCATGCGCAGCCAGCGACCCAACCATTCTCCGGCCGTTATTGGCACGGCAGCCGGGAATTTCACCCCGTCGCCGCTGCCAGCCCCTCACCGGTCCCAGAATCGGTGAGGGTTTGGCATTGATTTTGGCGTCGTAAAACACCCGCAAATTATCCGTTTCAGCCGGCACTTGGCCACTGAAACGGAGAATCCTGCCCAATATATAAATGCAAGTCTTTCTTCTCTCTGGCACAATACATTACCTCTACCATTTGAAGTTCATCAACGTGTGCAAACAAGGAGTTAAAGAGAACAATTAAACCATGTTTGGATAGTAGACATTCCAGTTAATGTTGAGTTTAGGTGATTGATTGTGATTGGTTTAGAACTTTATTTTCTTGTCACTTCTTGTAACACTGTCCATGAAAGGATTCAATGTAAATACTTGTCAGTCAAGTCCACAGCTTTGTACATGTGAAGTCATAGAACATAGCAAAATACAGTAATGAACAGGCCCTTCGGCCCACAATGTTGTGCCAAACTTTTGTCCTAGATTAAGAACAAATTAATCTACACCCCATCATTCTACCATAATCCATGTACCTATCCAAAAGCCGCTTGAAAGTCCTTAATGTTTCCGTCTCAACTACTTCCACAGGCAGTGCATTCCCTGCCCCCACTACTCTCTGGGTAAAGAACCTACCTCTGACATCACCCCTATATCTTCCACCATTCACCTTAAATTTACGTCCCCTTGTAATGGTTTGTTCCACCCGGGGAAAAAGTCTCTGACTGTCTAACCTATCTATTCTCCTGATCATCTTATAAACCTCTATCAAGTCGCCCCTCATCCTTCTCCGTTCTAATGAGAAAAGGCCCAGCACCCTCAACCTTTCCCGGTAAGACCTACTCTCCATTCCAGGCAACATCCTGGTAAATCTCCTTTGCACCTTTTCCAAAGCTTCCATATCCTTCCTAAAATGAGGCGACCAGAACTGCACACAGTACTCCAAATGTTGTAAGGCAACACCCTAAACGACACCTTTCAGAACACGTCAGCCAAAGCAAGCTTCTTTTCTGGGTCCCTTAATGATGATAACGATATGTTGTAAAAGCTCTACACTGGGAGATGATGTTATTGGGTGTCACCTGGACACAAATGTTCGATGCTTCCTGTCAAGCTAGATGAGATATTGATTGAGAACTGAATGTTCAGGTCTCAAGTCTTACAGGTGACTTAAGAAAGAAGAACTTGAAATTTCCATAGCATCTTGCATGACACAAAGTGCTTTGCATTTAATGAAGTATTTTTTTAAATGTAGTCGCTGCTGTGGCAGCCATATTTGAAGAATGGGATCTGTGATTAGGTCCAGTCCCAATTAAGTAGATGCATGTCTTGGCTATCTGAAATCGAAAGTAAAATGACAGCATCACACCGATTTCCGATTAGCACTAACCTGGAATGGGTAAATACATTCAAACAAAGTGTGCAGGTTAGTGTAGTGAAAAGTCAACAATGGTGTCAAGAAAATGAATGGCCTGAATTTTTCGGATGGCGGGGTCTTGCTTTCTGCCATCCAAGGATTTCCCCGGAGTCATTTTGCGCTTGAATGAGCATTAAACGGCCTCTGGCGGGACTTGCACTGTTAAATTGAGAGGAGGGCCCACCTCAGAGAGGTGCCAGCTGATCTGCAGTGGGCATAAGAAGAAGAACAGGAGGACAGGGGAGCTTAAGTCCGGGCACCTGGCGGCCCAGCTAAGTTCCAGGGGTCCTGTGATGGATATCACAGTTCACCGCAGAAATCGGTGATGTGCCATCAATTGCACGAGAGACGAGTTGCTTTACAAAAGTTAGGCTTTAATAAACTAGAACTTAGCCCTGTGGTTGTCTACAATAAAATGGACGACCGCCGGGCGTTTGACTATTTATACCTCGGTAAGGAGGCGTGGTTAACTCAGCCTCTCGACCAATCGGTCGAGAGGCACATGACCGACCAGGGCCAATGGTAAGCCGGTGTTCTGCCCCAATGGCAGACAGGTATGCAAATCATATCACCACAATCGGATTAAAAATAAGGCAGTAATACAGACAGCATTCTAATTCAAGATGGAATAAAACCACTCCAGCTAAAGTTCAGATAGAGGTTACCACCTGATGGGAGAGACTCCAAGCTGGTTCCAAAGACTCATCAGCATCAAACAATTAAAGGCTCTTCTTTGATAGACCATAAATCCTTTGAGACGAACTCCCCTCCCGAGAAGGATTCAAAATTCAAGATTTGTGTATCTATTTATCTGGGCAATTCCCAGGGAATTGCCCAGATAAATAGATACACAAATCTTTCTCAAACTATACCTTTGGACACTTAGGATAACACCTTTACCAATGTGTCTGTTTTGATATCTGGAGAGAATGTCACCCTGACAAGAGGCAGGCACCAACCAGTGCCTCCCTTGCCAATATATCTTAGGATTCCTGACAATCACACCGACGCTACAACCATTAAAAGATCTAGATCCGTGATAGTACATCCAATCAGCCATTTGGCTATAGGTAATTAACCAACAATAAATACCAAGGTAATAAATGCCTTCCTGAACCGATAAGCAGGTTTAATGTATGTAAGGAGAGGGGATTTTAGCAGAAGTATCTCTCTCTGATCCTGACCCCCCTTTTTAGGGCGAGAGTCAGTTCTCTTCTTAGAAGCTTGTCTCGTCGGAGAAAACCTGTTGGTTTTGTATAACTTCTTACAGATGTATTAAGAAACTAATAGAGATGCTTGAAGGATTTTTCCATATTTAGATATCTCATTCGATTGAGAGAAGTTAGTATGTTAGTAGATAACTAGAAGGACTGTTTAGTCCACTTATACTGTAACTCTGCAATTCAGTATGTATCTATTGGTAGTGTTTTCACACTAAAGATACTTTAATTAAAATCATACTGTGTGAAAATTAATCCCGAGGGGCTGGTTTAGCCCACTGGGCTAAATCGCTGGCTTTTAAAGCAGACCAAGCAGGCCAGCAGCACGGTTCGATTCCCATACCAGCCTCCCCGGACAGGCTCCGGAATATGGCGACTAGGGGCTTTTCACAATAACTTCATTGAAGCCTACTCGTGGCAATAAGCGATTTTCATTTAATCTCCTAGACATTCATTTAGGAAGCCTAAGTAGGCAATAGGACCCACGACCTCAAGAGTTATCGATTTAGTTATGAGTGACGAATCTGAACTCTCCCTATAGAAAGTAACTGAGATCGTGTTTAACTGTCTGAGACCCGGAGAAGCATTCTCCCTTCGTGAGATCCATTCTGAGTCTTGGCAGGGAAACAAGGGCGAAATTCTCCCCTACCCGGCGGGGCGGGGGGTCCCGGCGTAGCGGAGTGGCGCCAACCACTCAGGCATCGGGCCTCCCCAAAAGGTGCGGAATTCTCCGCACCTTTAGGGGCTAGGCCCGTGCCGGAGTGGCTCCCACTCTGCCGACTGGTGCCAAAACTGGCGCCAACGGCCTTTGGCGCCACGCCGACCGGCGTCGGGGCTGGCTGAAAGGCCTTCACCAGTCGGCGTGAGTCCGCGCATGCGCCGGAGCGTCAGCGGCAGCTGACGTCACCACCGGCGCATGCGCAGTGGAGGGGGTCTCTTCCGCCTCCGCCATGGCGGAGTTCGTGGTGGCGGCAGAAGAAAAAGAGCGCCCCCACGGCACTGGCACGCCCGCCGATCGGTGGGCCCCGATCGCGAGCCAGGCCACCGTGGGGGCACCCCCCGGGGTCCGGTCGCCCCGCACCGCCAATCCCGCCGGCACAGAGGTGGTTTAAACCACGTCGGCGGGAGAAGCCTGACAGCGGCGGGACTTCGGCCCATCGTGGACCGGAGAATCGCCATGGGGGGCAAGCCAATCGGCGGGGCGCGATTCCCACTCCCGCCGATTCCCGGGTGGCGGAGAATTCCGGCCACGGCGGGGCGCGATTCCCACTCCCGCCGATTCCCGGGGGGTCGGAGAATTCCGTCCCAGGTTTCCCTTTTTTAATAGATTAACCTCGAGCATAGGTTAGTAATAGAGTATTATCAGGTCCGGAATAACCTAAATCCACAACAGTCCCAGAGTGAGGATTATAGGGAAGACCTGAGGAAGCATGAAAGGGGCGATTGGGGTCTCCAGCGAGGGGTCAGGAGGATGGAGGTCCGGAGGCCACCAGATCCTGGAGGGGGTGGAGGGTGGGGGGTGGAGGGGGGGCTCCAGAGGGGATGGCTGACTTCAGAAGGGAGGTGTCGCGTTATTCACCCTGGGGTAACACAGACTGCAACTGGATGCAGTTGTACTGGAAAGCAGACACCAAACTTAGACGTTAGTTCAATACGTTTTATTGAACTTCTGTAGCAGTGCACACAGCTTACTGTGGGTTGAGACTCTACTAATCTAAGTGTGCTAACTCTAACTAACTAGACCAGACTAGCTCTGAGCCACGTGTAGAAGGTGCCAACTGATATATACACCCTGACTGTCACTACAGTTGTCACCAGTGGAAAGAGGCAGAGTGTTGATGCCTCGTGTGTTTTATAGTGGGAGACCACCTTCTAGTGTTCTGTCTGGTGATTGGTTGTGTTCTGTCCTGTGTGTTGATTGGCTGTCCTGGGTGTCTGTCACTGCCTGTCTGTATCTCATTATGTGCATGAGTGCATATCATGACAGGATGCTCTGATGGAAGCGTACCCCACCTTCCCGTCTGAGACTCTGTTGATTTTCGGCCTTACCTCATGCAGATTCAATTGGCCTGCCATCATGAAAATTGACCACACCCTATCTTAAATAAAGTTCTAGGGGCAGCACGGCGGCACAGTGCTTAGCGCTGCTGCCTCACGGCGCCGAGGTCCCAGGTTCGATCCCGGCTCTGGGTCACTGTCCGTGTGGAGTTTGCACATTCTCCCCGTGTTTGCGTGGGTCCCCCCCCCCCCCCACAACCCAAAGATGTGCAGGTTCGGTGGATTGGCCACGCTAAATTGCCCCTTAATTGGAAAAAATGAATTGGCTACTCTAAATTTGTAAACAAAGATAAATAAATAAAAATTAAAGTTCTCGCCCATGTTGTTATTAAGGATGTTTGATGCATCTCATCATTCTCAATTTTGTTACTTATATCCCCTATGAGGAGGTAATTATAGTAATCAACCCAAGCTTGCAATGTGAAGCTTCATGCAAATCAAACATAAAGGGGCGGGATCCTCCGCTTCGCCGGCAGCGCACTCACGCCCGCGGATGTCCCGGCGTTGTGAGCGTGCCCACAATGGGAAACCCCATTGGCCGGATGCTGGGTCTGTGGCTGGCGGGAGCGCACCACAACAGAATACTGTTCCCTATTAGGTTCCCTGGATAGGTTAAGTGAATGGGCTAGGGTCTGGCAGATGGAATACAATGTTGACAAATGTGAGGTTATCCATTTTGGTAGGAATAACAGCAAACGGGATTATTATTTAAACGATAAAATATTAAAGCATGCCGCTGTGCAGAGAGACCTGGGTGTGCTAGTGCATGAGTCACAGAAAGTTGGTTTACAGGTGCAACAGGTGATTAAGAAGGCAAATAGAATTTTGTCCTTCATTGCTAGAGGGATGGAGTTTAAGACTAGGGAGGTTATGTTGCAATTGTATAAGGTGTTAGTGAGGCCACACCTGGAGTATTGTGTTCAGTTTTGGTCTCCTTACTTGAGAAAGGACGTACTGGCACTGGAGGGTGTGCAGAGGAGATTCACGAGGTTAATCCCACAGCTGAAGGGGTTGGATTATGAGGAGAGGTTGAGTAGACTGGGACTGTACTCGTTGGAATTTAGAAGGATGAGGGGGGATCTTATAGAAACACTTAAAATTATGAAGGGAATAGATAGGATAGATGCGGGCAGGTTGTTTCCACTGGCGGGTGACAGCAGAACTAGGGGGCATAGCCTCAAAATAAGGGGAAGTAGATTTAGGACTGAGTTTAGGAGGAACTTCTTCACCCAAAGGGTTGTGAATCTATGGAATTCCTTGCCCAGTGAAGCAGTTGAGGCTGCTTCATTAAATGTTTTTAAGGTAAAGATAGGTAGTTTTTTGAAGAATAAAGGGATTAAGGGTTATGGTGTTCGGGCCGGAAAGTGGAGCTGAGTCCACAAAAGATCAGCCATGATCTCATTGAATGGCGGAGCAGGCTCGAGGGGCCAGATGGCCTACTCCTGCTCCTAGTTCTTATGTTCTTATTCACAAAGGGTAGGTCGGGATCCTATATGACAACAACTTTCACCTGAATGCATTTGAGTTTTTTGAATGTTTATGCACTCTCTGACCACTCAAACACATTGGCACATGAACAATGCAATTTTCCTCATGTATTTAACTGCTGCAGTTTCTGGAAATCGTGAATATAAACAGAAATTCTTGAAATCAGGCAGTGTCCGTGGAAAGAGAAAATTCACAGTTGGTTTTACGTTAAAGACCTTCCCTCTGAATTGCCAATGCAAGGTTATTGATCTGAAACATTCTCTCTCCACAGATGTTTCTCGACCTGCTGAGTATTTTCAGCAATTTCTGCATTAGTACCAGTCAATGATTAGGTTAGGAAATCTATCCAGTTCCTTCTGAGACAAGGGGGTGGATTGACCCCTGCCCACCCACTGGAAGCACGGTTCCCGATCCGGTAGATAATCAAGCGTCGGACTTAAAACAGGATCAGTGCCGGGGGTGGGTGCAGTGGGGAATCGCGTTCTGATGCTCCAGTCCCCCGCCGGTGGCGGCAGAGATCTATATGCTCAGCGCCGGCGTGAGAATGCAAGTGGGTAATTTGCACCCATTTGCATTCGATTAACGGGCTGGAAGCCTGATTCTCCAAGCCCTCATGATGCTCCAGGCTGGGTTTCATGTGAGCGTAGATTGGTGCCAGTGTTTTCATGGTGGATCCCGCGGCTAGTCAAGGGTACAAGTGTGTAACCTATGTGCCTCTCGAAGCCCAGCAGAGAGCCCCCCCACAATGCAAATGCTGCCTCCCCCCCCCCCCCCAAGCCCCCTGTGATGAATGAAGAAATTTCAGATCTATAGCATTATATGTATATGGTGCAGTAAGGGTTAAATGCCTGGGTTAGTGTGTGCGACTGCTGCAGTCACGTTTTTTAAAATCCTGGTTTGAAAGGCAGCAGACACTTTTTGGAGACGGAGGTGCAATTAAAGCATTGTAAAAGTAGGATCAAAATTCACTCCAGCCAGGGATATTGTTTGCTGAAGTTGGGCTAAAGGAACTTTGTTTATATAAAGAGGGATCTCTGAGGATTCGATCCTTAGAGAAATCTTGTGTTTGGCCTTAGAAAGATGGTATGGGTAATGGAAGGAGCTAGGGCTGTACCAGGTCTCTCACAGGCAGGCAGCGTTTAGTTTTGGCTGGAAGGTGAGCAGAAAAGCAGTTTCTGAAGAATGCATCCAGGCATTCTGCACCCGCTTTACGAGATACAAATGAGGCTCATGCCGGCCTCTGGTGGGTTTTCCGACCCGCCATGGCAGGCTACCAGCTGAAGATCGCGCTGCAAATTCGCGCTGGCTTGAAACTGATTTCTGGGCCTCCTGCCATATTCTCCCGCCATGCCCGCCACTATAATGATAATGGCTTATTGTCACGAGTAGGCTTCAGTGAAGTTACTGTGAAAAGCCCCTAGTCTCCACATTCCGGTGCCTGTTCGGGGAGGCCGGTACGGGAATTGAACCCGCGCTGCTGGCCTTGTTCTGCATTACTGTTTAGTCCACTGTGCAAAACCAGCCCCTCTAAATACGGCAGCAAGGTCTTGGGCGAATTCCGGCCTCGTATGTAAAATAAATAGATAAATAGAGAACGGTTGTAAAGAGTTAAGGCCATAAGGCACAATGAAAATGAACCAAGTAGAAGAAGGTTTCGAATGTACCAGAGTTAACTTATTAATAAAAAAATCAATTTGTCTGCTTCAGGACATTAACTTTGGGAGTTGACTTACTCTGAATTCATTGCAAAGTAGGTTTTTAATTCCCTTTGTCACATATTGACAGGGGCTGTTTAGCACACTGGGCTAAATCGCTGGCTTTTAAAGCAGGCCAAGCAGGCCAGCAGCACGGTTCGATTCCCGTACCAGCCTCCCCGGACAGGCACCGGAATGTGGCGACTAGGGGCTTTTCACAGTAACTTCATTGAAGCCTACTCGTGACCAATAATTTTTATTTATTTTATTTAAGAACTAGAACATGTTGCATTCTCTCACACACAGAAATTGTTTATTCAATTGCTTTGGGCTGAATATAAGGGTCGCGGCGGTGATTCCATCCACCAGCCGGAAAGCCAGTGGCAACGTCGCCTCTGCCATTTTTTGGGATCAAACTGGGATGAGATGCTTGCCGATGGGGTTCCCGTGCTTTTGCAGATGCAGGCCCTGCCTCCAAGAGCTGCCGGCCAAACAGAGGACTGGCCACTCTTTGGTGCCAGCAACGCGACAGGGAGCAGTGGTCACATCCGACGCCAGGTTGCCGGCGAGTGGAGGCTTTCCGCGTGCCAGGTCCCACTTTGTGACAGATTCAGGTTGGTTTCACAACCTGAACAGAAGGTGAGTCAATGTTGTAAGATTATTCAGAAGGTGAGGATCGACAGCGTGTTCTATGACACAAAGATTATGAAATGTGCGCTATAACGTGGTAATAAAGAATTTAGATTCGCAGTTACTGGCAAAGGAAAGGATTGGAACTGCAGATGCGATCTAGCTAAAAGCCTTCAGTCTTTTTGTAAAAATGCCAATGACCATTTGAATGAGGTGACCTGTCTGGGTTATTAGACTCTGTCATAATATACACACCAGTATATGATGGAGTGCAGACAGGCATTGATTGACACACAGGATGACCAATGAACACACAGAACACAGCAGCCAATCACCAGACAGGACACGGCCACTATAAAGCCAGAGGGCACTAGTTTTCCCGCTCCCTCGGGATGCAGCCTCTGAGACAGTCAGAGCCCGTGGGCAACAACTAGAACATCCATCATGTGGTAGTCAGTTAGTCTGGTCAGGTTAGCCTCAGGTCTCCAGTCAATGCAGCATAGTGTCAACCCACAGTTAAAGTATGTATGATAGTTAAGAGTTCAATAAAATCAAGTTGCATTTCTCCAAGTGCCTGTCTCTGTCACTGCTGCAGTAAACATAGTCCTCGCAGACCCAGCTTACCCAACACATCAGACTCAAGTGTATTAAGAACATAAGAAGATAAGAACTAGGAGCAGGAGTAGGCCACCTGGCCCCTCGAGCCTGCTCCGCCATTCAATGAGATCATGGCTGATCTTTTGTGGACTCAGCTCCACTTTCCGGCCCGAACACCATAACCCTTAATCCCTTTATTCTCCAAAAAATTATCTATGTTTATCATGGTATTATGGAACATGTATCTGGAACCTATATATATAGAATTTGCAGTGCAAAAGGAGGTCATTTGGCCGATCGAGTCTGCACCAGCCCTTGGAAAGAGCACCCCACTTAAGACCACGCCTTCACCCTATCCCCGTAATCCCACCTAATCTTTTTTGAACAGCAAGGGCAAGTTATCATGGCCAATCCACCTAACCTGCGCATCTTTGGACTGTGGGAGGAAACCGGAGCACCCGGAGGAAACCCACACAGACACGGGGAGAACGTGCAGACTCCGCACAGAGAGTTAGTAGAATTTATGCAATGTGATGAATAAGATGAATGCGTTGTTCAGCTTATTAATAAAAGAAAGCTAGGTAAGCCAGTTAGCTCTAGGCAAGAGATGCAGTCTTCTTGGCAATGAGAAAGCCCTAGAGTTCACCATTCTGAACGAGCATGTCATTGCTTGTCTGTAAAAGATCTGTTCAATTATCAACCAGCCCCTCTTCGTCTCTATTTAACATTTTTCACCAATTTCCTTTAGTATTCTGACATTAGAGAAACCACTGATTATTCGCATTGCCCAATGTGACGTCTTAGGAAGAGTCATGCAGCAGTTTGTTCATAACCAGTTAGCTCAGTGTAAAATATCAGCTCGCAAAGGTTAAAAACCCACCTGAGATCAAAATGGCAATTGGAGTTAAATGGTTTAGTTATTGGCTTATTTGGTTTTCACAATGATTTAGTCAAGTCAGTTTTAGAAATAAAATGTTAATAATTAACAGTGTTTTTCAGGGTCTTGCTGTGAGGGAGATGCTTTTGACTACAAGAGGCGGGATTCCCCGTCGGCCAACATTGGAATTGGGAGAGGAGATTGGCGGGAGAATCGGTTCTGATGCTGAAATCGTGGTGGGCGCTGGTTTCACGCCAAATCGCCTCCACAGCGGCGTCAGTGCGTTCCGGAATGCACATACAATAAACGTCATTGGCATAGCGTTAGTGACCCCCCCCCCCCCCCCCCCCCCCCCACCATGGGACTGGGGCAATGTCCAAGCATGGACCGCCATTGCCGCAGCCAGCCAGGCAGCCATATTGCTGGGCACCCCGTGGGCCACCTACCTTGGCCTTGGTTCTGCAGAGTGACACTGACCGCATGGGTGCCCCCCACCCTCCACCTCAACATCCCTGTACCCACCATCCGCCATACCACACATACACCGCCAACCAGCCGCCACCCACCAGCGCAGCATCACGCGGCCCGTCCAAGAGCAACGCCAACAGTAGCTTCTAAGGGGGTGCTGGGCAGGGTTGCAGAGTGTACCCTCTGGCGAGGACAGCACCAGCTGATGGTACCCCTAGCAGCAGGGACAGACATCAGGGTGCGAGTTCCCCACGGTGCTGGGCAGTGACGGGGCCCAGGGTGCGGGGGGGGGGGGGGGGGGAGGGGGGGGGGAGGGGGGACAGGGGGGCAATGTCCGCAGTGCCAACCGGGGGCACTGTGTACCCAATTGGACCTGGTTGGCCACAGGCCTACTCACCATGCAAACATGTGAGCCTCTCCTTGCACAAAGGAAGGTGGTTAGCGGTCAATCATCTCAACTTAGTGTCCTAGGCCCAACCATCTTCAGCTGCTTCATCAATGACCTCCCTTCCATCTGCTAGATCACTGTCTGTGCGGAGTCTGCACCTTCTGCCCGTTTCTGCGTGGGTTTCCTCCGGGTGCTCCGGTTTCCTCCCACAATCCAAAGACGTGCAGGTTAGGTGGATTGGCCATGATAAATTGCCCCTTAGTGTCCAAAAAAGTTTGGAGGGGTTATTGGGTTACGGGGATAGGGTGGAAGTGAGGGCTTAAGTGGGCCGGTGCAGACTCGATGGGCCGAATGGTCTCCTTCTGCACTGTATGTTCTATAAGGTCAGAAGTGGGGATGTTTGCAGATGACTGTAAAATGTTCAGCACCATTTGTGACTCCTCAGATAATGAACAGTCCATGTCCAAATGCAGCAAGACCTGGACAATATCCAGGCTTGGGCTGACAAGGGGCAAGTTACATTCGCGCCACACAAGTGCCAGGCAATGACCATCTCCTACAAGAGAGGATCGAACCACCGCCCCTCGACATTCAATGGCATTACCATCGCTGAATCCCCCACAATCAACATCCTGGGGGTCACCATTGATCAGAAACTGAACTAGACTCGCCACATTAATCTTGTGGCTACCAGGGTACGTATAAGACTAGGAATCCTATGGCAAGTAACTCACCTCCTCATCCCGAAAGCCTGTCCACCAGCCACAAGGTACAAGTCAGGAGTACAATGGAATACCCTCCACTTGCCTGGATGAGCGCAGCTCCAACAACACTCAAGAAGCTCGACACCATCCAGGACAAAGCAGCCCCGCCTGACTGGTCCCCCTTCCGCAAACATTCACTCCCTCCACCACCGACGAACAGTGGCAGCCATGGATACCATTTACAAGATGCACTGCAGTAACTCACCAAGGTTCCTTAGATACCTTCTAAACCCATGACTACTACCATCTAGAAGGCCAAGAACAGCAGATACCTGGGAACCCCACCACCTTGAGGTTCCCCGGGCAGCATGGTAGCATGGTGGTTAGCATAAATGCTTCACAGCTCCAGGGTCCCAGGTTCGGTTCCCGGCTGGGTCACTGTCTGTGCGGAGTCTGCACGCCCTCCCCGTGTGTGCGTGGGTTTCCTCCGGGTGCTCCGGTTTCCTCCCACAGTCCAAAGATGTGCGGGTTAGGTGGATTGGCCATGCTAAATTGCCCGTAGAGTCCTAAAAAGTAAGGGGGGGGGGGGGGTTGTTGGGTTATGGGTATAGGGTGGATACGTGGGTTTGAGTAGGGTGATCATTTGCTCGGCACAACATCGAGGGCCGAAGGGCCTGTTCTGTGCTGTACTGTTCTATGTTCTATGTTCTAAGTCACTCACCACTCTGACTTGGAAATATATCGCTGCTCATTGCTATTGCTGGGGCAATATCCTTGAATTCCCTCCCTAACAGCACAGTGTGTGTACCTATACCTCAAGGACTGCAGCGGTTCAAGAAGGCAACTCACCACCACCTTCTGAAGGGCAACTAGGGATGGACAACAAATGCCGGCCTAACCAGCGACGTCCACATCCCTTGAATGAATTGAAAAATGGTGGCCTTACTCCTAGTCGCTGCAGCCCTGGGGGGTGCACTGCGGTGTGCGAGCTGGAGCTGCTCGAGGAGGAGGACGCTGCAGCAGCGCGCTCCGTGCAGCAGCAGAACAGGAGGCAGCCGCTCAGGATGGAGAGCCAGACGCCCAACAGGCTGAGGAGGAGGAGGTGCAAAGGAGGTGCTGCGTGAGGCCTCGGGTGTACCTACACACCTGTCATTCGAGGACCTGCCGGACCGGGCCATGCCGTCGAAGGCTCCGGCTACAATGATGCCCAATGCAGAAACCAGGGGGCGTGATCGACCGGTGCTCTGGCATCCTGAATAATAATAATAATAATCTTTATTGTCACAAGTAGGCTTACATTAACCCTGCAATGAAGTTACTGTGAAAATCCCCTAGTCACCACACTCCAGCGCCTGTTCGGGTACACAGAGGGAGAATTCAGAATGTCCGTTTCGCCTCACAGCGCGTCTTTCGGGACTTGTGGGAGGAAACCGGAGCACCCGGAGGAAACCCACGCAGACACGGGGAGACTCCGCACAGACAGGGACCCAAGCCGGGAATCGAACCTGGGACCCTGGAGCTGTGAAGCAACAGTGTGACCCACTGTGCTACCGTGCCGCCCTGAAGATGTGGTTCAGGGGCCTGGACCGCTTTGGAGGTGCCCTCCAGTATGGCACTGAGAGGGTCACCTGCATCGTGGCGGCCTGCTGCGTCCTCCACAGCATCGCACAACAGAGGGGCGACGTGTTGGAGGAGGAGGATGAACGTCAGTCCCCATCCAAGGATGTGGGGGAGGGCAAGGGTGGACAGGACGTGGAGCCCAGGCAGGTGTGGGAGGCCACACGACGTGTGTCCCAGGGCCAAAGCGCACGGGACGCTCTGATCGCCTCCAGGTTCACCGACTAGGGCGGGAGGCTGGCCAGGGGCAGAAACAGTGTGAAAAGAATAGATATGCAGTTGGAGTTATACGAAGTAACTAGGGAGAAGGCTCGTGAAGGAGAACTGAAGCTGGCATAGATAGATTGAGGCAGAATAACCTGGCTTTTGTATTGTGCGTTGTGGTCGTCACCACTGATGTATATATTTTATATAGAGGATGTCGATGATTTGTGGTCAGGCCCTGTACTACAGGTACGGGGGTAGTTCCCTGCCTGCTGGCTCCACCCAGTAGGCGGAGTATAAATATGTGTGCTCCCCGTACAGCAGCCATTTCGGCACTTGCTGTCGGAGGCCACACACCTAAGTGTAATAAAGCCTCGATTGCATCCAACTCTCGTCTTTGTGTAATTGATCGTGCATCATGCGTCCCATGTAATTATACCACTTTCAAACCGGGACATCTGGTCTGCCTCCCTTTTGGGACTGACACATTGTGAACGCACCCGTGCTGTTTGATGCGTCTTGTCTCAGCTCTAACTCGCCCTTGACAATGTGCCACACTGCCCTTCATTCTGGATCCTCAATTCATAAGGACATCTCACACCACAGTTTCCTTTCCAGCCATTTCTATGACAAAATCGTAGCCAATTCTCTCTTCCCTTAAAGGCAGTTTGCGGCAGCCTTTATACGAACCTTCCGTTAAATTCCAAAGAATTGAGTTCACCTTCAGAACCAGTGCAAGGTCAAATCTTAGGTCATCTGATAATCTTTAAGGTGTCAGTCGTGGTTCAGTGGGCGACATTCACACTTCTGAGTCAGGAGGTTGTTCAAATTCCACTGCATTAGCAGAGACGCAAACACGAAATTGAGGCCTACACTGCAGTGCAATACTGAGGGAATGCTGATCTGTCAAAAGCCTTTTCGATGAGCATTTTCTGTTCCATCAGATTTTGAAGAAGAGCAGGGTAGGTTTCCCAGATGAGCTGGCCAACATTCATCCCCAAACAGCATGAATAGCAAGATTTCACAGCATTATTATCTTGCAGTTTTAAGAATCCTCCTGCTTAAACCTGATTCTCTCTTGTATTCCCTTTATTTTCTGTTGTTTTGGGGGGGGGTTATACCTTTTATATCTGGACAATTACTGAAACTCCCCGGCACATGTGCTATTTAGAATCATAGAATCCTCACCGTGCAGAAGGAGGGCATCAGGCCCATCGAGTCTGTACTGACCCTCTGAAAGAGCACACCATCCAGACACACGTCCACACCCAATCCTGGCAAGACAGTAACCCCACCCAACCTTTCACATATTAAGGGGCAATTTCATAGAATTTACAGTGCAGAAGGAGGTCATTCGGCCCATCAAGTCTGCGCCGGCCCTTGGAAAGAGCACCCCACTTAAGCGCATGCCTTCACCCGATCCCCGTCATCCAGTAACCCCACCTAACCTTTTTTTTGGACACGAAGGGCAATTTATCTTGGCCAATCCACCTAACCTGCACATCGTTGGACTGTGGGAGGAAACCGGAGCACCCGGAGGAAACCCACACAGACACGGGGAGAATGTGCAGACTCGGCACAGACAGTGACCCAAGGCCGTCATTGAACCCGGGTCCCTGGCACTGTGAAGCAACTGCGCTAACCACTGTGCTACCGTGCTGCCCAGTATCATAGCGAATCCACTAACCTGTATATCTTTGGACTGTGGGAGGAAACCGGAGCACCCGGAGGAAACCCACGCAGACACGGGGAGAAGGTACAAACTCCACACAGACGCCCAAGGCTGGAATTAAACCCAGGTCCCTGACATTGTGAGGCAGCAGTGCTAACCACCGTACCACTGTACCTCCATGTCACCCTAACATTTAGTCTGGCCTTAGGGGGGAACCCCCCTATGAGATGGGCTGCTTGGTCTGGTCCACTGATGACACGTTTTGATGGACTTAGCGGGCAGCCGATAAGCTACTTTAAATGCCTGGGTCTTAACTAACCCTCAATCCTGATTGGGGCTGAATGTTCTGGAATGTTCTTTGGTGTGTGAGTCTGTGTGTTTGTTTCAGTTTCGATTTGAACTCCAAGCTGAGTAGAACACTTTTAAATGTCTCTCCCAGAAAGGGTGCAACTCCCTCCCTAGTATCTCACTCCAGGTAAACGAAGCAGCCAATGTTTCCCTCTCTACCCATCTGGTGGCTTAAAGCCTGAAGACAGAGCTGGGGTGGAACATTCCGGATTTCTATCCTTGTAAGGTTACCTGGGCCGGGATTCTCCCGCAACCGGTGGGCGGGCCATATCGGCACCAAAGAGTGGCATCCTGCCGCCCGGAAGGGGTTGGCGCCATGCCAACCGGCGGTAAAGGGCCTCCGCTGGCTGGTGCGAGTTGGCACATGCGCAGGGGGTTTCTTCTCCGCGCCGGCCATCACAGAGCCTTACAGAGGCCGGTGTGGAGGGAAAGAGTGCCCCCACAGCAGAGGCCCGCCCGCAGATCGGTGGGCCCCGATCGCGGGCCAGGCCACCGTGGCCCCTCCGAGGACTCCGTAGGCCGCCCTCCAAGCCAGGCCCCGCTGGCATGGACATTGCCTATTTCACGCTGGCGGGACTGGCCAAAATCGGGCGGCCATCAAGGCCCAGAGAATTGCCATGGGGGGCCGCTTCCAACGGCTCCCGACCCGCACGGCGCGATCCACGACCCCGCCCAAAAACCGGCGCCGGAGAATTCGGCAGCCGGCGTCAGAGCAGTGGGGCAGGATTCACGCCACCCCCTGCGATTCTCTGACCCGGCGTGGGGTCGGAGAATCCCACCCCCAGATCACCATAAGGCCTCGTGGAAGCTACTTTGCTGATATTCTGTTTATCTGAGACTGAGTTGGTCAGTTTGCTGGAGTGGGAAACAAATAAGAAATTGAACAGAGTTGAAGTACATCTTCCATGTGAAGGCCCAGGTTAGCACAAGTTAAAGTGACTCCCTGGAGGGGATCCACAGCCTGAGTGTCCAGCCTGAATGTTCCAGCCAGAAGATCCAAACCAACTGATGCTTTCAGCACTCTGCGACTTGGGAAGATAGCAGGCTACAATGATCTCAATATCAGCAACAAGGATACTTATCCCTCTTCCTTCCATTTTAATCCCTATCATTTTTACCCTTCCCCTTCCCTCCTGGTGGCTGTGTCCTGTCTGTTTGGGGAGAGGGTGGGATGGTAAAGGTGGGGGGGGGGGGGGGGGGGGGGAGATTAGCTGGCCGATATTCCATGATAATCATCACATGTCTTATCTCGATTGATGTTACAAATAAACAATTGGTTTGTGTTTCACTTGCAAATCTGGAAGTCATCGGAGCAGTCAGGGGTCAAAGATCTGAGTTTCTTTATACAAATTATTGGTTTATTCACTTATGTTGGGACTCCGGGGTCTGTGAGGCTGGAATTGACTGTGCACTCGCCCAGGGTGTCATAACACAGTTTGGGGCAGTTTGCTGGGCCTAAGTTGGCTGCTGTGTTTCCCAGTGACTACATTTCAAAGGCACTTCATTTCGAGCACTCCTTTAAAACAATCTTTCAAGGGGTGTGGACTTTGCTGGCTAGGTTAGTATTTTTCTGGCCCATCCCTAATTGTTCTGGAAAAGGTGGTGGTGAGCCGCCCCCTTGAACCGCTGCAGTCCATGTGGTGTGGCTACACCCAGAGTGATGTTTGGGAGGGAGTTCGAGGACTATGACCCAGCAACTTTGGAATGTGTTTGCGAGACACTACGGGCTGGATTCTCCGTCCCGCGGGTGTTTCACGACAGGAAAATCTAGGACAGGAGCCGCGTGAAACACCCCGCGGAACACATGGAAAACGGTCGGAGAATCTCCGGGCTGACAAGCCGCAGCCGCGCACGCCTTCACCCCCAACACCCGCACCGGTTGCGCCGGAACAAATGGTGCCAGCCGTGCTGGACCGCATACCCGCCCACCACCACCCCACCGCCCACCTCCTACACCCCCCCAGCCCTGGCATGGAGTCCTGACTAGCGCGGCGGCGCTGGACACTGTTTGCATGGCCGGCAGGCCAGGCTTCCTGGGACCATATGTGTCTGCACTGGCTCTCTGAAGGCACACTGGGCGAGATTCTCCGCACTCCCGACGGTGCGGAGAATAGCGTGGCTCGTAAAATTTTACGGCCACGCTGTTCCGGCGCCCTCCCGCTATTCTCCCCCCCCCCCCCCCACGCCCGACTCCCGATACGAATCGCTGCCGCCGTTTTTTTACGGCCGGCAGCGATTCTCAGCTGGCCGATGGGCCGAGTTCCCAGCCCTTTACGGCTGTTTTTACGAACGGCAAACACACCTGGTCTGGCCGTTCGTAAAAACGGCCGTAAACTCTCAATTTTTAAAACCATGGCACTGATTGGCACGGCAGTACCACGGCCGTGCCAAGGGTGCCATGGGCCCGCGATCGGTGGGCACCGATCACGGGCAGCGGGCCCGATGCCCGCGCACTCTTTGTCCTTTCGCCGCCCCGCTGTATCACTTCGCGGGGCGGCTGAGGGGCATCCCGGCCCGCGCATGCGCGGGTTTCGCGCAAATGCGCGATGACATCATCCGCGTATGCGCGGGTTGGAGTCTTCCAATCCGCGCATGCGCGGCTGACGTCATATGACGCGTCAGCCGGCGCTAACTCTGGCAAGCGGGCTTAACGAAATTCGTTAAGCCCGCGATGCCGGAGCTTACGGCGTCGGGCTGCTAGCCCCGACCGGGGGTTCCCGAAACGAAATTCGTTAAGCCCGCTTGCCAGAGTTTACGGCGTCGGGCTGCTAGCCCCGACCGGGGACCAGAATCGGTTCCCGGTCGGGGAGGGGGGGGCTGGCGTCAAACCCGCCCGGATTTGACGCCAGCCTTACGATTTCTCCCCATATGGGAGAATCGCGCCCACTCTACCTCGGGCATTGTCACACTCGGGGGGGGGGGGGGGAGCCGTCCGTCGCGGTGCTCCCGATCGTGCAAATCCCCGCGCAGCAACCGGCTGTTAATAACGCCGGCTGCGAGCTGCCTTCAAAATGGCCGCGAACATGTAAAAGAAATGAGGCCGCATTGCGATGCGTGCCAGATCATTGGCCCGCATGCGCAAAACTATGCGCGTCGATCATCGGGCACGCATGCTCAATGCGCCCGCATTTTTTAAACGGTCGCAGCTTTTTGTTTTACAAGTTCGGGGGGGGGGGGGGGGGTTTATTCATTTTATTCCTTTATTTTATTCATTATTTTTTTCATTTAATTTTATTCATTTTTTTTACAAGTTTGGGGGGGGTTTTACTTGATAAAATTTTGCAGGACAAAAATTCAGAACGTTGGACAGATGGAGACTCCATACTTTCCGACACCGGAAGGCTTCACCTTCATCCAACAGGTTCCATTGGAGGGGCGTGTACGAGGGCCAAAGGGACCCAAAACCATTTCCTCCATTTTTGTCAGCAGGAAACAAGGTAAGAGAAAATGATGGGACGCGAGGGTCGGTCGGCGTGGGTCGCGAAGGTCGGCCGGTGTGGGTTGCGAAGGTCGGCCGGTGTGGGGCGCGAAGGTCGGCCGGCGTGGGGCGCGGAGGTCGGACGGTGTGGGGCGCGAAGGTCGGACGGTGTGGGGCGCGGAGGTCGGCCGTGTTGGGCCCCGAAGGTTGGCTGGTTGGTAAAAACGAGTCCCCGGAAAAACAGTTTGAAGAACACTGCTCTACCTAGCCCCACTCCCATGCCTTATCCCCATAACCTTGCACACTCTTTCTTTTCAAATATTAATCCAGTTCCCTTTTGAGTATCTTGACCAAACCTGCCTCCACCACCCTCTCAGGAAATTTATTCCAGACTCTAACCACCCTCGAGATGAAAGAATCTTTCCTCCCGTCATTCCTACTCCGGCGTTTATTTGTAACATCGTTCTTTTGTATCGGTGCCCTCTAGATCTTGGTATACTTATGAGTGGGAACAATTTCTCACTGTTTACCCTGTCCATACCCTTCAGGATCTTGAATCCTCTGTTATCTCTTCGCTCTGCCGCCTTCTTCTCTCCAAGGGAAACAGCCTCAACCTCTCGAATCTATCCTCATATCTACAGTTCTTTATCCCTGGAATCATTCTTGTGAATCTCCTCCAATGTCTTTACAGCCTTCCTCTCAAGTAAAACAAATATGTCATATCGTGTTTATAGTTAGAATGTAATTCCTTTGGTCATTTGGGAAGCAGAGAAACCGGGTTGGTTGGCACACGGGGGTTGAACTATGGTACCGGCTGAGGAGTTGGGAGACAGAGTTACAACAGTGACCCCTTGGGGTGGGAGGGTGCAATTACAGTCTGACAAGTTTACATAGGCAATTTTCATAGCAAGTGCAAATTGAGCAATATCTTGGGGGTTATCATTGCCCATAAACTGAACTGGACTAGCCATACAAATACTGTGGCTACCAGAGCAGGTCACAAACTGGGAACACTGCAGAGAGCAACTCATTTCCTGGCTCCTCAAAGCCTGTCCACCATTTGCAAGGCACAAGTCAGAAATGTGTTGGAATACTCTCCCCTTGCCTGGACGAATGCAGCTCCAACAACATTCAAGAAGCTCAACACCGTCCAGCTCACTTGATTGGCGTCTCATCTCCCACCTTAAACACTCCCACCCTCCACCATCACCACACAGTGCCATCCATGTGTACCATAGGTAAGATGCGCTGTAGCAACTCACCAAGGTGATTCTTTAACTTAACAGCACAAAGAACAATACAGCACAGGAACAGGCCCTTCGGCCTTCCAATCCTGTACCAGTCATGATACCAATCTTGGCCAAAACCCTCAGCACTTCCTTGTGCCGTATCCCTCTCTACCCATCCTGTCCATGTATTTGTCGAGATGCCTTTTGAACGCCGTTAATGTATCTGCTTCCACAACCTCCCCTGGCAACGCGTCCCAGGCACTCACCACCCTCTGTGTAAAAAACCGGCCTTGCACGTCTTTGCCCCATGCACCTTAAACCTATGTCCCCTGGTGACTGACCCCCTCCACATGGAAAAGAGTGCCCGCCCATCCACTCTATCCATGCCCCTCATAATCTTGAGGACCTCTATCAGGTCGCACCTCAGCCTCCGTCATTCTGATGAAAACAGTGCCAATCAATTAGTTATCAATCAATTGGAAGTCAAATGGGAAGTTGTAATAACCCTGACAAGACCCAGGGGGATGGCCTAATTGATCTTCACGTGGGGGCTCGTGGTAGATGAGCTCCCCCACTCAGCACAGGCCTTGCAGCTCGGGCTCGTGAACCAGGCACTGAAGAGCTGGCCCGGATTGCGGTCGGCACATCGAACGTCCCAGCTGGGATTGATGTGCTGTATGCCGCGTTGCGGTCTTATTTTTGTTTGACCAAATAAACCTTCATGGTTAAACCTCCGTGGGACTCCCATGGATATTATAGACATTCTTTAACATAGGTTCGTCCACGATTCTGGACATCATGTGCACTGTCGATCACTATAAGTCATGTTGTGGAGATGCCATCTGGCCTGGGCTTGCAAAATCCTACCAACTGTCCTGGCTTGAGACAATTCACACCTCTTTAACCTGGAATTACCCCCTATCTCTGGATCTGTAAAGATTTGATTACCCGCAAATGCTCGCATTCCAAGCATTGTCTGGCATCTCTGACTTTGTCTATATAAATGTTTCTGGAACATACCTCGCCATTCACCTAAGGAAGGAGCAGCGCTCCGAAAGCTCGTGTTTGAATCAAACCTGTTGGACTTTAACCTGGTGTTGAAAGACTTTTTACTGTGATCACTGTAAGTGACGTATCATGGCCGATACATTGAGTCACTAGGCACTTGGAATGAGCATGGGTTTGGAATTAGTGCAACAGTGCTTCTCTTTTGTGATTCCCCTGAAGAATAAGTCAATTTTATACAGATTAAATAGAATTTTACAACACAGCCAGAGGCCATTCAGCCCATATTGTTGTTTCTGCTTCACTCCTCCCACCCTGCTTAATTTGACTCCATCAGGGGCTGGTTTAGCTCACAGGGCTAAATCGCTGGCTTTTAAAGCAGACCAAGCAGGCCAGCAGCACGGTTCAATTCCCGCACCAGCCTCCCCGGATAGGCGCCGGAATGTGGCGACTAGGGGCTTTTCACAGTAACTTCATTGAAGCCTACTCGTGACAATAAGCAATTTTCATTTCATTTCATTTTCATCTTTCTGCTCATTTCTCCCTTATGAGCTCATCTGGTTTCCCCTTAAATGCAACTAATGTTATTACTCCATGAATCACTCCATGTGAGATGTGGTTCTGCATGCTCTCCCCTCTCTGAGTAAAGATTCATTTTCATCAAATTAGAATATTGCGATTTTCATTTTCGTTTTCATTTCATCCCCTGTTCTGAGAACTCCCTGGAAAATCTTGTAGCTTCGCTCAACATTCTTTCAGGAACATTGCCCAAATTTGAACCCTGGTCATGGACTTATTGAGTCACCTTTCACTGGAGAAACTTGACAATGTTTCGTAACCTGGAAAGCCACTATTGCATTTCCTCTTAAACCGTACCTCAAAGCCATGACAGGTTTTTGAGCATTTTGTTCACAATATCCTTCCGAGAGCTGTAACATCTTTCCTGTAATAATGATCTTCATGATTGTCACAAGTAGGCTTACATTAACTCCGCAATGAAGTCACTGTGAAAATCCTTTAGTCGCCACACTCCGGCGCCTGTTCAGGTACATGGAGGGAGAATTTGAATGTCCAATTCACCCAACAAGCACGTCTTTCGGGACTTGTGGCAGCACGGTAGCATGGTGGTTAGCATAAATGCTTCACAGCTCCAGGGTCCCAGGTTCGATTCCCGGCTGGGTCACTGTCTGTGCGGAGTCTGCACGTACCTCCCCGTGTGTGCGTGGGTTTACTCCGGGTGCTCCGGTTTCCTCCCACAGTCCAAAGATGTGCGGGTTAGGTGGATTGGCCATGCTAAATTGCCCGTAGTGTCCTAAAAAGTAAGGTTAAGGGGGGGCCGGTTGTTGGGTTGCGGGTGTGGGGTGGATACGTGGGTTTGAGTGGGGTGATCATTGCTCGGTACAGCATCGAGGGCCGAGGGGCCTGTTCTGTGCTGTACTGTTCTATGTTCTAAACCGGAGCACCCGGAGGAAACCCACGCAGACTGGGGGAGAACGTGCAGACTCCGCACAGACAGTGAGCCAAGCCGGGAATCGAACCCCGGGTCCCTGGCACTGTGAAGCAACAGTGATAACCACTGTACTACTATGCCATGGTTAGGTTCAAAGCAGGTAACTTGAGATGAATTCAAGCGTGAAGGGAAATGGTCCTAGACTCTCCCACGAGGGGAAACATCCTCTCGGCAATAACGCTCCAAAGCCCCTTAAGAATCTGATATGTTTCAATGGGATCACCTCTGATTCTTCTAAATACCAATGAGTAGAGCTCCGACCTGTTTAACCTTTGATCATACCGGGGATCATCCTAGTGAACACTGCCTGAACTGCTTCCAATGAAGCCATTTGGGGGGGGGGGGGATTATCTGCCACACGCCGCTCTTACCAGAGTCCCCGATGCGGCGGGGAAGTGGCAAATGGATGTTAAGCACTTGATCGCAGAACAAGATAAGGCACTCACTGAACATAGAAGCAGGAATAGGCCAAATAGCCCCTTGAGCTTGCTCCGTTGCTCAATAAGAGCATGCTGATCTTCTCCCTCAGCACCATTTTCCCACTCTATCCCCTGGTGTTGAAAGATCAAACTCTTGAATATACTCAATGACGGACCGTCAACAAGCGCCTGGCCTAGAGGATTCCAAAGGTTCGCAAGCCACCGACTGAAGCAAATTCCCCTCCTCTCAGTCCCAAACGGCCATTGCCATTGTCCTGTTTTTGGGAGGACTAAGGTAAGAGTGGGCATGAGAAAGTTCCCCCAGTGAAATAAACCATCCTTAAATTTTAAGGAACTAGGTAACAAGTGGAGGAACTTGAATAAATAATCCAGCTTGTGGAACTCCTCCACATGTCAACACTGTGTCAGCCAATAGACAAAATGAGTCACACTCCTGGATCTTTTGTACACAATGTACAGAGGAGTTGACCACGGTGTTCTGTTGCTTAGTGAACTATTGATTGCACCGATGATGCAACGCTATGTTTTGTAACACAAACCACATGCTACCAGCAAGGAGATTCGAAATCTGTCTTTCATCAAACTGCTGTTTAATTTTGCCTTTCCCCCAGGAAGTTCAAGGTCAACAGGTCAATATTTGGAACCGCAAACAGATAGATGACGGATAGACATGGGAAGTAAATTAGCAGGTGGCACTGTGAAGTTCTCTGAGGAGGGAACCATTTCTCCAGAATGAGTGAATGGGGTGGAGGCATGAAGGGGCAAGTGGTTGAGGTGGCTAGGTGGGTGAGGTGAGCAGGTCGGTGATGTGGGTAGCTGGGTAAGTGTGTAGTTGGGGTGGGGTGGGTCGGGTGCTATGCGGATGAGGTGGTTGGTTGGTGAGCGGGTGAGGTGGGTAAGTGGGCAGGTGGGTGAATGGATAGTTGAGTCAAAGTGTTAGCCAGGTCAGGTCATGAGCAGCGGTCAGGTCAAAGGTAATCGGGGGTTCAGGAGTGCTGATTGGTGGGATTGGTTGGCTGGGGGTTAGTCGGGTGGTCAGGCAGTAGTTGAGGGGCCAGGGAGCTAGTCAGGTGATGGGGGGGGGGGGGGGGGGGGGCAGTCAGCAGGGTTGGGAAGGGTTTGATTTGGAGGTCAGTTGTTAATTACCATTCAGGTTTTCGGTAAGTAAAGGGGAACTGTCAAAACTTTCTGTCTCTAGCCGATAGTTTGCAGAGGGTGCTGGAACGTAGAGGAATTGCTTTGCAGAACTTGAAATTTCCCCAGCAATTTCCACATATCAGGACTTCCAGATGGCCTTGATGTGCAACTTCAGTCATGCGTCCGGTCTCCGAAAATTCAGAGACTGGAAGGTTTGGCCCATAGTCTCAAACAAGATTCATGAAGTTCAATTTGACGACTTTAATCTCTCAGCAGGATTTGAGCATTACAAGCTGTTTGCTAATACCACTGCTATAATTGCTACACTAGCACACCGGGATTCTGATTTCCACCAAGACCATCAGTGTGAAAGACAATGTTGTGACAATACGTGTATTGTAACAATAATGAAGGGGTAGCAATTTACTGTAACTACATCCAACCACTAGATGGCGATCACGCGCGTACACACAGATCACGTGATACTCTTGATTCGGGGAGAAGGTTGTTGGGTCGAGGTAGAGAATAGTCGTAATAAAGTCATAATTTTAGTAAATCTGTAATATTTTATATCTTAACAAGCAAGTCGAATCTATTTAACTACAGTGTAAATAAATTAGCTTTGTTCAAAACATTTGTTTTATCAATGGTTTTTGTTGGGTTTTTGAACAAAGTATATTTACAGTTATGTACACAGCATAAAGTATATATATATATATATATAGAAGAGAAGAAAACACAAAGAATAAACTGGCAGGGTATTATGCACTAGCTCAACAACAGCAACTCTGTACAGTTGGCAATATTATTTTTAGCACATAAGTAGGCATCTGTTTGTGGGGGTGGGGGTAACTGGGGAGGTACATATACATTTGGGTGCCGGAGAAACTTTTACATTAGTTATGTCCAATACAGTGAGGGTAATACAAGAATGGATCTGGTGTTGTCACTTGCTTCTCCCGGAAGGTTTCCACTGCTGTTGTTGTCTCGCGTTCACCTCCGCATCGGCCATTCGTCCCGTCTTTTTCCCGGATTTTCCTTGCTCTCTGAGACTGTATTTGCCAAGTTTGTTATCGTTTCCCATGCCCTCCTTCCGGCTATCATTCCCTTGCCTTGCCCTCACCTCTCTGGTTCCCCTCTATTGGTTCCCCTAGTCTCCTCCCTCTTCCCCCCCTCCTTCCCTTCTCCTATGGTTCACCTTTCTTTTCTCTAAGGTTTAGCTGTTCCACCCCCTCCTCCCCGATCTATCTCTCCCCCTCATGCCTTGGCTACTTTCCCCTAATTCTTGGCTACCTGGCTATTCTTCTGCTTGTTTGTTGGCCACAAACAGGTCCCGGAACAATTGGGTGAATGGCTCTCGCGTTCTGTGGAAGCCGTCGTCTGACCCTCGGATGGCGAATTTGATTTTCTCCATTTGGAGAGATTCTGAGAGGTCGGACAGCCAGTCTGCAGCTCTGGGCGGTGCTGCTGACCGCCAGCCAAACAGGATTCTACGGCGGGCGATCAGGGAGGCAAAGGCAAGGGCGTCCGCCCTTTATAAAAAGCTCTCTGGGATATTGGGACCGGTGTTGATGAGGATGTTCAATGAGGCGAGGGAAAGAGGGGTGCTGGTCCCAACGATGTCACAGGCAGCGATTTCACTGATTCTGAAGCGGGACAAGAACCCGGAGCTGTGTGGGTCCGACAGGCCGATATCCCTGTTGAATGTGAACGCCAAACTGCTGGCCAAAATTTGTCCTCCAGGATTGAGGATTGTGTTCTGGACGTTATTGGGGAGTATCAGACGGGGTTTGTTAAGGGTAGGCAGTTGGTGGCCAATGTAAGAAGGTTGTTAAATGTGATCATGATTTCCCGGAAGGCAGGGAGGTGAGGTAGTGATCGCAATGGATGCAGAAAAGGCTTTTGATCGGGTAGAATGGGATTATCTTTGGGAGGTACTGGGGCGGTTCGGATTTGGGCGGGGCTTTATTGACTGGGTCAGGTTGCTGTATCAGGCTCCTGTGGCAAGCGTACGGACAAATAGGAAAACGTCGGACTATTTTAGACTACACCTGTCCCTGCTGATGTTCATGCCAGCTGTAGAGACATTGGCAATGTCTCTGAGAGCCTAAAGGGGCTGGTCTGGGGGTGGGTGTGGGTGGAGCACAGAGTCTCGCTCTATGAAGCCGACCTGCTTCTGTATGTATTGGACCCAATAGAGGGGATGGAAGAAATCATGAGGATTCATGAGGGGAATTTGGCATGTTTTCAGGGTTTAAGCTAAATATGGGGAAAAGTTCGCTGTTTGAGGTCCAGGCGAGGGGACAGGAGAGGCGATTGGGGGAGCTGCCGTTTAGTAGGGGGAAGCATTCGGTACCTCGGCATTCAAGTGGCGCGGGAATGGGACCGGCTGCATAAATTAAATCTGGCCCGACTAGTAGACCAAATGAAGGACGGTTTTCGGAGATGGGACACGCTTCCGTTGTCATTAGTTGGGAGGGTGCAGACGGTGAAGATGACGGTCCTCCCGAGATTCCTGTTCGTGTTTCAATGTCTCCCCATCTTTATTCCGCGGTCCTTTTTGAAACGGGTCAACAAAGTGATCTCTGGCTTTGTTTGGGCGGGCAAGATCCCGCGGGTAAGGAAGGTAATGCTTGAGCGGAGTCGGGGAGAGGGCGGGCTGGCACTGCCAAATTTTAGTAACTATTACTGGGCGGCGAATATAGCCATGATCAGGAAGTGGGTGGTGGGGGAGGGGTCGGCATGGGAGCGTATGGAGGTGGCTTCATGCAAGGGCACCAGTTTGGGAGCGTTGGTAACTGTGCCTCTGCCGTTCCCGCCGGCACGGTACTCCATCACATTCCCGCCGGCACGGTACTCCACCAGCCCCGTGGTGGTGGCGGCCCTGAGAGTCTGGGGGCAATGGAGCATTGGTCTGGTCCACAATCTGTAATAATCACCGGTTTGCCCCGGGAAGTATGGATGGGGGTTCCGGATATGGCGGAGAGCAGAGATTGAGAGGATGGGGGATATGTTTATCGAGGGGAGCTTTCCGAGTATGAGGGCGTTGGAGGAAAAGTTTGGGTTGTTGAGGGGAAACAAATTCAGGTATCTGCAGGTGCGGGACTTCCTATGTAGACAGCCTTCCCACTCCTACCACTAAGGGGGATTCAGGACAGGGTAGTTTCCAGAGTGTGGGTAGGAGCAAGGAACGTCTCGGACATTTACAAGGAACTTATGGGGTCAGAGGAGACGCAGACTGAGGAGCTGAAGCGTAAGTGGGAGGAGCAGCTGGGAGGAGAGATAGAGGATGGTCTATGGGCAGACACGTTGAGTAGAGTCAACACGTCTACAACATGCGCCAGGCTCAGCCTGATACAATTCAAGGTCGTTCACCGGGTTCACATGACAGTGGCTCGGATGAGCAGATTCTTTGGGGTGGAAGACAGGTGTGCAAAGTGTGCGGGAGGACCAGCGAACCATGTCCACATGTTCTGCACATGCCCGAAGATTAGGGGATTTTGGCAGGGGTTTGCAGATCACATGTCCACGGTGTCAAAAACAAAGGTGGCGCTGAGTCCAGAGGTGGCGATTTCGGGGTGTCGGAAGACCCGGGAATCCAGGAGGAGAAAGAGGCAGATGTTCTGGCCTTTGCTTCCCTGGTAGCCCGGAGACGGATACTATTAGCTTGGAGGGACTCAAAGCCCCCGAAGTCGGAGACCTGGCTATCGGACATGGCTAGCTTTCTCTGTCTGGAGAAAATCAAGTTCGCCTTGAGAGAGTCACTGTTAGGGTTCACCCGGAGGTGGCACCTGTTCGTCGACTTCCTTAGGGAAATTAATTGTCAGCAGAAGGGTGGGGGTGGGGTTAGTTTAGCTTAGAGTAGGGGGTTAATAAAGGTGGGACCTGTAAGGGAGGAGACGGCTTTTGCACTATGTTTATAGTTTCATGTACAATGTTTATTTTGTTGTTGTTATAAATACCAAAAATACCTCAACAAAATGTTTATTCAAAAAAAAAATATGTGGGAAGGGAGCTGGCTAAATGGCGAGCGGCATTTAACAAGCCCGCGGTTGCATTATACAATAGTGCCGTGCAGTTTGGGGTCGTATATCCTGCACAACTCTGACTCAAAATGCGTCGGAGGAGGCTGATGCTTTTGTTAGGAAGCATGGGTTGGAGTCGGGTTAATTGTTATTTGTATGGGGTCTTCAACGCGACTCGCGTTATATAAGGGGCCTCAGCGGTGAATGATGCACGCCCGAGGTCGCACAGACCCCCGGTTTGGCCATTGAGGAGCTCCGCTTGCCGGAACCCCCAGTGTAGCGAAAGATCAGGCCGCCATTTTTAGATGGCATCTCGTTCTCCGAGGCCCACAAAGCAATCCACCCCAGCCCCGAAAACATGTGGGAGGGACGCAGCCCCCAACACCCATGCAGAAAATGCCAGCTTGACACCTTGGCAGTACCACCTGGGCAGTGCCAGGCAGGCACCCAGGTGGCACTGCCACGATGCCTTGGTGGCACCAGCATTGCCAGGCCACCAATCACCCCGTGAGACCCCAGTGAGTGCCGTGCCATCTGGCCCCCATTTGTGGGACCAGCGCTGAACTGGCTTGCCTGTGGAATTTGAGGCGATAGGGAAATCTGCTCATTAGAGTGAGACTAACTGTCCACAATGGTTGGCGGGATGTGCATCGCAACGAGTCGCAAGCCGGATAGATCCCAAGAGCGGGGTCTCCCAGCTTTTATCTGCCACGGTGAACCCAGCGAGCTGCTTTTCAGGCACAGTGTGGCAGTTTGATCGTGCCCACTGTCTCCACCTGTTCACCTTGGTAATCGAACCGATGGCCATAGCGTTCAGGCCTTCCACTGAGCGGAGAGGGATAATGCAGGGAGCATAGGGCATCCTTGTGTGCAGTCTCCACCATGGAGGAGGTAATGGGGCTACTTAGGAGTTTCCTCTCCTTCTCGGGGTATAAGTTAAATTTGGATAAGAACAGATACCTTCCACTGAACCCGCCCGGGGAGGGGATCCGACCTGGGGATTTTGCCTTTTCATCCAGATCTAGCTTCCGTTATCTGGGAATCCGGGTAGCCCACGATTGGGCTTTGTGTCATAAATCAAATGGGACTAGTCTGGCGGGTGGGATTAGAACTGATTTGCAGAGGTGAGATGGGATAACGTCCCCTTGTTCTTGCCGGTCAGGGTTCAGGTGGTTAAGATGAAAGTCCTTCTGAGGACTCTTAGTTCAGGTCCTGGAGAGGGAGGGGCTGGAGAAGTTTGCGGACATCTTGGTGGAGGGTCGGTGTGTCAGATCTGAGGAGCTGATGGATAAATTCCATAAATTCCAACATTCCAACATAGGGCAGCACGGTAGCATAGTGGTTAGCACAATTGCTTCACAGCTCCAGGGTCCCAGGTTCGATTCCCGGCTTGGGTCACTGTCTATGCGGAGTCTGCACGTTCTCCCCGTGTCTGCGCGGGTTTCCTCCGGGTGCTCCGGTTTCCTCCCACAGTCCAAAGATGTGCAGGTTAGGTGGATTGGCCATGCTAAATTGCCCCTTAGTGTCCAAAAATTGCCCTTAGTGTTGGGTGGGGTTACTGGGTTATGGGGATAGGGTGGGGGTGTTGACCTTGGGTAGGGAGTAGGGTGCTCTTTCCAAGAGCCGGTGCAGACTCGATGGGCCGAATGGCCCCTTCTGCACTGTACATTCTATGAAATCACCTGAGGTCTAATTTATTTTGGTATTTTCCGGTACGTGACCTCCTGCGCAAGTAGATCTCCTTCTTTCCTTTGGCGCCTTCTCTCTCCCTCCTGAGTAGGGTTTTGTCTCTGGTCATGGCGGGTGAGGTAAATATTTTGGAAATTTATGACCAGATCGTGTCGGATGAAATGAAAATCGCTTATTGCCACGAGTAGGCTTCAAATGAAGTTACTGTGAAAAGCCCCTAGTCGCCACATTCCGGCGCCTGTTCCGGGAGGCCGGTATGGGAATTGAACCGTGCTGCTGGCCTGCCTTGGTCTGCTTCAAAAGGCAGCTATTTAGCCCAGTGTGCGAAACCAGCCCCAGGATGAGGTAAGGAGGAACTGGGAGGGAGAGCTGGGTCCGTCCGGTTTTTGAGGGAGGGGTGTGGAATGAGGTTCACACAGGGTCAACCCCATCTCCTCATGTGCTTGGCTCAGCTAGACTCAGTGCAAGGTGGTGCATAGGGCGTACCTGACCAAGGCAAGGATGAGTGATTTTTTTCACGGGAGTGGAGGATTGATGCAAACGTTATTCTGGAGGACCGGCGAATCAGACCCAAATGTTCTGGTCGCGATCTAAACTTGTCAGCATTTGGGTCTCCTTCTTTAACACCACGTCAGGTATTCTTGATATTGAGCTGGAACCTTGTCCACTCATGGCCATTGTGGGGGTTTCGGACAGGCCGGTTCTATAGACGGGGGTGAAGGTAGACCTCTTCGCCTTTGCCTCGTTGTTGGACCGCATGCGAGTTCTGTTGGGGCGGAGATCTCCTACTCCGCCCAGTGCCTCAGCCTGGTTGGGAGATCTAATAACAATAATAATCTTTATTGTCACAAGTAGGCTTACATTAACACTGCAATGAGGTTACTCTGGAAAAACCCCTAGTCGCCACATTCCAGCGATGAAAAAGAAGAGGCTTTTTTGTCAAATTCTTTCAGCTTGCACTCATCAAGACAATTCACAAGAATACCAAACGTAAATTGATTGTGCCCTCCACATTTAGCATTCTTCTGAATATCCTGAATAAATTAACCTGATGAGTGCAATGTGAAAAGCTTCGACAAAATTATATATTTTTTGGCAACAGCTCTTTTAGATCTCCTATTTCTTATCTGTGTTCTGCTGAGGCCAGGCCTTTAGGGCAGATTCACCAACCCAACCCATGGACGCAATCTGGCCTCTCACCACGCGATTTTTAAATTCAAATTGCCTATTTCCAGGCGGCTGGCTTGTGGGCTCGCGGAAGGAGGATCTGCCTGCCCAGTGGCAACAGCAAGTGCAGGTGGCGGCCATGTTGGGGGCTGTCTGTAAATGGCGTGATGTCATGAAGTGCCTTGGGATGCTGTGTCAAATTGAGGGGGCTACATGAATGAAAGTTGTTGCTGTTGATGATGATCTCCTATCCTTTAATTGGAGTAACTCCAGGATAGGGCTAAACTTGAAACTTGTAATGTGGACCATCACGGACATACATCTATTTGTTTTAATTAGTTTTAGAGAGCAGCCTGCCGTCAGAAGGTTTAATATTTGATGGCTCCGTTGAAACTCTACGTCCCCCATCCAAACTCACACCTGGAGCAAGTTCTCAACGGCCCATGAGGAATTTGCATGCCCATGAGGAATTTTCATGCCCAGCAGCACAAACTGGCGAGCGGGAATCGAGTCTGCATTCATATACGCCCCGAGTAACAATGACAGGTTTCAGCCAATGAGGGTTTTCCATCTCTTTCAGCCACTTGCGAGATACGCTAACCAGAGTTTATCAAGGGTTTAGTTCATCAAATCAGTATCAGATCATCTGTCAGTTCAGACAGTCTTGACCCGCCTTGTCTTCATCAACCACAACTGACCTCATTTCAATTGTGCATGTACCTTGTGGTTTGGAAGAATTTCCACTCGCCAGTCTAATTTTGTTGAATTGTGTGGCGAGCAATCGCACAACCCGAGAGAAGCAACAATGTTTGGTGATATATTGGGCAGAAGGTAAAGACTGTTGGGAGCCAGCCCATCACCGATCAGTTAAAACGTGATGCACTTTGAGATGATTTTGAAAGCCAACCGTGCAAAAATGACAATAATCAAACTTTAATAGGGAGGGGACTGAATTAAAGAATAGACAGGGGCCGGAGTTGTCCTGGGGGCTGAGAAATATTGGGCTAGGGGCGACCAGAGAATCCAGCCCAGGGTAAATGCAGCTGTGATGTTTCCCTTGGTTGGGGAGTCTAGAACCAGGGGGCGTGATTTCAAAATAAGGGGGAAGCCACTTGGGCCCTGAGATGAGGAGACACTTTGTTACTCAGACGGTTGTGAATCGTTGGAATTCTCTACCCCAGGGAGTTGTGGCCATTCGCTGGTAGTGGGACTATCTGGTCCCGCCGGCAGCTCGCCCCCTCCTGCGGGTTACCCGGTCAGGTAGGGGGGGGCTTCAATGGACAGCGGCGTGAGCGGAGAACCCTACCAGCAGCAAGCCGCCTCCTGCTGCCCAGAAACAGGTGGCTTGGAGGCTGTGCAGTTCCGCCCATTGCGCGTGTTTAAAGCATAGATTTCTGATTACCCTGTGCTACTGTGGGCAGCACGGTAGCACAAGTGGCTAGCACTGTGGCTTCACAGCACCAGGGTCCCAGGTTCGATTTCCCGCTGGGTCACTGTCTGTGCGCAGTCTGCATGTTCCCCCCTGAGTCTGCGTGGGTTTCCTCCGGGTGCTCCGGTTTCCTCCCACACTCCAAAGATGTGCAGGTTAGGTGGATTGGCCAGGATAAATTGCCCTTAGTGACCAAAAAAGGGTAGGAGGGGTTATTGGATTACGGGGATAGGGTGGAAGTGAGGGCTTAAGTGGTTCGGTGCAGACTTGATGGGCCGAATGGCCTCCTTCTGCACTGTATGTTCTATGTGTGCTAGTGTGGTAAAAAGCAGTGAGGTGACCAATCAGCCATAATCGTATTGAATGGCGGAGCTCATTCAACAGACTGAAAGGTAAACCTGTGGTCAGTAACAATCCCTGAACATAGAACATGACTAGATCATAGAATTTACAGTGCAGAAGGAGGCTATTCGGCCCATCGAGTCTGCACCAGCTCTTGGATAGAGCACCCTACCCAAGTTCAACACCTCCACCCTATCCCCATAACCCAGTAACCCCACCCAACACCAAGGGCAATTTTGGACACTAAGGGCAATTTATCATGACCAATCTACCTAACCTGCACATCTTTGGACTGTGGGAGGAAACCGGAGCACGCAGAGGAAACCCACGCACACACAGGGAGAACACGCAGACCCCGCACAGACAGTGACCCAAGCCGGAATCGAACCTGGGACCCTGGAGCTGTGAAGCCATTGTGCTATCCACAATGCTACCGTGCTGCCCTACATAGAACAGTACAGCACAGAACAGGCCCTTCGGCCCTCGATGTTGTGCCGAGCATTGTCCGAAACCAAGATCAAGCTATCCCACTCCCTGTCATTCTGGTGTGCTCCATGTGCCTATCCAATAACCACTTGAAATTTCCTAAAGTGTCCGACTCCACTATCACAGCAGGCAGTCCATTCCACACCCTAACCACTCTCTGAGTAAATAACTTACCCCGGACATCCCTCCTATATCTCCCACCCCGAACCTTATAGTTATGCCACCTTGTAACAGCTACATCCACCCAAGGAAGTAGTCTCTGAACGTCCACTCTATCTATCCCCCTCACCATCTTATAAACTTCTATTAAGTTGCCTCTCATCCTCCTTCGCTCCAATGAGAAAAGCCCTAGCTCCCTCAACCTTTCCTCATAAGACCTATCCTGCAAACCAGGCAGCATCCTGGTAAATCTCCTTTGCACCCTTTCCAATGCTTCCACATCCTTCCTATAGTGAGGTGACCAGAACTGCACACAATACTCCAAATGTGGCCTCACCAGGGTCATGTACAGCTGCAGCATAACCCCGCGGCTCTTAAACTCAAGCCCCCTGTTAATAAACGTTAACACACTATAGGCCTTCTTCACGGCTCTATCCACTTGAGTGGCAACCTTCAGAGATCTGTGATATGAACCCCAAGGTCTCTCTGTTCCTCCACATTCCTCAGAACCCTGCCGTTGACCCTGTAATCCGCATTCAGATTTTTTCTACCAATATGAATCACCTCGCACTTATCAGGGTTAAACCCCATCTGCCATTTTTTGGCCCAGTTCTGCATCCTATCAATGTCTCTTTGCAGCCTACAACAGCCCTCCACCTCATCCACTACTCCACCAATCTTGGTGTCATCAGCAAATTTACTGACCCACCTTCAGCCCCCTCCTCCAAGTCATTGATAAAAATCACAAATAGCAGAGGACACAGCACTGATCCCTGTGGTACGCCGCTGGTAACTGGTCTCCAGTCTGAAAATTTTCCATCCACCACCACCTTCTGTCTTCTATGTGATAGCCAGTTACTTATCCAATTGGCCAAATTTCCGTCTGTCCCACACCTCCTTACTTTCTTCATAAGCCGACCATGGGGAACCTTATCAAACGCCTTACTAAAATCCATGTATACGACATCAACTGCTCTACCTTCATCTACACACTTAGTTACCTCCTCAAAGAATTCAATCAAATTTGTGAGGCAAGACTTACCCTTCACGAATCTGTGTTGACTATCCCGGATTAAGCTGCATCTTTCCAAATCGTCATAAATCCTATCATTCAGGATCATTTTCATTACCTTACCGACCACCGAAGTAAGACTAACCGGCCTATAATTACCAGGGTCATTCCTATTCCCTTTCTTGAACAGAGGAACAACATTCGCCACTCTCCAGTCCTCTGGCACTATCCCCGTGGACAGTGAGGACCCAAAGATCAAAGCCAAAGGCTCTGCAATCTCATCCCTTTCCTGCCAAAGAATCCTTGGATGTATCCCATCTGGCCCAGGAGACTTGTCTACCCTCAGGTTTTTCAAAATTGCTAAAACATCCTTCCTCAGAACATCTACCTCCTCCAGCCTACCCGCCTGTATCACACTCTCATCCTCAAAAACATGGCTCCTCTCCTCGGTGAACACTCTGGTTCAGGTGCAAACCGTCCTGTCTGTACAGGTCCCACCTTCCCCAGAATGTGCTCCAATTATCCACGTAACTGAAACCCTCCCTCCTACACCATCCCTGCAGCCACGTGTTTATCTGCACTCGCTCCCTGTTCCTCACCTCACTAGCCCGTGGCACCGGCAATAAACCAGAGATGACAACATGGTTTGTCCTGGCTCTCAGCTTCCACCCTAGCTCCCTAAATTCCTGTTTTAAATCCCTGTCCCTTCTCTTACCTATGTCGTTGGTACCGATGAGCACCACAACTTGTGACTGTTCCCCCTCCCCCTTAAGGATTCTGAAAACTCGGTCCGAGACGTCATGGACCCTGGCACCCGGGTGGCAACATACCATCCGTGAGTCTCTTTCGTTGCCACAGAGCCACCTATCTGTCCCTCTAACTATCGTGTCCGCAATAACTATTGCTCTCCTGCTCTCCCTCCTTCCCTTCTGAGCCACAGGGATGGACTCAGTGCTGGAGATCCGTTCACCGTGGCTTACCCCTGGTAGGTCGTCCTCCTCAACAGTATCCAAAGCGGTAGACTTGTTAGTGAGGGGAACGACCACAGAGGACCCCTGCACTGACTTCTTCCTCCCAACCCCTCTCACCGTCACCCGTCACCCATCTATCTTGATTCTTCGGAGTAGCTACATCCAACCCTGAGTGTAGGAACCTCCGCCTTTTGCTAAACGTTAACATTTTTCCCTGATTACCGTGAAGAAGCGGCCAATAGATCACAGAAGCGGCCAATAGAGTGCCTTTGCGTTTAATGGTGGAGATCATTATCAACAGTTCTTCCCATCCGCAACTGTAACATGGCGTCGAGAGCTGGATTTACTCACTGTCTATTAGCCCGCACCGATGGCTTGACTTTGTAAAGCGCCTTCCGTGAATACCTAACCTCTCAGAGCTCTTTACAGCCAATGGAGCACCCTTTGATGTATAATGTGGGAATGGTGTTGGCCAATGTGCGCATAGCAAGATTCCACAAACAGCAGTGTGCTGATGACTGGATAACCTGCATTTTTCTGGTGATGCGGAGTGAAGGATGAATATTGGTCACAACACCAGAGAGATCTCCCCTAATTGGCAGCAAAACGATGGGATCTTTCCCATCCACTGGAGAGGTCAGGTGGAGCCTTGGTCTAACATCTCAGTACCTCCCACAGTGCAACATGCCCTCAATGGCCCGCTGGCGTGTCAGCCAGGGCTCAAGGCCTGGAGAGGAGCTTGGACCCACAGTCTTCATGGCTCAGACGTGAGAGGGTCACCCACTCAGCCAGAGCTGGCACACGGAGACCAACTGTGGTGCCACGCCACTCTCAGGCTTCACCAATGATCTGGGATCACACCTCGGGACTGTATGAGTCAGGATTGTATGGGACAGTCCATTCACTTCAGTGTCCACCCTGGCTGACTTACCTGGGTCCAAGTCAGAATGTTGTTTGGGTTAAGCGCCACTACAGGGTTTGAGTGCAAGAAATCGAGGCTGGCCCTCCAGTGCAGTACTGAGCGGAGTGCTGCATTGTCAGAGCAGCCATATTTCAGATGAGGTATTAATGAAGGCCCTATCTGTTCTCTCAGGTAAACATTAAAGAAGAAGAGCAGGGGAGCTTTCCCCAGTGTCTTGGCCAACATTCATCCCTTAATCAACATCACCAAAAAAAAAATTCTACGTGGTTATTATCACAGTGAGCGAATTGGGGAGAACATTCATGTCGAGAGGACTAGAATACCACAGCAAGGATGTACTGTTGAGGCTTAATAAGGCTCTGGTCAGGCCCCATTTGGATTTGTTTATTGTCACGTGTACCGAGGTACAGTGAAAAGTATTTTTCTGCGAGCAGTTCAACAGATCATTAAGTACATGAAAAGAAAAGAAAATACATAATGGGGCAACACAATGTAACTACATAAACACCGGCATTGGGTGAAGCATACAGGGGGCTAGTGTTAATGAGGTCAGTCCATAAGAGGGTCGTTTAGGCGTCTGGTAGCAGCGGGGAAGAATTTGGAATATTATGAGCAGTTTAGGGCCCCATGTCTGAGGACGTGCTTGATGTGTTATCTGTGTTGGTCTAACATCGACTGCAACTGGATGCAGTAAAACGAGAAACAGGCTTCCGACACAGGAGATGGTCCAACACTGTTTTATTGAACCTGGTGATTGCTGTACACAATCTGCTGTGGGTTGACACTCTATTAACCTAACTGATAACCTCCTACTGGCTTGACCAGACTAGCTCTCCATCACATGGTGATGATGTTCATTGGCCTGTGCACTGTGACTATCTCCCTGGCCGTGACCTGTGATAGAGGGAGAGCCTTAATGCCCTGTGGGCTTTATAGTGGTGGTGTCCTGTCTGGTGATTGGTTGTTCTGTGTCGTGTGTGTTCATTGGTTATCCTGCGTGTCAATCACTGCCCGTCTGCATCTCATGATATACATGAGTGGATATTATGACAGTGCTGACCTTGGAGAGTCCAGTGGAGGTTCACAAGAATGATCCCCGGAATGAAGGACTTGTCGTATGAGCAGTTCAGAACTCTGGGTCTGTATTCAAAGGAGTTTAGAAGGAGGGGAAACTTACAGAATACCGAGAATCCGATTAGGGTGGATGTGGATTGGATCTTTCCACTATTAGGAGAAACTAGGGCACATCCTCAGACTGAAGGGACGATCCTTTAAAACAGAGATGAGGAGGGATTTCTTCAGCCAGAGGTTGGTGAATCTGTGGAACTCTTTGCCGCAGAAGGCTGTGGAGGCCAAGTCACTGAGTGTCTTTTAGACAGAGATAGATAGGTTCTTGATTAATAAGGGGATCAGGGGTTTGGGGAGAAGGCAGTAGAATGGGGATGGGAAACATATCAGCCATGATTGAAAGGTGGAGCAGATTCAATGGGCTGAATGGCCTAATTCTGTTCCGATGTTTTATGGTGATACATTTTCTACATTGCAACAGTGACTACACTTCGAAAGTATCAAATTGGTTGCAAAGTGACCTCCAATGTCCATGAAAGACACTATATAACTAAAGGTAAAGTCGCCATAGTCCCAAATGACTATCGGCTGCTTTCCCCTTTGAGGGGGAGAGCTGAGTGATGGTGATCACCACACCTCAGGTGAGAGGCAAGGTTGAGAAGGGGTGGCCTTTATGAATAACCTCTTAGGGCCGGTTTAGCTCACTTGGCTTGACAGCTGGTTCGTGATGCAGAGCAAGGCCCACAGTCCAAAGATGTGCGGGTTAGGTGGATTGGCCATGCTAAATTGCCCGTAGTGTAAGGTTAATGGGGGGATTGTTGGGTTACGGGTATACGGGTTACGTGGGTTTAAGTAGGGTGATCATTGCTCGGCACAACATCGAGGGCCGAAGGGCCTGTTCTGTGCTGTACTGTTCTAAATTTCTAAAGGCCAACAGCACAGATTCAATTCCTGTACCGGCTGAGGTTATTCATGAAGGTTATATAAACGCAATCCCTTTCCTTCTTGCTACCATAGCAGATTTGGAATACTCCTCAAGATTTATCTTTTCCACAATGTTTAATATCACTACGTTTCACACGTAGCCACCTCCTGCTGATTGGTCTTGAGATTATCCATTAACACCTACAGAACATAAATACTTTATTTCCATTTCAGTTATAAAGAGATGCGTGATCACAAACGGCATTGTACAGTTTTTATCTGACATCCTTCAAATTACCATTTCTATTTCTTGAGCAATATGGTGTTTCATTCTATTTTTACTTGTTAATTGTTATCACCCGGTGAGTAGGTTACTAACACCCCCATAATTCTCTCGCATTCTGCCTCAGCTAGACTGGCGATGTGCCTTCACCCACCTCACTGATTAACTGATAACACTTTGCGTCTCCTTTCACAGCACTGCAAGCTGCAGAAACCTCAGCTTTCGCCGGGTGATTCTTTTTTCCATTCTGTTGTTGGTGGGTGCTTAATCACAAGCCCCCACCCTTGCTTCGCCGCCACAAAGCCGCGCCTCTCCTCAGTGCCACGCTGTGACAACTGACCATGCAGCTCTTGCCAGGGGGGGGGTCACTCTTGATGTGGTTTGAGCTTCAGGTTCAAACGGAGAAATTGGGCTCCGATGCGCTGCTGAAGCCGGTTCTGCAGAAACGTGGGAGCCGATAAAATGGCGCGTGCGGCACCTCCAGCTTGGTACAGCCCGTGCAGCGAACCATACTCAGTGACTTGGCCTCCACAGCCTTCTGGGGCAAAGAGTTCCACAGATTCGCCACCCTCTGGCTGAAGAAATCCCTCCTCAACTCTGCTTTAAAGGATCGCCCCTTCAGTCTGAGGATGTGCCCTCGGGTTCTAGTTTCTCCTAATAGTGGAAAGATCCTCTCCACATCCACCCTAATCGGATTCTGCGAGGATACGAGCGCGGGCGCGCCAAAACATGGACTGGAAGTGTCAGGAGAGATCAGATGATTTCGCCCACCGTTTACAAGCTTGGATTACACTGGCCTAGCGAATGTCGGGCATAGTTATTGCCAGCTGAACAGGCTGCCTAAGGGACCCGGTCCAATGCTATTTAAAGGTCTGGCCTTGCGACTTCCATGTGATGTGCTTTTGACTTCTGCCGTTGCAAAGCTTGTGGGGTGTTTTTGGAAGTTCTGCGCTGAGTTGGTGCATCCACATGGAGACTTCCTCCCCTGTACACACCCGAGTCTTCAACAGGCTGCCGATGCAATGCCTCTGGGTCTGAAGCGCTACCCACAAATGGAACAAGGGTTGAAGAGACAGGAAGCTCTGCACAGAGGGAGGAGGCGGGCTCTCCACAGGAGACCCAACATGTGGTAAACACATGAGAAATGACGCTACAGAAGTCTATTTTAAAATCTGTGCACATTATCGCATGACAAATTTATTCCAAGATATTTCGTAAATGCACGAATTAACCCTCCCTGACCTTGAGATATTTGTTTCCAGGGAGAATACACCCCATATATGGACAATGCATGAGGATCTCTGATCCAAGAAGAAGGCAGTCACAGAGCTCAACCAACTCCAGCATCAGGACATTCCAACCTTACAGCAAAGCGAGGAAAGCTCTAACTGTCAAGGTAACTATCGCCCTGAAAATATACAAGATCTGAACATGGAGTTACCAGAATTATTATGGAGCAAACCATTGACATGGTTAAGCTATGGTTCCAATGCTTGGATGGTACTGGGGAGCCTTACAGGACTCTCCGAGAGCATGCATCGTAATTCATGATCGCAATGTTATGCTCAACGCAGCAGACTAACAAGAGGATGCAGCCAGTTCCACCCAGCATCCAGCAGCTATGTCAGGAGAAAGAGGAGGGAAGGATGAAGAGAAGGCATCCAGGTCTGTACACTCTGGGTGGGTTGTTCTTGAACCCTCATGGAGATTGTTCTCCCCTTAGCAGATCATCCCTTCATCTCCATGGTTCCACCTTCCCATCTATCTTAGAATCATAGAATTTACCGTGCAGAAGGAGGCCATTTGGCCCATCGAGTCTGCACCGGCTCTTGGAAAGAGCGCCCTACCCAAGGTCAACACCTCCACCCTATCCCCATAACCCAGCAACCCCACCCAACACTAAGGGCAATTTTGGACACTAAGGGCAATTTATCATGGCCAATCCACCTAACCTGCACATCTTTGTGACTGTGGGAGGAAACCGGAGCACCCGGAAGAAACCCACGCACACACGGGGAGGATGTGCAGACTCCGCACAGACAGTGACCCAAGCCGGAATCGAACCTGGGACCCTGGAGCTGTGAAGCGATTGTGCTATCCGCAATGCTACCGTGCTGCCCTATCTGAGACATCCCATCATAGCGTCCTCTTGGCTAAGGTTCTGCAATAAAAGATACCGCCAAAAACCTTTCCATGATATACTTATCCAATCACTATTCCAATTAAGCAAACGTTACTGAACTATTCACAATTGTCCATTCACTTTCGTGTCTATTTTATCGGCAGCTTTGCTTGTTCAGGCGCTCCGATGCAGTACCACCCCAGTTGCTGCATGGTTGATGGATGGGTGCAGACATACACTAGGGCAGACTGCAGATGGCCTTTTGGGGTTCTCTCGAGCAGCTCTGGTCCTTGAACATCCGGCTTCAGGTGGCACCACCTTGGCAAGGGTGGCAGCTGAGTGAGCTGTTTGCCTGAGAGGCACCAACAAGGTCAGTTACAGGGTTGCAGTGATGGGAGCATTGGATGGTATCATCCTGAGAAAGGACAGCAAGTTGCCACTTCACGGAGTCACTGTGACTGCCGTGGGCACGGCCACATCAACCTCTGTAACCTGTGGCAGGAAATCTGCCATTCTTCCCTGGTCTGGCCTACATATGGCAGTGAGATCCTGCAAGCCACTTTGGGTACTGCGATACGGGGCCCAGCGTAGATCTCATGACCGCAGTCTCAGGTTCCACAGCAATACCGGATGGCTTCTGCCTGGGCTGCAGTTGAAGCTGAGACCTGGTTAGCTGCACAAGACCAATCATCGAGTGGGCCTTATCAACAGCAAAGCTTGGGGAAATGAAATGCACAAGCAGCACAATATTTTTAATAATAGATCGTGTTATTTCTCTGACTCGCCTGTTCATTAGATTTGTTTTTACAGGAAACCTGACCATTGGCAGCAGTTCTAATGAAAGATGCACGCACAAGCATCGATAAACTGCCTTCTCTCTTTACATAAGCTGACTAAGCCCCTGAGTGTTTCCAGCATTTACAATTTTCTTCCGCTTTTGATTGCCGCTCACAGTTGAATTATTAGTTGATCTGTACATCCAATGAGGAACTGCCTCAATGAAGGAGAAAAGAACTGTTTATCTGAAGGGCCCATGCTCAAGGAATTTGAGTCCATTGTCGAGACTGGCAGGTGCAGTATTGAGGCAGTGCTGCACTATCAAAGGTGCCCATTTACTGTACTAAAACCCAGGGCTCGTCTGCCCTCTCAAGGTGCCGCATAAACTTGAAGGAGAGCAGATGTTTTCTCCGATGTCCTGGCCATTATATATCCCTCAACCAACGTCGCAGTAAACAGATTATCTGTCATTATCTCCTTGTAGATTGCAGAATCTTGTTGTGCATACTTTGGCTGCCACATCTCCTTACCACAGTCACTCCGCTTCAACAAAAGTAGCTCAATGGTTTTAAAGCACTTTCAGACGTCCTTAAGTTGTGAGACATCGCTGTGAAAACAAACATATTGCTCAGAAAATAGATATGTTGTCAAAGCTTTTCGCCTTGGACTCGTCAGGACAAATGAAAGAATGCCAAATTTCAAACAATCACAACTATTTATACTACAGGAGGAAAGGGTGCTGATTGGTTGGCTCTAGCTCCTCGATTCTTTCTCCATGGCAATGCCTCGGCCAATCAGAGTCAACGTGCCAATCAGACAACGCCCTTTTGTCCTGCAGTATAAATCGTCGTGATTGTTTAAAATTTGGCAGTCTTGCGCCCGTGCTGATGAGCATAAAATCTAAAGCTTCGGCAATATGTCTCTCCGCTATAAGTCTGATCCGCTACCGCTGTCAGCGAGGAGGGAGAATTTGACACTCAGCCAAATCTCCCATTCATTTCAGCGGGACCGTAGAATTCCGCTGCTATGAACGGACGGAGAATCCCACACTTAGGGCGCGATTCTCCCAAAACGGGAGAAATCGTAAGGCTGGTGTCAAACCCGAGCGGGTCTGACGCCAGCGCGCCCCTTCCCGACCGGGAACCGATTCTGGTCCCCGGTCGGGGCTAGCAGCCCGACGCCGTAAGCTCCGACATCACGGGCTTAACGAATTTCGTTAAGCCCGCTTGCCGGAGTTAACGCCGGCTGACGCGTCATATGACGTCAGCCGCGCATGCGCGGATTGGAAGACTCCAACCCGCGCATGCGCGGATGACGTCATCGCGTATTTGCGCGAAACCCGCGCATGCGCGGGCCAGGATGCCCCTCAGCCGCCCCGCGAATGGATACTGCGGGGCGGCGGAAGGAGAAATAGTGCGCGGGCATCGGGCCCGCTGCCCGCGATCGGTGCCCACCGATCGCGGGCCCATGGCACCCTTGGCACGGCCGTGGTACTGCCGTGCCAATCGGTGCCATGGTTATAAAAAGCGAGTTGTTCCCGCCGTTTTTACGAACGGCCAGACCAGGTCTGTTTGCCGTTCGTAAAAACAGCGTAAAGGGCTGGGACTTCGGCCCATCGAACAGCTGTGAATCGCTGCCGGCCGTAAAAAAACGGCGGCAGCGATTCATGTCGGGAGTTGGGCGGGGGGGGGGGGGAGAATAGCGGGAGGGCGGGAAAAATGTCGGGAAGGCCCTCCCGCTATTCTCCGACCCGTCGTGGGGGGCGGAGAATCGCGCCCCAAATCTTTTCTCTTCCACTTGCATGTTGACATCAGATCTGACCTGCCAAGAAGGTCACCTGCTTCGAATTGTTCTAACTTGAGGACGACACCGACCATTCCTATTGCAAAACTGGCTCAATGAGTACATTCCCAACAAACCCAATAGGGGCTGGTTTAGCACAGTGGGCTAAACAGCTAACTTGTAATGCAGAACAGGGCCAGCAGCGCGGGTTTAATTCCCATACCGGCCTCCTCGAACAGGCGCTAGAATGTGGCGACTAGGGGCTTTTCACGGTAACTTCATTGAAGCCTACTTGTGACAATAAGTGATTATTATTATTATTATTATTAAATAATAAGTTCCTTGGCACGGCTTTCTTCCGTCTCAGAGAATGCAGATTTCTGTTTCTTATAGAATCCCTACAGTGCAGAAGGAGGCCATTTGGCCCACCGAGTCTGCACTGACCCTCTGAAAGAGCACTCCACCCAGGCCCCATCCACTGCCCCACACCCATTCCCAGTCTTTGGACACTAAGGGGTAATTTAGCACGGCCAGTCCACCTAACCTGCACGTTTCTGGACTGTGGGAGGAAACCGGAGCACCCGGAGGAAACCCATGAACACACGGGGCGAACGTGCAGACTCCGCACAGTCACCCAAGGCCGGAACTAAACCCGGGTCCCTGGTGCTGTTAAGCAGCAGTGCTAACCACTGTGCCACCGTTCAGCCAGTCCTTAATTCCCACAATTCCATATCTGTGGATTTATGAATGGGAGCAGGTCAACTATTGATAACGGAACACGCAAGAAGGAATTCCATGAAGATATTTTGTTAGAAATGTGCATGCCCAACCATTTGTTTTAAACCCTCTGTGTATCAACATAGCGTAGATAATAGGTCCATGAATGAGTGTTATCAGAATTCAAACAGGACACTGTAGCTAATGGTCTATGCTTGAAAGATTGACAATCATTCTTTTCTGTTTACAGACCTGTTGCGTGTTTTCAACATCTTCTAGCCTTCACGCTGCTGGGAAGAGCAGCCAGCATTGAGGTGTATAAACAAAGATGCTCTCCTGAAGTTTGGAACACAGCATGAATTCAGAGGCCGGGTCAAACACCCATTCTCCACATAAACAAGTTCTGACAGGCAGTCAATCTTGTTGTTTGTTTTTCAAACTGACCAAGTCCTTTCTTTCTATCCAGACTAACATCGTCTGGCATTTGTTTTAATCCCCCAGCTTGGAAAACAGTCAGCTCTCAGTGCACCTCCATGTCAGGGGTCAGCAAGTTCTTTATGACTTGAAAAACAGACCTTCGGCATAGACAAGGCCTGTGTGAGACCTCCACCTGACTGTAAATAAGTTAACCTTCTAGCTACAGGCATTGCTGTGGAAAGGTTTCCAAAATAACTCGGTTTAAATTGGAAAAATATTAGTCGGAACATCAGACTGTGACAAACAGTATTCCTGTATTCGCCATTCAGAGTTTCATCGTCAATCTGAAGTTAGCGCTGTTACTTCACAGCCCCAGGGATCTGGGTTCGATTCCCGGCTTGGGTCACTGTCTGTGCAGCGTCTGCACGTTTTCCCCGTGTCTGCGTGGGTTTCCTCCGGGTACTCAGGTTTGCTCCCACAAGTACCGAAAGACGTGCTGTTAGGTGAATTGGACATTCTGAATTCTCCCTCCGTGTACCCGAACAGGCGCTGGAATGTGGCGACTCGGGGATTTTCACAGTAACTTCATCACAGTGTTAATGTAAGCCTTCTTGTGACACTACTAAAGATTATTATTATAAAATCTTTGTGGTGATTCACTGTGTCATTGTGTGTGTGCCTGTATTAAGGGATGTACAGTAGTAGCTATACTACAGGTTCGCCGGTAGCCCCTGCCGCCTAGCTCCGCCCACTAGGAGCCGTATAAATATGCATGAGTTCTCCTGATCAGCCATTCTACCAGCTGCAGCCGGAGGACAAACATCTAACTGTAATAAAGCCTCTCTTGTACCCATTCGAGTCTTTAGTACAATTGATAGCGCATCAATCTTATAGGCTCAAAGTCACAACTTAGATTTGTACAGCGCCTTTAATGGTATAAAACATCCTCAAGGCGCTTCACAGGCCCGCAAATCAGAGCCACTGTCAGAAGTATGTTCAAAGGGGTAGGTTTTTAAGTACGTCTGAAAGGGGGGAACCAAATTAGAGAGGTGGAGAGTTTAGTGGGGAATTCCAAAGCTGGGGGTCCAGGCAGCTGAAGGCACAGCCGGTAGAACGATTAAAATAAGGGATGCTCAAGGGGCTGCCAACAACACTAACTTGCATTTATGTAGAGCCTTTCATGTAATAGCTCCACAGGAGTGTCACTGTTGACCTGGCCATGTAAAGAGATAGTAGGCCAGAGCTGGGTTTGAGAGGAAGGTGCGAATGCCCTGAAGACGAGTCACTCGGATTTGAAACGTTAACTCTGGATGGAACTTTCCTGCTCCTTCCCGCCGTTGGCGACTCCCTGCGGCGGGGTTCCCCCATCGCGGAAGGTGTGAGACATGCAAAACCCCGGAGGCATCAGTGGGGCCTGAAGATCCTGTCAGCAGCTAATGGCAGGCTGCCTCCGCTCCGGGAAAACACACTTTGCTTTGGATCGACAAATCAATAGAGTAAATAAATTGTATACACATCCTCCACCCCCCCCCCCCTCCCATGTAAAGCAAAGAGTAACAACATATTACAAACAAGTAATAAAACACCCAATTAATTTGTTTTCCAATTAAGGAGCAATTTAGCGTGTCCAATCCACCTACCCTGCACATCTTTGGGTTGTGGTGGTGTGACCCACGCAGACACGGGGAGAACGTGCAAACTCCACACGGACAGTGACCTGGGGCTGGGATCGCACCCGGGTCCTCGACGCTGTGAGGCAGCAGTGCTAACCACTGCGCCATCGTGCCGCCCTTTGCATTTCGATTAATAACTTTCAGGGAGGATCCACATGTTAAATAATATGATCAGGTCTCAAAGTTACCAAGAGTTCCAAATGACGTGGCTTGAAGCTTTATTTATAAATTATTGATATCTTATAATCATCAAGAATGATCATTTCTAATAGTATGACTGATTCCTACTTGCCTCATAAACATGACAGATCCAATCCACATTGTACAAAAGGTCGGTCACCTTTCGATGTGGCTTGAGGTTTTTCACCTGTTTGGAACAGCAGCAGAGAATGAAGGAATTTCAACTGAAATGCCGTTTCTCGTGAATGAATTGACACAACACTTTCCCTCAACAAGCAAACACTCGCTACCTGTGACTAGTTGGCAGCGCTCTCACATGAGTCAAAAGGTCAAGTCCCATCCCAGGTACTGAGCACAAAATCTAGGCCAGCGCGTTAGTGCAGTACCCGAGGGGGGGAAACCACCTTTCAGCTGAAACTTTGAACGGGGGTCTTGTCTACACTCTTGGGTAGACGTGGGCAATCCGAAGGCACGATTTCAAAGATGAGCAAGGGACTATGTTCCCCCTGCGCACCTCCCTCCTCCCCCCCCCCCCCCCCAACCTATCCCCATTGTGACCCGACCAACGTTAATCCCTCAATCGACTTCACAAGAAACAGATGACCTGGCTGGTGATTGTCACATTGCCGTTTGTGGGAATGTGCTTCGTACGTATTGGTGATACATTCCTTACCTCACACCAGTGCTTCAAAGGTGCACCAATGACTGTAAAGTGCTTTGGGATACGGAAGTCGTGGAAAGTGCTCTATGAACGCAGGTCTTCTTGATTTAAGCACCTCTATAATTCTGACCAAGCAACCTGTCATTGATTTCATACAACTGAACTACAACCGAAATGTAACTATAGCACTATAACTGAATCACATTGGCCAATCAGTCAACTTGCCAACCAATCAACGCCCCTTTTCTCCTACAGTGTGAATTATTGTGATCATTTGACATTTGGTATTCTTGTGTTTGTTCTGATGAGTGCAAGATGAAAAGCTTCGGCAACATGTAAAATATTCACATTCTGTACACAAAGCAACTGTTTGAATCATAAATATACCCAAACAACGTAGTCAATTTGACTGGCCCCAGTTAATCAGACATACCATGGCAACTCACAGGCTGTTTTTGCAATGCCAGACTGGAGATAAATTGTCTTGCATTAAAAAAAATTTTTTAAATTAAAGTGCCCAATGTAGTCATATGGATGTATGAAGGTATATAAAGGGTTAATGATTACATCATAGTGTAAGACAACCACTAGATGGCAGTACTAGATTCATGTAGATATATGTGGACTCAAAGGATCTTGGGTCTCTTCGAACCAGGAGTGACTAGACAGCAGAGTGTTAGAGAGATAATAGTTAGCATGTGTAGTTAAATATAGTTAATACTTATTCTGAATTACTTTATCACCAGTTATAGTTCTGTAAGAGTAAACAAACTCAACTCAACATTATTTAATTAGTTATTCGTAAAACCTATTCCCTTTAAGTTGAAGATTGGCAGTTTCTTCTGAATCTCACCATCAGACCATTCTGGAAGTGTAAATCATAGAATTTATGGTACAGAAGGAGGCCATTCGGCCCATCGAGTCTGCACCAGCTCTTGGAAAGAGCACCCTACCCAAGATCAACACCTCCACCCTATCCCCATAACCCAGTAATAAGGGCAATTTTGGACACTAAGAGAAATTTATCATGGCCAATCCACCTAACCTGCACATCTTTGGACTGTGGGAGGAAACCGGAGCACCCGGAGGAAACCCACACACACACTGGGAGGATGTGCAGACTCCGCACAGACAGTGACCCAAGCCGGAATCGAACCTGGGACCCTGGAGCTGTGAAGCAATTGTGCTATCCACAATGCTACCGTGTAAAGCAAAGAGTAACAACATATTCCAAAAAAGTAATATGACACCCAATTAATTTGTTTGTCAATTAAGGAGCAATTTAGCGTGGCCAACCCACCTAACCTGCACATCTTTGGGTTCTGGGGATGAGACCCACGCAGACACGGGGAGGATGTGCAAACTCCACACTGACAGTGGCCTGGGGCTGGGATCGCACCCGGGCCCTCGACGCTGTGAGGCAGCAGTGCTAACCACTGTGCCACCGTGCCGCCCTTTGCATTTCGTTTAATAACTTTCAGTAGGGTGGTAGAAGTAACTCAGAAGCAGCAGATAGACACCAGCCCTTTCTCCTCTGGTGCCCGGGATTCAGACCAGTCTGAATTGATAAAGATAATCCTCTCCTTGCTGCTGCCTATAGAGAACAAAGAAAAGTAAGGACGACAACCAAATGCTGTGCTGAAGTATATTCGCATCTGGAACTATACAAGAGTACAGAAAAAATTAAATCCACTGCGATTTCATTTGAGCGCATGTCAATTATTCAAAAGAGTTCCTAACCAAAAAAAAAACAATCTCTTTGGAGTAGAAGAAACAAGATTTAAAAAAAAAAAAATTTTATTCAAGTTTTTCAGCAACGAATTTTCTCCCCACAGTTAAAGTAGACAAGGTGTGGTTCTACACCGAAACAAGAAAATAACTCCCCCCCCCCCCACCTCAAACAGAATAATAAATAATAACAAACAACAATACAAGTAAGAAGAAAATAACAAGCCCGCCGTCGCAAAAACAAACCCCCTTAACCAGCCCCGAACCACCCCCACCCCCGTACCTCCCCCCCCCCCCCCCCCTCCCCCGGTTGCTGCTGAGACTGACCACCCTCTACCCCATCGCCAGGAAATCAAGAAAGGGCTGCCACCGCCGAAAGAACCCTTGTACCGACCCCCTCAGGGCAAACGTAACCTTCTCCAGCTCGATGAACCCAGCCATGTCGTTGACCCAGGTCTCCGAACTCGGGGGCCGCGTATCCCTCCACTGTAACAGAATCCTGCGCCGGGCTACTAGAGACGCAAAGGCCAGGATGCCAGCCTCTCTCGCCTCCTGCACTCCCGGCTCCGAAGCTACCCCAAAGATCGCGAGCCCCCAGCCCGGCCTGACCCTAGACCCAACCACTTCAGAGAAAGTCCCCGCCACCCCCTTCCAAAACCCCTCCAAGGCCGGACATGCCCAAAACATATGGGTGTGGTTTGCTGGGCCTTCCGAACACCTCCCGCACCTGTCTTCCCCTCCAAAGAACCGGCTCATTCTGGGCCCTGTCATGTGCGCCCTTTGCAGCACCTTCAGCTGAGAAGAAACAACATTTTGAGGACCAAATAATCTTTATTTTTTGAGGTACAAGAATGAAAATTTTTCTTAAAGTGGATCTTGTCAGAATGGATAGGAACCATAATGGTCTGAATGTCTGTTCCCGGACTGTGGCCAAATCATCACATTTTAGGTACATTGTGAAAAAGTCGGTTAAAAACCTTTTTTTAAAAAAATCATTAAACAGAAAAAAAGACTTGTTTCTTTATTAAATGTTTTTTCAAATTTATTCATAGGGCATGGATGTGACTGACAAGGCCAACATTTATTGTCCATCCCTAGTTTCCCTTAAACTGAGTGACTTGCAAGGCTATTTCTGAGGGAGTCACTTGTAGGCCAGACGGGGCAAGGACAGCCATTTCCTTCCCTTTGAAGGGCAATTTAGCGTGGCCAATCCACCCCCACAACCCAAAGATGAGACCCACCCAGACACGGGGAGGATGTGCAAACTCCACACGGACCGTGACTTGGGGCCGGGATTGAACCCGGGTCCTCGGCGCCGCGAGGCAGCAGTGCTAACCACTGCCACCAAATTTCCTTCCCTAAAGGGCATCAGTGAACCAGATCAGGTTTTACATCAATCGCCAATGGTTTCATGATCGTCATTGGGCTTTTCATTCCAGGGGTGGGATTCTCCAACCCCCCGCCGGGTCGGAGAATAATCGGGGGCAGGCGTCAATCCCGCCCCCGCCGTGTCCCGAATTCTCCGGCACCGGAGATTCGGTTGGGGCGGGAATCGCTCCGCGCCGGTCGGCAACCCCCCCCCCCCCCCCCCCCCCCCCACCCCGCCCCCGGAGATGCGATTCTCCGGCCCGCATTGGACCGAAGTCCCGCCGCTCTCATGCTTCTCCCGCCGGCGTGGATCAAACCACCTACCTTACCGGCGGGAGCAGGCGGGCTCCGGGGTCCGGGGGGGGGGGGGGGGGGGGGCACAGGCCGATCTGGTCCTGGGAGGGGCGTGGGGCAATCTGGCCCCGGGGGGTGTCCCCACAGTGGCCAGGCCCGCGATCGGCGGTTGGGCCTGTGCCGTGGGGGCACTCTTTTCCTTCTGCCTTTGCCATAGTCTTCACCATGGCGTAGGCGGAAGTGACCCCCTCCCCTGCGCATGCGCGGGGATGACATCAGCAGCTGCTGAAGCTCCGGCGCATTCTCGGACTTCCGCCGGCCCGCAAAGTCCCTTCGGCCCCGGCTGGCGGGGCGCCAAAGGCCTTCCACGCCAGCCGGCGGAGCGCCAACCACTCCGGCGCGGGCCTAGCCCCTCAATGTTAGGGCTTGGCCCCTTTGGGGCGGCCCGACGCCGGAGTGGTTCACGCCACTCCATCAGGCCGGGACCCCCCGCCCCGTCGGGTAGGGGAGAATCCCGGCCCAGATGTTTATTATTGAATTCAAATTTCACCATCTGCCACGGTGGGATTTGAACCTGGGTCCCCAGAGCATTACTCTGGGTCGCTGGATTAGTAGTCCAGTGATACATGAATGAATGAAAATTATTGACGATAAATCCTCACTGGTGGAATGCATATTGTGTGAGGTCTCGGTTCCTTTGGTGATAAAAGGTGTGGATGAAGTAGACGTGGAGCAGATGCTTCCTCTTGTGGGGCATTCTGGAACAAGAGGTCATAGTTTTAGGATAAGAGGTAGCAAATTTAAAATGGAGATGAGGAGAAACTACTTCTCCCAAAGGGTTGGGAATCTGTGGAATTCGCTACCCCCGAGAGCAGTGGATGCTGGGACAGTGAGTAAATGTAAGGAAGGGGTTAGACAGATTTTTAATTGGTGATGGGTTGAAGGTTTATGGAGATCAGGCAGGACGGTGGAGTCAAGGCCAGAATGGGATCAGCCATGATCGTTTTTGACGGTGGAGTGGTTAATTGTTTACTCCTGCTCCTTGTTCATGTGTTCTAAGGAAGAACTAATCTGGCTTATTTCACCCTCCAGCTCTTTGGTCTGTTGTACTGTAGGTAACAGCACCCCAAGCACAAATATGGTCTTCATGATCAATAAGATGATTTCTAGATTAAAATGAAGAGGAGGGGTTACGGGGAAAAGGCAGGAGAATGGGCATGTGGAACAGACCAGCCATGATCGAATGGAGGAGCAGACTCGATAGGCCAAATGGCCTAATTCTGCTCCCATACCTTATGAACTTATAAGCTTAAATATCCCTGTGGGAGAACTAAATTCACCATATGGAGCTGACAAGCTGTCTCTGTCTGAACCAGATGTTAACCACTGGGTTGTTTTGTTTTGCATTCCAAGATGTCCCTCCTGATCGATGAGTATGTTAAAAATGGACAATTAGGTAGCTGCACTCCTGCATTCCCTCATACTGGACAGCAATTGTCCAAAGGAGATTGATCACAGCCATTTGCACTTTGGAATTATTGTACTGTTAGATAATGCATTCAGGAACAATGCTCCTCCTCCTTAGGCAGTCCCTCAGGATTGAGGGTGACTTGCTTCCACTCGGGTCGATGAGTTCTGAGATGGCTGAGCAGTCCAGTGTGTGATCTGCAGACTCTGCCACGTGCAGGGCAGGGTGTGACTGGAGAATCGGGTGGCTGAATTGTTGGAGGTTTGTGCGCCGTCTCCCATTCCTCGACCTCGCCTCAACGTGCATTTCCGACAAAGTCTCCCGTTGTATTCGGTGACTTCCCAAATGAATCTTCTCTATTTTAGTTCAACGCTGGCCAGGGTCCCCCCTGGAGAGGTGGAGATGTTTGACCACTTCCTTTGCCATCTTGAGGACAGCCCTAAAACAATGATGCTGTCCTCCTGGGAGCTTTTCCTGCCACAAGTGAGTTCTAAATGGAACAAAAGGGAAAATGCTGGAAAATCTCAGCACATCTGGCAGCATCTGTAGGGAGAGAAAAGAGCTAACGTTTCGAGTCCCATGACTCTTTGTCAAAGCTAACGACAGAGAGAGTGGGAAATATTTATACTGTGGAGTGAGAATGAAAGTTGAGTCACAGAAACCCAGGGAAACCGGGTGCTAATGGCCACAAATACAAAGGGGAAAGAGTGTTAATGGCAGTCCCCAGAGAGGACAAAAGATGTGAAAGGTCAAACAGCAGGGAAACTAACATCAGAGGATGAACTAACATCAGAAATGGAACATTTGCTTTGGGACTCTGGTGTCCAACCCTGTCCCACGAAGCTGGTTTTGAGTGATTAGCGCCTCAGTGCTAGTATATTTACGATAATGCACTACACGATCAACCTGTAGTACATTGGGTTAAAGGAAATGGATATGCTAATCCATAGGCACATACTATGCGGCATTGCTATCAGGTAATCATGTGCCAGGTTCTGTGGAGGGCAGACACCTCTTGAGGGGCGATGTGCCTTCCCGATAACTCACCGTGTACATACTTCAAATAGTGTAAATGAACTAGTTCTTAAGTACCCTGTTATGCCTGTGGATCCTGCTGGCTACAATCCTAGCACCTTCTACAACATGGTGGCAGCGATGGCGGCACCAATTTATTCCATTGTTGGTGCCACATGACCAATATCTGCGATCCCAAACCGTGGGCCTGCTTGGCCAAGATGCCTGGTCAACCCATCTCAGTGACACACCCACCATAGTGTTCGGAAACCAAAGGCTGTTTTAAGAGATTTATATTTGTATTGCTAAACATTAGAAATAAGATCTAGTTTTAGGTGGGTTTAATTTAATGTTTCTGTGCCTGGCAGGGACCCATAGTTAGATTCCTGCTGGACAAAGGTGGTTGTGTGTGTGTGTGTGTGTGTGTGTGGGGGGGGGGGGGGGGGGGGGGGGGGGGGTTGGTTTCAATTCCAATTGGATTCTATTATGATAGAGAGAGTTACAGCATAAAGAATAATAATAATCTTTTACATTGTCGAAAGTAGGCTTACATTAACACTGCAATGAAGTTACTGTGAAAAGCCCCTTGTCGCTTTTTCGGGTACACCGAGGGAGAATTCAGAATGTCCAATTTGCCTCACAGACACATCTTTCAGGACTTTTGGGGGGAAACCGGAGCGCCCGGAGGAAACCCACGCAGACACGGGGAGAACGTGCAGACTCCGCACAGGCAGTGACCCAAGCCGGGAATTAAACCCGGGATCCTGGAGCTATGTAGCAACAGTGCTAACCACGGTGCTACCGTGAATAAATATAGTTGCTAAGCAACTAGAGGCCCTTGTAAGAAAAAAAGCTTTCCTTTGTTCTTTAGTTTTAGCTGGTAGTTACAACAGTTGGAATGGAATTGCTCCGCTGTGGGAATCTGCTCCGCTGTGGGAATCCGCTCCGCTGTGGGAATCTGCTCCGCTGTAGGAATCTGCTCCGCTGTGGGAAACCACTCCGCTGTGGGAAACCACTCCGCTGTGGGAATCTGCTCCGCTGTGGGAATCTGCTCCGCTGTGGGAAACCACTCCGCTGTGGGAAACCACTCCGCTGTGGGAATCTGCTCCGCTGTGGGAATCTGCTCCGCTGTAGGAATCTGCTCCGCTGTGGGAATCAGCTCCGCTGTGGGAATCCGCTCTGCTGTGGGAAACCACTCCGCTGTGGGAAACCACTCCGCTGTGGGAAACCACTCCGCTGTGGGAATCTGCTCCGCTGTGGGAATCTGCTCCGCTGTGGGAATCTGCTCCGCTGTGGGAAACCACTCCGCTGTGGGAATCTGCTCCGCTGTGGGAATCTGCTCCGCTGTGGGAATCTGCTCCGCTGTGGGAATCAGCTCCGCTGTAGGAATCTGCTCCGCTGTGGGAATCTGCTCCGCTGTGGGAATCTGCTCCGCTGTGGGAATCTGCTCCGCTGTGGGAAACCACTCCGCTGTGGGAAACCACTCCGCTGTGGGAAACCACTCCGCTGTGGGAATCAGCTCCGCTGTGGGAATCTGCTCCGCTGTGGGAATCTGCTCCGCTGTGGGAATCAGCTCCGCTGTAGGAATCTGCTCCGCTGTGGGAATCCGCTCCGCTGTGGGAATCTGCTCCGCTGTGGGAATCTGCTCCGCTGTGGGAATCTGCTCCGCTGTGGGAATCTGCTCCGCTGTGGGAATCTGCTCCGCTGTGGGAATCAGCTCCGCTGTAGGAATCTGCTCCGCTGTGGGAATCTGCTCCGCTGTGGGAATCTACTCCGCTGTGGGAATCTGCTCCGCTGTGGGAATCTGCTCCGCTGTGGGAATCTGCTCCGCTGTGGGAATCAGCTCCGCTGTGGGAAACCGCTCCGCTGTGGGAATCAGCTCCGCTGTGGGAAACCACTCCGCTGTGGGAATCAGCTCCGCTGTGGGAATCTGCTCCGCTGTGGGAATCTGCTCCGCTGTGGGAAACCACTCCGCTGTGGGAATCTGCTCCGCTGTGGGAATCCGCTCCGCTGTGGGAATCTGCTCCGCTGTGGGAAACCACTCCGCTGTGGGAAACCACTCCGCTGTGGGAATCAGCTCCGCTGTGGGAATCTGCTCCGCTGTGGGAATCCGCTCCGCTGTGGGAATCTGCTCCGCTGTGGGAATCCGCTCCGCTGTGGGAATCTGCTCCGCTGTGGGAATCTGCTCCGCTGTGGGAATCAGCTCCGCTGTGGGACTCAGCTCCGCTGTGGGAATCCGCTCCGCTGTGGGAATCTGCTCCGCTGTGGGAAACCACTCCGCTGTAGGAATCTGCTCCGCTGTGGGAATCTGCTCCGCTGTGGGAATCAGCTCCGCTGTGGGAAACCGCTCCGCTGTGGGAATCAGCTCCGCTGTGGGAATCAGCTCCGCTGTGGGAATCAGTTCCGCTGTGGGAAACCGCTCCGCTGTGGGAATCAGCTCCGCTGTGGGAATCAGCTCCGCTGTGGGAATCTACTCCGCTGTGGGAATCTGCTCCGCTGTGGGAATCTACTCCGCTGTGGGAATCTGCTCCGCTGTGGGAATCAGCTCCGCTGTGGGAATCTGCTCCGCTGTGGGAATCCGCTCCGCTGTGGGAATCTGCTCCGCTGTGGGAAACCACTCCGCTGTGGGAATCAGCTCCGCTGTGGGAATCCGCTCCGCTGTGGGAATCTGCTCCGCTGTGGGAAACCACTCCGCTGTGGGAATCCGCTCCGCTGTGGGAATCAGCTCCGCTGTGGGAATCTGCTCCGCTGTGGGAAACCGCTCCGCTGTGGGAATCTGCTCCGCTGTGGGAATCTGCTCCGCTGCCATTTTGGAACGTTTGCCCTCACAGCACGAGTGGCAGGATTTCCCAGGGGGCACAGTGTTACGGATACAGCAGGGCGGTATGTTAGTCACGCTGCTCTGCTGTTTTGCTGCTCTGTTAGAGTCTCCAACAACAGGACAGATTACGATGCCACCAGCAATCACCACACTTCATAGGTGACGTTTACAAGCATTCCCAGGTCTTCTTGTCTGTCATTTTAGAGGTCAGAGTGTTCCCAACATGCATCCAACCTGACACAGGGACAGGGTATGTGTACTAGCTGACCTCGCATGGCACCGTATAATTCCCCTTCAGCATTGCACTATGAAACTCCAGGGGCCGGGTTGAACAAACTACATGTTATTGGTCAGCTCGCCGCCACACTGTGCCAGAAAAGTCGACAGATCACTGAAACCTTTTATGCCATCCACAACCAAGTCATCGCCCTGCTGAACAGGAACTCATGTGTACAGTTAAGCATCATGCAAAAAGTCAATGAGATTCTTCAATCTGACAACAGGCCCTCTTCCGTCAGGAATCTAGGTGGCTAATGGCCTTTAGCAATCAGGTCGATTTTGTTTTAGTTGCTTCCCTTCCAAAATTTCATTCACCCCAGAGATATTTCAACACATCATGTCACCAATCCTCGAGGACAAACAGGGGACTATCCGAAATATGAACATCATCCTCACACATGGTTCTACAAGAGCTGAACCTTGACATCCTCAAGGCATTCTAGCAAGCAGGTGTCAAGTGTGCGTTTGCCAGAGCCACAGAAAATTCCTCGGATGCATCACCCACTCGTCTGGCATTACAGTCGATCCAGAGAACATGAAGGACTGAATTCCGCCAACCGACGTGCATCACCTATACTCGCAACGTTTCCTGACGATGGTGAACCTGATGAGAAAGTTTATCCCTAACTTGGCCACACTCACAGGACCCTTGAGGGATCTCCTGCGGAAGGGCCAACAATAGTTCTGGGGTGTGGAACAAATCAAGCCCTTTCAACCCGGGGCAGCACGGTAGCATGGTGGTTAGCATAAATGCTTCACAGCTCCAGGGTCCCAGGTTCAGTTCCCGGCTGGGTCACTGTCTGTGCGGAGTCTGCACGTCCTCCCCGTGTGTGCGTGGGTTTCCTCCGGGTGCTCCGGTTTCCTCCCACAGTCCAAAGATGTGCGGGTTAGGTGGATTGGCCATGCTAAATTGCCCTTAGTGTCCTAAAAAATAAGCTTAATTGGGGGGAGGGGGGTTACTGGTATAGGGTGGATTCATTGGCTTCAGTAGGGTGATCATTGCTCGGCACAACATCGAGGGCCAAAGGGCCTGTTCTGTGCTGTACTGTTCTAAATCTAAATCTAAACCCATTAATGGCCAACTAGTGTCCTGGGATGTCCTGCTGCACTATGACCTCACGGACCTGTGCGGAGTCTGCACGCTCTCCCCGCGTTTGTGTGGGTTTCCTCCGGTTGCCTCCGGTCATCACTGCAGAGACTTCCTCTGAGGGCCTCAGGAATGTGCAAACCAACTATAAGAGAACGGTGAAAGACAACCTGCCAATTCCATTTTGAGAACTCCCACGGAAGCTGAACGAAGATATGGCAGTATTGGGAAAGTGGCACTGGGGGTTACATGGGCGGCTGAGCCCTTTTAAGATAACCCTATGGGGCTATTCTTCCATATGGAAACAGACTACACGCCCCTCATAAGACTCATCAATTCCAAGAAGGTTGTTAAGATGTCTATCCACATTCAACAATTTTGCCGCCAGTTGATGTGGTACCAATATGCAGCAGTCTATCCCAGGTGAGGCTCAAATCATGGTAAGTGCTCTCTCCAGAGCCCTGGCCGACCAGGCTGTCGCCCTTAATTCCACATTGGTGTCAGTAGTGAAAGCAGTTTTGAACATGCAAACTTGAGCATTAGGAGTAGGGCGCTGGGCCCCTCCAGCCTGCTCTGCCATTCAATAAGTGGGGCACGGTAGCAAATTGGTTAGCGCAGATGCTTCACAGCGCCAGGGTCCCAGGGTCGATTCCCGGCTTGGGTCACTGTCTGTGCGGAGTCTGCACGTTCTCCCCGCGTTTGTGTGGGTTTCCTCCGGGTGCTCCAGTTTCCTCCCACAATCCAAAGATGTGCAAGTTAGACAGATTGGCCATGCTAAATTGCCCTTAGTGTCCAAAAAACTTGTAGGTGGGGTTACTGAGTTACAGGGATAGGGTGGAGGTGTGGGCTTAGGTAGGATGCTCTTTCTAAGGGCCGGTGCAGACTCGATGGGCCGAATGGCCTCCTTCTGCACTGTGAATTCTATGATTCTATGATTATGGACGATCTGATTGTAACCTCAACCCCACACTCCTGCCTGCCCCCGATAACCTTTCACCCCTTGTTAATCAAGAAGCTATCTAGCTCTCCCTCAAACATATCCAAAGATATGCTTCATTGCCTTTTGAGGAAGAGAGTTCCAAAGACTCAAGGCCGTCTGAGAAAAAAATGTCCTCATTTCCGTCACTAAATGAGTGATCCGTTATTTTTAGACAGTGACCCCTCAAGTTCTCAATTTTCAGGCAAGAGAGAAATCATCTCCACATCCACCCTGTCAAGACCTCTTAACCTCTCCTGCCCACATCTGCATGAAGCTTCAGGATGTTTGATGCATCCAAAGCGAAGATATCAAACATGTTAAAGTGCAGGAGTTCGGTCTCCAAGGATGCCCAAATACAGCCACACCGATCACCTTACCTCCAAATAAGGCCGGGCATCACACAACTGGTCCAGGATTGTGTCCTATCCTGCCACCTTCTCCAATAACACTCCAGCACCAGTGGGACCCCAGTACCATCTGTCTTTCCTCACCGCCCATGGCAATAGTTAGGCCCCGATCTCATTGATTTCCACGGGAAGACGTGCCCCATGGTTATTATTATTCTTGAAAAATGTAAGATAATCGGGCTTCATACAACCACAAGTGGAGTTAGTCATCAACGCATTACCAACCATTTTTTACACCCTCAGGCCCTGCGATGAAATTATTCCAGATAATGGGTCTCAATTCTTCAACGGCCATTTACAGCAGTTCACCGTTCAGAATGACATCTCTTGGGCGGAATTCTTCCCCCCCCCCCCCCCCCCCCCCACGCCGGGTGGGAGAATCGCCGGGGCGCCGCACGAGTCCCGCCACGCCACCCCGGCACCCGCACGAGATTCTCCCACCCGCCCCCCTCCCCAAACCGGCGCGGCGAGATTTACGGCTGGCCGCTGGGAGGATCGCCGCTCGCCGTTTGTAACGGGCGAGCGGCGATTCTCCGGCACGGATAGGCCGAGCGGCCTGCCCAATACGACGGGTTCCCGCCGGCGCCATCCACACCTGGTCGCTGCCGGCGGGAACAGCGTGGGGACGCTGGGGGGGGTGGGGGCCTGTGGGGGGGGGGGGCCTGTGGGGGGTGGGATCCAGTACCGGGGAGGGCCTCAAAAGGAGTTTGGTCCGCGGTCAATGCCCACCGATCGGCGGGCCGGCCTCTCTGAAGGAGGAACTCTTTCCTCCGCCGCCCCGCAAGATCCATCTGACATTTCTTGCACGGCGGCCGCGGGGAGGACGGCAACTGCGCATGCGCGGGTGATGGCATTTCGCGTAATTTACACGGCGGCGCTTTTATGCGGCGCCAAGGCCCGGCGCGCATAAATGACGTGGCGCCGCTCCTAGCCCCCTGGGGGCGGGAGAATAGGGGGCGAGGAGCGGCCTCCGACACCGGAGTGAAACACTCCGGTTTTCACTCCGGCGTCGGGACTTAGTCTCCCGATGGGAGAATTTCGCCCCTTATGTCACAAGCTCTCTTCATCTACAAGCCAATGAGGAAGCAGAGTGAGCAGTCTGGACCAGTAAGGACCTGATATCTAAGAATTCGGGCAGACTTTCAGCTCTCAGGCTGGGCTACTCCCCTGGCCCATGGATTCCCTCCAGCCAGACACCTTATGGGTCATCGTTTAAAAATGCAGGTTCCAGTTTCTGGCAGGCGTTCGGCTGCATATCATGCTCACTGACCATAATGCAGTGAGGCTGATAGACTGAACCTCCAGGAGGAACATAGCCAATGGCACAGAGCAAAAACATGGCCACCTTTGACTCCAAGCCAGCAAAGTCTGAACCCAGGACCGAAAAGCTGAAAGCCTCACTCTCACTGGCACAGGGCGCCCGCACTTTTATTTCATCCAAACGCCATCTGCTACTACCCGAAGAAACAGAAAAGAGCCCTCATCACACTCATACCCCCAGTCCACAGGGTTCCGACTGCTATCACGTGTGGCCGAAAGAACCCCAGAAGATTCGAGATGCAAGAGTTAGTCCTCCAATCCTGTGCGACAATTGCCAGGAGAGTTAGAGTAGCGAAGGCTCCTCAGAGACTCAATCGGTTATTGAGATACCCGGGGGGAGTGGACATCAACGTAAATAGTTTGAAGACAAAGGTCATCTCAATCGTTTCATTTTGTTGCTAAACAGAAAGCATACTGGGAGGAGATGTAATATAAAGGGTTAACAGAATGGATATCCTGATCTATGGGGAACATGATGATGTGGCACTGGTGTGAGGCAGTCATGTGCTTATTTTCTGTAGGGAGCAGATGGGAAGCCCTGAAGGGCTATGTGGTAACTCACTGTGTACATACAGTGAGTAGTGTAAATAAGCTAGTTTTTAAGTAAATACCCTTGCGGCTATTCCTTGCTACAATCCTGTCCTACCGTCTTCGACAAAAAACCCACTCAAAATGCCACTCACTGGGATTACCATGTATTGTGGGTTAAAATTTCAACTCATTTGATCATTGTCCCTCAGAAACCTGAAGCACAGCTGGGGCATTTAGTGGGCAACTCAGCCCGTGTCTTTCAATCCATTGATGGGCAAATCTAGGTAGTTATAACAAGTTAGAAACTTATTACTGGATCAATCATGTGGGTTGGTAAATCCCAATAAATTGGGCTGCACAAGGCAGTGGTTGATTAAGTTTTGAATCTGTCTCTTTCCTGATTCTCCCGCCCACGCTTTTCTGAATAAAAACTCTTGACAGAAATATTGTTCACTCCCACACGGTTGCATGTGTTTCACTGATGCAGCTGTAGGGTTCTGGAAATAGAACTTTTTCACATACGCAGACTTTAGGGAGACAAAATAAAAAACGAAACGCCTGGTTTTCATCACACTGACACTGAAAATTAAAAGTGAGCAACTAAGTGCACCGGTGCATGCAGCCAACGTGATCATAACCCATGGACAAAAAATATCGTTATTTATGCCTCAGCAGATTTTCCGAAGTAAAATATGAAAAGAACTTGTATTTATCCATCGTCAGGATGCCCCTAGGCGATTTATAGCTGATTAAGTACTTTTGAAGTGTACAAAGCATGGCACAGCAAGATCCCCCAAATACCAATGTGGAAAGGGCGAGGTAATGGTCGCAATTGTCCGGCTGTTCGCTGGAGGTGGGTTTCTCTGGTCCCACTGGCTGAACACGCAGCTGGAGGACCGGAGAATTCAACCCAATATCTTTTTTCTTTTGGTGATGTTAGTTAATGGATAAATGATTTCAGGACATCGCGATGCAGAGGGGAGATGACCTGCTGCAGGAGGCGGAGGGAGAAGCCAGTGGCAGTGGTTCCAGCACAGAGGAGGAGGAGGAGGAGGAGGAGGAGAGGGAGGAGGAGGAGGCTGGTGGAGTGGCGGGCGCAGCACGCAGACACGACCCAGGTGCTGGTGATGTCTAGGAGGCGGCACGACAGACCCGGCGGGCACGCGACGCCTTGGTGGCAGCACGGTTCACGCATCGCATGTGACGTCCCCGCTGAACACCAAACCACCACCTGCATCGCTAGTCGTGCAGAGGGTCAACACACAACTTCCACCACAACCCCCCCCACCCCCTCTCAGTGTACCCTGCTCCACTTCGACATCACCCTTACCACTGGGTCCAGACGGTATGGCACAACATTGATGGCTGTGTCAGCGGGTGTGATCAGTGCCATGTGGAATGATGACAGCCTGCTCTGCGATGAGCTGTGAGCTCAGAATCGTTAGAGAAAGTCTGACCCATGGCAATAACTGAACCATCCACCTTGGTGGCCGCTGAGATCGTCACTGACACTCCATCATGTGCCCGCGTGGGCTAGCTGTGGGAGGGGTTGTTGGGGGGGGGGGGGGGGGGCCAGGGACTGCACACCCGGCACCGAAGTTTCACCACTCGTCAACCCCAGCGACACTCGGTCACCATCACAAATCCTGTGGCTGTGGAACAATCACACGGTATTACAAGTAAGGTGGAACAGTGCGTTTAATGTTAACAATTATTTACAGGTGCCCTAGCCCCTACAACTAAACTGTGCCCTTCACCCGTGCCAACTTACTCAGTGTCTATCTTAGTTGCCTTACGGGCCCTACCACTACGTCTAAGTGACTCCCCAGATGATACAGCAGGAGTGGAGGAGAATTGCTGCGAATCGCCCCCCTCGACTCGTTTCTCCTTGGCCAAGCGTTTCCTGGGGCAACCCGGCCTTGATGGGCCAGGCTGCTCTGCGGGCGTCTCGGGTGACGTTGTGCCACCCTGCTCTGCCCGCTGCCCACCCGAGGCACCAGGGATGGGACGGGGGGAGGCCGAGAATTCCGGGACGTCCCATGATGGGCTTAATGGGACAGGCCCCGAAACCTCCTCCTCCCTCGGGGAGCCCGGTGGCCCCCGGGCCTCACTTTGGGACAGAGGTGCGAGCGGGGAGGTGCCCCGTCGCACCACCGACACCTGGCGCTGCCAGTCCTGGAGGCCTGCAACGGTATCCACCAGGATCCGAAGGTTTGCAGAGACGGAGTCCAGGGAGTTAGACATTCCCGCCAGGGACTGTGCGATCTCAACCTGTGAGTGCACGACGCCATCCAGCACATGTGTCAGGCGGTTGATGCTCTCGGCGACTGACTGCTGCGACTGGCCAATGACCTGGTGAGACTGGGCCAAGGCCTGCAGGGCGCCGGCAATGTCGCGGCTGGAGGACCGGAGAATTCAACCCAATATCTTTTTTCCTTTGGTGATGTTAGTTAATGGATAAATGATTTCAGGACATCGGGGAGAACTCTCCTACTCTTCTTCAGATCCCCCTGAGATCTTCAGGTTCATGCTTCATCTGGAAGATCGCACCTCCGACAGTGCAGCGCTCCCTCACTGCTGGGCGTGTCAGCCTCGATTTTGCACTCGGGCCTCTGAATCAGAGGCAACGATGCTAGCAACTGAGCTGACATTCTGTGGGACTCGACACCAAAAGGGACAATCTGAAAGTCATGTAAATTGTTCTCAAGTGCATATTCAGGGACTTTGTAAATGCAATGGAGATTTTTGCCTCTACCACCGTTTCCGGCAGCTCATTCCAGAGTCTCACCTGCCTCCGGGTGCAAAGATTCTCAATTCCCTTGACAACTGAAGATGCTTCAGTTGCAGAAGGATCTTGGTGCACATGTGCATAATCTTAATCAGGATATGTTGGGATATGTAAAGCTTGCAGCATCCTGGAGTTTATTCATAGCAGCATAGAGTACAAAAGCAAGGAAGTTATATTAAACTTGTAATGAACACTGGTTCAGCCTCAACTGGAATATTGCATCGAGTTCTGGGTGCCACACTTTAGGAAAGGTGTGGAGGCATTGAGAGGATGCAGAAAAGATTGACGGGTTAGCCCTAGAGATGAGGAACTTCAGTTACGAAGATAGACTGGAAAGGTCAGAACTGTTATTTTGAAGAGAAGGTTGAGAGGAGATTTGATACAGGCATTCAAAATCATGGACAGAGTGGATAGGAAAGTAATTCTCTCTTTGGTAGAGCGATTGAGATCCATAAGGCACAGATTTAAGGTCGGGGGTAAAATGGGTTGATGATTGACTAGCTAACAGGAAACAGGATCTTTTTCTGGTGGGCAGGATGTGATGAGTACAATTTATGGGCGAAATTCTCCGACCCCCAGCAGGGTCGGAGAATCGCCTGGGGCCGCCGAAAATCCCGTCCCCCACCGTGGCAGAGATTCTCCGCCACCCGGGAAGTGGCGGTGGCGGGAATGTCGCCACTCTGATCGGCGAGGCCCCTGCGGTGATTCTCCGGCCCGGATGGGCCGAAGTCCCGCCGCTGGGAGGCCTCTCCCGCCGCCGAGGTTTGAACCACCTCTGGAACGGCGGGATCAGCGGCGCGAGCGGGCCCCAGGGTCCTGGGGGGGGCAGGGGGCGATTGAACCCCGGGGGGGTGTCCCCACGGTGGCCAGGCCCGCGATCGGGGCCCCCCGCTCAGACTCCGGGCCAGTGCCCTGGGGCACTCTTTCTCCTTCCGCGGCCGCCACGGCCTCCGCCATGGCGGAAGCGGAAGAGAAACCCACATTGCGCATGCGCCGGTGGTGACGTCAGCGGCCAGCTGCCGCTGGCGTCACTGCCGGCGCATGCGCCGACCGGCGAAAGCCTTTCGGCCAGCCCCGCTGCCGGGGGTGCCGGTTTTTTGCGCCAGTCTTCTGGTGCCAACCGCTCCGGCGTGGGGCTGGCCCCCAAAGGTGAGTAGTTGCCGCCACTCCCCTACGCCAGGGCCCTCCGTCACGCCGGGTAGGGGAGAATCCAGCCCTATATAAATGACTTGGATGAGGGACTGAAGGTATGGCTGCTAAATTTGCTGAGACACACAGATAGATAGGAAAGTAAATTGTGAAGAGGACGTAAGGGGGTTACAAAGGGACAGAGATAAGTTAAGTGAGTGGTCAAAAATCTGGCAAATGGAGTATAATGTGGGCAAATGTGAAATTGCCCATTTTTGGCAAAAATAAAAAAGAAGCTTATTGTCTCAATGGTGAGAGATTGCAGAGTTCCTGGGTGCAGAGGGATCTGGGCGTCCGAGCGTATGAATCACCAAAGGCTAGTATAAAGGTAGAGCAAGTAATTAGAAAATGCAAATCGAAATTTTATTGTTTATTGTGCAGGAAAATGATTGCAAATGTTAGGGAGGTTATGCTTCAGTTGTGTGCAGTACCAATCTCCTTATTTAAGGAAATATGTGAAAGTGGTAGAAACATTTCAGAGAAGGTTTATTAGGCTAATACCAGGAATAGGCAGGTTATCTTATGAGGAAAGGTTGGAGAGGTGAAGGTTTGTATTCACTAGAGTTTTGAAGAGTAAGAGGCAACTTGATCGAAACCTGTAAGATCCTGAGGGGTCTTGACAGGGTGGATGTAGACAGGATGTTTCCTCTTGTGGGAGAATCTAGAATTAGGGGGTCACTGTTTAAAAAACAAGGTTGCTCATTTCAGACAGAAATGAGGAGAAATCGATTCTCCCAGAGTGTTGTGAGTCTCTGGAACTCAAAAGGCAGTGGAAGCAGCAGCTTCAGGAAGTGAAAGGTTAGCGGACGTTAGGCAAGAACGTGAGGTTGGGGTGACAATCCGATCAGCCATGATCTTGTTGAACGGTGAAGCTGGCACGGTGGGCAGAGTGACCCCTCCTGCCCCTGCGTTCGTATGGTAATCGGCAAAAGAAGAAATGGCAAGATGAGGGGGGAAACCTTTTCAGACAGAGAGTGTGCGGGCGTGGCAGAAGGAGGTTCAATCGAGGCATTCAGGAGGGAACTGGGTTCGGGGGGACACGGCGGGGGGGGGGGGGGGGGGGGGGGGAGTGGCACTCGGTTGATTAATCCTTCGGAGGGCCAGCACTGATACGATGGGCTGAATGGCCTCCTGATGTACTGCAACCGTTCTGTGATTCCCCTCTAACGCTTCTACCAATTTATTTAAGTATGTCTCACCTGATTAATTAACTTTTTACAATGAAATTGTTCCGTCCTCTCCAGGCTCCTCATAATTTTATCCAGCTCAATTAAATCTGCCCTCAGCCTTCTGTGTTCCAAAATATACAACAACCGCCTGTCCAATCTTTCCTCAGAGCTGCCATTTATCAGTCCTGGCAACAAATGACTATTGATGTCAGTGAGTTCATGCTAACCTCCCTCTGCCCACTACTTTAACATGGTTATTTGTTCGAGGCAGAGGAATTTCAGACATGTTAAGCACCTATTATTATCACCAACAGTGTAAATAGTGCTAATCTGGGCATGAGTTCTTTATGTTCTAGTTTCTTTGTAAATGTTTTTGGTATACAGAGGAATACATTGTTATACATCCTCCTCAGAGTGACATTTCCAGCCTTTGCTCACCTTACCACATACCTCAGTGTCATATTTTGTTGTACAAAGCTCTCGTGGTGCAATTTTGGTCCGGGAAAGACGCTGTGAAAGACGCCATGAAAGTTCCTGTACCAGCCTCCCCGAACAGGCGCCGGAATGTGGCGACTAGGGGCTCTTCGGGGCCGGTTTAGCACACTGGGCTAAATCACTGGCTTTGAAAGCAGGCCAGCAGCACAGGTTCAATTCCCGTACCAGCCTCCCCGAACAGGAATGTGGCGACGAGGGGCTTTTCACAGTAACTTCATTTGAAGCCTACTTCTGACAATAAGCGATTTTCATTTCATTTGTATTTGCAGATATGCAAATCTTATTTGAAGGGGAATGAAGGGGGAGCCATGGGGGAAGAGCTCTTACAAAGAGCTGGCATAGGTACACTGGGCTGAAAGGCATCCCTCTGTGCTGTAAAATTCCATCATTCTTTATTGCGCAACTTCTGACACCAGAAACTGGTTAAACCTCATGTCTTTCCCATGTCACAATTAGAGATCAGGTTCCACAGCTATAAATTGGACTCTATTGTCTAAATATATTCTACCGTAAAACTGCACGCCCTGTTGCAAAGGTTTTAATCCTTTGTAAATCCCCACTCAGATGATGTCTCAGGGCTTTCTTGACCTTCCAAAAATGCAATACATGCAATACAGGGGCCTCTCAAAGGAGGGGAGGTAGTGAGGCAGGGAGGTTTACAACAACAACTTGTATTTGTGCGGCGCCTTCACGGACCAACTGTGCACCACGAGAGCATTACACAACAAAATATGACACCGAGGTGCATAAGGAGGTATGTGGTAAGGTGAGCAAAGGTTTGGTCAAAGAGGAAGGTTTTGAGGAGTGTTTTTGCAGAAGGAAAGCAAGCTGGAGAAGTGAAAGATTCGACAAGAACAAGAGCAGAAGAGAATAGGATCAAGAATAGCGTGTTGAGCCTGCTCCTCCATTCAGTACCACCATGGCTACCACTAGTGGATGGCACGGTGGCACAGTAATTAGCACTGCTGCCTCACAGCGCCAGGGACCCGGGTTCGATTACGACCTTGGGTGACTGTGTGGATTTTGCACATTCTCACGTGACTGCGTGGGTTTCTCCCGGGTTCCACAATTTCCTCCCACAGTCCAAAGATGTGCAAGTTAGGTGGATTGGCCGTGCTAAATTATCCACAAGTGTCCAAAGGTTAGGTGAGAATACGGGGATAATGATAATAATCTCTTTATTATTGTCAGAAGCAGGCTTACATTAACACTGCAATGAAGTTACTGTGAAAATCCCCTAGTTGCCACATTCCGGTGCCTGTTCGGGTACACAGAGGGAGAAATCAGAATGTCCAATCCACCTAACCGCACGTCTTTCGGGACGGCGGGGATTGGGCTTCTGTAGGATAGTCTTTCGACTGGTCGGTGATGACTCGATGGGCCGATTGGCCTCCTTCTGCACAGTAGGGATTCTACGATGGCTGATCATGGATTTCAACTCCACTTTCCTGCCCAGTCCTCATATTCCTTCAGTCCAAGAGACCAAAAAAGCTATTCCAACCTTGGACAAAGACAACAATGGGGCATCCACAACACTCCGGGGCAGAGAACTCCAAAGATTCATAACCCTTTGAGTGAAGATATTTCTCTTCATCTCAGTCCAAAATGACCGGCTCCTTATCTTGAGACTGTGTCCGTGTCCTAGGTTCCCCAACCAGTGGAAACAACCTATGCGGATGACATCTCATTCGCTAATTTTATAGGAAGGGTATTCCAGATCTTAGGACCTAGTCAGCTGAAGGCACGGCCAGTGGTGAAGCAATTATAACTTGAGTAGCTCAAAGGTCCTGAATTAGGGGAAACCGAGATCTGGAGATTGTGGGGCTGGAGGATATTGTCAAGGTAGAAGGTTAAGACTTTGAAGAGATTTGAAAACAAGAATGGGAATTTTAAAATCATGATGTTGCCTAGCCTGGAGCCAGTGTGGGTCAGAGAGCACAGGGGTCATTGTTCAACAAGACTTGGAGCACAGCAAAAAATGATCGGCAGAGTTTCAGGTGGCCTCAAGTTTAGGGAGGTTAGCCTGTGGGAGGACAGCCAGAAATGTTTTGAAATAGTTAAGTACAGAAGGAAAAAGGCGATGAGCAAAGCAACATTGAGCAGAGACAGGGGAGGAGGCCGGCGATGGATATTATAGATGGTCTTGATAATGGAGCAGATTATTATGTAACAGCCTGGTGATTTGTATATGTCCACGTCTTATCAAGTATTTCCTCCATCTGCCTTCTAAAGGTTTGAAACAACACTATGTGTCACAATCTCAAGGTGATGCATTATTATATCCACAGGCTACACTATCGTTTGTGATAGATGTTCCGGCATTGCGAGTCAATTCTGGCACATATTAGGTTTGTGATTCACTTATGGGAACAACTGACATCACTAAATCACTAAAGGCAAAATATTATACTGGCAACATAATACATTCAAATATTTTTAATTTTCCCCAGAGGATTTGTTTATCACTAGCTGTCTGGAAATGGCCTTCGAATTTTGAGGACTTCAAGTTACAATGCAAAATCTGGTACATTTCTTCTTCATTGTATCCAGTGTTGCACATTGATTGATATTGGGTGTGACCTTGAAATTTATATTAAGGATGTATCGCAGTATTTACAAATTTATCAGTGGCAACTTCGCTTCCCACTCTGCAAATGTTTAAGACTCCAGCTCCCTCTAATGGACGGTCCCGCAGACATTGGGAAGTGTGAAGCCATGAACACGAGCCTGCCAGTTTTAAGATTTGCTGGATTGGGAAGCAATGTAAATCAGGGGGCAGGGTTGAATGACTGCAAGTTAAAATCTGAGGGGTCTGTTAGAAGGGCTCAAGGGTGGAAGATGGGTAATTGGCCAAGAGAGTCAAGCCTCTTCGGAGGGATTCAGGGGCAGGTAGTCTAAGGAAGACGTAGAGATGGTTGATATTACAGAGATGGAAGTAGGTAGTATTGGTGATGCTGAGAGGATGTGGTTGGAAGTTCATTCCAGGGGCCTCAATAGTTGCCCGAAAGGGGCCTGGAGTCAGTTGTCCTTTTAATAGCTCAGTAAGTATATTCTGAGCAAAGCCATATCATACTGACCTCCCCCATTTCCACACTGCTTTCAACTGTTCACAATCTCATTTAATGTGCAATTTAAAAAAATAAATTGAGTATCCAATTATGTTTTTTCCAATTAAGGGGTAATTTAGAGTGGCCAACCCGCCTACTCTGCCGATCTTTGGGTTGTGGGGGTGAGACCCATGAAGGCATGAGGAGAATGCGCAAACTCCAAATGGACAGTGACCCTGGGCCAGCAACGAACCCGGGTCCTCAGCGCCATGAGGCAGCAGTGCTAAGCACTGCCCCACCAGTGTACCATCCTCCTTTAATGTGCAATAATGCTGATTTACATTGATGATAAAAGAAAAGACTGTGATGAATCTGTTCTATTCGTACCCGTTAAAATTCTTATTGTTCTGTTCAAATTTCACTGAGGCCTCATTGTCTCGACATCTGTAATCTCCTTCATCCCTAAACCCTGCTCCATCCTCCTGTTCTCCAGCTCTGGCCTTGTGCACATCCCTGAGTAAATGACTCTATCTCCCTCCCTAGCAGCTCTGACTGTGAATAAGAGCATTCGCAGCATTACCATCCCTGAGCTGAACTTCGAACTGGATATTCACACCTTCACCAAGACTGCTTACTTCCACCTCCGTATTATCACCTCTCTTTCCCTGGCCTCGACAACCCATCTGCTTCTGAAACCCTCACCCAAAACTCCGCTGGCTGGCTACCCATCATCGGCCCTCCATGAGGTTGAACTCTTCTAAAACTCTTTTTCCCATACCCTAACTCAGACCTATTCCGTTGTCACCCCTGCACCCCTACATTGTATCCCAGGCCAGAACATTTGTAAATTCTCATTAGAACATAGAACATAGAACAGTACAGCACAGAACAGGCCCTTCGGCCCTTGATGTTGTGCCGAGCAATGATCACCCCACTCATTCTCATGCTTAATTCCAACCACGACTACTCCCATCTCTGTAGCCACCTCCAGCACTCCAGCTTTCCCACAAATTTGACCTCTTGTGTTTTCCACATGTCCTTGTCCCCACCATTGCAGCCATGCAATCTACTGGCTATGCATTAAGTCCTGGAACTTACTTACTAAAGCTCCTGGCCCTTAATTCTTTAAGAAGCATTTTGGCCAAAGTTTTGGTCACTTGCACTAATGTCTCCTCTTTAAACTTGATGTCTATTCATGTCTGATTGAGGTCTGCAAAATGGCTTTGGACGTTTTGAAACTTGCAAAGCCACCAGGCCCAGGGAATTGGCCATAATTTGGATTGATATGCTAGTCCTATTATCTATTTTAATGGTGAGGCTGTGGGCAAATGTGAATGGTGGAGATGAAATCTAGATTTAGCCAACGTCTTGCTAAGACTACATTGAAATTTGTTATAATCCTTCAAAATGTTTGTTGTTGCTTTTATTAAGGATAATATTGATATGAACTCCCTAACAGCACTGTGGATGTACCTAGATCACAGAAACTGCAGCGGTCCAAGAAGGCAGCTTGCCTCCACCTTCTCTCAGGCAATTAGGGATGGGCAATAAATTCCGGCCTACTCAGCAATGCCCACATCTTGTCAATAATTTTTTTTTTAAATTAAAGGGACATCACTTGTGGGGTGAGCGAGGTTGGGGATATGCAAGCGGCCAAAATTGGCTCAACCGAAATCTTGGAGGATTCTAAGGCTGATGGAGGTTAAAGAGGTTCAGAAGAGTGAGAGGTTTGAAAATGTGGATGAAAATTTAAAATTTGAGACCTCCAAGGACTGGATGCCAATGTTGGTCAATGAGCACAGTAGCAAGAGTGAATCGGCTCCTCTTGCAATTTATGATACAGTTAGCAAAGCTTTGAATGAGCTCAGGTTTTATGGAGGTTAGAAGATGGGACTCCAGCCAGAGAGAATCGGAATAATGAGTGTGTCGTATCACAAGCCTGGACGAGGGTTCTAGCAACAGGCGGACTGAGGCATAAAGAACTTAAGATGCTCAGGGAAGGGCAGCACGGTGGCCTAGTGGTTAGCACAACGGCCTCACGGCGCTGAGGTCCCAGGTTCGATCCCGGCTCTGGGTCACTGTCTGTGTGGAGTTTGCACATTCTCCCCCTGTCTGCGTGGGTTTCGCCCCCCACAACCCAAAAATGTGCAGAGTAGGTGGATTGGCCACGCTAAATTGCCCCTTAATTGGAAAAAATAATTGGGTAATCTAAATTTATAAAAAAAAAAGATGCTCAGGGAAAGGTGAGTTAAGAAAACTCGGTGCAATTTACTGGCTGTTCATACCAGCGGGATATTCCGGTCCGACTGACGGTGCACGGATTTCCGGGCAACGAGGGGTGCAGTCAATGGGAAATCCCATTGATAACGGCGGGACCAGAAAATGGCTGTCTCCAAAATGGTTGTCTCCAAAATGGCTGTCTCCAAAATGGCTGTCTCCACCATCGATAAACACATGGCGGGTTGGTCAGTAAATCTCGCCCAGTCTTGCATAGGGCACAATTGCGATAATTGATCATTCATGCCTGCTTCAGAAAAATATGGAAGTATCTTAATTTGGGAACGTGGAACTTCTTTGAAAACATCTATTTCTGTGAAGGTGGATTGACTGCCTGTGGAAGTGGAACAGGCCTGCCTTTCGTTCAGTCATTCTGGCCATTTGGTAGGCACCGGACATGGGGATTTTCACAGTAACTTCATTGCAGTGTTATTATAAGCCGACTTGTGACACCAATAAAGATTATTATTATGTCATGCTCCATTAATTTTCACACGTCTGAGGCTACTTATGCTAATTGCTGTTCTGACTTCAGGATTCATTCACCAAATAGCACTTTCCAAACCACCAAGTCCTTGAAATTACAAACTATCCGAAAACGATTGAATAAAGAACATGAACACAAATGTAACTGTGTGACCTGGGCTCCAGGGCTCATTCCCATTAGTCACAGGCTGGAGCTGGAGACCCCCATTAGAGAAAGCTGCCTCCAGCTTCTTTGTGTAACTGCTGAATAGAAAATAGGTACTTGAAACCTTAATGTTGTCAAGTTCATTCACCCTCTTACAAGTAATTTGTTCTCATGCCTGCAGCCCCTCAATCATTATTTCCCTCTGAGGATGGGCTATTGTTGGAACTAAGTGAATAGAATCATAGAATTTACAGTGCAGAAGGAGGCCATTCAGCCCATCGAGTCTGCACCAGCTCTTGGAAAGAGCACCCTACCCAAGGTCAACAACTCCACCCTATCCCCATAACCCAGTAACCCTACCCACCACTAAGGGCAATTTTGGACACTAAGGGCAATTTATCATGGCCAATCCACCTAACCTGCACATCTTTGGACTGTGGGAGGAAACCCACGCACACACGGGGAGGATGTGCAGACTCCGCACAGACAGTGACCCAAGCCGGAATCGAACCTGGGACCCTGGATCTTTGAAGCGATTGTGCTATCCACAATGCTACCGTGCTGCCCCTTAACATGTTAATCATACCAGCCAGAATGTCACAAGTTGACACGTTTTCCACTTCCTCTGAAAAAGTGCCTTACCTCAACTTGACGTTTTCCTCAAAGTTGACCACGGTTAAAATCTTACTGTGTAAGGCAGCATGTTAAGGTGTAGTGTCTTGACTCAGCGTGTCACTTTGCTGTGCTTCGAAGGCCCTTAGGAATTTTTATTTATATTTGTTTGCCTCTGTCCCAACCATATCTGTAAACTGCAGAGATTAAGTCTCAGCTTGCTTGACATGTTCCACGGAGAAGACTGTTAATCAATGAGCTGTGGTGGTCAATTAGCTAGATGGCTAGAGGATGATGCAAAATGACGGCAATGAAGTGAGTTCAGTCCCTGCACTACCTGTGGTAGTTCTTGGATGCCAGCCTCTATGTCTAACTCTCCATGGCTTGCAGAGTGCTGTCCTTCAAGCTATATTTAACCAACTGTCTCTCTAATGGACAGCAGAACCTTTGGCCCTTTGCGAACTACTAATTAATGAGCTTGGATTGGATTGGATTGGATTTGTTTATTGTCACGTGTACCAAGGTACAGTGAAAAGTATTTTTCTGCGAGCAGCTCAACAGATCATTCAGTACATGGGAAGAAAAGGGAATAAAAGAAAATACATAATAGGGCAACACAAGGTATACAATGTAACTACATAAGCACCGGCATCGAGTGAAGCATACAGGGGCGTAGTGTGTTGCTCGTTTTACTGGAGTGTGATTAACACGCCTCCGTTTAAAGGCCGTGTGCTTAACACTACTATGGCTCTGTATGTGTAATTATGCTCGGAGTCGCCAGGTGCCGTATTGAGACACCGTCACAAGTATATCAAGGTCAGGTTCAAAGTAATAAATCCATACACCGATTAGTAAGTCCAAACGATTGGTGTTTATTATAACAAATATAATAAATACACATGCATACGCTAAAGAGACTAACTTACTTCTAATACTAAACAACTAAATACTTATCTAGACAGGAACAGGCAAGGTCAGGGAGCAAGGCCTTCGTCCCGTTCTTGGTCTGTAACTTTCTGATTGGCAAAGTTGTCAAGGGCTAGCAAGGTCTGGATCACGTAGCGATCGTTGTGTTGGCACTTACAGTTCGATGGCTGATGCTCAACGGCCGGTGATGAAACTGGAGTCAGGATGCGATGGAACAGATCTGGGCCGGAGTCTGGAAGCAACAGACCGAGTCATGTGCTTGACCTTCTCTTTATTGGTCCTAGAAGTCCGTGCCCCTTGGGGCGGGCTCTTTCACCTGCTAAGTATCGATTAGGTCTTTCCCAATCGATATCTTTCAAACTCCCCAATCCTAGGGTCGTTTCTCGATGTTTGGGGCGGTCCCTACGGCTCTTTGTTTTGGTTGCTTTGGCGCCATTCTGTCTGGGCCTCTATGGAAAAGTATCCATTGGTACTTAAATGTTTCTATTGTCCCTGGGCCTGGGCCGGGATCACCTCATTAATATGCAGATCTGTTTCCCATTTGCACCTTTGGCTGAAACTCTGCAACTCTTTGGAAACTGGTTTCTGTACGTACAAAATGCAAAACAGTCTTTTGCAAGCTGTGTGTCCTCACTATGACTGTTTTTCCCTGTGTTCCTTGCGGTTCTCCATTTTGTAGCCCAGTGTCCATCTTAGATGGCTACAAGTGTTAATGAGGTCAGTCCATAAGAGGGTCATTTAGGAGTCTGGTAACAGCGGGGAAGAAGCTGTTTTTGATCAGCGGCTGCAAGCTGCAGAGGCCTCCCAAGATATGAAAATGTCCCTGACCTCAGAAAATCAGTCACTCTTAACTCTCCTCTGAAATGGCCCGGTGAGCCATTTATTTCAAGGGCAGTTATGCCTTTCAAAAAACATGAATAGACAAATTACCATTTGCTTTTAAGATAGAGCTACATGCAAATTCACCCGACCCTTCAAGACTAGAAAGTCTCACTCCTGTAAACACAGAGGTCAATTAGAGGCAATGTTTTGCTCATTTGGGGGATTACAGATTGTGAGATGGTTATACTCCCAGGTTAAACTTTTAATTTTTTTTTATAACATCATTGAAGGTTAACGGATGTGTACTAGACACAAGACGATCTGCATCTGTTTTATCTTCCTTTCAGTTGAAAGCAATATCCACGGGATGCATACAGACTTCCTCTTCTGCCTTAGTTTTGGTTGTGGTGTCCGGCGGGCAAACCGTCTTTTAACTTGGGAGATATATCACAGCAACTAAGAAGCTAAACACAGTTGGGACCATTTGAATTCCTCCCACTTTACAGTAACCGGGAGGGTTGAGGGCACTAGAATAGGGCAGTGGGAATGGAGCAGTTTCTGGCATCCTGTCTGTATCTTAAAATCTGAACACTCAGTTCAAGGATTTAGGGTCCTTCAAATATGCAGATGAACTCTGATGGCATCATTGGGATGCAATGGCAATAAGAACATGAGAAATAGCAGCAGCGGACCATTCGGCCCCTAAAGCCTGCTCCACCATTCAATACGATCACGCCTGGTCACTGGCTTTAACTCTACATTCTACCATCTCCCATATCCCTTGATTCCCCCAGGGATCAAACAACTACCAATCTCAGTCTTATTATTGAATAAACTCAAGAATGGAGACTAGGATGTAGGGGAATGATGTTGACGTCCCCACGGGTGGCTGCATGATCAGAGCCAGCAGCACGTTAAACCTTACACAATGTTTTACTAAGGAGCCTTGAGATCTGGGAGGGGCAGAGTGGCTCCTTCGGACCCAGTGAGGAAATACTGGGCTTCCATGCCCTGGGCTCCCTTCCATCTTCACCAACAGTGAACAAGGTCAGATATCACCTCACCCCCCCCCCCCCCCCCCCCCCGAAAGTTTATCTTTGTGCCAGGGACCATCCCTCTGGTCTCCTGTCAGCTGATTTTATTGACCAAGGAGTCTCCTCCCAACAACTTCCAGATCATTTCCATCAGGAATACAGCGAAACGACCTGATCATTCAAATTTGCTGGGTCATGCCCTGCTGCCCCCAGACAGACTGGATGTTCACTAGGTTGCATTCCCATCGGGAGCTTAAAATTGTCCTCCGAGGCAAACCAGCTTTACACGTCAATAAAAACACAACAATCTGCATTTATATAGTGTCTTTGATGTTTCAAAATGTTCCAAGGCATTTCAGTGAAATCAGACCACATACAAAGCCACAAAAGTAGATATTAAGAGGGTGGAACGTGGCACAGTGGTTAGCACTGGGACTGTGGCGCTGAGGACCCGGGTTCGAATCCCGGCCCCTGTCCGTGTGGAGTTTGCACATTCTCCCCATGTCTCCGCGGGTTTCACCCCCACAACCCAAAGATGTGCAGAGTAGGTGGATTGGCCACGCTAAATTGCCCCTTAATTAGTAAAAAAGAAAAATAATTGGCTACTCCAAATTTTTTTTTGAAAGAAAGTAGATATTAAGAGAAGTAACCAAAGGTTTGTGAAAAGAGGCAGGTTTGAAGGAGCAGCTTAAAGGGGGAGAGAACGTTTGAGAGATGGAGAAGTTTCGGGGGTAGGGAAGGAAATTGGGGATGTGCAAGAAGTCAGAATTGGAGGAGTACAGAGGCCTGCCGACATGCGGCTCCAGACCCACGGCTATGTGGTTGACTCTTAAATTCCCTCTGAAATGGCCAAGCAAGCCACTCAGTTGTATTAAACCGCTACAAAAACACAAGGAACGTACCACCAGGCATCAACCCAGGCACCGAAAACGGCAAATGCAAACCCAATCCTGTCAACCCTGCAAAGTCCTACTTACTACCATCTGGGGGCTTGTGCCAAACTTGGGAGAGCTGTCTCACAGACTTGTCAAGCAACAGCCTGACATTGTCGTACTCACAGAATCATACCGTACAAAGTCCCAAACACCACCATCACCATTCCTGGGTATGTCCTGTCTCACCGGTACGACAGACCCAGCAGAGGAGGCGGCACAGTGGTGTACAGTAAAGAGGGAGTTGCCCTGGGAGTTCTCAACATCGACTCGGGACCCCATGAAGTCTCATGGCTTCAGGTTAAACATGGACAAGGAAATCTGCTGATTATCACGTAACGGCCACCATCAGCTGATGAATCGGTACCTCTCCATGTTGAACACCACTTGGAGGAAACACTGAGGGTGGCAACGGCGCAGCATATGCTCTGGATGGGGGACCTCAATGTCCATCACCAAGAGTGGCTTGGTAGTGCCACCTCAGACCAAGCTGGCCAGGTCCTAAAGGACATAGCTGGTAGGCTGGGACTGCAGCACATGGTGAGGGAACCAAGAGGGAAAAACATCCTTGACCTCCTCTTCATCAACCTGCCTGCTGCAGATGCATCTGTCCATGATAGTATTGGGAGAAGTGACCGCCCACAGTCCTTGTGGAGACAAAGTCCCGTCTTCACATTGAGGATACCTTTCATTGTGTTGTGTGGCATTGCTAACTGGAATAGAATTCAAACAGATCTAGAAACTCAAGGCACTGAGGGCCATCCATGAGGCACTGTGGGCCATCATCAGCATTCATCATCAGGTTGAATTATATTCAACCACAATCGGCAACCTCATAACCCCACTCTCCCATTACCACCAAGCCAGGGGATCAGCCCTGGTTCAATGAAGAGTGCAGGAGAGCATGCCAGGAGCAACTTCACGCATACAGAAAAAGCAAATGCAACCTTGTGAAGCTACAATACAGGACTACTTTTTAAAAATAAATTTAATTACCCAATTATTTTTTCCAATTAAGGGGCAATTTAGCGTGGCCAATCCACCTACTCTGCACATTTTTGGGTTGTTGGGGCGAAACCCACGCAGACACGGGGAGAATGTGCAAACTCCACACGGACAGTGACCCAGAGCCAGGATCGAACCTGGGACCTCAGCGCCGTGAGGCGTTTGTGCTAACCACTAGGCCACCGTGCTGCCCTACAATACAGGACTACTTGTGTGCAAACAACATAAGCAGCAAGTAATAAACGATTCCACAACAAACGCATCAGATCTAAGCTCTGTAGTTCTGCCACATCCAGTCATGAATGGTGGTGGACAATTAAATAACTCACTGTTGGAGGAAGCTCCAAAATGATCCCCATCCTCAATGATGGAGGAGCCCAGCACTTCTGTGCAGAATTCAAGGCTGAGGCATTCCCAACAAACTTCAGCCATAAGAGCCGAGTGGATGTCCAGCCTGGAGTCTCCTCTGGAGGTCTCCAGCATTACAAATGTCAGTCTTCAACCAGTACAATTCACTCCACGTGATATCAAGAAATGGCTGAAGGCACCGGATACTGCAAAGGCTATGGGCCTTGATAATATTCCGGCAATAGGACTTAACTCCAGAACTTGCCGCAAGCCTAGCCAAGCAGTTCCAGGCATCTGCCTGACAATGTGGAAAATTGCCCAGGTGTGTCCTGTACACAAGAAGCAAGACAAATCCAATTTGGGGCCTCACGGTAGCATGGTGGTTAGCATCAATGCTTCACAGCTCCAGGGTCCCAGGTTCGATTCCCGGCTGGGTCCCTGTCTGTGTGGAGTCTGCACGTCCTCCCCGTGTGTGCGTGGGTTTCCTCCGGGTGCTCCGGTTTCCTCCCACAGTCCAAAGATGTGCGGGTTAGGTGGATTGGCCATGCTAAATTGCCCGTAGTGTAAGGTTAATGGGGGGATTGATGGGTTACGGGTATGCGGGTTACGTGGGTTTAAGTGGGGTGATCATGGCTCGGCACAACATTGAGGGCCGAAGGGCCTGTTCTGTGCTGTACTGTTCTATGTTCTATCACACTATCAGTCTACGCTCCATCATCAGCAAAGTGATGGAAGGACGCATCAACAGTGCTATCAAGCAGCACTTAGTTAGCAATGAGTTGCTCAAGGAAGCTCAGTTTTGGTTCTGTCGAGTTACTCAGCTCCTGACCTCATTATAGCCTTGGTTCAAACATGGTCAAAGGAGCTGAATGCCAGAGGTGAGGTGAGAGTGACTGCCCTTGACATCAAGGCAGCATTTAACCCAGTATGGAATCAAGGAGTCCTAGCTAAACTGGAGTCAATGGGTATCAGGTTGGAGACATACCTGGCATAAAGGAAGATGGTGGTTGCAGGTCAATCATCTCAGCTCCAGGACTTCACTTCAAGAGTACCTCAAATAGTGACCTAGGTCCAACCATCTTCATCAATGACCTCCCTTCCATCATAAAGTCAGAAGTGGGGATGTTTGCGGATGACTGCACAATGTTCAGCACCATTCGCGACTCCTCAGATAATGAAGCAGTCGATGTCCAAATGTAGTAAGCCCTGGGCAATATCCAGGCTTAGGCTGGCAAGTTGCATTCGTGCCACATAAGTACCAGGCAATGGTATCTCCTACAAGAGAGGATCTAACCATCATCCCTTGACATTCACGGCATTTCCATCAATGGCTCCCCCACAATCAACATCCTGGGGGTTATCATTGACCAGAAACTGAACTGACCTAGCCATATTAATACTGTGGCTACCAGGGCAGATCAAAGAATAGGAATTCCACGGTGAGTAACTCACCTCCTGAACCCCCCCACAAAGCCTGTCCACCATCTACAAGACACAAATCAGTAGCGTAATGGAATACTCTCCACTTGCCTGGATGAGTGCAACTCCAACAACACTCAAGACGCTCGACACCATCCAGGACAAAGCAGCCGCTTGATTGCTCCCCTTCCACATTCAAACTCTCCACCACCGAACAGTGGCAGCCGTGTGTACCATCTACAAGATGCACTGCAGTAACTCGCCAAGGTTCCTGAGGCAGCACCTTCCAAGACCACAACCACCAGCATCTGGAAGGACAAGAGCAGCAGACACCTGGGGACTCCACCACCTGGAAGTTCTCCTCCAAGTCACTCACCACCGACTTGGAAATATATCAGTTTCTTCACTATCGCTGGGGCAACATCCTGGAACTCTCCCTAACAGCACAATGGATGCACCGATACCCCAGGGACTGCAGCCGTTCAAAAAGGCAACTCACCACCAGGTTCTGAAGGGCAATTATGTATGGGCAATAAATGCTGGCCTAGTCAGCAACGTTCGCATCCCATAAATAAATTAAAAAAGAGATCTGAGGGGTCAGAAGAGTGAGATTCTGTTCCTAATTCCTGACCCGTGTTTGGTTACATATCTTAAGACATGGTATCAATCCCCCTCCCCACACACCCCACATCCTGGAAGCTTTATCGTCTGACCAGACTTTGGTTAAAGTCTAAGCATTTCAAAGGATTCACAAAATCTATCTAAAATAAACAGTGGTAACCACACAGACTCTCATGCATTATTTTCCACCTGACCTATTTGTTTAAAGGCGCAGTTTCCCTTACGTTCCATTATGTGCCAGATAATCCTCCTGGAATTCTCTCTCCCATATTAATGCAGGAAGGAGACCCACAACGTGCTTTTAAATCTCCTCCACGACATATAGGAAATGCTGTGGTTGGTGGTTCGTCTTCATTGTGGATTTCAAACTTCGACAACACTGCACTATTCTTCTTACTGAGCACTTTTTTTATTCCTTGTGGAAAGTTCCAGAATCTTCTCTTTCCTTTACCCTTGTAAACAGGGTAAATTTGAATTCTGTTCCATTTAAAGCTTTATTGTACAAGTCGAAACTCTGTCACAGAGCAAAGATGCCAGCTTCAAACTGTGGGGCAGCACGGTAGCACAAGTGGATAGCACTGTGGCTTCACAGCGCCAGGGTCCCAGGTTCGATTCCCGGCTTGGGTCACTGTCTGTGCGGAGTCTGCACATTCTCCCCGTGTGTGCGTGGGTTTCCTCCGGGTGCTCCGGTTCCCTCCCACAGTCCAAAGACGTGCAGGTTAGGTGATTGGCCATGATAAATTGCCCTTAGTGACCAAAAAAGGTTAGGAGGGATTATTGTGTTAGAGATAGGATGGAAGTGAGGGCGGTTCCATTTAAAACTTTATTGTACAAGTCGAAACTCTGTCACAGAGCAAAGATGCCAGCTTCAAACTGTGGGCGCATTAAGTGGGTCGGTGCAGACTCGATGGGCTGAATGGCCTCCTTCTGCACTGTATGTTCTACGTTCAGATGAAACAGGGCTAGCAATTTTTGGGAGAGCATGCAACTTCTTGATATTGATGGATAATCAAATAGCAAAATCTCCTGCAACCTGGCAAGCAGAGTTCAGCTGGAGCACTGAAGGTTCTTGCTCGTTCAAGATTTAGGAAGAGGGGTGCAAGACTGAGACACTGCAGCACTGCTACAGAAAACAGGATGTAATTAAACCATGGTACTTTTTTAATAGGTAGTTCCTGTTACAAATATTTACATAGGATTTTGAAATAGAAAAACGTGACACAATTTACAACAAAACAAATAGGCTAAAATAGAATGCCCATGGCTGATGTTAACAGGATGCAGGCTAGGTGGTGAAGCAGAAACCAAGACAAAGAGCTTTTCTTTGTTGAGTTTATTGACTTGTTCAGTCTCACAGCTCTCCTCCCGCACAACTCAAGTGTCCCAGCTATCCCCCATTTCTCTGTTTAATAGTTAATGAAATAAACCAATAAACAATTAAGAGAGGTGATAGCCCTGATGGGGCAGTACAACAAAATTAAAACTTTTAAAAGGAAACTGAACTAATTATATCAAAATGGTGTTCCCAGGGCTTACGATGCACTCCAGCTTACTGGTCGTATTACCAGCGGACAGTGCATGCCCCATTTCCAGGGACACCCAACCTTGAACATCATTGCAGAAAGGCAGACAGTTCGGCGGGCCCTCTCGGTCGCCCGCTGCCTGGACCAGTTGATGGCCACCTTGGCAGGCCCAGGAGCAAGCTTAAGAAGAGGTCTTCCTCCGTCTTCACCCCCCCCCCCTTTAACGGGGTAACTGAAGATTAGGAGGGAGGGGGCGCTGAAGTGCAACCAGAAATTGGAGGGCAGCACCTACAAATAATGCAAAAGAGAGGGCGGCATGCTGTGCAATGGTTAGCACTGGGACTGCCGCACTGAAGACCCGGGTTCGAATCCCGGCCCTGGGTCACTGTCCATGTGGAGTTTCCACATTCTCCCCGTGTCTGCGTGGGTTTCACCCCCACAACAGAAGATGTGCAGGTTACGTGGATTGGCCACGCTAAATTGCCCCTTAATTGGAGAAAAAATAATTGGGTACTCTAAATTTAGAAACAAAAAGAAAATGAGATTGCAATTTCTGGCAATCTACCCAGACATGGAACACAGATTCCACAAGGCTACCATAAATACTAACAATCCCCTATTTATACTCTTTTGATTAGAACGAGAAAAAAAAATCAATGAATTAAAATGACAGGGAGTGGCAAACCCTGGTGGGGCAGTGACTAAGACAAAACGTCAAAAGGAGACAACTAATTAAACCAAAATATCATGTCGAGGATAATGATGCACCCCAGTCCCTGTGGCACCCACTGGTTGCGGAAGCCCTGATACATGCTCCCTCTCCAAGGCCATCTATCCACGAACGTTGCCGTAGTAGAGGGGCAGACAGTCGAGTTGAATGACCCCTCAACCATTCACTGCCTGACTTGTTAATGGCTGTCATAACCTCCACGAGGATCACAGGGAAACAATCATTGATTGTCCCATGGGACTCGTGGAGTACGAGCTCCCCAGGTAGGGGGCGGAGGCCAACCAACTGGGATTTGTTATGGGCAAGATATAAAAGCAGGCCCAACTCAAGGCCTGGTGCAACAAGTGCTCCCAGCTAGGATTGCATGGGGAGTGAGATGCTGCATTACGCAGACTATTAAATAAATCCTTCTTTATTTATGACAGCTTTCCTTTGAGTTATACTGGCGACGAGGATTAATGGTAGCTCCGTACCCGCCTGTTGATTCGCCTAGCCGCCGGAAGTTAGATTTCTTGGGAGTGGTGCATCGTATTGTTTAAAATGCTGTTGTTTGGAAAATTGGATGCATTTGCTGCAGGTCTGGATGAGTGGTCTCAATATGCTGAACATATGCAATACTTTTTCCAGGCCAACGGAATATTGGGGAAGACCGACAGAAAGGTCTCCTCCTGACTGCCTGCGAGGCTCGGACATTTGGAATCATCAAACGTTTGACGTACCCGGCTGCACCGGATTCCAGATCTTTTGATGAACTGGTAGCAATGATAACGAACCACTACAACCCCAAGCCGTCTGCGATTATGAAAAGGTATCGGTTTAACTATATAGAGCTCTACTGAACCTCTCTTTTCTTTATCAAGATCATCCACTATTCCATCCTCAATCAGAAAACATAATTAAACTGTTGTCCACCCAATTTCCCGAGGCTATGTTCAAAACCGCAAACAACAGTCCCTTCCCCAAAAAAGCCACCTTCAACTCCTTGTCCTTGCAAACCAATAACCCAACTCAAACCCTCTTTCTTGAACAAATTATTATTTTCCAAACCCATTCCCATATTTCCCATAACCCCCTATTAAAAGTTCTGAAATACATTTCCTCCCCACTTGTTAGCATCAACGGAGCCAAGGTGGAGATGGTTAGCAGTTTCAAATTCCTAGGGGTGCACATCACCAAAAATCTATCCTGGTCCACTCACGTCGACGCTATCACCAAGAAAGCACAACAGCGCCTATACTTCCTCAGGAAACTAAGGAAATTCGGCATGTCCACATTAACCCTTACCAACTTTTACAGATGCACCATAGAAAGCATCCTATCGGGCTGCATCACAGCCTGGTATGGCAACTGCTCGGCCCAGGACCGCAAGGATCTTCAGAGAGTCGTGAATACCGCCCAGTCCATCACACGAACCTGCCTCCCATCCATTGATTCGATCTACACCTCCCGCTGCCGGGGGAAAGTGGGCAGCATAATCAAGGATCCCTCCCACCCGGCTTACTCACTTTTCCAACTTCTTCCATCGGGCAGGAGATTCAGAAGTCTGAGAACACGCACGAACAGACTCAAAAACAGCTTCTTCCCCACTGTCACCAGACTCCTAAATGACCCTCTTATTGACTGACCTCATTAACACTACACCCTGTATGCTTCAACCGATGCCAATGCTTATGTAGTTACATTGTATATCTTATGTTGCCCTATTATGTAATCTCATGTATTTTCTTGAATTTTGTTTAATTCCCTTTTCTAATGATCTGTTGAGCGGCTTGCAGAAAAATACTTTTCACTGTACCTCGGTACACGTGACAATAAACAAATCCAATCCAATCCAATCCAATCCAACACATCACCGAGATGGCCCTGGAGAAAGATGCATGCCATGCGACATTGCATTATGCTCCGCTTTGCCTCATTGACGCGGGCTTTGCTGTCTCCATGTCTCTGATGGAAGGTGAAGAAAAGCTGAAACCAAAATCCAAAGGGATAACAATACAGTTTATTTCTCTTCATTGAAATAGTGCTCGGTATAATTATTTGTTAACTCAATTTTATTGAACCAAAGACCTCCTGATGTGCCAGCTGATATTCCTGGCTTGCCACCTTGCACCACTTTCACCGTTTAAGAGTGATGTGGGAGCTTTAAAAGCAAGCCCTTTGTTTAATTTCAATGGATTTGGCTATCAGCTTGGGAACCAAAATGTATTTCTCCCTGAGCAGCAGTAAAAGGATACATCGTAACCAGTCCACTTACGTTCTGCATTGATTGAACTGATCCTATCAGTTGGAAAATCTACCTTTTATTTCAGCTGTTATTTCTCGGACAACAGAAGGTGTCACATCACATACACAACTGCTTAAAGCAATTGTAAAATCAAGCACTAGTTTTAAGGTAATTCAAGATAGAATCACAGTGCGGCATGAACAAGTCTCTGATCTAACATTACACAGCGGATGATACACATTCACAACTGTTTTCTTAAATATTAATTATAAAGAAACACATTGCTATAATTTAGATTGAATATGCTATTATGTCATATGAAAGTGCTGACGGCCGCATCAAGTGGTATAAACCTGGATAATTATAATCAGGCATGGTCAAACTGTCCAACTGCCCAGGGGTGTGGAAGTTACGGTGCTGATCGCTGTAACATGAAAGCAGTTTGGTGAATGTATCTTTGAGTTTTGAAGCAAAACTGCTGAGCAGGGTGCCTGCAGAAGATTCATAGAAGCTGCTTGGTCTCAACAGCCTTCTCGCAAAATCACCGCTGAATTTTTCAACAGTGCGGGCAGTTTTCACCCAGCAGAAACTCTTTTACAACACTGCGGGTTAATCTTCAATTGTTTTGATTCCAGTAACAAACCAGGAATTAAATGCACTGCTCGATTAGGACTATGCTGCTTCCAATTTTGCCGTGTTTGACATAAAACATTACGGTTGAAGTTTTCCACAAAATGAAGCAAAATATTGTGGACTTTTCAAAGCTGGCCCTGGAGCCTACATTGGCAGTGCCAGCGGAGGCTGCTCCAGGCACTCGTTTACTTTTTCCACGATTGTTGATACCTCTGCCATTGCCCCAAAACCTAGAACAGAAACAAAACACAGCAGTTACACAAATATCCAGTTATATCCCTAACATGCAAACAAACAGCAACCTCACACATTATAGCCCAAATAAGAGTTTTTACGCAGAGTATCATATAAGAGCTGTGATAATGGGCAGAAGTTTCCGGGTTTGTTTTTTGGCGAAGTGCCGTTTTGGGCAAGAAAAGGAGGTGCAGCCCCCCGGAGGCACTGGGAGGCTTACCCGCCATATTTGTAGACACTGCATGGGTTTACTGCCATATCTGTGCTGGGCGGTCTCTGATTCGTCCCCAGGGACATCAACTGGGAATCACCAGACTCGATTGGCCGAATGACCTCCTTCTGCACTGTTGATTCGATGATTAGGAGTGAAGAATTGAAATATGAATTGGCATTTCAATGGAATCAGCAGCAGTCAGACAAACATGAAGTGTCAATGGGATGAGTTATGACCTGTTTAAAGCAAAACATGGGCATTTTCTGGTGATTGTGATAATTAAATGTTTTTATGCATTTCGTGCATTGAATGGTCGCCACACTACCAGAAGGATGTGGAAGCTTTGGAAAGGATGCAGAGAAGGTTTACCAGGATGCTGTCTGGTGTGGAATGTGTTAGCTATGCGGAGAGACTGAATAGACTAGGACTGTTTTCATTAGGGGTTGACCTGATACAGGTCTACAAGATTATGAAGGGCATGGATAGAGTGGATGGGCAGGCACTCTTTCCCAAGGTGGAGGGGTCAGTCACCAGGTGGCATAGGTTTAAGGTCTGTGCGGCAAAGTTCAGAGGAGATGAGCGAGGCAGGTTTTTTTACGCAGAGGGCGGTGAGTGCCTGGAATGTGTCAGGGGAGGTTGTGGAAGCAGATACATTAATTGCATTCAAAAGGCATCTTGACAAACACATGGATAGGATGAGTGTAGAGGGATACGGCACAAGGAAGTGCTGAGGGTATCATGCCAAGGTTGGTATCATGACCAGTGCAGGCTTGGAGGGCAGAAGGGCCTGTTCCTGTGCTGTACTGTTCTTTGATCGCTCACTGTGCTGAGGAGTTCCGGCGAGCTCCTCAGAGCACAAATCGAGGCTATTGACCGCATGTTCCAGGCCCCTTATCTTAAGCAAGTGCTGTTTTATAGTCACGCATTTCTCAGCGCTGGGAAACACTTGGCTAAATGTGCTCGCTATGGGACTTGGTTACCTTTTAGTTAAATCGCGCCTCTTGTTTAACCAGTTTATTGGTGTTCTTTGAAGGGGTCAAAGGTGCTATGGATTGAGGAGAACCTGTAGATGTACTGCACCTAGAGGGGGGCATGGTGGCACAATGGTTAGCACTGCTTCCTCATGGCACCGAGGACCTGGGTTCGATCCTGGCCCTGGGTCAATGTCCATGTGAAGTTTGTACATTCTCCCGTGTCCGAGTGGGTTTCACCCCCACAACCCAAAGATGAGCACGGTAGGTGGATTGGCCACACAAATTGCCCCTTAATTAGAATTTTTTTTAAAAGACGTACTGTTAGTAGATTGCAAGAAGGCATTTGATAAGGAGCCACATCAAATGTCATTGCAGAAAATATAAGCTCTTGGTGTAGGTGAGAATATATTGGCATGGGCAGAAGATTGATTAGCTATCAGGAAACAAATTGTAGCTATAAATTTGTCTTTTTCTTTTTCTTCATTCACAGATGTGGGGTCATTGGATAGGTAAGAGTTTATTGCACATTCCTAATTGCTCTTGAGAAGGTGGTGGTGAGCCGCCTTATTGAACTGCTGCAGTCAGTCCCTGGGGACTGCTGGCAGGAGTGGGAGGAGTTCAGTAAAGCGTGGTCCAGTTAGGCCTCTTTTGGCGCCGTACGTTCTGTGTAAGTCATTTTGCAACATTATTACCTGTAACGAAGTATAGCAGCATAAATGATCATGGTTCAAGTGGGATGGACTGACTTAACTTTTACTGAATTTTAATTCCATGGTTTCTTCAACCTGTAATTGTTGTCATGACACTGGTGTTGAACGAGGAGAATAAAGACGAAAGACGGGAGGAACGGCAGAAGCGGAGGTGAGCACGAGACGGCAGCGAGATCCGTCCAGGAGAAGCAAGCGACAACACCAATACCAAACCCATTCGAGTATTGCCCACTGTAATTATTTCTCCGGCACCCAAATGTATATTCACCTCCCCAGTCTCCACTCCTCTTCTCCCCCCCCACACACCACACCAACAGTCGCCCACTAATGTGTTGTAAATAATTTTGCCAGGTGTACAGAGTTGCTGCTGTTGAGCTGGTGCATAATACCTTACCAGTTATTCTATTTTATATTTTATTGTATTTTTTTTATTATTTACTATTTTCTTTTCTTTGGTATGTTTGGGTGTGCCCTTCTCTTATTTATATATATATATATATATATACACACACATATATAGATGTCTCTTATCCTGTGTACATAACGGTAAATATACTTTGTTCAAAAACCCAATTAAAAACATTTATTAAAAAAAAGACACTGGTGTTGAGTCATTGTGACTCGTTTCTTTAATTAGTTATGAGTTGTGCCTGAAACAATGACGTTCCACTGAATGTACATTGGTAACTTATGTTCAATTACCATGTATCTGAGTAATTTCAATGGAAATGAATTAAATTGACGGAAATTGCACACAAAGAATCATCGTGTGAATGAGATTTGATTGAAATGATAATTCTCATCACAAGATATTCATCATCTCAGAACGCTAAGATGCTGATTCAAATTGAACTCATTTTTTACAGGTTATATTTTACACCTCCTCCCCTCTCCCAATTTATAGTTTATGGCACTGTGTACCAAAGGGCAAATATGTTTGGGTTTTTTAGATTTCAGCCCACATACTGAAAAGTGGCAATATATCAAATGTTGCACAGTTGGTTACTGCACTGGTAAAAGCTATTGAAGATGTCCTGCGGCTGGAGTATTTAAACCAGTGTAACTTTAAGGCATGATTTAATATCATCCAGACACCCAAAGCAACATTTCAAAATGAGAAAATGTTGGGAACATAAAGCAGGCCAAAACAAATTAACATTTGAAGCAGACAGCTACTCCAGAGTCCCAGGTTCAATTCCGGCCTCTGGTGATTGTCTGTGCGGAGTCTGCACGTTCTCCCCGTGTCTGCGTGTGTTTCCTCCGGGCGCTCCGGTTTCCTCCCACAATCCAACGGTGTGCAGGTTAGGCGGATTGGCCATGGTAAATTGCCTTTAGTATCCAAAAGGTTAGCTGGGGTTACTGGGTTATGGGGATAGGGTGGAGGCATGGGCTTAAGTAGGGTGCTCTTTCCAAGGGCCGGTGCAGACTCGATGGGCCGAATGACCTCCTTCTGCAATGTTGATTCGATGATTAGGAGTGAAGAATTGAAATATGAATTGGCATTTCAATAGAATCAGCGGAAGAAAAACATGAAGTGTCAATGGGATGAGTTATAACCTTTTTAAAGCAAAACAAGGGCATTTTCTGATGATTGTGAAAATTAATTTTTTTTAATGCATTTCATATCTAAGAATACAAAGGAAAAACTTGCATTTTTATAGTGCCTGTCATCCCAAAGAACTTTATAGCCAATGAAGTATTTTTAAAGTGCAGTCACTGTTGCAATGTAGGAAACGTTACAGCTAAACTGCACGCAAGATATCCCCACAAATCACAATGTGGTACTGGTCAGGTAATCTGTTTTTAGTGATTGGCTAGGACATCGGGGAGAATCTGCCTTCTCTTGAAAACAGTGGCATAGGATCGCATCCATCCACTGAGGGGGCAGGTGGCATCTCAGTTTAACTTCTCCCACAGTGCAGCATTCACTCAGTACTGCGCCTAAGTATGATCCAGATTATGGGCTCAAACCTGTGTACTGGCCTTGGACCTACAGTTTTCTGACTCAAAGACAAAGTGTGCCATTCCTGAGGCAGTAAGGAATGGGCGAATAGCTGAGGCAATCTAACATTTCAATGTAGTGTGTCATGGGTTTCCCTGGTAACAGCAGTAAAACAAATCAAACAAGATATATTAGGATGTGGTTCGCCCAATCAGCAGCAGGTAGAAATCTGCCTAGCGACAGCAGTGGCCAGTATTCAAAAGGCCGGATGAGATGCGTTTTTCTCCAGTAACGAGATTAGCAGACATCAAGTTGGAATCAGGTTTGATGTGCCAATTAGCAGAAGCAGCTTACCTCGACTACTGGGAGATCAGTGAGGTATATACATGTCCATTAAGTCAAAGAATGTGAGAGGGGCAGACAACGAAAATACACAGAACGTAGAACCAAAGGGGAATAATGATATAGTTGCCAGCACCCTCAGAGGCAAGGAGATCAGTTTACATCCAGCAGCATGGAGGCTTGTTTTACATCAAACATCCGAGAGGGCCAGTTTTACATTTAACAGCCTCTAAGTCTTAAAGCCAAGGCAGTACAGAAAACTTCATAAGGAAGTTTACATGCTTTCGCTGGACCATGAAAAGATGTTTCCCAGCCTTGAACATCAACCCTTTTATTGCGTGGAAATTATTATATATTTTTATAAAATTTAACGTACCAATTTTTTCCCCCCCCAATTAAGGGGCAATTTAGTGTGGCTAATCCACCTACCCTGCACATCTTTGGGTTTTGGGGGTGAGACCCACGCTGGCACAGGGGAGAATGTGCAAACTCCACAGGGACAGTGACCAGGGCCGGGACTGAACCACTGCAACACTGTGCTGCCCTTTGCGTGGTGATTATAAGCTGGACTGGACTATAGATTTATTTACTTTGTATCTTGTTTGGGGAAAGGGGATGTCTTCAGGAGTTCAGGGATCAAAGATTTGGAACAAGGAGTACATTCTACTTAAACTGTGTGTGTTTAGTAGTTCATATATGTAGTACAGCGTAGTAGAGTCCAGTTAGCGTAGTAGAGTCCTATTTGCGTGAATCTCCCAGCATCAACATCTTGGGGCCTATCATTAACTAGAAACTGAACTGGATCAGTCATATCTGTTGCTGCAAGAGCAAGTTAAGAGGCTGGGAATTCTTCAGTGAATAACTCACCTCCCAACTCCCAAAAGCTTGTATACATCTACAAGGCAGAGGTCAGTAGTGTGATGGAATACTCTCTCCTTTCCAGGATGAGTACAGCTCCAACAAGAAGTTTGATATCATCCAGGACAAAGCAATCAGTTTGATTGGCACTCCATCTAACACTTCAACATTCATTTCCTGCACACCGACTTACACTGGCAGCAGAGTGTACCATCTACAAGGTGCACTGCACCAACTCACTAAGGCTCCTTACCAACACCTTCCAAACCTGTGACCTCTACCACCTAGAAGGGCAACAGATGCATAGGAACACCACTACTTGCAAGTCTCCCACTATTCTGACTTGGAACTATATCATCATCCTTTTACTGTCGCTGGGCCAAAATCCTGAAATTCCCTTCCTAACATCACTATGGGTGTTCCTATAGCATATGGACTGCAGCAGTCCAAGAATCATGTCATGTGTGGGTCCCTTTAAGAAATGGGTGTTTATCAAATAGCTGCAGTGATGTCATTGTGTGGGTGGAGCTGCAATGCGATTCTGTCTTTTACTTTTGTTTTGAGCTGGAAGCTGCTTTGTGTCTTGCTTTCGTTTTCAGTTGGGCAGCTGCATTCAAGCAAGAAGCTGTATTATGATTTCTCTCTCTGCCTACTAAAGAATGTCTCCAGATCACTTGATGATTTCAAAGTGATACCTGTTTCTATAAGGAATGCAAACCTACTGTCTTTGTTAAAAAGGGTTTTTTGACTTATGGATGTTGTTAGGAAAGTTATTAAGGGATACCTATAGAGTATTGTATCTGTGGGGATTATCAGTGTTGGTAGTTGATAAGATGTTTACAGTGTGTTTCTAAAATGTTATCTGGATTCATAGAATAAACATTATCTTTGCTTAAACATACTTTATGGCCCGGATTCTCCCCCAACCGGCAGGCGGGACGTACTGGCGCCAAAGGGTGGCGTGAACCAATCCTGCGCGGGCCACCCGGAAGTAGCGGAATCCTCCGCACCTCTGGGGGCTAGGCCAGTGCTGGAGTGGTTGGCGTGGCACCGAAGGGCCTCTGGTGACTGGCGCAAGTTGGCGCATGCGCGGGTGCGCCAGAGTGTTCTGGCGCATGCGCAGTACCGTTGGCGTGATCCCTGCGCATGCGCAGGGGGTTTCTTCTCCGCACCGGCCATGACGGAGCTTTACAGAGGCCGGAGTGGAGGGAAAGAGTGCCCCCACGGCACAGGCCCGCCCGCAGATCGGTGGGTCCCAACTGTGGGCCAGGCCACCGTGGGGGCCGGATCTCTCTCTCTTCCCCCCCCCCCCCCCTTTGAAAGTAAACCAATTTATAATGAAATCCTGATTTATCTTTCCAAACATTATTAAACTGTTCAATCAAAGCTTTCTGGTCAGCTAACAGCTATTTCTCATATTGATACAAAAATGGCTAGATGCATTTTGGCGGGCAAAATCAGTCACTGAGTTACAGAAGATGATATGGCATGTGATCAAAAACATGGTCAAATAGGTGGGTTTTAAGAAACGTTTTAAAGGAGAAGAGAGAGGGAGGCAGAGCAGTTACGGGAGGAGATTCCAGAGTCTATGGCCCAGGTAAACACCAATGAAGGAGGCAACTGATCTAAGCATCATTTTTGGTCTTAATACCGAGTAAAGGTTATGGGGCAAATAAATCAAGGAAAAATAGTGCTATTTAGTACAAAAACTGCTTTATATCTCACACAACCGCACTATTTAGATACACTGTTATAGGAGTTCCTGAAGTACGGTTGCTAATTCAAAACTAAATGAAGACTAGTGCTGGAAGGAAGACGCTCTCCTCCCAACAAAATACAATTATTTCAACCAAATAACAAAACAATTTATTGCAGTCCAAGCTGGTATAAAATTCTGAATTCTTATACAATCCACAAATTACACCACAGAAATGATCAGATTGTGGAAAAAAAACATTTCATTTGGAGCTTTGCGGCCTTACCTGCATCCGTAGCAACTAGACTCCTAACAATTTAGGGAGGCAGTGGCGTAGAGGTATTGTCGCTGGATTAGTAATCCAGAGACCCAGGGTAATGCTCTGGACATGGGTTCTAATCCCACCAGGGAAAATGGTGGAATTTGAATTAAATTTTTAAAAATCTGGACTCAAAAGTCTAAGATAACCACAAAACCATTGTTGTTTGTTGTAAACCTGTTAGTAACCCTGGTTCACTAATGTCCTTCAGGAAAGGAAATCTGCCATCCTTACCTGGTCTGGCCGACACCCACTCCAGACCCACAGCAATGTGATCGACTCTCAAATGCCCTCAGGGATGGGCCACAAATGCTGGCCCAGCCAGTAACGCCCACATCCCATGAACAAACAAGAAAAAAAAATTGACTGCTGTTTCAGGATTTTTTCACTACATGGAGGAATCTTTGAGATTAAATGTGACAGGAAAACAGAAGCAAATTTCAATAGCTGACTCTTCATCAAATCACTGTAAAATACCTTCAGTAGTGACGGAGGCACAGCTGAAAAATAGTAATCGAGAGCTTCACCATGCCTACACTCCTTTAAACCATAGAATCTTACAGTCTAGGACCAAAGAGAAAATGCTGTAAAATCTCAGCAGGTCTGGCAGCATTTGTAGGGCAAGAAAAGAGCTAACGTTGTGATTCCAGGTGACCCTTTGTCAAATCTTTCATACAGTCGAGGAGGCTCTTCTGCCCGTTGTTCTTTAAAACAACTTTCCAATTAGTCCCATTACCCTGCTCTTTCCCTTGAGCCTGGTCCTTTTACTTCCTTTGCAAATGCGTAGCCAATTCCCCCTTGAAAGCTTGCATTCTAGATTGTAATAACTCATTGCGTAAAAACTCTCCCCATCTCGCTGGGAACTAACCCTGTGCAGGTATTTAAGCGCAGTTAAAGATACTCATGAAATGTCCTGGCCTTCTACATAACTGAAGCATTAATCAAACTTAACAAATAGGTTCCTAATTCTGATGAACTAATGGGTCAAGAGGGTGGCACAGTGGCGCAGTGGTTAGCACTGCTGCCTTACGGCGCCGAGGACCCGGGTTCGATCCCGGCCCCGGGTCATTGCTCGTGTGGAGTTTGCATATTCTCCCCGTGTCTGCGTGGGTCTCACCCCCACAACCCAAAGATGTGTAGGGTAGATGAATTGGCCACGCTAAATTGCCCCTTAATTGGAAAAAATAATTGGGTACTCTCAATTTATATATTGAAAAATAAATAACTAATGGATCAAGGAAAACCAAGTTATCATATCCAGTGCACACAAACAGTTGACTCAGCCATTTAGACATCCATAGACTTTTCAGGCTCTGTTGAAGCCAATTTCTATTTTACATTTTCCTCACTTTTGTACACTTTAGTATGCCAAAACAGTGATGTCACAGCGAGGGAAGCATTTTCTTAGTATTTTTATTCAAATTTTTAGCACTTTTATGTTACACCCCCAATTACAATAACCCCTGCACCAACCCCCCGGCCCCCAACAGTTGACAGTAACTAGCAAAATAAATAAATCCCATCTCTTGTGGAACCCCTCGTTTGCCCCCCCAGAGGCAAATTTTACCTTCTCAAGATGGAAGAAGTCCATTCCATCCTCCAGAGGCACAGGTGGAGAAGCTGACCTCAACTCCCACAAAACCCACCTGCCAGCGATCAATAAGGCGGAGGCTAAAACATCAGTCTGCAACTCCGGCAGGTCCGACATCCTCAATATGGCCCTCGGGGGACCCGGCTCCAAATCCACATGCAGGATCGTTGACATGGTGCTGAAAACCCCCCAAAATTTCTCCAACTTCGGGCAAGACCAGAACATGTGCACATGATTAGCCAACACCTCCTAGCCCGATTGGCAGTATCCTCTACCTCCTCAACCTCCTTGATGAAGTGCAAAGTACCCTGAATTCATATCATTCGTTCGCGCACACACCATTAAATCCTTATACAACAATTTCATCCATGCCACAAACTTCGGCCCAACCCCAAACCCCTTCAACATTGCAGATAGCTCCACTCCATCCAAACAAACTCTTTTCTCTGCATTCATCGCCACCACCACCTCTCTTCTTTCTGTCAGAGAATGCACCACATTCAGTATTTGTCGCACATTCGACGACAACGGCCTACCCTTAATGAATCCCGTCTGATCCTCCCCAATCACTTCAGAAGACGCGCTTCAAACCTCAAAGCCAATACCTTAGTCAGTACCTTGGCATCCACATTCAACAGAGATATGGGCCTATATGACCCATGTCCCACCAGATCCTTATCCTTTTTACGCAACAACGAAATGGATGCCTGACCCATCGTTTCAGGCAATGTCCCCCCGAACAACAGTGGTGCCAACATATCCTTGAACTTTTTATAAAATTCCATGGGAAAACCATCCGGCCCCGGCGGATTACAAGATTGCATTTTTCCTACCTGCACTTCTTCCACCCCCATTGGTTTGTCCAATCCCACCTCTGGAACTCCAACCGCTCCAAAAACTCTCTCACATCAGACGCATCTTCTGGCAGCTCTGACCAATACAGGTCCCTATAAAACTCTTCAAAACTGTGTTCACCTGCGGAGCTGGCCCGCCAACATGCGTTTGGCCTTCTCTCCATGCTCATAAACGATCCCCCTTGCCCTTCTCTGCTGCCGAACCACCTTCCCCGTAGACAGAAAATTGAACCTCTTCTGTAACTCTTTTCTCCTCAGCAGGAGACCCGGATCTGGGCCCTCTGCATACCTCCCACCTACTTCCAAAATCTCCTTTACCAACCTTTGCCGTTCTTCCCTATCAACCTGTGCCTTAAACAAACTAACCTCACCCCTCACTACCACTTTCTCCAGGATAACATCTAGCTAAGGTGGAGCACGGTTCAACAGATCCCAATCGCCGAATACGTCGTCTTCCTCACTCCGGCTAACAGCGCATTTTCCATTACAAAAAAAGTGAATCCTCGAGTACACCTTGTGCACAGACGAAAAAAACAAGTATTCTGTGTCCCGCGGATGCAAGAACCTCAGTGGGTCCACCTCTCCCTTCTCCCTCATAAACCCAGACAACGCTTTCTCCCCTCCCAATGGGGTCAGCAAACGCAGCTGGGACCAGTCCACCTTTGGCACCAACACTGAGTTAGAGAAGAATTAGCTGGAATAAATAACTGTCAGAGTAAGGGTTGAAATGAAAAGATTTGGAACTCCTGCCACAGTCTAGGAATGTAACTACTGATGTATGGCAGACATGCAACTCCCTTGCACAGGCAAGTACTGCAACTCCTCCGAGCACTTTCCTGATAATATCATTGCCATTTAATTCAGTCACACACAGCAGGAATAAATCTAAAAGATTCCCTATGATTTGATTGCTGCTTCTGGACTTTTTTTCACTACCTGGAGGTTAAATCTGACAGCAAAACATAAGCAAATTTCAATAGCTGCCTCTTCATCAAATCCTTGTAAAATGCCTTCAGTAGTGACAGGCTCTGGCACAGTTGAAAAGTTATAATTGATGGCTTTCAGGTTAGTGCTTCACCATACCTACACTCCTTTAAATCACAAATCATACAATCCAGGAGGCCCTTCTGCCCAGTGTTCCTGTGCTGTCTTTAAAACAGCTTTCTAATTAGTGCCACTCACCTGCTATCTATCAAAGCCTTGCAAATGTTCTGCTTTTCAAGTATTTAGCTAATTCCCTTTTGTAAATCATTATTGAATCAGCTTCCACACAATTTTTAATCAGTGCATTCTATATTGTAATAACTCAGTTAAATAAAAGAAAAAAATCACAGGGAACTTACCCTGTGGAAGTATTCAAGCGTAAACACGCAACACAATGAAGTTGCTGCAGTCTTCATAATAATGTTAATATAACATTACATAGTGCGCGATTTAATGGGAACGTTTCTAAGTATGGTAGCTAGCAGGAACTGCCGTGAGCTTCCCAATGTTTGACCCTGCAAGGCCGTCACCGTATCAAATGTTAATCGGTCCACTTAACGAGGCCCCACGGGCTTTACGCTGCAAATGGTGGTCCCATCGGCTGATTCATCAGGGCTGCGCCCACCAGCTCCCCGTTAACAAGGTGGAGCAGCACTTAAACAGATCCTGCAGAGCAAACCCCACATAGCTTGCAGCCATGCCACCAAGGAGACCAGCCCCACGATTCAGGGAGGCCGATCTGGCCAGATTGTTGGACGCGGTTGAGACCAGGCGGGATGCCCTTTTCCCACAAGGGGCTCGGAGGAAGTGACAGCAACCGCCAGTTCGGGGAGTGTCACCAGGTGGACCAGCACCCAGTGCCGTAAGATCAATGACGTCCACCGGATTGCAGGGGTGGGTTGGCACCCCCCCCCCCCCCCCCCCCCCCCCACCGGCAGCCACCCGGCGCCCTACCCCCACATAAGCATGCGTCTGGCACTGCCCCCGGCCAGCACAGTACCGTATATCGGCCACCCCTGTCCAGCAGTGCCCCATTCGCCCACATACTCCCCATCTACTGCCCAAACTCCCCACCCCATGATGAACGAAGCGTGCGGCTCACGATGCCCCCTGTCCCCTCTGTGTCCCCTACAGACAAATTGGTCCATAACAGACAGTAAAGGGCCCAGATGGGTGGCAGGGCGCCGGACATTAGTGTCCTCACCTCCTACGAAGAACAGGCCCTGGAGATCGCGGGGGTGGTAAAGGACAGATTGAGCACCGACGTAGAGGTTGGCATTCGTCGCAGAGGTGAGGATCCACCGGCCCCCACCCAGATGAACTGTCACACGCGAGTTGCTAATGCCATACAGACTGACCCATGCCTCCCACTGACCATATATCCATTCTCCCACAGGATCTCTTTCCGACCGGTGCCGGCCCATCCGGGGTGGTCCCCCCTGCCTCCCATGAGAACACCTCGGAGGGGAGGTCCTAGGAGACCACCATATTTACGGCACAGCTGTCACCTCCACTTTCCACAAACGCAGAGACACACACTTCGGTGGGCGACAGCAGTGTTCAGGCTTCTGGGACACACTCTGGAAATACCACAGAGTTGCTGATGCACAGCAGGTGGAGGCAGGAACGCTCAGGTGAGACAGCAGTCGGAGGTCTGCTAGATCCCAGGACCCAGCTGGGTCTGAGTCAGCTGCTGAGCCTCTGGACCAGGTACCGGATTTACCCGGGTCAGTAGGAGTTATGGGTGGTCAGTGGGACAGACAGGCAACTAAAGCATCCGGGCCCCAACCCCCGCCGAACAGGAGCTCATTGCCTGTGAGAGAAGATGGCTGTTCAGCTCCTCGAGTCCCCGCAGCAACCATTCTGTCAGCTTCACGGTTTTAAAAAGGTGCACAAATCAGCGCCTGCATGACCACTTGCTGGAGAGCCGGTTAGATCATGGGAGGTCGTTGGATAGGGGGTCACTCCCGTTAATTATATAAGGATTGGCCTTAAGTGGTGATTATTGGTTTCTCGCCATGCCATGGCGGGGTCCTGATTTCGCCAACGGGAGCGGCCCGGTTAGATCGCAAACCAATCGTCGCCTGGCACGGTTCTCGATTTTGGTCTATCCTGCGATGTAACGGCTGCGCTGTAACGATGTAACGCTCTTGCTCAAGAGCGACCCAGCCATTAAATTGCGTCCATATTTTTAAATGTGTTACTGATAGGACTTAATGCTCCAAAACACACAAAGGTCATGAGTAGAAAAGTATTTGCTTTGCTAAGACTGCAAAGTACCTGCAGCAAACGATTCATGAGCCTGAACAGACAGGCCCAAGGCCCCAGAGATTTGGGACCCTGAGCTTATTTTAATAATCAGCATGCACTGCAGACACTTCCAGAGACAGCTTATCTAGGAGTCTACATCCAATGTGAGCCACTTGCCTCAGCACAGTTGCTCCAAGTTAAGTCCCACAGTGAGAGGGTTGGTGTGGAAATGAACTGACTGAGGGGGGAATGGGAGGGTAGCTGAGCAGAGGCTAGCCGCTCAGTTCTGCTAATTGTGGACAAACCTCAAGAGGGCACGAACAGAATTAGCATTTTCAACAGGGCCTAACAGGTGTCTCATGTAACTGCCGCAGACATACCTGAATAGTGTCCCAAAGCCAATATGGCATCAATGTATTTTGGAGTGCAAGGCGTAATCTCCCAAAACTGGTCCTTCTTTCTCATTTTTCACAACAAGTACCAATTCCTTAGGATGTATTTAAGAAGTTCTTCTGCCTCATCCAGAAATCCAACCCTAACTTTGGCATAGTTTCATTGAGGGAGGTGGGTACTGCCTGATAGCAATGAATAACCAAATGACAAATTCAAATGTGGTTTCAGATTATTGGTACAGTTCCATATAATCAAATAATGTACTGGCTTTAGAGTTTACTGTCAGAAAAGGAGAGATAGTAAGGTTGTGGTTATAATGTAGCTATTAGACAGGCTGTGAAAGCGTTGAGTTTTAAGTCGGTCCATCTTGTGTACAATATCTTAGTTATAATTCAGATACACTTATCCAGAAACCAATTCAGTGGTAAATTTTAAATGTACCGAGAATGTCGAGAAGAAGGATTTAAGGAAGTTAAATTTAGAGCTCCGAAAGATATGGACAAGGGTTTTCTGTGTTCTTAGGGAGTGGGTGTGGTGGGGAGGTAAGGGTGGAGGCTAGCAATATTGAGGAAGTGGAAGTAACTGGATGAGTTGGATATAGGATTAGAAACTCAGCTCTGGGTCAAATAGAATGGACTGTGTATTATTGGATCGGGAGATAGAATCAACCCATTGTGTTTTTGATGGGTTTGAAGCATTCGGTCTTCCATGCAGCACGGTAGCATAGTGGTTAGCACAATTGTTTTACAGCTCCAGGGTCCCAGGTTCGATTCCCGGCTTGGGTCACTGTCTGTGCGGAGTTTGCACGTTCTCCCCGTGGGTTTCCTCCAGGTGCTCCGGTTTCCACCCAGTCCAAAGACATGCAGGTTAGGTGGATTGGCCATGATAAATTGCCCTTAGTGTTGGGTGGGGTTGCTGGGTTATGGGGATAGGGTGGAGGTGTGGACTTGGGTAGGCTGCTCTTTCCAAGAGCCGGTGCAGACTCGATGGGCTGAATGGCCTCCTTATGCACTGTAAATTCTACGAAGTTCTATGTTTCTAGTGTAGGGAATTCCAGCTCCACAAACTATTGTCAAATAGGAAGCCTTGCAGCATTTTGCATGGTTTGCTAAACCATGTCGGGGACAATTAAGAGCCAGCTACATTGTTGGATATCTGGAGTCACATGTAGGCCAAATAAAGACTGTTGATTTCCTTTCCTAAAGGACATTAGTGGCTCGTCATACTACCATCAGTCCAATAGTACAAATTGTCATGGCATTAAGGAAAGTGGTGGAGAGCTAGAACTGGGCATTGGATACATCTGGAAGTTGTTCTCATGCCTGCAGATGATGTCACCAATGGGGTGCATGTAGGTCCACCAGGGTGGACGTACTAAGGGAGAAACCCGAGCGAGCATAGGAGGTGACCGCATGGGAGATAGAAATGTGCTGGTCATGCAGAGGAGTTTGACTGTTGACTGAGTGGATCACAGAGCAGAGGTGATAATATGATTTACCCTGGCAAGCACTGATGAAGTGCCATGGTTACAGACAGCATGACTGGGAACTATGACCAGGGCTGTTTCAATTCAGTAAACAGGTCATAAATCAGATGCAGAAGGGGAGCTGTGGGAGAGATGAGATGCAGCTGTTCAGTGCCTTGGACAAAGAGAGATGGCTACAGCATTGGCATCTGCAGGGAATGGATGGATCGAAGGTTGAGTTTTGAGGGAGGCGGTATAATGATAGTGGGTTTTGAAAGGAAGAGTGTCAGTGCCTGAAGAAAGAGTCAGTAACAATGCAATTGAGCACTGGTCATTAGTTACAACATTAGAACCATCATACAATCTCCCCAGAGCAAGACCACCTATACAATGCACATTGTTGCATGTCTGGAGTCACATAAAGGCCAGGTTAGGTAAGGACCGTAGACCCTTACAGATTACTAAGTTATTTGATCCATGAAATTATTAAACGGGGAGAAACCAATTTAAATTGTCTATAAATAATTAATGCAAAGTCTGCATGCAAATACATGAGAAATATCCACACCTGCAAATTTTCCTGTTCTAACTTATTTTTTTGTTCTCAAATTAGCTTAATCCTGCCCAGGCAGGACAGCAAATAAATCAATGTTTTAATGAAAAAGTATTCAATACCGACGATGAAAACAAGAGTCTTTTATCACATTTAGACTTGTTCCGTGTCACGAATCTTGATCAGTGTGTGCTTGGATAACAGCCAAGGTTTATGTTGCGCTCCTCGCTATTAGGAGAATGAGATAGCTACCATCGAACAAGCTGCCATCAGATGCCAAACTTCTGTAAAAATAATTAAAAGATGTGTGTATGACCTTGGTGTTAGTTGGTGGTATGGTTTGATCTAACGTGTTCTAAAAAGACAGATAAGCTGACAAATAGAATCAGTAAGAGTCTGAATTTTCACATCGAATGTGTACCCACAATAATGATCAATGCTTTAGTCATTGAGAATTTACTCCTTGCTTAATGACGAGCGCAGAAAGATATTCGGGATGGTATTATAACAGAATTTGGCAGGAGTCTTTTTTTTTAAATTTAGTGTACGCAATTAATTTTTTCCAATTAAGGGGCAATTTAGCGTGGCTAATTCACCTACTCTGCACATCTTTGGGTTGTGGGGCAAAACCCACACAAACTCCACACAGACAGTGACCCTGAGCCGGGATCAAACCTGGGATCTCGGCGCCGTGAGGCTGCAGGGCTAACCCACTGCGCCACCGTGCTGCCTTTTGGCAGGAGTCTTATTTACATTTCAGCTGTTGACAGCACTATCTATCGCCCCTGAGTCAGGAGGTTATGGGTTCAAGTTCTACTCCAGAGTCATGAGTATAAAATCTAGATTGATATTCAAAATAATTACTGAAGGAATGCTGCAATGTCAAGGCGCTGTCTTTCAGTTGAGACGTTAACCCGACATTTGCATTCTCAGGCAAATGATCCCACAGCCCTATTTGGAAAGTAGAGGAGTTCTGCCCAGTGTCTTTGCCAATACTTGTCCCTCAACTAAAATACCTAAAAACAGATATTCTGTTCATTTCTGTTAGTGGGAGCTTGCGGCTGTTGAATTCCTATAATACAATAGTGACTATACTTCAAAAGTAATATAATTACTTATCTTTCTTACTTTTAAGACAGCCTGTCAATTAATCATAGAGGATATCATTCATCTCAAACTTGGAACTCTGTTATCAGCTTTGTACTACAAACATTACTAACTCGACTGATTTAACATTTTCCCTCAGATGCCTCAGAATTAATTGCCCAGACTCAATGGAAAGTTACATTATCTTTTGCTATCAATATGCAACCAAGAGTACATGCATTCTGACGACAGTTTTAGATCATCACATCTATTCATGAGACATCAGAAATTTTATCTTCAGAATCAAATTTGCAAATATGTTTTCAGTTTGACTAACAGTTGGGGTGGGAGATGATATCCCCTGAATTGGGTGGCAGGGCTCCACTATTCTTGCGGCCAATTGTCCTTTATAATATATGTTAGCCTCAGCCATGGTCACTTGCCTCAGAATCATGATGGAGATCCATCTGCCCCTTTCAGGTGGGTGAGAAAGATCCCATGACACATTCGAACATGGGGATTAGGAGCAGGATTAGGCTCCTCAATCCTGCGAGCCTGTTTTGCCATTCAATGAGAACATAGCTGATCTGATTGTAACTTCAACTCCACATTCTCACCATGCCCGATAACATTTCACAGACTTGCTTATCAAGAATCTATCTATCACTGCCTTAAAAATATTCAAAGACAGGGCAGCACGGTGGCGCAGTGGGTTAGCCCTGCTGCCTCAACGGCGCCGAGGTTCCAGGTTCGATCCTGGCTCTGGGTCACTGTCCGTGTAGAGTTTGCACATTCTCCCTGTGTTTGCATGGGTTTCGCCCCCACAACCCAAAGATGTACAGGGTAGGTGAATTGGCCACTCTAAATTGCCCCTTAATTGGAAAAAATGAATTGGGTACTCTAAATTTATTTTTAAAAATATTGAAAGCCTGATTTCACAACCTTATAATGAAGAGAGATCCAAAGGCACACTATATTTGGAGAAACAATTTTTCATCTCTTCCTTAAATGGGCAACCTAATATTTTTAAATAGTGATTTCTAGTTCTAGATTCTCCCACAGGAGGAAACATCCTTCCCAATCTACTCTGTCAGGACCCCTCAGGAAAGACCCGGCAGCAAATAAATGGATGTTCCCGCCACCTTCAGGTCTTCTCGGTGCAGGTGGCATTTATGGCGGAGCAGATCTCTGGACAATCACAGCCTTGCCCTGCACTGCCTCGCCCTCATTTGTAGAAAGGAGATTTGAGAGTGATAGATCCTTGGGGTTTCCAGTCGTCTCCGCAGTCTGAGTTTCTGTTCTTCAGCCTCCTTCAGGTTCCCTCTAGCCTTGTCCCATGTGCGGTGCCTCCTGCTGGAGCGGCACGTGCAGACACCTTTCCCTCCTTCACCTCCAGCCTCAAATGAGGATTTGTATAAAAGCTCTCTGGACCACGGAACACATTCTCACTTTTCAGTCCTTTCTAAAACGTGACACTGAAGACCAGAATGGTAAAGGGTGCTGAGTACAAGGGAGGTGTGAACGACAGACCTATGGGAGAAACTGGGCAGCTAAGCCAAGGCACCTTAGATTGCATTGTTCCTCATGCTACTTTACCCCTGGTGCTCGAACACATGCATAGAGGTTAGCAGCATTCCATTCCACTGATGTGACATCTGGAGCCTTGTGGGGGGCGAGAACTTGTAATTTACATCGTTGACCCAACGACCTCCATTCATTGACTTGGCATAAGTATGAGCACTTGTTTGCTCACGGTAAATTAATGATGTCTGTTCTGCCACTGGTGAATGTCCTTAATTGTTAATCTGTGACTCCCCTTCTATGATGGGATGGCACAATTGATGCAGCTGTGCCACCCTCACTATAGCTTTCACTCTCTAAGACTGTCTTTCACAATGTAGCTTTTCCAATTTTGACATGCAGCTGTGGAGTTGTCTATCCCTTTAAAAATACTAGTTTAGAACTCTGGCTTATTGTTGCTACCAGGGTGATGGGGTATACGTCCTGTGTACCTGTTCACTATAGCGGCATCAACAATTGAGTGTGCATTCCATGAAGGAGCCCTAGTGCCCAGCTTGGCAGCCCTCCCACACTTCTCCTGACTATGAGGTCCACAAAACCCCTGGATTGCCTATCATCTATGACTCCTTCCCATTTCGCAGCAGGAATGTCTGCACTCAGTGACTGCTATGTGACAGGGTCTGAACTTAAAAGGGAGTCTTGATATAGTTCCCATTTCCAAAGAGAACTATGTAAAACAGTAACCTTCAGAACCACTGCAGACCTGACTTGTTCAATGTCTGTGAGCACCTCCCCTGATGTGCCACGCTAACATGCCCCCACCCCATAATCTACAGTCTATGCTAATCCCCGCCTCCACCCTATAATTTGCAGTATGTTCATCCCCTTCCAGTAATACATGTGCTAGCCACTTGAAACCTGTAGCTGAACAAAACTGCATGATGGGAAATTTGGTCAAGTAAAGGAATATTCGGATTCAACTACAATAAAAAGTGCACAATGTTGGAAACCACACGTGTCCAGACACAAGACCTAATGTGGTGAAGTAAAAGATAGCAACTTCGTAGCGAAGAGGGGGAAGAGACGTTGAAGTCAGACAACCACAGACATTTGCAGACTCTGAGCACGAGGGTCATCTAACCTTTGTGGTTGCAAAGGGATGTTAAGGTGGGAAACTGCATTGGGAATGTGAAACAGATGTGTCCTACTTCCCAGACTCAAGGGGAAGAAATGGCATAAAGGTATGGGAGATCAGAGCCTCAGGTACAACAACCCTGGAGCGAAACCTTGGGAACAACCATCACAGAAGACGACCCTGAGTCAGGTACTTGGAGACCAGTGTAACACCTCCGGGGAATATCGTGGCCAGCTGATTTGCCAGGGTGGTACTTGAGTTTGATTCATGAGTTGAGTAAGTTAATTCGTATATTGAATTAAAAAGAGTCTGTGAAACATTCATTGAGTTAAAGAGTTAAGTGGCATTCATTGAGTTAAAGAATCTGTGTGACAAAATAGTCTGTGGCATTTATCAAATTTAATGTCTGTGTGATATATTAGTACAAATAAAGAGTCTTTAAGTGAATACTATCAGTCTAGTGTAGTTTTTGGTGTGTCAGTTAAGAACTCTCAACAACCCCTCTATCTGCGTTTCATGCAGTCTAGTTGGGATCCAGCTTCCCTCCCCTCGGTCTTCACTCTGCCTTTCATAGTTCGACCTCGTCCCTAGGCTTGCTACGATGCTGGTCTCAGCAGGGTTCAGGTACAGGCCATCCCAGTTCTACCACACCAGTATTTCAGCAACGCATTCACTTATCTAACCTGATTTGCCCTTTGTCAAATTGAATGTGGCACAGATAATAATCTCAAGATTATTTCCTTTGAGGTTCTGCTTCTTAATTTGACTATGCAGAACCTTTTTCTTTGTCCTGGCTATGTCATTGGTATTTACTGCTCTAAATCCCAACATTAGCCTTTGCTATGTCAGATAACCTATTAGCACAGGACTGACCATGACAGGTCCCAGAATTTTGCTGAGTCAGCTGCTATTAGCAAGGTGGCCTATAATTGGCCTCTACTTCTTTGGATTACATAGCAGAACACGCTCGGATCCAAGCAAGGCTGCTGTATGCTCCATTGAGGTTATCCTTTGAATAAAGATGAGCTGGGAAAAGATAGTGAAGGCCATTTGGGTCTCCTGGAACAGTACCACAGCAAAGCTGCTTCAGATGTGCAAACAGAAATGTGGGTCGGAAATACAGACAGACAAATAACGCAAATCTTTTCCTTGTTGGTACACATTCATATCTGTTCATGAGGTGTTGGCATTGTCAAGTAGGATCTTTATTATAAAACCAAACCCATTCGTGTGTACTGTGAACATTTGCAATGAGATTTATTGCAGTGTCTAATGAGCTGTTGACATGGCATTGGCATATAGACTAGTCACCAGAACAAACAGTAGACATGGATCTCTGCACTAACTTTGCATATCTAGCTGATATAGTAACTTTGCATATCCAGTTAACACAGTAAACAACTATCCTTTAGTTGCAATAAGGCCACCTAAGCCTATTTGTTACAATAAGGCCACTTAAGCCTGTCCGTGACTTCGATTTATTACAACTTGCATTCTGATGTGACGATTTATTCACTAAAGACCACTGCCCATTTACTCTATTGTTATAGAACAGTACAGCACAGAACAGGCCCTTCGGCCCTCGATGTTGTGCCGAACAATGATCACCCTACTTAAACCCACGTAACCCGTATACCCATAACCCAACAATCCCCCCATTAACCTTACACTACAGGCAATTTAACATGGCCAATCCACCTAACCCGCACATCTTTGGACTGTGGGAGGAAACCGGAGCACCCGGAGGAAACCCACGCACACACGGGGAGGACGTGCAGACTCCACACAGACAGTGACCCAGCCGGGAATCGAACCTGGGACCCCTGGAGCTGTGAAGCATTGATGCTAACCACCATGCTACCGTGAGGCCCTCTAATGGGCCAGGGTTGAGAGAATCCCAAAGTGTATCATGGAGTTCATCTGACCCACAACTTTTAATAGATTGTGGTATGGGGAGCACACGGCCCACTCTACAGGTGTGGTACAGCAGAAATGGAAAAGTATTTTTTGAAGCAAAACAATGTTTATTCTATGAACTCAAGTTAACCTTTTTAAAACATACTGTGAAGATCTTAGTAACCATTAATTCAAATACAATCCCCAAAGAATACAACACTAAGTAATCCTTAATAACTTCCCAAACAACATCCAGAAGACAAAAAAAACACCTTTTAACAGAAGCACATCAGGTTTAAATTCACTACTGAAAACAGTTATAATTCTGAATTCACCAAATGATCAAGAGATAGTCTTTTCATTGCAGACAGATCAACAGTACACCTGCTTTGTCTGGCTTCAGCTCCAACACTGAAAACAAAACCAATAAAACAGACACACCCAAGCTTTTCTCAAAGTGAAACTAAAAAGCAGAACCAAAGCTCAGCTCCACCCACACTCTGACATCACTGCAGTAACATGAGCAGCCAAACATTTCTTAAAGCGACATTCTCATGACACTATGAGAATCTCAATAATTTCCATAAGTGTCCAGGTGAATGAGAAGTTAGTAATTTGCTTGTTTCCAGCTATAGGTCAATAACAACCTCTGTTAAGGGGATACTTTGCATCTGCAATCAACACCTAAAGGTGTGATATCTGCCCTATGATGCCCAAAGGAAATATAATAAGAGGGGTTAATTGGCAACTTCGTGCTTGAGGAAATAGGTGTCAGAGGTGTGGTATGAAACTGTAGCCCCAGTTCTCTGATTGACAATTACCCAATGGTTGAAGAGAATCACGCGAGTGAGAGAGAGAAAGGGAGATGGGGACGGAAGGGGTGTGAAGAGAAGGAAAAAGATGGAATACTGAAAAAAAGAGGGGCAAAGGGAGAGGGGTGAAAAGAGGGTAGAGGGAGAGAGAGGGGCGAGAGGCAAGAGAGAGGAGAAAAGGGAGAGGAGGAATGGAAAGTAAGAGAAGAGGGACTGGAAAGGGTGAGGCAAAGGTACAAAGAGAGAAAGAGAAGAAAAGGAGGGGGGGGGGCGAAGTGAGGAGCTATAGAGGGAGAAACACTGATTCTAGAAAGTATTAACAGAAACACATTATAAAGCAAACGTAAGGGGCTCGATTCAGCGGCCTCTTCTCACGTAACTTGGTGTCGGAACGAGGCTGTTGAATCTCGCCTGAGGCCGCAATCGGGAATTACAACGCTTGAAACTTTCACGATCAAATCAATCGAATCGAAAAATACATTAGTTAATAGTATTTGTAGCCAAAAATATCTGTGAGACCTTTGCAACATAAATGAACCTGTACCATGTGTTCACTAATGTAACTCATTTTACAAAAACAAAATACTACAGATGCTAGAAATGCAAATAAAAACAAAGTGTTGGAAATACTCAGCAGATCAGGTACCATCTGTGTGGTGAGAAACGGTTAACGTGCAAGTCAATGACTTCATCACAAAGCAAAGAATTTGTTCTGATGAAAGCTCAACAATCTGAAACATTAACTCTGTTTCACTCGTCACATGTACTGTCTAGCTTGCTGAAAGTTTCCAGCATTTCATGTTTATATGATAGATCACTGAACTGAATCAGAATGGATTGCTCAAAGATAGAAATTGAGAAGAACGCAAATGCATTTTTCCTGCTTCCAGAGGAGTTGAGGGCTTCTGCCTTTACAAAATTCTTTAATAATTGCTTTTAACTTGAATTTAAATGCTGACTTCAGCAACGAGAGTGGGCTCAATGACATCTGACAATTAAACTTCCAGCTAGAAGTTGAGCAAATTTGTGTAATGCTGTTTTATTCTAATCGAGGTATTCTACTAAAACAATGATTGAATATGTCTAACTAAATGTAGATATGTATAATGTTCAATATTTACACACAACTTATGAAAAATCTTAAGTCTGAATGCCCAAGTACAGTTATCCAAACCATCTAAGACGGCCGCCGTGTTGACTTTGAGTATGCAATGCCCCAAATCAACTGGTACGATAACATAAATGAGATTGTGTTTCTGTGTACAGCAATCTTGCTTCCTTTGCTCATTTTGATACTCTGTAATATTTCTGTCAAATACAGAAATTTAAGGACTGGGTGTAAATAGATCTTTATGTATACATAATCATTAATCCAGCTGTCAGTAAGAAAGACATGCATTTATGTAACACCACTGATGGCCTCAGGTTGTTCCAGCAGGCTTTATGACCAATGAAGTATTTTTGAAGTGTTCAGCACTTCTGTGAACTCGGCTTTTCCAAAGTATAAAATTCTTCCATATAAGGCCAGAAGATAAAAGAGCAGAATTAGGCCATTCTGTCCAATGTGTATGCTCCGCCATTCGATCAGAGCTGATATGTTCCTCATCCCCATTGTCCTGCCTTCTCCCCATAACCACTGATCCCCTTATTAATTAAGAACACCAATTTGTGCTTGAGGTGCTGTAACCTAGAGGATTACAGACCAAGAGCTAGAAGGTGGAATTAGACAGAATAGTTCTTTCTTAGAACATAAGAACTAGGAGCAGGGGTAAGCAATTTAGCCTCTCAAGCCTGCCATGATGAGACCCTGGCCTCAACTCCACCGTCCTGTCCGTTCTCGAAAAACCCTTCAACCCGTTACTAATTACAAATCTGTCTAACGCCTCCTTAAATTTACTCACTGCCCCAGCATCCATCACACTCTGGGGTAGTAGCAAATTCCACAGATTCACGACCCTTTAGAAGTAGTTTCTCCTCATCTCTGTTTTAACTTTGCTACCTCTTACCCTGAGACTGTGACCTCTCGTTTCTTTCCCACTACTTGATTGATCGTAACAGGTTTTAATGTAAATTATATAAGGATGAAGGTATTAATTCATTGTCTGTGCATACCCATACTTTGCTGATGTCAAAGTAACCAATCTGATATGCTTTCTTGAATAAACAAATGTTTAGCTAAAAATTCACTCAGGTAAAGGTATAAAGCTATTTAAAAAACGTAAACCCAATCACAACCTTAGTAACACTGTGCATGTGCACGCACACACACGCATGAGAGTTCACTGTTCGATTCCTCCGCTGGTACGTGGCTGAAGTACATTTCGTTCATGGTGATCTTCAAATTCCAGTGGAGTTGAAGCTAACCTAATCTGCAATTTCTGGGGACAGTTTTTTAAAAAATGAATCCGTCTTTTCAAGGTAAGTAATGCACCCTCTTTCAGGTCAAATAAATTTAACAAACCCCTCGTTTACTTATAAAACTTCTGTAAGCTTTAAAAGCCTTTTACTCTACTTTGAAATGTCACAGCTAAGAAAACAAAGACCCTCACTATCTCCTAATGCAAATTTATAAGCTTTGCTTATTTACTTAGAAAACAACTTGACCCGAGCTTCATTACAAATGCATGCATTTAGCACCTCCACACCTTTTTATGTCTCCACTCTCCAGCCAAGCTGTCTCCATGAACTTTCCCCCAGTTTAATTAAATAATTTACATACATGCAGTTCTTTTGGCAGAATAACATAATATTCCCCAAAACTATAAAATCCATCCTCACAGTACGAGGGAACATGTAGGGGTGGGTTTCTGGCATGAGGATATGTGCAGGGTGAAGGTTAGAGGACTTCATTTCTGGACAAAGTTCCAGAGCATTGAGACAGGCATTTTAAAGACACTGGCTGGGATTTTCTGATCCCGTGGCCAAGTTCTGACGCCGGTGTCAAAAGCAGCACAAGCCACGCCAGCGTCAACGGGCCTCCAAGCCCAGGTATTCACCCCTTCCTAGGGGGCTAGTACAGCGGCGGAGTGGTGTCTGCTGCTCTGGAGCTCGAAAGCCGACGCATGCGCACCATGGCTGGCGCGGGTTCGTGCATGCGGGCCATGACCGGTGCGGGTCCGCGCATGTGCCACTTTCAACGGCCCCCCAACCGGCGCAGCGGCGACCCCATGACTGCCGGAGAATCGGCGGCCCAGCGTCTGAGCGGCATGGTCCGATTTCCCCCCCCCCCCCCCCCCCCCCCGGCGATTCTCCGACACGGCACAGGATCAGGGAATCCCAGCCACCGACTCTGCATTTGGCAGGCCTGTTTCCTGGGACGGCAGAATCTAATACCATCCATTGATGCCCATAATCCCATTAATACCACCACCTCCCCAAAAAACAAAATCCGAAGATTCCGAGCACTTTCTCCCAAGTTAAGCTTGCAGAATTCAGACGTATCCTGACACTGCGCTCCCGAATTGGGAGCTAAAATCTGGTCTAGAGAGTTTGAAAAGGGACATAGATAGGTTAATATGGCAGAAGGAGTATAATGTGGGAAAACGTGAGCTTTCCCACTTTGGCATCAAGAGTAGAAAAGCAGAATATTATAAAATGTCTTTTAATAATCCAAGTACACCACCTCTATAGGTTTCCTTTTACTCACGTTATTTTGTTACTTCCTCAAAGGACTCTAATAAATTAGACCTTGCCTTATTGATTTAAAAATTTCCATGCTAAAACTTCCTTAATAATGGATTCTAGTAGTTTCCCTATGATAGGTGTCAGGCTAACTGGCCGGTAGTTTCTTGCTTTTTATCTCCCTCCTTTCTTGAATAGAGTTACCTTTGCTATTTCCAATTTACTGGAACATTTCCAGAATCTCTGAAATTAAAAAATGTTGTCTCATTTGGTTCCATGTTCTCAATATGGCTACCACCACAAGCATAATCTTCCGTTTGGAAATCTACATCTACTGCAAAGGTAAGAGATGAGGATACACATGCACACCCATAGGAACTGGATTGGGCTGAATTACTAATTCCATGTAGGAGATCCAAAACTCATTGTCATAGAACTGTGTGCTAGCCCACGGTTAACTCTACTTCATAATGTTCTGGCAGCAATAGAGTACTTCTATATCTGGGGCATGCCAGGGATTACTTTGGCACAAGGTGGGTCAGCTGTAGCTGTACAATTTGCTAAAGTATTAACGCATCCCGATACACAAGCGAGGGGGTCATACAGGTCAGAAATTTGCTCTTAAATTTTCATAAATCCTTAGATAACATTTGCATTTAATCATTTTCCTGAACATTTTCTGGTGGAGATGTTAAGCTGGGATGAAGGTCATAGAATCATAAACTTTATAGTGCAGAAGGAGGCCATTCAGCCCATCAAGTCTGCACTGGCCCTTGGAAAGAGCACCCCACCTAAGCACACACCTTCACTCCATCCCCATAACTTTACCCAACCCCACAGTTGCTTCACAGCTCCAGGATCCCAGGTTCGATTCCCAGCTTGGCTCACTGTCTGTGCAGAGTTTGCACGTTCTCCCCGTGTCTATGTGGGTTTCCTCTGGGTGCTCCGGTTTACTCCCACAGTCCAAAGATGTGCATGTTAGGTGGATCGGCCATGCTAAATTGCACTTAATGTCCAAAAAGTTTGGGTGAGGTTACTGGGTTACGGCGATGGGGTGGAGGTGTGGGCTTAGGTAGGGTGCTCGTTCCAAGGGCCAGTGCGGACTCGATGGGCCGAATGGCCTCTATCTGCACTATAAATTCTATGATTCTATGAAATTCTCACTGGTGCCCTGGTCAATATTTAATCCTTAACCAACATCACTAAAAAAGATTAATTAGTTATTGTCACATTGTTGTTCGATGAGATCTGGCTGTTGGCAGATTGGCTGCTACATTTCACATAATATGTTTCAAAAGGTTGGGAAATGTACTACAGTGTATAAATACAAGCTCAGACTTTATTACAGCAATATAAAGCAAACATAACGACAATGTAGAGCTTCACAAGAGGGAGAAGTTGTGGATTGCCTTACCTTTATCACCACAAATCAGCTCCTTTTCAATGCATGGAACTTCGATATAACCAAAGCTCTTTAGCGTTTGGACCTGTGTTGCTGTAATGGGATGCTCCCACATTACAGTGTTCATGGCGGGACAGAAGAGCAGTGGCTTCTTAAGATCCCAGGCTCGAACAATGCAGGTCTACAACAGATAGAAAATAAATAACTGACAAGTATAAAAAACAAAAAGCTGATTATCGGATAACCTCAAGGATAACATGAACCCCATAAAATTGCCTTACCCTCACAAGAATTGAACAAAGGATGTTTTTGTGTGATATGCTTGTACACCCACAACAGAAGATATTATTCATGTTATGATTTATTCTCAATTCTACTGTATTATCTTGACTTCCTCTTTGTGCATTTTATCTCTAGGACTGGAGCACAGGGTGCTTCTGTGGCTTAATGGATTCATCGTATGATACTCCATCACAAAAGATCAGGAAGATCCTACATCTTATTTCTAGTCCATAGTAAATCAGCCAGAGCAGGAGTAATTGGTCTTCGAGCAAGAAGCTTTCTTTTTAAAATTTTGCATGGGATATGAGCATCACTGGCACAGCTAGTATATCTTGCTCATCCCCAACTTCCTCTGAGAGGATGGTGGTGAGCTGCATTCTTGAACCACTGCAGTTTATCTTGGGCTGTTAGGAAGGGTGTTCCAGGTTTACGACCAGCTATATATTTCCAAGTTAGGATGGTGAGCAACTTGAAGGGGAATTCACAAGTGGTGTTCCCCTGCGTCTGCTACTCTTGTCCTTCTAGGTGGTGGATGTCAGGTATTTGGAAGGTGCTGGCAAAGGAGCCTTGGTGAGTTGCTGCAGTCCACCTTGTAGATTGTACACACAGTTGCCAAGAAGCACCGTGGTGGAGGGAGGGAATAATTAATACGGTGGATGCAGTGCCTATCAAGCTGGCTGCATTGCATAGTGTGGAATGTCTCGAGTGTTGTTGGAGCTGCACTCATCAGGCAAGTGGAGAGTATTCCATCACACTCTGGACTTGTGCCTTGTAGATAGTAGACCAGCCTTTGGGGAGTAAGGAGCTGAGCTAATTGCTGTACAATTTTCAGCCTCTGACCTGCTCTTGTAGCCTCAGTACGTATTATGGCTGGTCCACTTCAGTATCTGCTCAATGTTAACCACCAAGGATGTTAATGGTGGAAGATTCAATGATGGTAATGTCGTTGAATGTCATGGGAAATTGTTAGATTCTCTTGTTGGAGATAATCATTGCCTGGCCCTAGTGGGAATGTTGCTGCCTGTTTTTAATTGCATTCCCAATTTAGGAATAGTTAGTCCAGATGTATTGTCCTCTACATGGGTCCAGGTAAGACTAGCTCAGTACATACAGAATTGTTCCTGCTTTGTATGGTTTAATGACACATAGGAGTGGAACAAAAAACATTAAAATTCAATTGCATTCAATTGACAACCAAGTCAGCTTAAGTACAAAGGATGTTTATTCCAAACGCGCTGGCCTGTGAACGCTATAAATTAACACTGTCCAGTCTACCGACAAGACATTATTAAATATATTGATATCAATGATTCTGTATTCGACAGACGTTAATACATTGAACTCTATGCTTGACAGAAAAACACAGAAGCAAGTTATTAACTGGAGGTGGTATAACAGACTGCAAAGTATATTCCCTCTAAACTACACAAAAAGTTGGCAACAGTCGATTTTAACTTTCTTGTAATCTCAATAAACAACTCAAGATAGGACAAAGGAAAAAGTTAACTTCCAAACTTCCATCATGAGACATGTCATATTGGAGCCACCATGACCCCAAAGGAACCTGTTCATCACTCCCAGCGACTATTTGGTCCTTAGTCCAGGTATTTGTGCGTTCACAATGAAAATGCTGTTTCCAAAATCAAGACTTGGATATGTTGCGTTCAGAATGGCATGTTCAGGAGCAAAACTTCTTCTGAATTATAATATATGGTATGCTAAACATTCACGTGAACTAATCACATTCTCTAGTCTCTGTAAGGTGGAAAATGCAACGCTAATTGACCAATTTGAATTAGCTAAATCTAAGTTTTAGTTACAGGTTGAATAATACATAAGGGCTGTGAGATAGAACAAGCTGCTGAGAGTATTTACAAACACTAAATGTATAATTAGTTCATAAAGGGGTAAATAAAAATAAACATTTTTGCTGTCTCTGATATAGTTTGAAACATAAGGATGAAATACTTTGAAATACATCTTTTTTTTTAAAATAATTTTTATTGGAATTTTTTACAGAAAATATAAAAATATAACAACAAGTATAGCAACAAGCATTAATATGCAACTAACAGCCCCATAACACCCACAATTCCCCCCATGCCGTAACATCACATGTATCACACTCCCCCCACCCCCCCCCCCCCCCAACAAGAGAACTTAACCATAAATTAAAATTAAATAAATCAAATTTAAATAAAATAAGCAAACATAATCTGAAATACATCTTCATTGGACATGGATAGTACCAATTCCCTGAGAACAAATGCAGTTCAATCTTCCAGTCAGAACCAATTGCATGAGCTGTGATTTATGCCATGGGAAAGTTTTCACATACCTGTGGTCAATAAGCAAAACTGGGAGCACAGCACTTTTCATGTTATGATGTGGGATGGATTAATATCTGGATATTACCGCTTTACTACAGGCATTTCCTGAATCAAAACTTTTCCTGGTCATGTTCAGGCAATGCAGCATTGAACCACTTCAAACGCCTGATATCTGCCTTATTGAACCACACGCCCTCATATAGCCTCATCAAGAGATCCTCAAAATCAGCCTGCTGACCAGCACAACTTAAATTTAGCGACAAAACTTTCAGCCGATAATCACAATCCCAGACCAGATCCCCACAGTGGCTAGGATATGGGACAGAAACCCCATTATTTTATTTGCATTTTGTAAGACTATGAGGAAAGGATGCTTCGCTTCAGGAGTGATTGGACCAAGAAAGGGTGATATGGTATGTTTAATAAGGGGAGTCCACACCGAGTCAAATAAGAAACAAAGTTTTATTTACACAAACAATATGTACACTACCCAGTGGACCCCTATCGGGTTCCTCTCTAGACAGTGCTTTACTGGTGGACGTTTTACACATTTGTTAATTGTGAAGCCCCATCCCTAGCAGGAGCACAGGGAAACAGAGCATTCCCACCACATAGGTTCCATGCGGGATATCATATTCCACCCCCGGAGAGTCTGAAGACCCCCCTTGACAAGTGCTGAGACGGAGAAGGAGGAGCAGGCGGAGGACGTCGGTGTCTCCGGCTCCAGCAAGTCATCATGGAGTTGATGCACCAAATCAGTGGGTGTATACCTCGCTAGTGAATGTCGTCTGCGATAGGGACGACGTGGTGGACAATCGTCAGGTGGTGGCCGAATTACGGAGTCGGCGTCCGAGACCCGAGGTCTGCATCTCCATTTCGGAGTTGAAGGACATAACACGGGCATGTCCATATCGTGAGAGAGACTGGAGGCATTCCGGCAGGCTGGTTTGGCAATGAAGCTGGAGGATCCAGGACAGGTTTCTGCCAAGGCACTTCACAAGGGAGCAACCTCTGCGAGTGAATCTGATCCAGGTGCCATTTCATTAATTGCCCTCGGACCCGAACTTGGTAAGAGACAGATCCTGTTCGACAGACAACAATCCCGTTCGAGCCAGCGAGCACCGTCATTGAAGTTCTGAACGAACACCACGTCGTCAGGCGTGAAGTGTCGAAGAGGTTGATATCTAACTGGGCAACGATCTTGCAAATCGTGGTTACGGCGCAACTTTGCACTGACATCCAGTAGAAATCAAACTTAGTTGAGTACAAAGCCTATGACCCATTAACATCTCAGCAGGGGCCATCCCAGTTACATCGTGTGGCATGGTTCTGTACAAGAATAAAAATCTTGCCAATTTTGTGTCCATCGAGCCAGGCATCTGTTTCTTGAGCCTCTGTTTAACCATCTGTACGGCCCTCTCTGCCAAAGCAATCGATGCCAGACAGTATGGGGCGGTGCGGACATGCCGAATTCCATTGCTTTTCACAAAAACGGCAAACTCTTCACTCGTGAAAGTGGCCCTGTTATCGGTCACGAGTACTTCAGGGATTCCATAGGTGGAAAAAGAAACGAGCAATCGCTCAATGATCGCCTGTGAAGTGATTGATGCCATTTTGTGACCTCCAGCCACTTTGAGTGGACATCCTCCAGAATGGCAAACATCAAATCCAAGAAGGTTCCAGCAAAATCAATATTTACATGAGCCCAAGTGCACCCCAGACACTCCCAAGGGTGTAGGGGTGCCCCGCATGGAGCTTTTGGTGCTCTTGACAGATAAAGCACTGCTAGGCCAACATCTCGATATCAGTGTCCAAACCGGGCCACCAGTCATAGCTTCTCACTAGCATCTCCATTTTGGACACTCCAGTGTGTCCGTGGTGAAGGTCCTTCAACACGATAGCCCGCTCCTTCGCTGAGACAACAATCCTCGTGTCCCATAGGAGGATACCGTCTTCCATGGTCAGCTCTGACAATTTGGAGAAAGCGTTCAACTCCCCTGATAGCTGTCGCTGCTGTCCACCATCGGCAAGTACAAGGTCGGTTTGCATCCAGTCACGAACACATGAGTCAGTGGCGGGCAAAGAGTCCATGAGCCAACACCACCAAAGAGGACAACCGCCGCATCACCTTTTTAAAAGCTGCACCCAGAGGCTTACCCCAAGCCCAAGGCTGACTGGCACTTCTTCACGAACAAGTGGAGAGGGGCTAGGATGGTAGCCAAATTTGGAAGAAATCGCCCATGGTAATTTACTAGTCCCAGAAAAGAGCAAAGTTCTGTGCCGTCTCATTGAGGGGGGCCATTTTGATTGGTCGTATCTTCTTGGCGGCTGGGTATAAGCCATCTCGGTCCACCTGATATCCCAAATACATCACTTCCTTCATGTGAAACAAGTACTTCATGCGCGCAGGCGGACCCCATATTCGGAAAACCGCTTCAAGGTTCTGAAAATGTTCTTGTTCTGTGGCAAGTGACTAACACGTCATCTAAGTAAACTGCAATGCACGGCAAACCACACGGGATGTTCTCCATGAGGCGTGGAAGACTGTGCACGCCGAGGATAATTCAAATGGGAGCCGGGTGTACTCAGAGTCCCTTGTGTGTATTGTGATGAACTTGCATGAGGAATTATCGAGTTCCTGGTGTAGATAAGAGCAGCTCATATCCAATTTCTTGAATGTACAGTATCCTGCCAATGTTTGCCCTGTGCAGTGATTCGATCCAGAGTCCTCACCCTATCTCCCTGCCCAGTTCTTCCTCCCACTTCCTTCTTGTCTCGTCCAGGGGTGAACATACCTCTGCCAGCAGACGTCTGTACATGTCCGCAGGTTACCCTCTCCTACTTAGTGTACAGGCAGTAGCCCGCCCAGTAGTGTGCATCTCGGTATCTGGGGGAATGTTGTCATTTTGGACTTGGTTATATCGGAGTGTGTTCCCTTTCGGAGCCGGAATTTGTCCGTAAGCTCCTCCAGGGTCGCTACTCTGCCCTCTATATACATGTCTCTAACCATCAGTGCCCCCTCTTCTGTCTCCACATGCTTCTCTTGATTCCTTGACCCATCCCCATACCCTTTCTGCGATGGCCATCCAGTGATAAAACTGGAGGTTCGAAAGGGCCAGGCCTCCAATGTTTCTCCTTCTTTGTCAGACCTTCTTCCTGATCCTTGGGCTCTTCGACCCGCCATCTCCGGGCAAACAAACGCCATGATTAGTTTACTGTTGTGGTGAAAAAAGCTTCAAATCAGGAGGGATCTGGACAGGAACAAGAACCTGGACAGCACATTCATCTTGATCGTCTGCACTCTCCCTGCCAGGGAGAGCAGAAGCATGTCCTACCTCGGCAGATCCCTTTTAACTTCTTCCACCAGACTCATCAGGTTCCATTTGTGGATCCATGTGCAGACATGGGCTATTTGAATCCCCAGGTATCGGAATTTGGTCTGGGCCAGTTTGAACGGAAGTTTCTCCAGCTCTGCTCCTCATCCCTGTGAGTTTACAGGAAAGATTTTGCCCTTACTCAGGTTAAATTTGTAACCCGAGACGTTCGAACTCCTTCAGGAGTTTCACTATTCCTGCCATGCTAGCCAAGGGTTCGAGTTGTAGCGGAGCAGGTCATTCGCATAGAATAAAACTCTATGCTCTCCGTCTCCGCTTTGGATACCCCTCCACCCCATTGCCTCTCTGAGAGCGATCGTTAGTGGTTCAATTACCAGTGGCGGTGATAAAGGGCATCCCTGCCTCTGTCCAGCTGGAAGTATTCAAATCTGGTGGTATTTTTCTGTACGCTTGCCATGGGAATGCTGTTCAGTAGTTTCACCACGAGGTGAAACTGGGCCCAAACCATTCCAGTACCTCTGTGTGGTACTTCCATTCGACCCTGTCAAAGGCCTTTCCTGCATCCAGGGGGATGATCACCTCCGGTGTACTCATCCTGGATGGGATTATGATCACGTTCAGCAAGCGCCTGATGTTCACTGTTAATTGCCTGCTCTTGACAAAGCACTTCTGATCTCCCGCGGCTATCTCCGGTACGCTTCTCCATCCGCCTCGGCAGGGCGGGTGGACTCCTCCAGCTCGGTGTGGACTCCTCCAACAGGATCTTGGCATCAGTATTAAGGAGTGAGATGGGTATAGAGTAGTTTCCAGTACCTGGGTGGGAGAGGGGAAGGTATCAGATATTTACCAGGAGCTATCGGAGGTGGAGGAAACTCCGGTGGAGGAGCTTAAGGGCTAGTGCGAGGATGAGCTAGGAGGAGAGATAGAAGCGGGTCTATGGGCGGATGCCCTAAGCAGGGTTAATACCTCCTCATCATGTGCCAGGCGTAGCCTGATACAATTCAAGGTAGCCCACCGGGCACACATGACGGTGGCCCGGATGAGCAAGTTTTTCGGGGTCGAGGACAGGTGTGCGAGGTGCGCGGGAAGCTCAGCAAATCATGTCCATATGTTTTGGGCATGCCCGCAGCTTAGAGGGTTTTGCTAAGGCAATGTCCACGGTACTAAAAACATGGGTGGTGCCGAGTCCAGAGGTAGCGACCTTTGGAGTGTCAGAGGAAACGGGAGTTCAGGAAGTGAAAGAGGCAGACGTCCTGGCCTTTGCCTCCCTGGTAGCCCGGAGACGGATCTTATTAATATGGAAGGACTCAAAACCCCCCCGAGTGTAGAGACCTGGGTTAGTGACACGGCTGGGTTTCTCAGTCTTGAGAAAATAAAGTTTGTCTTAAGAGGGTCAATATTAGGGCTCTCCCAGAGGTGACAGCTATTCGTTGACTTTCTCGGGGAAAATTAAAAATGTCAGCAGATGCAGTATTCCAAAGGGGGGGGGGGGGGGGGGGGGGGTGGATTGTTGTGGTATGGTTGAGGTATGTAAAGATTGGGCTGGGGGGGGGGGAAATGTTTATTTTACCATGTTGATGTCATTGTTTTAGTTACTGTTATAAAAATATTCAAATACCTTAATAAAATTTTATTTAAAAAAAGAGTGAGATGGTCTGTCTGTCTGTTGTGTTTTTTGGGGATCAGTGATATTGAGCCTGAGCTAGTGGTAGTGGCAGGGTTCCCCTTGATAACAGTTCAGCAAACTTTTCCCGCAGCTGCAGGGCCACTGCTGGCGTGAATTGTTTTTAGAAGTCCACGGGAATCCGACTTACCCAGTCCGACCCCAAAGCCTCCCCCGCCTGCATGGAGTTGATGCTCTCCATGACTTCCCTCAGTTATAATGCCTCTTCCAGGCCCCGTCTCCCTTCCTCACCCACAACCGGTATGGCCAATCTGTCGAGTAACTGCTTCATCTGCAAATGGGGGCTTGGAGGTGTACAGCTCTCAGTAGAAGGTTGCAAAGGCTTCGGTCATCTCCTCTGGTACTGCGACTATCTAACGTTCCTATCCTTTCCCTTGTGACTGCCTGGTCCCTCAGCTGGTAAGCCAGCAGGTGGCTAGCCTTGGCGCTATGCTCGTAAAACATCCCCTGTCTGGCAGGGCTGGTGCAGCGCTTTCCCAGTCGATCCTTCTCCCTCACATGTGTCTCTTGGAGGAAAATTATGTCGGCCTTCAGGCTTTTCAGATAGGTGAAGACTCCGGATTGTTTCACCGGGCCATTAAGTCCCTGGTGTTCCAGGTAACTATCTTGATTGGGGGGGGTTTCTATTCCCCTCCCCCCAAAAAAGTCCATATTTACCTCAGTGTGCCCCTGCACTGCGGGGTTTTCCTTTGTTTGGAGGACAATCCAAGATGGCCAATTTTGATGCCCTTGTTCCTGCTGTCACCATGTGTCACCTGCTGTAATCAGCGTTCTGCCCACCCTCCTTAACTCCCCCCCCGCCCTCTTCTTCCCTCCCCCCCGATAGGTTACCCAGGGTTTGGCTGGGCACGGCACCCGAACCATACCTTTTGTACAAGGCTGCCTTGGCTGCGTTAAATTTGGCTCGGCAGTTGGCCAGGTCTGCCCCAATATCCTGATACACGTGGCTTGAGTGCCCTTCCCAGTTACAGGACCACGTGTGTCTTGTCCAGTTCAGAATCCATTCTCTATCTTGGTACCTGTGTAGCTCGGCAATAATGGCCCTTGGTTGCTTCCCTGCTTTTAGCCTGGGCCGGAGTGACCTGTGGGCCCTGTCTGTTTCTGGGAGCTTGGTCAAGTTTTCCCTCCCACCCAGCTTGCCAAGCTACGTACACTGTGGGGTTTCTGCTCTTAATGCCCTCTGGTGGGCCCACAATGCAGAGGTTCTGGCAGTGCAAACAGCTCTCCTGGTCCTCCAATCTTCCCTTGAGCATTCCCTGAGTCGCCACCAACCTTTAAACCTCCGCTTCTAATGTGGGATTCGGTCTTCTTGGTCAGTCACCGCCTCTTCGAGCTCTTGCGACATCGCTTACTGCGTCTCCATCAACGCTCAATTTTTTACCAGCGCCTCCCTGAAAGGGGCCAGGACATCTGCGACCGCTGCTTTCACCATCACTATCATTTCCAGCTTGATCGGGTCCCTGTGCTTCAGGAGCTCCTGCGTTAGGAGCTCCATCTACTGACTTATTGGCAGCAACCCGGCTCGGTCAGCTTTGTCCAGCTCAACCTCGCTCCACGTGTCCTCCGCCTCAGCTTTCCTCTCCTGGCTTCTGCTAGTTTTACCATCTCTTTGGCCCTTTGGCTGTTTTGAGGGCATCTCTACGTCTATGATGATCCTGGAGGAGGATGAGGGGATTTTTGCTAGCTTTGTGGCCTATTTTTGGGCTAAATGTGCCAAATTCCAAATTTCCAGAGGGAGAGCCACCTTTCCTGCATTCTCTGAGCACATCCCTGCCACCAGAAGTCAAGTCTGCTGTTTAAGCCATACGCAACGCAATTACCTACCAGCCTCTCTCTCTCTCTTCTCCCAGAATCCTACTCAGTTACTTCTCACTACCGTCCTCTGTTGGATGCTTCGCGATCCCCTTCTCAGTTGCGGTGAGCGAGCCAATTTATCCCAGAATCCTCCTCCTGAAAACTAATTAACTCTCCAGGGAACCCCTTCATTAAAACAAAATTGCATTAGCCCAAGCTTTTTACAATGGTGTAGCCATCTGAGGTGGCCACCTGCAGAGGACCATGGGAACTATGGCCAACCCAGGACTCAGACAGATCCAGAGCATATGTGTATCTGAAACACAGGTAACTAAGCCTGATCGAAACCCCTGCTCGTTTGCATTCCAATGGCCCATTTTCCCAGGACAATAGAACTCCAATCAAGCAACCGGTACAGCCCCAGACAGATCAGCGCCACTTCCCTTACTCAGAAAGCACAACTGCCAAGGTCAATGACCTCTAAAGACCCGCCCAGCTACCAAGGCACCCGCCCCTTTATTGGCCAAAATCGAAGGCAGTGATCGAAGCCTGTCGAATTATTGGGTCCAAGATTAAGGACCGCCCCAAAGAACGCGTAATCCCAGAGGGATAAAAGAGGACACGGCCACGCGTTCAGTCTCTTTTGAACCCGGCCTGTGCCATCCCAACTTCAGCATAACGACCAGATAGCCAAGTTCAAGACCAACGATCGCTACCTGACGGATGAGCCCAGCAGAGACAGAACCACTTCTTCAAACCAGCCACGTGATCAAGATAAAGGCCTTATCCACTTGCACAGTGCCGGTCGCCTGAAGTTAAGTGTAGGTTATTGTAGTTGATAGGTATAGTTTAACTTGTAGTATATTGTGCTTGCATGTCGAAGTAACCCTTGTGTGTAAATAAACCATCTCTGAACTTGAACTGACTAACTGGTTGTGTGGTCATTTGACCGATATACGGGAAAGCCTTGTGGTTCAGTAAGAGAAATAGAAACACCCACAGTATTGGCGACGCTGTTGGAACATAACATCATATCATAAAAAGAGCCTCCGTATCATATTGGCGACTCTAAAGAGCAACATTATTATAGTATCCCATTAAATTGGCAACAATGGTTAATTACACCCCTGGCCCCAAAAGCTTTGTTGCTTTTCAACCTAAGAATCTTTTAAAACATAATTTCAGCAGTCAAACTCACACCAACCCAGGTTTTTAAACCCTTACTTCACCAAATACTTAATACAATATATCTGAAAGTCCTACATTCATCACACGATATGGTGCATTCTTTTGCTAAACCTCTTGTCTTGCTGCATGTGTCCTGAACTTCAAAGCCTCTCTTGTTTAACTTTCTCCCTACTCTTCAAGAGTCAGCCGCTCAATGTAACACTCTTTCCTCGAGTCAGGATGCTCTGGGTTCAAGACAGAGATTGAAGTACAAAAATCTAGGTTATAATAATAATCTTTATTAGTGTCATGAGTAGTGTCATAAGGCTTATGTTAACACTGCAATGAAGGTATTGTGAAAATTCCCTAGTCGCCACACTCCGCAGCCTGTTCGGGTACAGTGTGGGAGAATTCAGAATGTCCAATTCATCTCACAAGCACGTCTTTCGGCACTTGTGGAAGGAAACCAGAACACCCAGGGGAAACCCACGTGCAGACTCTGCACAGACAGTGACCCAAGCCAGGAATCAAACCTGGCTCCCTGGTGCTGTGAAGCAACAGTGCTAACCACTTTGACGCTATCAGTGCAGTACTACCAGAGCAGCTATCAGGATGCTTCAGTTCACTCATGAACTGTTCTCTCGATCGAGGGCCTGTCTAGCTCAGTTAGCTAGATAGTGGGTTTGTGATGCAGAGCAAGGCCAACAGCATGGGTTCAATTGCCATACCAGCTGAGGTTATTTATGAAGGCCCACCTTCTCAACATTGTTCCTTGTGGTGATCCTCAGGCTAAATCACCACCAGTCAGCTCTCCCCCTCAAATGGCCATCTGGGACTATGGTGACTTTACCGTTACTCTCTATCAGATGTCTTCATCAAAAGGCATCATCAACTGATCTTCAGTACTCTTTGCAGCATCCTTTGAAATTCTTTGTAGTGGACTTTAAAAATATTTTTCTCTGTGTAGCAGTTGGCTGCATTGCTCACTCAAGCTGGATTCTCTATCAGAGCCTTCTTCATCAAAAATGGCTATTGTCTCTTCAGGTTTTTTCAGGGTGTCATCAGGTGATCTTCAGACGTGTCTGGGGATCTTTCTGGATGTTGGAAGGACTTTCTGGAGGACATATCCAAATTGTTTTTCAGGAATATTTGGAGGGCTATTGGGACTCTTTGGAACATCCTATGGTGTTCTTTGTAGTCAGGTTTTTCAATCATTTTCTAGGCAACTGCACATTTCTTTTTCTTCCCCCTGACGAGTATAAGTTGATTGCATTGTTAATGTTTCCATTCACACCTGAAGTGCTCTCTCAGGTTCCTCTTCATTGAAAATGGTAACTGAAGTGGTCCTACACCAGACTCTCAAGCAGAGAATTCCAGACCCTAACCACTCGCTGTGTGAAAAGGTTTTACGTCCTATCGCAACTGTTTCTTGGACATCCTGTTTCTCCAACACTGTAATGGTCTCCTTAATCAATATTGTCATCCCTCCTCGTTTTCTTCCTTTCCTACCTTTCCTGAACATCTTGTACCCAAGAATATTCAACACCCAGCCCTGCCCTTCTCTGTTATCACCACAACATCATACTTCTGCATGGCAACCTGTGCCCTGTAACGGACCAATCGTATTTACCACACTTGATGCATTTGCATGAATGCACAGTAACCCTGATTTGGAGGGTTTATTTAATCTGACTCCACTTAGTAACCCACTATTCTCTACCCTAGTGCTACATATCTTTCCCAATATTCTGTGCACCTTGGTATTCCTCTCTGATATTATCTCCTGGTTCCCACACCCCTGCCGAATTAGTTTAAAACTTCCGTAACAGCACTAGCAAAACTCCGCACAAGGAACTTAGTCCCTGCTCTGTTCAGGCACAACCCATCCGGCCTGTACATCTCCCCAGAGCCAGTCCCAATGTGCCAAGAATCTAACACCCTCCCTTCTGCACCTCACTCCAGCCACACTAACCTGTCTTATCTTCCCATTTCTTTACTCACTTGCACATGGCACTGGAGTAATCCAGAGATTACTACTTTTGAGGTGCTGCTTGCTAATTCTCATCCTAGATCCCTGAATTCTGAGTGCAGGACGACATCCCCCTTTCTACCCAGATCGTTGGTACTGAAACGGACTCCAACGACTGGCCTTTCACGAATCCCCAACCCACCCACCTCTTCAGGGTGGGTGCTCTTCAGCCATTCAGTGACAACCTTACCCAGGCACCAGGAAGGCAACAACCGTCCTGGATTCACGTGTTGCTGAATTTGATGTTCCATCCAAATGGTTAGCAGTCTTTCAACATCCATCATAATTCCACTCTGGGACAGCCTGGTGGCGCAGTGGTTAGCACTGCTGCCTCACGACACCGAGGTCCCAGGTTCGATCCCGGCTCTGGCTCACTGTCCCTGTGAAGTCTGCACATTCTCCCCGTGTTTGCGTAGGTTTCACCCCCACAACCCAAAGATGTGCAGGCTAGGTGGATTAGCCACACTAAATTGCCCCTTAATTGGAAAAAATGAATTGGGTACTCTAAATTTATAAAAAGAATAATTCCACTCTGACTTTTCTTTACTAGTTAGTTTAACAGCAGCCAAGGAAGTTATTAGCTTACCAAACTCTTTTATCCATGTTTTTAACAATTGTTTTCACCGTTGTTGCTAGTAAGTCGAGATTTCTAGTGATGTCCACTGTATGATCACCTATTTCAAAGCACTTTATAATATCTAAGTCCACTTGTTTTTGCTATCTTTTCTCAGCAGAATGCACTTCATGATCACTAGCTCAGTATGAATGAAATAATGAATAATACCACAATTCAAAAGAGCTAAGATGTCAAATGGGAAGGAATGTTTTTTCACATGCTTTACAAATGGTGAAAACACTCCACTGTCTTCAAGACAGTGACTCCTTAACTAGCGTTCTTTAAAATGACCACAGTAGACCACTACAATACCGTACTGTACAGTACACTGCAAACTGGGCACAGCACACAGTTCCTAAAGATTGTCCATTGCCTCCCAGTATTGCCTGCTTGCTTCCGGAATCCAGCTTCCAGAGCCACAAGGAAATTACGTTGGGAGCATCTCAAGTGTACAGCAATGTTAACATGAATCAGTGGCAATGCAACATGACTCCAGGTATTAATTTAAGAATTATGTTAACACGGAATGACCTTGCGAGAGATTATGGCCGGGATTCTCCGACCCAGCGCCAAGTCGGAGAATCCCCAGGGAGGAGACGCCGGCTTCCCCATTCTCCGGTGCCGATTTTCGGGCGCCAACGGAATCGCCGCCACGCCGGTCAGGGGCCGTTGGCAGCCCGCCGATTCTCCGGGCCCTGATGGGCCGAGTTGCCAACGAGTTTGGCTGAGTCCCGCCGGCGAGTTTGGCCGAGTCCCGCCGGCGTGGGTTACTCAGGTCCCACACGGTGGACCTGGAAGGTGAGTGCGCGGGGGCCGTCCTGGAGGGGGAGTGGGGAAGAGGCGATTCGACCCCGGAGGGGGGGCCTACCGATCGGCGGGCGAGCTGGTTCTGTGGGGGCCTACTTTACTCTGTGCCGGGTCCCTGTAGGGTTCCGCCATATTGCCCGTGGGCCGGCCCAGAGAAGGGAACCCCCGCGCATGTGCGAACGCGCGGGGGCCGTTCCGCGCCGGCTGGAGTGGCAGGGACCACTCCAGTGCCAACCTACCCCCCTAGGAAGGGGAGAATTCCTCACTTTCGGGGGCCGTTGGTACCTGAGTCGTTGACGCCGCTTTTCACGCTAGCGTGGGGACATAGCCCCATTATTAGAGAATCCCGTCCTATGTTCGCCATGGATACCTCTTATGAACTCACTGGAGCACACGAGGCTTTGTATAAAACAATTAGCATTCCGCTTTGTGAGAAGGATATATTATTCTGCAAGCCACTTTTCAACTTTGATTCCGCTGAAAAGTGTCTTTTCACAAGTTCTTATATACTTATAATCTGGGCTACCCATTTGGAAGTCTCACTTTGAGAATGAAGGGGAGTTTCAGACTTGAATTCCATTAACCCACTTCAAGGCAACATCTGCTTTTAAAGTCCAACTCCCACTTAAACAAGAATGCAGATTAATGTATCTGTACAATGTCCAAGCTGCTACTGCCAGATGCCGGCCAAGAAGCACTGGGAGATGATTTCTGTCAACAGATATCAAATTTAAGGCATGAAGGAGTATTTCCAACTTGCATCTGTGCACCTCATTTACACTGTTGCTGACTCTTTTTAATGCACTTATTTTAATGCCATTGCATGCAATAGTTTATTATTAAATTAAATAACTGTTCACTGCATTGCTTGTTGAATGCAGAATGGCCAGCATTCATCAGAGTGCGCCATAATAATTAATTATATGTGAAGAACTTTGAAAAATGCTGTAACATATTAATGCAAGTGTTTATAACTACATGGCTTTGTTGTATAACTACACTAATAGGTTAAAACAGTAAACTACAGTTGACTGGCACTGGAAGAATCCAGGCTTCACCTTGCCCTGTACAAGGATATTTTGTGCTGCTGCCTTATAGTCCATCAAACAGGCAAATCTTCAGAGCTCCAGTTTGATAAAAGGTAGACAACAACACTGCCTGCAAACCAGTTGGACTTGATACGCTTTGGCAAATGAGAAAATTCAGAGAAGCCTTTCTGTACCAAGTACGAAATGAAAAAGCTCAGACATTAGCTTGAGTGGATGAGAGATTCCAATCTGAACACGGAATTCTCAGATTTCTAGGGCTGGATTTTGAGTTGGGGGCGACAAGGACAACACTTCGGCATAATTTCAATGGGTTTCCTGGATAATTCGAATGAAGATGTTACTTCTGGCACTGTTACACCTGCTCTTATCCAGAGCCAGTTTGTGTGACTGAAATCACACTAACAAGCTATTCCATTGCTGAACAGCTTGTTCAGATGTTCTCTTTTTACAATGAATCAATGGCACATTTTCTGACTTGTGCAAATTAATGCAGTAAGTAATGGAATTGTATAAAGTTCCAGCACATTTCTATTTTTCTACACAATATAAAAAGACCCACTGTTCATGAGTAATTTGGATGCCAAGATATTACAGTGAAGAATGAAAGCAGCCACTGCAGAGTGCAGTTGCTAATGTTGCCGAAATCCTGCTCCCCATTCCTCATCCAGATTTTCTCATTAAGTAACTGTATCAACTGTGCAAAGCAGTTTCTTGATGAGCACTCACAAGATAGGTGACATTTATCATTCTGTTATGAAGCATGAACATATAGGGTTCCGCTTGCACCGAGCCAAAATCAGGCCCATTTTTTTTGTCACAATCATTTAGATTTTGGCACAGTGAAGCAATGGCGATATAGTTCCATGTCAGTACGGTGAGTGACTTGGAGGGAAACTTCCAGATAGTAGCGTTCTCACACGTTTGCTGGCCTTGTCCATCTAATTGGTGCAGTCACAGGATTGGAAGGTGCTGACAAAGAAACCTTGCTGCAGTGCAATCAAGATGGCAGCAAAGTGATAATTAATAAGTGTCCTTCATATTGCACAACTTTCCGCTGTAATGTTGAGCTTGATGACATTATCTCAGATTTGTCTAGGGTCTCAAATGTATGAAATTACACATTTCAAAAGATAAGCAAAATCCCACGATCACATCAAGCTTCATCACACTATAATAGCCACACCAAGGGGAGGGAAACATACACGTTGACATTTAAAGCGGAAGGCTGTCGATGTTGCTGTTTTCAATTGGTTGTTCTGCAAATATGCACAAGATAGTATGGACCAGCATCAAGTGGAAAATTGCATCACAATACACACCCAAATATTTTCATGCCATAAACCAGCATCTCTAAACAAGGAATTATTTTGCATTTGTGCATTTATGAGCATTACTACCAAGAATTTATCTTGACCCAGAATTATAATGGAAGGTGCTTTACGACTGTGTGAATTGTTAACATCACAAGATTATGGCTGCTATTCTGCATTATAGGCAGGTACCCCCAGGATTCAACAAGAAAAATACTCAAATTATACAGCATCTTTTTGCAGCCTTGGGACACCCCACAGTATTCCACAATGAATCACTTTTTGAATTGATGTTGTTTTATAGACAAATGCAGTTGACCATTTCCAATTAAAAGGCTCCCACAAACAGCAGGTGTACAAATCAGTAGTGAGTTCTTGGAACTAGTTTCTAAGGTAGAAATGGCTTCCAGTTGCTACTTGTTTTTTTTTGTTTTACATTATAAAGAATGCAAACAAATGTCATTACTGTCAATGTATAGTGTCACTAAGGATGCGAGAGAGAGAGATACATTCCGCTTGTTTCCATTCCATACTGCCAATTTGAAAGTTTATTTAGAAAGTCAATGACTTACAGATAGAAATTTAGATAAGAACGGCTGTTTTGGAGTCCACCAGTACAGCCCGATATTTAATTATCTGATAGAATAACCCCAGCATCTCCTTGTGGAGTTAGAGCTTACTGGTCAGTAAAAAAAAAAACTAATAGGGGGATTTTTAAAAAACAGGAGAAAAAGGGCTGGTTGTAAATATTGTAATTTTGGGGAAACCTTTGTCAAAAGTATATTGATGAAATTCGGAAAAGACTGATTCTGGAACTTAATGGTATGAAGAGAGACTCGAATTAGTGGATTCATGCTCCGTGAAGAAATATTGACTAGAGGTGAGATAATCCATATGTTTGGAATACTGAAAGGTGCATTTAATGTATGCATAAGCTAAATTTCCTTATAAGAACCAGAAGACACAGGATTTGAGCATAGGAGTAGGGCTGTATTGTTGCTGTTATACAGGGCCTTGGTGGGGCCTCACAAAGAACAAAGAAAAGTACAGCACAGGAACAGGCCCTTCGACCCTCCAAGCCTGCGCCGACCATGCTGCCTGTCTAAACTAAAATCTTCTACACTTCCGGGGTCCGTATCCCTCTATTCCCATCCTATTTGTGTATTTGTCAAGATGCCCCTTAAACGCCACTATCGTCCCTGCTTCCACCACCTCCTCCGGCAGCGAGTTCCAGGCATCCACTACCCTCGGAGTAAAAAACTTGTCTCGTACATCTCCTCTAAACCTTGCCCCTCGCACCTTAAACCTATGCCCCCTAGTACTTGACCCCTCTACCCTGGGAAAAAGCCTCTGACTATCCACTCTGTCTATGCCCCTCATAATTTTGCAGACCTCTATCAGGTCACCCCTCAACCTCCTTCGTTCCAGTGAGAACGAACCAATTTTATTCAACCTCTCCTCATAGCTAATACCCTCCATACCAGGCAACATCTTGGTATATCTCTTCTGCAGCCTCTCTAGAGCCGCCACATCCGTCTGGTAGTGTGGCGACCAGAATTGAACACTATACTTCAAGTGTGGTCTAACTAAGGTTCTATACAGCTGCAACATGACTTGCCAATTTTTATACTCAATGCCCCTGCCAATGAAGGCAAGCATGCCGTATGCCTGCTTCACTACCTTCTCCACCTGTGTTGCCCCTTTTAGTGACCTGTGGACCTGCACATCAAGATCTCTCTGACTGTCAATACTCTTGAGGGTTCTACCATTCACTGTATATTTCCTGTTAGAGGTGAAAATATTCACACGAAGGCCCGAGTATAAGTAAATAAAAGCAGTTTATGTCAGAATTCTGTGAGGGGAGGTCTCAGACTCCACAGCCTTTGACAGCAACTTTTCTCACTTGAGCTAAAGCTCACACAGGTTAATATACAGATTCAAGGCGCGGAATTAGTTTGTATTCTCATTTACATACAATCAATCAACTATATTCGCCTCACACTTATTACATGCAGACGATCAATTTTCCTAGCATCCCACTTATCACATATATGGTTCAAGTGGGTGTTGTCTTACCCGCCCCGAACTTCATACAGAAGTCATTCAAAACTAACATAATAATGTGTCCTGTCTACAGCGACAGGACCTTGAGTTTTATCAATGATGCAAGGACGTACTGGCGCTGGAGGGTGTGCAGAGGAGATTCACTAGGTTAATCCCAGAGCTGAAGGGGTTGGATTATGAGGAAAGGTTGAGTAGACTGGGACTGTACTCGTTGGAATTTAGAAGGATGAGGGGGGATCTTATAGAAACATTTAAAATTATGAAGGGAATAGATAGGATAGATGCGGGCAGGTTGTTTCCACTGGCGGGTGACAGCAGAACTAGGGGGCATAGCCTCAAAATAAGGGGAAGTAGATTTAGAACTGAGTTTAGGAGGAACTTCTTCACCCAAAGGGTTGTGAATCTATGGAATTCCTTGCCCAGTGAAGCAGTTGAGGCTCCTTCATTACATGTTTTTAAGGTAAAGATAGATAGTTTTTTGAAGAATAAAGGGATTAAGGGTTATGGTGTTCGGGCCGGAAAGTGGAGCTGAGTCCACAAAAGATCAGCCATGATCTCATTGAATGGCGGAGCAGGCTCGAGGGGCCAGATGGCCTACTCCTGCTCCTATTTCTTATGTTCTTATGTTCTTATATCTTGTTCTGTGAAGCTGTTATCAGTGGCTGTTGTGACACTCCCTATACATACCCACGCTTGGTCTCATGAGACAGTTTACAGGGAATGTGGCTTGTTGAGCCATTTTAAATCACAAAATAGCAAACAGCCATTTTGTGTCTTTTCGGATATTAACAGCATTGAGTATACACTATCTATTTATACAAATTGCCTCTTCTAAACAGGCATCTAAGCCAATGAGTACCTTTTGTTTCATCAGAACTATTCAAAAGTAATATAGGAGCACAAATGTATCACAAAATGCCCTCCAACATTCCCTACCTGTATTAGACCTTCCAAAATGCATTACCTCACATTTGTCTGGATTAAACTCTATCTGCCATCTCGCCGCCCAAGTCTCCAAACGATCTAAATCCTGCTGTATCCTCTGACAGTCCTCATCACTATCCACAATTCTACCAACCTTTGTGTCGTCCACAAACTTACTAATCAGACCAGTTACATTTTCCTCCAAATCATTTATATATACTATGAACAGCAAAGGTCCCAGCACTGATCCCTGCGGAACACCATTAGTCACAGCCCTCGAATCAGAAAAGCACCCTTCCATTGCTACTCTCTGTCTTCTATGGCCTAGACAGTTCTGTATCCATCTTGCCAGTTCACCTCTGATCCCGTGTGACTTCACCTTTTGTACCAGTCTGCCAGGAGGGACCTTGTCAAAGGCCTTACTGAAGTCCATATAGACAACATCCACTGCCCTACCTGCATCAATCATCTTTGTGATCTCCTCGAAAAACTCTTATCAAGTTAGTAAGACATGACCTCCCCTTCACAAAACCGTGCTGCCTCTCGCTAATACAACCCCTTGCTTCCAAATTGGAGTAGATCCTGTCTTGAAGAATTCTCTCCAGTAATTTCCCTACCACTGACGTAAGGCTCACCAGCCTGTAGTTCCCTGGAGTACCCTTGCTATCTTCTTAAACAAAGGAACAACATTGGCTATTCTCCAGTCCTCCGGGACATCACCTGAAGACAGTTAGGATCCAAGGATTTCTGTCAAGGCCTCAGCAATTTCATCTCTTGCCTCCTTCAGTTTTAGGGGCTGTTTAGCACACTGGGCTAAATCGCTGGCTTTGAAAGCAGACCAAGCAGGCCAGCAGCACGGTTCGATTCCCGTAACAGCCTCCCCAAATAGGTGCCGGAATGTGGCAACTAGGGGCTTTTCACAGTAACTTCATTTGAAGCCTACTCGTGACAATAAGCAATTTTCATTTCATTTTCATTTCATTTCAGTATTCTGGGGTAGATCCCATCAGGCCCTAGGGACTTATCCACCTTAATATTTTTCAAGACGCCCAACACCTCGTCTTTTTGGATCTTAATATGACCCAGGCTATCTCCAGACTCAAATCCACCAATTCCTTCTCTTTGGTGAATACTGATGCAAAGTATTCATTTAGCACATGCATTCCAGATCCTAACCACTAACTGCGTAGAATCATTTCCTCTCGCCTCCATTGCTTCTTTTGCCAATCACCTTAAATTGGTGCCCTCTAGCTCTTAATCCTTCCACCAATGGGAATAGGTTCTCCCTATTTGGTGCATCCAGACCACTCATGATTTTGAAAACCTCTATAAAATCTCCTCCTAATTGTCTCTTCTCCATGGAGAATATACAAAGCGTCTCCAATCTACATGACTAAAGGTCCTCATCCCTGGAACAACTGTCATGATTTGTTCTGCTCCCTCTCTAACACTATCACATCCTCCCAGAAATGGAGCGGCCTGAACCAGGCTTTTCTACAGGTTCATTGTAACGTAAAGATGTGCAGGCCACGTTAAATTGCCCCTTAATTGGAAGAAATGTTTGAATTTTTAAAAAAAAATCCATGCTGCTGATGTGACTTCATGCGTTTTTGCTGCTGAATGATGATGAACCATTGGAAACTGATCATTTTGACCTCTGAACAATCTTGATCTTCTGTCTTAAAACTGTACTGTTTTCCTCCATAAAATAGCTACTCCAACTGGCTGTTAATCTGAAATCTCCATTTGATTTGGCCCACTTAGGTGCATGTATATGCACTGCATTTCAGGTGATGGTGTAACCATTCTTTTTTGTAATTTAGTAAAAATTTCAAGTATCCAATCCTCTTTTTTTTTCCAATGTGAGAACTCCACACGGACAGTGATTCAAGACCGGGGTCAAACCCGGGTCCTCGGCTCCGTGAGGCAGTAGTGCTAACCACTGTGCCACCGTGACGCCCCATGATGTAACAATTCTGGCGGTTTTTGAAGACACGTCCAATATCTTCCTCAGTATCAGGCCAGTGTCTGGTTCCTGTTCTGATTGTACATTTGATCTTAGGCATCTTCAAGGCGGATTCCTCCTTCTTCCATTCTCCCACCAGTTTTCCATTCAGACCGTATTCCCTTGCTGCAGCACAGTTATGTGACAAGTTGGCAAATGTTATGGCTTTTAGCTTGAAAGCAGTTTCACATTTAATTATTTTTGCTGGAGGACATTTCTCTCAATCATTCACCATGCCATACATGATTTTCTCTGTGTGGGTGTGTCTTAAACTCCTGCGCATCTTCTTACAACACAGCCCATATCGCCATCTTAGAACATAGAACATAGAACATAGAACAGTACAGCACAGAACAGGCCCTTCGGCCCTCGATGTTGTGCCGAACAATGATCACCCTACTTAAACCCACGTAACCCGTATACCCATAACCCAACAATTCCCCCATTAACCTGACACTACGGGCAATTTAGCATGGCCAATCCACCTAACCCGCACATCTTTGGACTGTGGGAGGAAACCGGAGCACCCGGAGGAAACCCACGCACACACGGGGAGGACGTGCAGACTCCACACAGACAGTGACCCAGCCGGGAATCGAACCTGGGACCCTGGAGCTGTGAAGCATTGATGCTAACCACCATGCTACCGTGAGGCCCCTAAATGATCCACTGTGCCGACTTCCGGCACAAGGTCAGTAAAACTTGCATTTCTGGTCAACTACCAATACATTTAATAACAGAAAAGGGGAGGTTGGCATTATGTTTGGTGCTGAAAAGATGGGGTTGTCTTATATGGGTGTCCTACAGCAGTGCTGAGGTGAGAGTCACTACCCTTTTTTTTTTTTATAAATGTTTTTATTCAGTTTTCATATTTTATATTGAACAAATTACAAATTGTTAGGAGAAAGAAAAAAGAAAAAAAACAAACACGCAAAAATTAACATACATATTTACAGGTAAGCATCTTCGTAGTAGTAACTGCGCCCCCCCCCCCCCCCCCCCCTCAACATGTTTATTTAGTTTGGTTTTGGGCCTTAGCTAGCCATCGAACCCCCGTAACGAACCTGTAGCCCCCCCCCTCCCACTACCTTCCCCCGACTATTCTTCCTCTTGTACATTGGCCACAAATAGGTCCCGGAACAGTTGCATGAATGGCTCCCACGTTCTGTGGAAGCCGTCGTCCGACCCTCGGATGGCAAATTTGATTTTCTCCATTTGGAGAGATTCCGAGAGGTCGGACAGCCAGTCCGCAGCTCTGGGCGGTGCTGCTGACCGCCAGCCAAACAGGATTCTACGGCGGGCGATCAGGGAGGCAAAGGCAAGGGCGTCTGCCCTCCTCCCCAGGAATAGATCTGGCTGTTCTGAAACCCCGAAGACCGCCACTATCGGGCATGGCTCCACCCTCACTCCCACCACTTTGGACATTACCTCGAAGAAGGCTGTCCAGTACTCCACGAGTCTGGGGCAAGACCAGAACATGTGGGCGTGGTTGGCCGGGCCTCTTTGGCACCGTTCACATCTGTCTTCCACCTCCGGGAAGAACCTACTCATACGGGTTCTTGTTAAGTGGGCTCTATGTACCACTTTTAGTTGCGTCAGGCTGAGCCTTGCGCACGTGGAGGTGGAGTTGACCCTATGCAGTGCTTCGCTCCAGAGTCCCCACCCGATCTCCATCCCCAGGTCGTCCTCCCATTTCCTCCTTGTTGCGTCCAGTACGGTGTCGTCCCTATCTACCAGTCGGTCATACATGTCACTACAGTTCCCTTTCTCTAGGATACTTGCGTCCAGTAGGTCTTCCAGTAGTGTCTGTCGTGGCGGTTGTGGGTACGTCCTTGTCTCCTTTCGTAGGAAGTTTTTGAGCTGCAGGTACCGTAGCTCGTTCCCCCCAGCTAGCTGAAATTTCTCTGTCAGTTCGTCCAGTGTTGCGATCCTGTCGTCCGTGAGTCACTACCCTTGACATCAAGGCAGCATTTGACCAAGTGAGTCATCGAGGAGCCATAGCAAAACTGGAGTCAATGGCAATCAGTGGAAACTCCTCTCTGCTTGGAGTCCTATCTAGCACAAAGACGATGGTTCCGATTGTTGGCGGTCAATCATCTCAGTTCCAGGAAATCACTGCAGGAGGTCCTCAGGGTAGTTGAGCTTTAGGCTCAACTATCTTCAGCTGCTTCATCAATGACCTTCCTTCCATCATAAGGTCATTGCACCATATTCAGCACTGTTCTCGATTCCTCCGATATTGAAGCAGCCCATGTCCAAATGCAACAATGTCCAGGCTTGGACTGACAAGTGGCAAGTAACATTCATACCACACAAGTGCGAGGCAATGATCATCTACAACAAGAGATGCTCCTGGGAGATTTCTACACCAGGATGCTGACAGCTTCAGGGGTTTTTGGTGTGATTTTAATGTGGTATTACAGGTCAGCTATAGCAGCGGGGTCTTTTCATTTGGAGTCAGCTCTAGGTTAATAACTGACTCAGGGGTCTCAACCACAAAAGGAATTGTTCCACCCGCCACTTCTCTTTCATTTGCCAGTACTTTCCTGCATATAATAACACACATTGGCTTTGCTTCCTAATTTGCACTGGCACAATTGACAAAACCATACCTCAAGAAATCATCTTTATACTGCTTTGTTCCCAAGTTAAGTTTCTTTGCAGGATGTTAACCAGAGGCTCTGGAGCTCTGTACAGAGCTAACAGTAAGCACTGCTCTCTCCTGCCCTGGGCAACTCTCGCCATCAGATTCTATTGTGAGATCCTGTCTTATAGGTAAATGGCTTATTTGAGTCTCTGACCTTCTCTTACTTTTAAGAAAACCATTCATCTTCACAGTTCACTTGACTTGCTTGCCAGCAGCTGGAAAATGGTAGCAATGCTGCTCCGTGATTTGGTACCAAAAATACATATCTAGAGGGCGCTTGACGTCAAGTGTGCATGCAGGGAGAGGATGGAAATGTGATCCTTTGGGCAGCACGGTGGAGCAGTGGTTAGCATTGCTGCCTCACGGCGCCGAGATGCCAGGTTCGATCCCGGCTCCGGATTATAATAATAATAATCACTTATTGTCGCAAGTAGGCTTCAATTAAGTTACTGTGAAAAGCCCCTAGTCGCAACATTCCGGCGCCTGTTCGGGGAGGCTGGTACAGGAATTGAACCCGTGCTGCTGCCTTGTTCTGCATTACACACTAGCTATTTAGCCCAGTGTGTTAAACCAGCCCCCACGGATCACTGTCCGTGTGGAGTTTGCACATTCTCCCCTTGTTTGCGTGGGTTTCACCACCAAAGCCCAAAAGATGTGCATAAAGGACTAAATTGCCCTTTAATTGGGAAAAAAAATGAATTGGGTACACTAAATTTATTTTTTAAATGTGTGCATGCAGAGAACGTGACCTGCTCTCTATTTCCACTTCTGGCCGGAAGACTCCATACAGCCTCATTTATTTCCATTTAAAAGGTGGCAGCAGCCGCCATTCGTGATGTAAAAGCCGTTAGCAGCTGTTGGGTGCTTCTCCCGCGATCCCAATTAAAGGACCACTTCCCACGAACGGCGCAGCCAATCGTTAAGCGATGCTCCTGACAACCGCCCACTACTCACCCACGGGTCACTACCCACACTTCGCAAAACCCTGGTCTAATGGTTTGTCAAAAAGAGTTCCCCCAAAACAGTTCACTGTAGGCCCAATTATTCTGTCTCTGTAAAATAAGACTGGATAAATAAATGTTAGAACCAACATTAATAAGATTGTATAGGGAAAAACGAATCAAACATTCCATTAACAAGGGCAGTGATCTCTGCCTTCTATGGAAAGCAGAACAATATGAGATGTAATATTAAATGGTGGTACGATGGCATAGTGGTTAGCATTGCTGCCTCACAGCGCCAAGGACATGGGTTCAACCCCAGCCCCGGGTCACTGTCTGTGGAGTTTGCACATTCTCCCCATGTCTGCGTGGGTCTCACCCCCACAAACCAGAAGATGTGCAGCATTGGTAGATCGGCCACACTAAATTGCCCCTTAATTGGAAAACAAATGAATTGGGTAAGAAAAAGAAAAAAAAGATCTTACGATAGATGGATAACCTCGAGCTTTGCCAAATTACCCTGTGAGCTGGGAAGAAATTTCACAGGATATGATCCTCCGAGTAGACTTAGTCATCATTCAGAAGTTTGGTTTTAGTGGCTCTAAGCCAGACAGTGGGGAGTGGGGGTGGAGGACAGGTAAGTCAGGCTTCACGATTGTGTTTTAGTCAATTAACAACTGAAGTTGATGTTCAAGACCAAATATTTTAAAGGGCCTTGTCAATTAGTGAATCACCGAAGTGAATATAACTTCTGGATGAAAAATGTTCAGAAAAATGTAGTTGCAAATTTGCACAGAATATAATAGATGACCTGGGGGCTGGGAGCGTGTTGCACAAGGTACACATAGTTCTGCCAAGTATCCCCACAGTGTGTGGGAGTCTACTTTTTTCCCATGATTTAATGGAAACAAATGGCTCCACCCTTAGACTTCATGATTAACTGCTGTATAAATATCTTCACACCTTGCCAGTGTTGTTGATCAGCAGTCACTGTGTCCAATCATTATTCAGGCACAAGCACATACTTAAACACCCCAAACAAGATGATTAATACAAACTCATGACCATTTGGTAATTCCATGATTTATTTAAAAAGGATCTGTTACAAACCAGACAAGCAGGTATGAGGAAGGGCATGATTGATTGATTTGTCACATATACTAAAGTACAGTGAACAGTATTTTTCTGCAGCCAAGGGAAAGTACACAGTGCATACACAGTAGACAAAAAGAATAATCAACAAAGTACATCGATAAATACAAGAGATAAAAGAAAAGGTTCTAGGTGAGAGAGAGCTCGTAGAGTCGCCATCTTGAATAATATGTGCTAATTTCAAGGACATAGATTCTGTGAGATGTGCAAATATGTACGGATAGTTTGAAAAGGTGCACTAAATGAATAATATATATACTAAGAGGGCTTTTCAAAGGACTAAAACAAGAGGGTGAGGTTATTGCAGAACCTAGAGTAATCCAAAAGCAAATTTCATTAATCTACGCAGGTTTACGTGTGTTTTGTTTCTTGTTTCACTTATGACTTATGAAAGGCCCATCAAGCAATGCATGATTGCTAATTTGGTTAATATACAAATCTTGCTCAATGTGCAAGTTCTGCTGGAATATGTAAAAGCAAAAGGAATGTTGAGGTTAGGGGAGTTGCTGACCTTTGTCTGATCAAGTTTGGAAAGATCTGCTTAGCATGAAGGATCAGACATAAACAGGAGCATGGCACAAATCTTCCAGAAGCAGAGTTAAGTAAGCAATATTGGTTAAAAATGTGACCTTTGAGATTCTTGAGAAAGGCTGTAAAACCAGTTTAAATCTACATCCTAAGACTTCATGGACCGGCAAGAAAGGCCATGTTTACTCAGCAGTTTGTAGTTTAGTCACATTTAATGATTGGGTGATCAATGTATTTTAATCAATTAACCTAATCTTATATTCTGTGCAATTATAGTCAATGTAGGACACAATTACACCAAAAGAACCTTCTTGACTGAGATCTTCTTATCTGACAAGTGAAATACACCACACGACCCTAGGTTAGTTCAAAGCTGTAGTGCCTTGAAGAAAAATGGTTACTTTATTTCAAAATATATCACAGATGTGTGCACCTTTTTGTTCCATGAGTTTATGAGCTGAATTCTGCAATCACTTTTTGTAGCTATTGTTATGGGCCAGGGTTTAGAGAACCCTAAAGTGTATCATGAAGTTCACCTGACCCACAACCTTTAATAGATTGTGGTATGGGGAGCACAAGGGCCCACTTTACAGGAATGATGCAACAGAGATCTAAAGTACTTTTAAAACAAAACCATATTTATTTATGAATCCAGTTAACACTTTATAAACCCCCAATAAACATCTTAACAACTATCAACACCAATAATCCCCACAGATACAATATTCTATAAGTAACCATTCATAACTTTCCGAACATCCATAAGTCCAAAAGACCCTTTTTACAGAAAGACAGGTTTAAATTCTCTACAGAAACAGGTATAACTTTAAAATCACCCAAACAAACATTCTTTAGCTTGTAGAGATACCCATACACATCTGCTTGCTTTCACTGCAGCTCTTCGCTCTGAAAACAAAACTAAAACACAGACACCAGCTTTTTGCTCAAAGCGAAAGTAAGAGCAGTGACAGCTCAGCTCCACCCACACACTGACATCACTGCAGCTATTTGATAAACATCATTTCTTAAAGGTACTTTCACATGACACTATGTAGTTCTTTTAACTTTCATTATTTATGAATGTACATTGTGCTGTATCTTAGTACCTCAGCTTTAACAATGGTTATCCACTTATGTACATATATAGATATATATTGTATAGATTTTAGGTATGAAGTGACTCTGTAATCTTTGAATTAGGTGAAAACTGTGTACCATGTTATATCTTTTGAATTAGCTTTATTCCAAGCCCCAACAGTCACTATGAGCTAGCAACATACTGATAAGCGCCAGTCTTAATGGATATTCTACAGGTTTCTAATACACCAATTAAGCATTTGGGATTATGGGCCAGATGTTAATCATTCATACATTGGCATCACATGCTCTCTTGAGCTGTGGACAACACCAAAGGTAACATTCATTGCTTGCCCTGGGGACACTAAGAGTCAACCATGTTGAGAGTCTGATCTACCGTGATTGATGAAAGTAAGGAAGAATTACTTCGCCAGTTCAGCCTTTCCAGTAGTATACACTCTCCATTCTACTATGTAATCTGGGATACGGAAGGAAAATTTATGTTCTTGGACAACACTGAATGCACTTGGAACTCTCCTCATAGTGGAGCTGTCTGCGAGAGAACGGAATGTTTGGATGAGTTGGATCCTTTTGAATGGCTACCCTTACAAACTCTCTGACTTGCATCATTACACTCCCTAAAGTTCAGTGACTAGGCAGATAAAAGAGCTTGAAAAGATGCACATCAGAACTATACATCTTGAATATCACCCACGCATTGAAACATGTTTCAAATGTCTGAGGGGCGGTTAACAACCTGCCAGGTAATAATTCCTACAGCACTGTTCCAAGTAGAAATTAGTTCTCACACTATTAATATAATGTTAAGTGGTTCAAACCAAAACCGATACATTGAGGAAGAACTACATTACATATTTGTTCCCTTTAATGTATTGCACTGGGACAGGAAATAGAGCTAACCTTTATAACTGCTTAGAGGTTCTGGCATTCCAGACCGGCACTGCCTTAATGCGCAAGGTGAAATTCTGTAAAACTAGGAATCCACCAAAGAATAACTTCAAGCAGTATTCAAGATACATTTTACAGATCTGACTGAATACAGGGGATTACTTGAGCCACTATGTTAAAACTCATAAATTTGGCTCTAATGGGGCATCAGGATCCACTTAGCCAGTTTACAAGTCAGACAAATTGACAGAACAGCATACATTTAAGATGGGAAGTAATATATTGTTTACTGACAGCACAAGAGTGGGAGATACACAAGTGCTCACAAATAAGATATTTGTTTACAGTTCCTGCTGTGAGGGCCCTAGGACCTCACACTCTTGTTTCTATAAAATATATATAGATATCCTCATGGCTAATTTCTAAAATTTTTAAAACTGGAAAAAGACCCTTCCTAAAATAGTCAAAGCTATGTCTGTCTGAGACCCTCAAAACAATAAGAGCTAAAATGTCAGGTTCACAGAAACTGGCACCTCGTTAGCTCTGAAGAGATCCCAATAACCCCCTGTGAGGTGTAGAGAACCAATTTCAAAGGGACATTTCATAAACCAGGCCTGGCCAATGGAGCCCATTCAACTGCTCGGACCCCACAACCTCCCTTCAAGACATAATGGTTCAAACATTAACAATCTCAGGGACCCAAAGGGATACACACATTTTGTCAAAGCCAAAGCGGAAAGGTAGTTGTCATGTGACATGATCTCCTAGCTGGTAGAATCAGTAATATTACCTTTTTTAAAAAAATATTTTTATTAGAGTATTTGCAAGATTTTATAATAATAATAACAGCGACATGAACATGGTACACTGAGCATTTCCACCCCAATCCCAATCTTCACACACCCCTAACAATAGGAAGAAAAAGAAAGTCTGCCCCCCCCCCCCCCCCCCCCCCCCCCCCTTTTGGAATTCTGCTTCTGCTGACATTTTAAATTTCCCTGAGAAAGTCGACGAACGGCTGCAAGCTCCGGGTGAACCCAACCATTGACCCTCTTAAGGCTAACTTTATTTTCTGGAGACTGGGAAACCCAGCCATGCCACTAGCCCAGGTCTCTACACTCGGGGGCTTTGAGTCCCTCCACATTAATAAGATCCGTCACCGGCCTACCTGGCAGGCAAAGGCCAGGACGTCGGCCTCTTTCCACTGGCGGGTGACAGCAGAACTAGGGGGCATAGCCTCAAAATAAGGGGAAGTAGATTTAGAACTGAGTTTAGGAGGAACTTCTTCACCCAAAGGGTTGTGAATCTATGGAATTCCTTGCCCAGTGAAGCAGTTGAGGCTCCTTCATTACATGTTTTTAAGGTAAAGATAGATAGTTTTTTGAAGAATAAAGGGATTAAGGGTTATGGTGTTCGGGCCGGAAAGTGGAGCTGAGTCCACAAAAGATCAGCCATGATCTCATTGAATGGCGGAGCAGGCTCGAGGGGCCAGATGGCCTACTCCTGCTCCTAGTTCTTATGTTCTTATGTTCTTTCGCCCCCTGAACTCTCGGCTCTTCCGATACTCCAAAGATCGCCACTTCCGGACTCAGCACCAACCGTCTTTTGAGTAATATGGACATTGCCTTAGCGAAACCCTGCCAAAATACTCTGAGCTTCGGGCCTGCCCAAATCATGTGGACGTGATTTGCTGCACTTCCCGTGCACCTCGCACACCTGTCCTCTACCCCAAAAAACTTGCTCATCCGGGCCACCGTCATGTGTGCCCGGTGAACTACCTTGAATTGTATCAGGCTAAGCCTGGCACATGATGAGGGTGTATTAACCCTGCCTAGGGCATCCACCCACAGACCTGCCTCTATTTCTCCTCCCTGCTCATGCTCCCACTTGCCCTTAAGCTCTTCCACCGGAGTTTCCTCTGATTCGAAAAGTTCCTGGTCAATATCTGATACTTACCCCTCTCCCACCCAGGTATTGGAGACTACTCTGTCCTGTGTCCCCCGTGGCGGCAGCAGCGGGAAGGCCGGAACCTGCCTTCACAAGAAGTCTTGCACCTGCAGATACCTAAACCCATTCCCTGCTGGCAATTCAAATTTATCCTCCAAGGCTTTCAAGCTGGGAAAGATCCAGTCTATAAATAGATCCCCCATCCTTCTAATTCCGCCCAGTAGTAATTGCAAAGGTTTGGCAGCACTAACCCACCCTATCCCCCCCGACTGTGCTCCAGCAACACTTTCTTCACTCGCGGGGTTTTACCCGCCCACACAAAACCCGAAATAACCTTATTCACCCGCTTGAAAAAGGCCCTCAGGATGAATACGGTGAGGCACTGAAAGACAAACAGAAATCTGGGGAGGACCGCCATTTTCACAGTCTGTACCCTCCCCGCCAGTGATAGCGGGAGCATGTCCCATCTCTTAAACCCCCTTTTTTTGTTCTACCAGCGGGATAGGTTTAACTTATGCAGAGCCTCCCATTCCCACGCCACCTGGATTCCCAGATATCGAAAGCTCCTTCCTACCATTCTAAACGGCAGCTCTCCCAGTCTCTTCTACTGCCCTCTTGCCTGGATCATGAACATCTCGCTTTGACCCATTTTCAATTTATACCCCGAAAAATTACCAAATTCCCCGAGGATCCGCATAACTTCCCCCATCCCCTCCAGCGGGTCTGAAATATACAAGAGCAGGTCATCTGCGTAAAGCAAGACCCGGTGCTCCTCCACCCCCCCCCCCCCCCCACCCCACCCGTACCAGGCCTTTCCAGTTTCTAGAGGCTCTTAACGCCATGGCTAATGGCTCTATGGCCAGAGCAAACAGTAGCGGGGAGAGGGGGAACCCTTGACTCGTCCCTCGGTGTAGTTTAATATATCCCGACCTCAGCCGCTTCGTACACACACACGCTGCTGGTGCCTGATAGAACAACCGCACCCAGTCAATGAAGCCCTCACGAAACCCAAACCTTCCCAGCACAGGTAATCCCACTCCACCCAATCAAAAGCCTTCTCCACATCCATCGCTACCACCACCTTCCCTCCTTCTGACGGCATCATAATAACATTTAAAAGCCTTCGAACATTGGACGTTAGTTGCCTGCTGATGTGACCATCAATTCACAAGACACATGGTTGGAAGTGAACAGTGGTTTTAATAATCTCACAACGGAGCCTGCCTGCGACGAGATGAACTGGCAGGCAGACTCAGACTGCCAAGCTTTATACAACCAGTTGGTGGGAGGAGCCATGGGCGGAGCCAAGGGTGGAGCCCAGTACAAACTCCCGTACACTCCCAGTACATCTCCCCCTAGGGGCAGAGCCGCGCAATTGCTCGTGTGCCGAGCTTACACAGACATAGTACATCATATGTAATAACAGTGTGATTTACGCTACTGTGATTCACCACACCTGCCTTTTACAAATCCCGTCTGGTCTTCCCCTATCACCCCCAGGACACAATCCTCTATTATTGTGGCTAGTATCTTAGCCAGCAGTTTGGTGTCCATATTAAGTAGAGAAATTGGCCTGTATGACCCGCATTGCTTCGTATCCTTCTCCCCTTTCAGGATCAATGAAAACGAGGCCTGCAAAATTGTTGGGGGAGGACTCCCTTCTCTCTTGCTTCGTTAAATGTCCTCACCAGTAGTAGGCTCAATATCTCTGAAAACATCTTACAGAATTCCACTGGGTAGCCATCCGGTCCCGGGACTTTGCCCAACTGCATGCCCTCCAGCCCCTCAATTATTTCCTCAATTTCAATTGAGGCTCCCAGCCCTCGTCCACCCTCGGGAACCTCAACTGACCCAAAAACTGCCTCATCCCCTCCACCCCAGCCGGGTGACTCATATAATTTGCTGTAAAAGTCCTTAAACACCTCATTCACCCCCCGCTGGGTCCAGGACAGTATTCCCGTATCTACTCTTTACTCTCCCTATCTCCCTGGCCGCCTCCCTTTTTCTGAGCTGGTGTGCTAACATTCTGCTTGCCTTTTTCCCCATACTCATAAATCTCCCCTTTCTCAGCTGTTCCACCTCTTTCCCTATAGTCAACAGCCCAAACTCCACCTGTAACCTCTGCCACACCCTCATTAGCCCCACGTCCGGGGCCTTCGAGTATCTCCTGTCCACCTGGAGTACCTCCTCAACTAACCTATCCCTCTCAGCCCGTTCCGCCTTTTCTCTGTGGGCCCGTATCGAGATTAATTCCCCTCTGACCACTGCCTTCAGACCTTCCCAAACCATCACTGCGAGACCTCCTCCGTATCATTTGTTTCCAGGTAGTTTTGGATGGACTTGTTCACCCGCCCACAGATCGCTTCATCCGCTAGCAACCCCACATCCAGTCTCCACAGCGGGCATTGCCCTCTCTCCAAACTAACCCGTAGATCCACCCAATGTGGGTCACGATCCAACACTGCGATTACCGAGTACTCAGTATCCACCACCCCCGGTATTAGAGCCCTGCTCAGAACAAAAAAGTCGATGCGAGAGTATACCTTGTGGACATGGGGAAAAAAGAAAACCCTTCGCCCTTGGCCGTGCAAATCTCCATGGGTCTACTCCCCCCATCTGTTCCATAAACCCCTTCAGTTCCTTTGCCGCGGCTGGCACCTCCCTGTCCTGGATTTTGACCAGTCCAATTCCGGATCAATGACTGTGTTAAAATCTCCCCCCATGATCAAGTTATGTGACACTAAGTCTGGGATTTTACCTAACACCCGCCTCATAAATTCCATATTGTCCCAATTCGGAGCATATATGTTCACGAGTACCCCCACCCGCACCCCCTCCAGCTTCCCACCCACCATTATGTACCTACCCCCCCCCCACCCCCTCCAGCTTCCCACTCACCATTATGTACCTACCCCCCCCCCCCCCCCCCCCGTGTGTCTGACACGATTCTCCCTGCTTCGAATGCCACCCGTTTATTGATCAAGTGGGCTCTGTGCACTCTATCCATTTCCAGGGGCCGAGGGAACGCCTCATCCCCCATCAACTTCTCCAGCATGTTCGTCGCATCCGATCCCTCACTGCCTTCAGGGAGGTCGACAATTCTCAGGATCTGCCTCCTGGACCTGTTCTCCAGGTCCTCTAACTTCTCCTGTTCTTTTCTGGAGGTTGTTCATCATCTCCAGCTTGGTCTCCAGCACGGTTAGGTATCCCTCGTCCTTCGACACCTTTTCTCCACCTCCTGGATCGCACGTCCGTGGGTTTCTTGATTCTGCACCACCTGATCAATCGGAGCCCTGATCAGGCCCAACGTGTCCTTAAGTTTGGCGAAGCAATCTTCAAAAAACTTCACCAGCTGCTCCGTCGACCACTGTGCCGTTTCCTTGCGGCCCTGCTTCTCCGCCATGTTGTCCCGTGTTGCCAGTTCTGCTTGCGTCTTCCTTGTAGAACTTTGTCTTCTCACGGCCACTTCTGGTCCAATACTCAATACACTGGAGGGAGATTTCGCCTCACCGTCTCACTCTTCACCGATTCATCCAATAAAATCCAGGGGAAAATGGGAGAAAAAGGCCCAAAAGTCCATCACAAGCGGGAGCTATCAAATGTGCGACCTACTCCTCCATGGCCGCCCCCAGGAGTCCAGTAACATTTTTAAAATATAAATTTAGAGTACCCAATTATTTTTTCCAATTAAGGGGCAATTTAGAGTGGCCAATCTACCTATCCTGCACAATTTTGGGTTGTGGGGTGAAACCCACGCAGACATGGGGAGAATGTGCAAACTCCACACAGATAGTGACCCAGGGCCGGGATTCGAACCCGGGTCCTCAGCGCCTTAGGCAGCAATGCTAACCACTGTGCCACCGTGCTGCCCAAAGTCCAGTAATATTACCTTATGGTACTAAGATTTCTCAGTCTACCGTTTTTACCATATACAAGTAGCAGCATAGAAAATGGGCTTTGTCTGGAATTGAATGCCATTTTTAATGTTTCAACTGGAACTTCTGTACCATCACCCACAAGACTGATTCATCACTGTGTGTCTTTCTCACCATGAAAGTCAACTCTTCTGAAAAAGTGGGTTATCCAGCATCACTTCACCCGCCGACCACTTGTGTAGGAATACATCACAGGACTTTGGTCTGGATTCCGGGCTCAGTAACTCTTTTCCCTGTGGTATTATCCCTGTTCATCTTTTTTATCTTTATACCTCTTTTAGTGTATGAGTGCACAGGCGGCAATGTAGCGATCCTCCTCCTGCGTTTTGATTGTCCATGTTTTGGAGTGTAAGTGTTAGGAAAACAAAGGTAGTTTATATTTGTTTTGGTAAACATTAGAAAGGTATAGTTTTAAGTGGGTTTAATTTAATGTCTCTGTGCCTGGAAGAATAAAACCTATAGTTAAATTCATGCTGGACAACGGTGGTTGTATGTTTGGGGGTTGGTTAAGTTCCAATTGTGCTTAGAGGGTTGTGGCATGAAAAATAAATAATAGCAGGGCCATTGCTCAGCAAAGGAGGCCTCCTTTCTTTGTTCCAAGTTTTATTAATAATAATAATAATAATAATCGCTTATTGTCACAAGTAGGCTTCAATGAAGTTATTGTGAAAAGCCCGTAGTCGCCACATATTCTGGCACCTGTTCGGAGAGGCCGGTACGGGAATTCAACCCGCGATGCTGCCATTGTTCTGCATTGCAAGCCAGCTATTTAGCACACTGTGCTAAACCAACCCCTTTGGAAGCCAGAGTTGGAACCAGGTCACTGAGAAACAGCTCTCAAATCTGCCAGGAAAAGTTAAGGCAGTTGCAAAAATGCAGACTTCCTAAGGAACAAGATTCAGTACAGATAACCAGGGAATTGGGGCAGAAAGAGTGTTTAAGATGGCTGGAGTTAAGTGGCCATAGAATAAGGTATTGTTTAGAAGAATTCAAGGAAGAGTAAACAAAGTGTTCTGTTTTAAAGAGACAATCGCAATAACTCAATTTAAAGTGGGTTAGCAGACTTCAGAGGTAGAGGAAATATTTAACTTCATTTTAATACAGTCTGGGAATCGAAAGTTCAAGAAATTGTGAGCAGTTTGCACAGTAGTCAAGATCAAAAAATCCTAAAGGGGTTGATGTAAAATCCTGGACTCATGCGGAGCGGAAGCTTTGTTTGAAAGTGTTCTTTGTAAAACCTGGTCTGGATTTCAGAATACGAATAAATAAAGGGAAAGCCTTATTATGAGAGAAGAATTTAAAGCGTGTTTTTGGGAGTGGAGTTTGGATACTCTCATGTGGCAATCATCTGGGAGGGATTCTGAGGAGAGATCATAGACACTAACTTGGGTTCAGAATTGAGCGTGTACTTGACCACACAGTCACCTTGTGTGCTTAAAAGGGACTTTTTGTGTTAATTAAGCCATTGTAGTGTAAGATGTACTTTGTAATCCATATTAAATTTTAAATTTGCATATATTTGTTAAACTAAGAGGGGAGTAAAGGAGGATTGCACAATTATCCAATTTTTCATGTTTAATAATTTTTTTTGTTGTGAAAACTAATTAGCAGTCCTGTGACTCTGTTCCTCCACATTTTATAAAAACAAGATAAAAGTTATGGTGGGATTCTCCGACCCGGCAATTCTCCGGACCGCGATGGGCCAAAGTCCTGCTGGTTCTTTGCCAGTCCCGCCGGCGTAGATGAGACTAGGTCCCTTACCGGCGGGACCTGGCGGCGGGGGGGGGGGGCTCCAGGGTCCTGCGGGGGACACGGGCCGATCTGGCCCCGAAGTGGTGCCCCCGCGGTGGCCTGGCCCACGATCGGGGCCCACCGATCTGCAGGCGGGCCTGTGCCGTGGGGGCACGCTTTTCCTACACGTTGGCCGTGTCAGCCTCCACGATGGCCGACGCTTAGGTGAACCCCCCACCCCCACGCATGCGCGGGGATGACACCAGCAGCTGATGACACTCCCGCGCATGCGCGGACTCGCGCCGGCCGGCGAAGTCCCTTCAGCCCCGGCTGGTGTGGCGCCAAAGGCCTTCCACGCCAGCCGGCGGGATGCAAACCACTCCGGCGCCGGCCTAGACCCTGAAGGTGAAGAGGATTCCGCACCTTTGGGGCGGGCCGACGCCGGAGTGGTTCACTCCGCCCCGCCGGGTATGGGAGAATCCCGCCCATGGTCTTTTGAACCAAGGATCCATTCTGGAATCTTTCTGTCCCTTTATAACATCAACTGAGATCGTAACGGTAAGCAAACTGCAGATAAGGTTATCCAGCAGCTATTCAGATTCAAATAAATGTTAAAAACTCTATCAATCTCAGTGACTCCCTCTGTTCTTGGATTGGAACAAATGGGGAATCAGATATTCACCAGTTTGACACTTTCCTATTATGTAGTTGGTTGTGTCAAGTGTCTTATGAACCAGATATCATTTGAAGAGATAAATGATTTTGGGTGTATGTACTCCCAAATGTGCACCTGCTACACTAAAGATCTTATTTAGTTTACAACACCTTGGCTTTAACTGGCTGGAATATATTGTGGTTGTACAACTTACTCATTCTTGGTGCTTTTCCATTGTGACACAAATGCTATTACACTGCAAGCCCAATTACTTTCAAAGGTATTTGCAGGACCATGGGACAAATTGGTAATTAATTCAGAGAACTGGCACAGGCATGAGGGCCAAATTGGCTGCTTCTTTTCTGTATTATTTCATGATTTCAGATGCCTGCACTTGAACAGTTAACCTTCCTTAAAAAAAATATTTATCACTTAGCTGCATTTAAGCCAGAGAAGGCCACACAAATTGAGTACATCACAGAAGTAAGATGATTAATAAGTTCAGGAAGCATGTTTAGGGACTGATGTGATTGTGTGGTTTGACTGGCACAGGCAGTATAGTGCCAAAAGGGCCAAGCTCTAAAATTAGGCAAGCGTACCCAGTCAACAGAAAGAGTTGCGAGTTAATATCAAAGAGAGACTGGCCTCTCCAGGCAGAAATTTATCACAATAGGCTTCCAAGCAGTTTAATCATTTAAAAGGTTTTGCTCAGAGATTTCAGGTCAAGACTTTCAGCAGCTCTATCATCTTTACCCCCCTCACCCCCACCCCAACATCAGAGCCTTGAAATCTCATATTTTTGAAAATATTAATGTGTTCAACCTAATTCTTTATTTCTACAGGTGAAATGGTTACTGTTTCAGTCAGGATGTGCACTATGCCAGTTACGTTTGGGCAGACTGACGTCAAGGGGGCATTTGCCTGACAGCCGTGGAGTTGGTCTTGCCAAGGCTATAATTATAATGTTAATATGGCCTTAATCCAAGCTGACACCAAAGCAAAGACTTCCAGAAATGAGATGTCTCGCTCCACTTCACTTTGCACCTTGTTACGCACTTTGCACTACATAGGGACATTTTCCTCAATGGGTGCCAGGCTGGTGTGCAGCACCTTTAAGGATATAGGGCACGATTTAACCAAAACATTCCTAAGTGACATTTTGGGCAAGATATTTTTCTTTAAGTATTTTCATTCCACAATTTCCAACAGCCCCACAAACCCCCTAACCTACCAAGATCCCCATTCCCTCCCAACAATCAGCAGTAACCAACTCCCCAAAATGCAAAATACACAAACCCCAACAATTGTAGAACCCCTCACTCGCCCCCTCAGTGCAAATTTCACTTTTTCGGGGTAAAAACTACAGCAGGTCCCCCCGCCAGTCAGGAGAAGCTGATCTCAAATCCAACAAGACCCGCTTGCGAGCAATCAGCGAGATGAAGGCTAAAACATCTGCCCCTGCACCCGCCTGAAGCTCCGGCCGGTCCAACACCCCAAATATGGCTTCTAGGGGACCAGGCTCCACTTCCACATGCAAAACTGAACACTGTCCTCCAAAACCTTTCCAGCTCTGGGAGGACCAAAACATATGCACGTGATTCGCAGGGCTCCTCACGGTTTGCTCACAAACATCCTCCACCCCCTCGAACAGCCGGCTCATCCTAGACTTTGTAAGGTGCACTATCTTCAGCTACATCAGTCTCTTCCTTACGTTGGCCTCTTGTGAGAATTAACGGCCTCGTCACGTTACCAAATCAGGCGCGAGGAGACAGTTCGAATACGCCCATAGTTTCCCTCTGTCTTTTTTTGCTCCTTCAATACTGGCATGGTAACTGCAATGTTGATGTGAAATAAGCAGCCTTCACATCAGCTCTACAATAACAACGGATCCTGAACTTCATTCTGTGAGAACGTAACTGCAGCTCTATTCATCTTTTTTCAAAACTCATCGCTTCTTGGGCTTTTGGCTAAGATCAAGCCCAAGATGATGTGCAATGCCTTTTTTTGTCAGCTTGGATCTTGATCCCTCTAGTGGAGACCATGAATTTAAATTGTTTTTTGGAGCAAGTGTCGTGGTTCCCCAGGACGACAATTTGTTTGTACCTATTCAAATATTAAAACACAGAGAGTCTGAGGAGCGATCTTCCAAGCAGTGAACTTTATTTTCCTTAGCATGAGAAAAACAAAGCTGAGATTGTCCGGAGCAATCTAAAAAAGCTTCAGGGCTTACCGCCTTTTATGTACATTTTAACTCCATGATTCAAACTCTTATCTTAATTTACAGCCCTCTTATCTTGCTTTCCTTACTTTGGCCACCACTGTTTATAGTGAGCCTCTATCTGTCTCAGTCAAGACTGGTCGTTTCTCTCTCTGCTTCGTCAACCATGGTAGCCATAAGTCAGTCCTTATCTCGTCTCTGTAAACTTTCCTGCTTGTGTCGTGGTTTTTGCTGACCAAGGCCGAATGTATACAAAAACAGGCTTCCTTCATTCCTGTCTTTTTATGGCCCTTATTTATGGCCAACCATTTTAGTTAAGCCCTGAGCCGTGTTCATTGTTTTCCCAAGTGACTGTTGTATTTTAAATGTTAGGTAAAGCTATACTCTTTTTCTGGGTCTTCTGCTTTAATCATATTAACTATACTTGATTACATTAGCTATACTTGATTACCTTAGGTCACACAAAGTTACCCTGGGTTACACACTCATCTCAATACTCACCTAAATCTACTTTATCATTTCACTAAAACCTATGATTCTAAACTTGGTACCTAACTCATACAATATCCAGTACAAATTCCCTTACACAAGCAATGAGATGGATTAAGGGTATGACCTGTCCACTCTGTGCATTGGCCTTGTAAATAAGGATGGGCTAAAAAAATGCTTTTAAATCTTTATTTAAAACTCAACCATTTGATCTACAGAAATCAATACTTAGATTTGCAGGTTGAAAATGTCAAGGCATGAAGTCAGGGTTTTATTGGTCTCAGGCATCTGGTCAGCTCTGGGTAGGCCATGAGGCTGAGAAAATGTCTGGAAACTTGAGCACCAGTGCTGGCTTCAGAGCTGCAGCTGCACTCCTGGCTGCTGTGATAGGGGCTGCGAAAGCATCTAGCCTACAGAGCATCCTGGGGAAATCAGGAATGGAAAAGAACCACAAATTCTTTGCCTACCTTCAGCAACAGGCTCTTCGGCTGGCAAGGTTGCAGGGCAAGCCATTGCAGCAGGGTGTAACAGGGATTCCTGTACTGAGGAGCAAGTCTCCCTAAAAATGAAACAGGAGGGTCATTGAAATACCAAAGTTGGGCCTGTGCCTCCTACTGCAGATGGAGGCCCAGTTCCATAACTAAGGGAAGCCCAAACATGCTATGGGGGAGCGTCGGTAGGGCAGAGGTTTGAGGTCCAGGGTCTCCACCTCTTCTTTTTCTGCCAGCCTAGGGAATCCCATTGGCACAGTGTAAACCGAAATCTACACTAATATATCTATCATCAAAGTAAAAAACAACACTTAAACCTGTAAAGGAGGAAGTAACTTATTTATACATTCACACAATACCTTTCAAGATCTCAAGTCATCCCATAAGATTTAATGTAAGAAAGGTTGCAGCTGATTAGTGTGCAGCAAGGTCTCACGATCAGCAGTGTAATAATGACTAAATAATCTGCTTCAGTGGTGTTGGTTATGGGGTAAATATTAAAATTTACAGTGCAGAAGGAGGCCATTCGGCCCATCGAGCCTGCACCGCCCCTTGGAAAGAGCACCCTACTTAAGCCCAAGTCTCTACCCTATTTAGCACGGTAGCATTGTGGATAGCACAATCGCTTCACAGCTCCAGGGTCCCAGGTTCGATTCTGGCTTGGGTCACTGTCTGTGCGGAGTCTGCACGTCCTCCCCGTGTGTGCGTGGGTTTCCTCCGGGTGCTCCGGTTTCCTCCCACAGTCCAAAGATGTGCAGGTTAGGTGGATTGGCCATGATAAATTGCCCTTAGTGTCCAAAATTGCCCTTAGTGTTGGGTGGGATTACTGGGTTATGGTTGACCTTGGGTGGGGTGCTCTTTCCAAGAGCTGGTGCAGACTCGATGGGCCGAATGGCCTCCTTCTGCACTGTAAATTCTGTGATAATCTATCTTCATAACCCAGTAACCCCACCAAACCTTACACTAAGGGCAATTTTGGACACTAAGGGCAATTTATCATGGCCAATCCACCTAACCTGAACATCTTTGGACTGTGGGAAGAAACTGAAGCACCTGGAGGAAACCCACACAGGGAGAATGTGCAGACTCCGCACAGTCAGTGACCCAAGCCAGGAATCGAATCTGGGACCCTGGCGCTGTGACGCAATAGTGACAATCACTGTGCTACCGTGCTGCCAATATTGGCCAGGACACCAGCAAGAATTCCCCTACTCTTCTTGAAATACAGCTATAGAATCTCACATCCACCCGAGAGAGTAGTCAGGGTTTAACTGAGTGCCATACCGTCTTATGGCAAATGGTGACAACTTACAAAAAATTAAAGCCATGGCCGTTCTGATGGGAACATCTTACTCATTTAAAAAGAATAACCTCTCTCACACTGTCCCGCTGCCGGTGGTCCCCAGCCTTCTGCTGCCTGACTGTCTATCTAGGTCTGTGCTCGGTTTTGCAAAAAGCCTCCCAAGCAAATCAATAAATTAAGAGTTCATCAAGATCAAGATGCAAAATATCCTGAATAAAAAAATTATAGAGAAGGTTCTGCACAGAAACAGTCCATACTCAATAGCAAAGTCTTCTTTCAATTGTATAGAACTTTGGTTAGGCCTTACCTGGAGTAGTGTGTGCCGTTTTGGTCCCCTTACATTAGAATAGGATATTATTGCCATAGAGGGAGTACAATGAAAGTTCACCAGACTTGTTCCTGGGACGGCAAGATTTTCCTCTGAAGAGAGATTGGGGAAACTGGACCTGCATTCTCTAGATTGAAGTGCATGATCAGCCATGATTGTATTCAAATACAGAGCAGGCTCGATGGGCTGAGTGGCCAGCTATGTTCCTTATTTGGACCAACTAGTTCATGTTTCTAAATGAGCCCCCTCCCATCCCACTTTATCTAATATAAGCATATCCTTCTATTCTTTTCCCCCAACGTGTTTATGTAGCTTCCTTGTGAATCCATCTATATTATTTACCTCAAACACAGCCTGCGGTAGTGAGTTCTAGATACTAACCACTCTCTGAGTAAACAAACTCATCTGAATTCTTAATGATAAGAAATTCAGAGCAATTCATGGTTTTCTTTTCATTTTCATTCATCAACTGCTTTTCTCTGCCATCTCCTCACTGACATTTCCTTTCTCCTTACATTTCCCCATTTACTGTCACCATTACATTCTGCTCATCTCAATGCCTTGCTTTCTTCTCTCCTGCTGGTTTAGCACAGTGCTAAATAGTTGGCTTTTAAAGCAGACCAAGGCAGGCCAGCAGCGCCGGTTCAATTCCCGCACCAGCCTCAATTAACAGGCGACCACACAAGAATGTGGCGGCTTTTCACAGTAACTTAATTTGAAGCCTACTTGTGATAATAAGCGATTTTCATTTCATTTCCTCCCTTTGCCATATGTGCTCCCCACTTGCTTCCACTTCCGACCCAAGTCTAATGATGATTGTCCCAGGCATCCCTTCTCTTAACAGTCCACTGGAGGTGTCATTTCCAGGTCCCATATGCAGAGATGGCAATCAACAATGGGCATAGCAACTGATCCAAGCAATTTGGATTTATTGGATTTGTTTATTGTCACGTGTACCGAGGTACAGTGAAAAGTATTTTTCTGCAAGCAGCTCAACAGATCATTAGAAAAGGGAATTAAACAAAATTCAAGAAAATACATGAGAATACATAATAGGGCAACACAAGATATACAATGTAACTACAAAAGCATTGGCATCGGCTGAAGCAATGAGGTCAGTAAATAAGAGGGTCATTTAGGAGTCTGGTGACAGTGGGGAAGAAGCTGTTTTTGAGTCTTTTTGTTCGTGCGTGTTCTCAGACTTCTGTATCTCCTGCCCGATGGAAGAAGTTGGAAAAGTGAGTAAGCCGGGTGGGAGAGATCCTTGATTATGCTGCCCGCTTTCCCCCGGCAGCGGGAGGTGTAGATGGAATCAATGGATGGGAGGCAGGTTCGTGTGATGGACTGGGTGGTATTCACGACTCTCTGAAGTTCCTTGCGGTCCTGGGCCGAGCAGTTGCCATACCAGGCTGTGATGTAGCCCGATAGGATGCTTTCTATAGTGCATGGTTGGTAAGGGTTAATGTGGACATGCCGAATTTCCTTAGTTTCCTGTGGAAGTATAGGCGCTGTTGTGCTTTCTTGGTGATAGCGTCGACGTGAGTGGACCAGGATAGACTTTTGGTGATGTGCACCCCTAGGAATTTGAAACTGCTACCCATCTCCACCTCGTCTCCGTTGATGCTGACAGTGGTGTGTACAGTACTTTGCTTCCTGAAGTCGATGACCAGTTCTTTAGTTTTGCTGGCATTGAGGGAGAGATTGTTGTCATTACACCACTCCACTAGGTTCTCTATCTCCCTCCTGTATTCGGACTCGTCGTTATTCGAAATCCGGCCCACTATGGTCGTATCGTCAGCAAACTTGTAGATGGAGTTGGAACCAAGTTTTGCCACGCAGTCGTGTGTGTACAGGAAGTAGAGTAGGGGGCTAAGTACGCAGCCTTGCGGGGCACCGGTATTGAGGACTATTGTGGAGGAGGTGTTGGTGTTCATTCTTACTGACTGTGGTCTGTTGGTCAGAAAGTCAAGGATCCAGTTGCAGAGTGGAGAGCCAAGTCCTAGGTTTTGGAGCTTTGATATGAGCTTGGCTGGGATTATGGTGTTGAAAGCGGAGCTGAAGTCAATAAATAGGAGTCTGATGTAGGAGTCCTTGTTTTCGAGATGCTCTAGGGATGAGTGTAGGGCCAGGGAAATGGCGTCTGATGTGGACCGGTTGCGACGGTATGCGAATTGAAGTGGGTCAAGGCGTTCCGGGAGTATGGAGGTGATGCGCTTCATGATCAGCCTCTCGAAGCACTTCATTACAACTGACGTCAGGGCCACCGGGCGGTAGTCATTGAGGCATGTTGCCTGGTTCTTCTTTGGTACCGGTATGATGGTGGTCTTCTTGAAGCAGGTGGGGACCTCGGAGTGGAGTAGGGATAGGTTAAAGATGTCTGTGAATACCTCTGCCAGCTGGTATGTGCAGGCTCTGAGTGCACGACCAGGGATCCCGTCCGGGCCCAGCGCCTTCCGTGGGTTCACTTTCAGGAAGGCCGATCTGACTTCGGAAACTGTGATGGTCATTGGGCTGAGGAGCAAGATGGTTGTATTGTTCTGCTCATTTCTAATCACAGGTACAAACAATGTCCACAGAAATGTCTGACAAAGCTGACGTCTGTGCGGAATGCAGGTTATAGAATCATGAAAAGAATCTGCATTCCTTTAACATACGTCACAGCCTCAGAAGTCCCAAAGCACCCTATAGCCAATGAAGTGCAGACACCACTGCAACTAAGGAAACAGAACAGCCAATCTATGTACCGCAAGCTCCCACAAACAGCATAATCGGACAACAGGTATTAAGGAACCGACAGTTACTAAAACATCTTCCCGATGTATACTGTTCATCTGTCTAGATGCACAACTTAGACAGGGCCATTTCGGTGGTTTCCTTATTAAAACATACTTTAACATAGCTCATGCCCAAGCTACTTTCTGTGGAAAAAATGGACAAAGAATTTAAAACTAGAGTGGAACAACACATTAAGTTAGGAAAATACAAGAGCATAAGGAAAGCAGTCCAGTAGGATCAGTTTTGTATTGTTCAAACAAAAAAAACAGACATAAAAAGCCAAATGGGCTCTTTCTGTGTATAATCTTTGCATTAAGGTCCAAGGCTACAAAAGACATTGAGTGAAGGGCTATTTAATGTTAAAGTCTCTGATACAACACGCTCCTCAGCAACAACTTGTATTTTATAGCATGCAGAAATATGAAGGAAAAGAGATGGAAGAGAAATGAACAATAATACTGTATATAAAAGCAAATTACTGTGGATGCTGGAATCTGAAAACAAAACAGAAAATACTGGACAATTGACAGAGAGTCATACAGACTCGAAACATTAGCTCCCTTTTCTCTCCACAGATGCTGTCAGACCTGCTGATATTGTTCAGTATTTTCTGTTAATAACAATGTACAAGCGGCCGAGGAAGCTGAGTTGAAAAGAAGGGTTTTGAGAAGGCTTTTGAAGAAGGAATGGAGAGCCAGAGGAGTTTAGGGAGGGAGAGCTGGCTGACAGCTCTACACCAAAGGTGAGGCAAAGGGAAGAAGGATGCACAAAAGGCCAAGGTTGGAGAGGTAAAGAACGTGGAAAACATAAAGCTGGATGAGGTTACACATTTTAGGTGGAGCTCTGAAGATGATGGAACAGGGAACCAATGTGGCTCCACAAGGGCAGGTGGAATAGGGCACAAAGAATAGAACGTCTTGAACTATTTGGCATTCTAATCGGGTGAAGGGTGGGATGTTACTGTGGCAGACAGTGGGAAAATCTTACATTGAGACATCTTGGACTTGGACTTTACATCTTAATGATGGATGAGAATATGGTTGCTAAGCTCAGCTGTGGGGTGAACAAGATACCAATGTGTTGTATTTTTCAACCTAGGGCAGCACGGTAGCACATGTGGCTAGCACTGTGGCTTCACAGCGCCAGGGTCCCAGGTTTGATTCACTGCTGGGTCACTGTCTGTGCAGACTCTGCACGTTCTCCCCGTGTCTGCGTGGGTTTCCTCCGGGTGCTCCGGTTTCCTCCCACAGTCCAAAGACATGATGTGGAGATTCTGCCGTTGGACTGGGGTGAGCACAATAAGAAGTCTTACAACACCAGGTTAAAGTCCAACAGGTTTGTTTCAAATCACGAGCTTTCGGAGCACTGCTCCTTCCTCAGGTGAATCTGTATTGGTATGTGGTGGTACAGTGGTTAGCACTGCTGCCTCACAGCGTCAGGGTCCCAGTTTCAATTCCCCGCTGGGTCACTGTCTGTGCGGAATCTGCACGTTCTCCCCATGTCTGCATGGGTTTCCTCTGGGTGCTCCAGTTTCCTCCAACAGCCCAAAGACATGCAGGTTAGGTGGATTGGCCATGATCAATTGCCCTTTGTGGCCAAAAAGGTTAGGAGGGGTTGTTGGGTTACAGGGATAGGGTGGAAGTGAGGGTTTAAGTGGGTCGGTGCAGACTCCATGGGCTGAATAGCCTCCTTCTGCATTGTATGTTTTATCTTCTAACCAGTGGTTAGCAAAGGGGTGGGTTAGAAATAAGGGAGTGAAACTGATAATGGGACCTGCAAGCTGTGATAGTGGTCTTCCCAATGTTAACTTAATGGAAACTTAATTCATCCATAGTTATGTAAAAGGGTATTCTGAAGGCATAGAAATGATCATGGTGTCGAGGTGCTGGATGGATGGTGCCAATATACATATGGAAATTAACCTGTGTCTGCAAATGCCGTCACTGATGGGCACTTATATGCGGAAGTAGAGCAAGCAAATGGTCCTTCGGAGCACTTTAGAAGAAAACAATGCAGGATTGGAAGAGGGATGGAAATACTGTTGAACGAATTGAAATGGTTTTCCATGAAGACAGTGCGACAAGCTGGACAGATGGTAAAAGAGATTGATACCATTAACCACATCAAATTTGTCAGGGAGTTGAAGAAGGAGTACTAAAGTCATCTTTGTTATTTTCCATATTGGGGATAGGCTATAAACGCTTAGTTTCAACAGCCTATGTCATAAACAAAGTAAAATGAAACAGACAAGAAAACATGCCACAGTAATGGCAGGAAGGAAGACTAAAAAAAGAGAACTGAAATGAGTAATAAGCAAAACTAGAAAATGACACTGCAAAAAAAAAGGAAGGCATGCAGAAAAAAAGCAAATTAAGCCAAAGAAATACAAGAAGTTAGCAAAAAGTAATGAGAACTGAAATGGGGAAGGAAGCAGTAAAATAAATGGGAATACAAAAGGTAGTTAGATGTTATCAAAAGTCTATGCCATTATTTTAGATCACAATCTGACAGGCTGCGAATGGTGAAACCCAAGGGCTGGTTTAGCACAGTGGGCTAAATAGCTGGCTTTTGAAGCAGACCAGGGCAGGCCAGCATTGCGTGTTCAATTCCTGTACCAGCCTCCCCGAACAGGTGCCGCAATGTGGCGACTAGGGGCTTTTCACAGTAACTTCATTTGAAGCATACTTGTGACAATAAGCGATTTTCATTTCATTTTCATCTCTTAGTATCTTTGCAAAGTGGGCAAGTCATTTTTTTACTTATTCTTTTACGGGATGTGGGCATCACTAGCTAAGCCAGATATTTTTTTGCTTCAGACCAGCAAGTGGCATTCCTCCGGTGACCTTTGTGTAGAAAATATCCCACGGCTTTTTTTGGTGGGAATCAAACAATAAATGAAGGTGGTCATTTTGGAGTGTGCGTTCTTCATATCCACTAAATAAATTCAGTTCCTCAGTGCAAAATATTGGGAAAAGGGACAGAAACCAGTTGCACTGGCTTTCCACCACTTTACAGAGCTTTCCTGTGGACCCCTTCAAGACAAGCATTTAAATTGGTTTAACGGGCCTTCAGATCATTTTCCTGCAGCTGCTCTGAGCAGGCACTGACTTGGAAGTCTGTCCAGTAGAAGCCGATAGTCAGCCTTGCGTCTGACAATAGGAGGAGCTGAGAGGAGCAGGCAGCATGTCATGGGGAAGCCAAGAATGGAAGCGAGCCACATCTTCCTCCTCTGCTGTCAGTTTCTGTCCTTGAAACCTTCTGCCGACTGATTTTGGATGAAATCTAGATGACCCCAAAGCCACTGGCTATTAATGCTTCAGGCGTAACAGGCTGGGTGTCTGCCCCAATGTTAGACCCAAAGTTCAGGTACACCCAAGCAAAGGAAAGAAAGACAATATTATCTTTGTGTTAACAAAGAAAGCCTTTCATTGATCTCAAATGCCCAAGCTTCTAGATAAGGGCAGCACGGTAGCATGGTGGTTAGCGTAAATGCTTCACAGCTCCAGGATCCCAGGTTCGGTTCCCGGCTGGGTCACTGTCTGTGCGGAGTCTGCACGTCCTCCCTGTGTCTGCGTGGGTTTTCTCCTGGTGCTCCGGTTTCCTCCCACAGTCCAAAGATGTGCGGGTTAGGTGGATTGGCCATGCTAAATTGCCCGTAGTGTCCTAAAAAGTAAGGTTAAGGGGTGGTTGTTTGGGTTACGGGTATAGGGTGGATACGTGGGTTTGAGTAGGGGGATCATTGCTCGGCACAACATCGAGGGCCGAAGGGCCTGTTCTGTGCTGTACTGTTCTATGTTCATAACAAGAATGCAATTTGCTATCAGACAGAACACCAAGGCACATCTGGAATTGAGTCGCAAGGACAGATAAAATACATTCTACCTCAGTACAACAAAAGCAGTGGTTAGTCCCCCTTGTCTAGAGACAAGGAAGTACAAGTCAAATAGATTAACAGTAGTGCAGACACTAATATAGAATACAGTTTCAACACCTAACTTTCGCAATTCTTCAGAAAAGTCAGTTGCTTACATTTGGCAACATTTCCATCTGCATATTGTAATATTTCGCAAACTTAAAGGACAAAATGGTTTAGCGCACTCCTCTAATTCTTTCCTTCCGTTGGAAGAATTACATTTTGTGGAATTCTTTAAAGTTAAAAGTGACTTGGTTTGGGCAATAAAAACAAAGATTGAATCAAAAATCTCATTATCTGAAACTTTAATATATAAAAGCAAAGACTATTTAGGGATAAAGTGTTTACTGAAGTCTCCAAAAAACCTAGGGCGTGATTGAATGGCCTCGTCATGTCTGACCCAGTGACTCGACGAAGCCATTAAATCGATATTGGCGACGCCTGTGCCTGGGAAACCTCGCCATGGTGCCGTTTAGCATTGCTCCACCCAAATGGGGGTCTCCCAGGCCATCGGAGGTCCCCAAATGTTCGGTCTTGGGGCAGGATAGTACCCAGGCACTCCTGCTAGCACCCGGGAAGCTTGGCGCTACCAGCCTGGCACCTTGGCATGCCATCCAGGCAGTGCCACCCAGGCATCCTGGCAGGACGCCCAGATGGCTCTGGCAGGCTGGCAGGGGCACTGCCAGGGTGCAGGCTGGCAGCGTCAAGGTGCCAGGTTGCCCGTGCCAGGGATCAGGTCCAGAGGTGCCCTGCCCTTAAGAGGTGGGGTGAGGGGGGTTCGAGAACCCCATAATAGATAGGTTGGGGCAGTGGGTGTCCAAGGGGTTCGTGAGATCTGGGTGGCATTGACAATCCTGCATTGCCGAGGAGACCAGTTTAATAGCACGGTTATTCTCACCACTGCAGGTCCCGAGAAAATCCCGCTGTACACTCCCATACGGGGCTTGTTTTTTGCACAATAAATCGCGACTGTGGAGTGGTTCAAGTTGCTCAACTTGTTCCCAGAAGCAAAATTTGAGTCATTTATTTTCAAGGAACTGGTCAGCGGGGAGGAAATAAAATTGCAATAAGCTCATGCAACATCTATTATACTGTCAAGAAAATTTATTGCTTCTCGCACAACCACTTTTGAAATGCAATCTGAATTGACAGGATGCTATTGCAAAATCCAGTGTGTCAGTTACACTTTGAGATATTAAACCGAAGATCATTCTAAGATCTTGTTGCGCAGTTTTCAAGATGAGCAAAGGAGCTATCACCATGTCCTGGCTAATATTTCTCCTTACATCAACGTCAAAAGTGCAAATTAGCTGGTCATTATTACATTGCTGTCAGTGGAATTTTGCTATGCACAAATTGGCTGCTGTGTTTCCCACACTTCAAAAGTACTTCACTGACCATGAAACTTTTTGTGCTGTCCTGAGGTCGATAAAAACACTTTCTAAATGCAAGCCTTTCTTTCTTTAAATGTGGAAAGGAAACTTATTAACCAGGTTCATAATCCATTTCCAATTGGGAAAAATTGAATTGGTCAACTCACCAATAAATTGTCACAGATTCCACTGGCTATTTTTCCTAGGGTATTGGCATCCAATGGTGCTATAACCATTAGATCTGCCCACCTCCTCAGATCTATGTGCAGGACAGGATCTGACCTTTGCTTCCACATCTAAAGAGAACAAAACATATTACAAATGACAGCAGTACTGTATGATAGATGCTATAGAACAAGATAAAGCTATGTGACATTCATTTTTACAATGGTCTTGCACAGAATGAGATCACAGCCAAGAAAAGACACATTGAGTATGAGGATCTGCACACTATAATTTGGGGCCCAGGAGATATACGAGTGAACTAGAACTGCATAGAAATTTCACGCTGCTGGCTCCATCTTGAATTAAAGTATTAGTGATGATATATAAGGGGGACTCATCTTTCATACCCATCAACATCTCTCTCAATTGAAAAGTAACAAACAGGAACCAAAATTATGAAAATAATTCTAATTATTCACATTTATGTGCAGGAAACTAGAATGGATAAAGAGGCACTCATTTGTCCATTTTTAATATTTTAAAGTCAGAGTTTAAGAAGTCTTTTGGCACCAGAGACAGCCATGGACCCCATAAGAAATCTTCTTCAGCCACTGTGTGAGCAGTTCTCATGGGGCTAACTAGATTGGCACTCAAACTTGTATACATTCAAGTCAATATGTGCAAAACGTGGTTACCTACACAAGTTCCATGTTAAATAAAAGCCCAAAATGTAGCCAAGATTGAAGTGGGAGGAAGAACAGGACCAGGCAGGCAATTTTTATTACCAACCCAATGCTCAACCCGTCCAGCAATGTGAACATTCAGGAACATAGATGAGGCGCTGCCCAACCTTTCGAGTTATTATTGGGCGGTCAATGTGTCAATGGTGCGTAATTGGGTGATGGAGGGGGGGGGGCATGGAAAAGGATGGAGATGGCGTCCTGTGGAGGCACGAGCCTGGGGGCCCTGGTAACGGCGCCGTTGCCGCTCCCTCCCACGAGGTATACCACGAGCCCGGTGGTGGCGGCGACCCTAAAAATATGGGGGCAGTGGAGGCGGCACAGGGGGGAAGTGTAGGGCTCGGTGAGGCTCCATTAAGGGGGAATCATCGGTTCGTCCCGGGGAACATCAACGGGGGATTTAGGGGGTGGTACAGGGTGGGCATTAGGAAGTTGGGGGACCTGTTTATGGGCGGGAGGTTTGCGATCCTGGGGGAATTGGAAGAGAAATTCGGGCTCCCCCCAGGGAACACGTTCAGGTACTTGCAGGTAAAGGCGTTTGCTAGGCGGCAGGTGGAGAGATTTCCTTTGCTGCCCTCGCGGGGGGAAAGGGACAGGGTGCTTTCGGGGGTGTGGGTCAGGGATGGGAAGGTGTCTGACATTTATAAGGTAATGCAGGACGGGGAGGAGGCGTCAGTGTTTGGGGAGTCCTGCGAACCATGCCCATATGTTCTGGGCATGCTCGGCACTGGAGGAATTTTGGAAGGGGGTTGCGAGGACGGTGTAGAGGGTGGTTGGATCCAGGGTCAAACCGGGCTGGGGACTCGCGATCTTTGGGGTTGCGGCGGAGCCGGGAGTGCAGGAGGCGAAAGAGGCCGGTGTTTTGGCCTTTGCGTCCCTAGTAGCCCGGCGGCGGATCTTGCTGCAGTGGAAGAATGCGAGGCCCCCAAGCGTGGAGACCTGGATCAGTGACATGGCGGGGTTTATCAAACTGGAAAGGGTCAAATTCACCCTGAAAGGATCAGTACAAGGATTCTATAAACGGTGGCAGCCTTTCTTGGACTTTCTGGCTCAGAGATAAGGAAATGGGTCAATAGCAGCAGCAACCCGGGGGGGTGTTATCTATTTGTTCAATTTAATATGTTGTTAATTTAATTTGTTGTTGGTCATTGGGGTTGGGGGGGGTGGGGGGGGGGGGGGGTTCGGTGTACGAGCTGTTACGGTTCTGAGGGTGTTATGACTGTTATTGTTAGAGACCGTGGCTATTTTCATTACTGTTTGTTGTTGTATAAATACAAAATTTTTCAATAAAAATTATTTTTTTTTAAAAAAGGAACATAGATGAGGAATGAATGTCACTCTCCATATACCACGGGCTAGTCAGCTGACCCACTGTGGATAAGGGAATTGTTACGAGTGTTCCTCAGCTTCAGTTGCTAGACAAGGTCTATTCTAATTTTTGACTGAACAAGGGACATTTCTGTGCTTCTTGCTTTTTTGCAGATTCCCTCGAGTGGATTTTTTGAAGGTTAGGCAACAGAAAAAAATCAACTTGAGGCAATATACTAAAATGACCAAGCTTTGTGAAGAAAGATGTTCATATTTTCTTTTACTTCACTGGGTAGTTTAATAAAATATGTACATTTGATCGCAGAGGGGAAACAATGGGAGAGGTTTTTCATTTCATTATTGATGCTCCTCATAATATAGAGACCTGGGGTGGGATTCTACCCCCCCCCCCTCTTCTTCTCCCCCCCCCCCTTCTCCCCCCCCCTCTTCTTCCTCCCCCCTCTTCTTCTTCCTTCCTCCCCCCCTCCTTCTTCCTCCCCCCTCTTTTCCCCCCTTCCTTCTTCCTTCCTCCCCCCTCTTCTTCCTTCCCCCTCTTCTTCTTCCTCCCCCCCCTCTTTTTCCCCCCTTCCTCTCTTCCCCCCCTCCTCTTCCTTCCCCCCCCCTCTTGCAAATACAATGGGGGATTGTCTGCGTGCTGTGTTTCTGGGGAGGGGGGGGGGAAGAGGAGCGCCATTGGCTGGCAGCTGGATCTTTTGGTCCCGCACTGTCCCATTGAATCCACCTCCCGCCGCCAGGAAACCTGTGGCGCGGGTTCACCGTCGGCGGGACCGAAATATCCGGCTGCCGTGTAACGGCCGGAAAGGAGTGTGAATAATTGCTTGAATTTCAAATTATCTTTCAACGTTGCCAGAGCACTGGTTTGGACACTCCATATGATGGCTAGTTTCCAACTTCAAGCCCTGTTGTCTTATAAGTTTAACTTCTTGAGAGCTCAACTTTGCTCAACAGTGCTACTGTATTGAACATATTACACCGAGGGCCCCATTGCTAGTATCATCTGAGATTTCAAATTATGACAAGGAACTACTTGAGAACATATAATAGGATTGTATTACATGCAGATTTCTATTCATATATTGACATAAGTATTTTTTTAAGATAAAATGTAATTGGAATAAAATAATGAGCTTTTTAAATAGAATACAGTTGGCTATACAGTGGAGGGGCTGTTCTGCTCATTTTCTTAACATAATTTCTTAAATAATGAATAAAGAATAATTACCTCCCACTCATCTGAGTCACTATATATTTTCGCAGGGACATCTTTGGAGTCATAAAAGTGCTTTGCATGCTCTGTGGTCACCACTATTACTTCAACCTTCAGAAAAGGAAGACAGTAAAAGAGAATTTATAAATGTGGTGTTGCATACCAATCGGAAAGAAAGGGCAGAAGAGAATTGTTTCTCGGATAAATAACAGGGTTTTCATTTCAAGAACAATGGCAGCAGATGTGACATCGCTCTGGCTGGTACAAGCAAACTTCTGCTTCATAAGTGGTTTTTCACAGGAAAACACACATTGACCATGTCATACGCATCTGAAACTTTAACTGTTTCTCTCTCCACAGATGCTGTCAGACCTGCTGAGTTTTTCCAGCATTTTCTGTTTTTATTACATATCTACTATGCTTCTAATTTACTTCACCTACGGTTAATCACATTCTCAATCACTAGCATGGAGTTGGGATTGACATACTTGGTCTCCATGTAACCGCAGTACCGTCAGAAACAGAAGTAAATTTACATTGTAAAAAAAATAAATGTTTCACTTCAGCAACAAGTGAAAGTTGCATAGGGGTTATGATACTGTTACTAATAATCCAGAGGCAAGGAACTAAACATCTAGTGACGTGAGTTCAAATCTCACTGAGGTAGTTGGGGAAATTTGAATTCAGTTCACTAAAACATAAATCTGGAACAAAAAGTTAGTGTTAGACATGATGATCATGAAACTACTAGATTGCTATAAAAATCCAACAAGTTGACTAATGTCCTCTAGGGAAACCAATCGGCCGTCCTTACCTGGTTTGGTCATCCGCACTTTGAAATAGTCTAACATGCCACTAGGTTGTCTCAATTATTTGATTTGATTTATTGTCACATGTGCCGAAGTACAGTGAAAAGTATTTTTCTGCAACCGAGGAACGTACACAGTACGTACATAGTAGAGGCAAGAATAATCAACAGGGATCAATGACAAATGGTACATCGACAAAACATTGATTGATTATAGTGGAACAAGGGGCCGAACAAAGCAAATACATGAGCAAGAGCAGCATAGGACGTCGCGAATAGAATTCTTACAGGGAACAGATCAGTCCAAGGGGGAGTCGTTGAGGAATCGTGTAGCTGTGGAGAAGAAGCTGTTCCTACGTCTGGATGTGCAAGTCTTCAGACTTCTGTACCTTCTGCCTGATGGAAGGGTCAGGAAGAAGGCAATCCCTGGGTGGGAGAGGTCTCTGATAATGCTGTCTGCCTTCCTGAGGCAGCAAGAGGTGTAGAAAAAAAGAGGTACAGAATCAATATGGGGGTGGCAAGTTTGTGTGATGCATTGGGCTGAGTTCACCACAGTCTGCAGTTTCTTGCGATCTTGGACTGAGCAGTTTCCATACCAAGCTGTGATGCATTCGGATAGGATGCGCTCTATCGCAATTAGGGGTGGCTAATAAATGTTGAGCTTGCCAGAAGCATCCAGACCCCATAAATGAATAAAACCAACATAACCCTTTATGAGCCATAGTCAGCTGAAGACAATTTAAATAGCTAGAGATCACAAATTTTATTTTTGAAGTGCAGTCACTGTTTATGAAAGCAAAATTAGGTAGATGATTCACGCAAAGTAAGTTAGCATACACACAGAATGGATTATTGAGCAAATAAGATTTCTGATTGTGTTGGCTGAGGGAGGCATGTTGACCAGGACATCAGAAGTCTTCTTTGAATGAGATATTTTAAATCCAATTGAGAAAGTCATTGTGACTGTGATTGCACTTGAAAGGGTGCAGGGGATAGACTCACAGGATGTAGCTGGGCTGGAGAATTTCAGTCATGAAGAGAGTCTGGATAGGTGGAGTTGTTCTCCTTAGAACAGAGAAGTCTGAGGACCTAACTGAGGTGTACAAAATTATGAAGGACATAGGTAGGGTAGATAGGAAGAAACTTTTCCCTTAGTTGAGGGGTGGATTTAGAGGGGATTTGAGGAAAAACTTTTCACCTTGAGGGTGATGGGAATTTGGAACTCACTGCCTGAAAGGGTGGTAGAGGTGGGAACATTTAAGAAGCCACAGCATGCAAGGCTACAGACTAAGTGCCAGAAAATGGGATTAAAATAAATAGTTGCTTGATGGCTGGAACAGACATGATGGGCAGAAGGGCCACTTTCTGTGCTGCAAAATTCTATGGCTCTATAAAGGAAATGGCATTTAAGGGGAAAAACAGCAAAATTCTTATGTGCAACACTCCATTAAGCATGTCACAAGAATGCAAGGTGGCATGGGAAGATGAATATATTCCCCAAGAAATATTGCCAGAGTCGAACGTGCACAATAACCAAATTCATCTTTGTGTGGGGAAAAGAAAATCACCTTGAGGTTCATCAGTTAGTCTGCATACAATACATGATTCTTTAAGGTTCATTTTTCCAATGTAAAAGTAGTCCATGCTATAAATAAAAAGTTGTATTAAATTTCTGGATCTGAGGTAGCTGAATAAAACGAGAAAGTAACTGCTTTCTCATAGACCATAGCCTTCCTCCCCCTGCCACACAGTCTTTTTCCCACAGCTATTATCTTACTGATCTCCAGGTGTCATGAAACGTTACGAGAGTTTTTCTTTAACACCACTGCATTGAAAAAAACACTTCCATTTTATAACTGATCGCAGCTCAAGCACATTTCTAATTTTACTGTAACTGTAAGAAATTTGCCACATGCAAAGGGCCTTTCCTACACTTCACAACACTTGCCCAATGGCTTTTTCGGAACGTGTGTTAAATTATGTCATTTTTAATTATTTAGATACAATTGTCTCGGGATCAGCCTGTGCCTCAATCGTGGAGTTGGGGAAGGGATGGGATTAACGATGGGAAAGAAAGTGTTTCACTCACAGGAAGGATCATCTAATCGGTCGATATAAGTCTATTAATTCTCCAACTGACACTATAAATGAAGTAACGTGAGGATGGAGATGTTTTGGTCTCAGTTTTGGTCTCCTTACTTGAGAAAGGACGTACTGGCGCTGGAGGGTGTGCAGAGGAGATTCACTAGGTTAATCCCAGAGCTGAAGGGGTTGGATTATGAGGAGAGGTTGAGTACACTGGGACTGTACTCGTTGGAATTTAGAAGGATGAGGGGGGATCTTATAGAAACATTTAAAATTATGAAGGGAATAGATAGGATAGATGCGGGCAGGTTGTTTCCACTGGCGGGTGAAAGCAGAACTAGGGGACGTAGCCTCAAAATAAGGGGAAGTAGATTTAGGACTGAGTTTAGGAGGAACTTCTTCACCCAAAGGGTTGTGAATCTATGGAATTCCTTGCCCAGTGAAGCAGTTGAGGCTCCTTCATTACATGTTTTTAAGGTAAAGATAGATAGTTTTTTGAAGAATAAAGGGATTAAGGGTTATGGTGTTCGGGCCGGAAAGTGGAGCTGAGTCCACAAAAGATCAGCCATGATCTAATTGAATGGCGGAGCAGGCTCGAGGGGTCAGATGGCCTACTCCTGCTCCTAGTTCTTATGTTGGCCAACTAAAGGCAAGAGTGTGGGGGTGGGCAGCGGGAGGTCATGTAATGACAGCTGCAGGAATGCGCCCAAGCAAACTTCGCAACCCTAGCCCTATTCCAGAAGTTTAAACTTACAAAATATGACGAGCACAGTACTGATGAATTTTCACCTTATCAAAAAGTGGGGCTCCTTGAACACGATAGAAAATAAAGTTCCAATCTCACTCTTCCTGTTTCCCAGTGTATATTGAACATCTTATTTAAACAGCGTGGGAGACTTCCTTGCAAATGCTTCCCTGAACCAAAATCAGGTCAACTGTTCGTTCACCTCATTGCTGTGGGTAAGGGTTGCTTTTGAGCTGAGGTGAAAAAAAGGGTAGAATTTTCATCAGTCTTTCAAACCCAGTCAGTCTTCCTGTAACTGTATAGGTTTGAAATTAAAGAGGAAAACAGTAAGATCATCTGTGAAAGGTGGAGAAAAAAGCCTGACAGGAAAATTACATCAGCTGCTAGGCTATGATTTGGTTAAAAATACTCGTTTGATTTACCATAGTTGTTGAAATCAAAAGAGTGCCCTATTATTTTAAACTGCAGTGTCAAAAAACTTATAAAAATGCATCAGTAAAGTTCAAAGAAACAGTCTTCATGTGCATATATTGCAAAGAGGAATTTAATGGCTTCATCCAATTGTAAGGATGCAAAAATTCTAATTTGAACATAAAGCACATAACAGAGTGACTGCTACAAATTCTAACACATTTTACCCTATAAATCATACAGCACAGGAGGCCATTCGGCTTACTGTGCTTACGCTAGCTCCTTGAAAGGCCTATCAATTGGTCTCACACCCCTACCTTTTCCCCATAGTATACATTTTCACTTCATGTTTATTCAATTACCTGTCAAAAGTTATTATTGCATCTGTTTCCAGTGCTCTTTCAGATGATATATTCCAGATCACAACTCTCTGCACAGTAAAATTCTCATCTCTGGTTCTTTTGCCAGTCACCTTAAATCTGTGTCCTCCGGTTGTCAACTATTTTTTAAAAAATTTCATTCATATGGGCATTATTGGCTAGGATGGCATTTATTGTCCATCTTTAAGGCAGTGATAAGCTGCCTTCTTGGACCACTGCAGCCCATGTGCCAAGTTCATTCCTTTTTCAGAGGGCATTCAAGAGTCAACCACACTGCTGAGGATCTGGAGTCACTTGTAGGCCAGACCAGGCAGGATATTAATCAACGAGATAGGTTTTTAATAACCATCGTTGAATTGTTCATCGTTAGATAATCGACATCGACAGACTTCTAATCCCAGATTTCTCTTGATCTGCCATGGTGGAATTTAAACCAGGTCCCAGAGCATTACCGTGTCTCTGGATTACTAGTCCAGCGACAATAACACTACGCCACCACCTTTTCTATTCTGTTACTGGAAACAGCATCTCCTTACTTAGTTAGTCTATCAAAGCCTTCAAAATTTTGAGCACCTCTGTTAAATTTCCCATTACCTTCTGTTCCCTCAGGAAAATAACTTCTCTTGTCTCCATGCAACTGAAGTCCCTCATCCCTGTAACTATTCTAATCAATATCTGCATTCCCTTCAAAGTCTTGACATCTAAGGTGGGTGCCCAAAGCTGAAGAGAATACGCCAGATGGGACCGAATATCAGTGATTTATAAAGATTGAGCTATCTTGCTTTTGTACCCCATCCCTCTGTTTATTGAGCTAAGAATTCCATACATTAACAGCCTTATTAACTTGTCATGTGTCTGATTTGGTTAGTCATGAAACAACTAGTTCAGAGATGATTAAAAGGCATCAGATTTTTTTTTCTTCAATTCAGTTGTTTCAATATTTTCCTGGAATAATTGCTTTAAGAAGGCATGGGGAACACAATATGGACCTTATATGGATCATGAGACAAATCAACTTCATACTCCCAGAACACCTTGATCCACTGCAATTTGCATACCACCACAACCGGTCCACAGCAGACGCTAGCTCCCTGGCCCTACACTTATCCCTGGAGCATTTCGACAACAAGGACTCCGAAGTAGGACTCCTATTCATTCACTACACCTTCAACACCATAATCCCAGCCAAGCTCATATCAAAACTCCAAAACCGAGGACTTGGCGCCTCCCTCTGCAACTGGATCTTCAACTTCCTGATCCATAGACTACAATAAGTAAGAATGAACAACACCTCCTCCACCATAGTCCTCAATACCGGGGTCCCGCAAGGCTTCTTCCCCGCTGTTACCAGACTCCTGAATGACCTTCTTATGGACTGAACTGATCTCTCCACGCATCTTCTCTACTGAGCAGTACTACACGCCGTATGCTTCACCCGATGTCTGTTAATTTACTTTGTGTATTTATTGTATGTCCTATGTTTTTCACGTATGGAACGATCTGTCTGGGCGCAGAACAATACTTTTCACTGTACCTCCGTACACGTGACAATAAATCCAAATCCAAACTAAAGATGGACTATAAATGCTGGCTAGTCTGCCGTTTGTGGGAATTTGCTGCACTTGCGACATTCAATAGTGAATATACTACTAAAGTACTCCCTAACTGTTATGCGCTTCGGGACATTGAAGTTGTGAAAGATGCCAGATAAATGCAAATCTTTCTTCCTTTCTTATAGAGATGCTGTTAGGGGTGGAGTTGCAAATCCAACTGTAATTAAACTAAAATAGGAACAGAACAGATGTGTAATAGTAATCTGTATCCGGCCAGGGGTTGAGTTCTCTGAACTGGATTTCTAACCACATGGGTGGAAGTTCATTAGGCAGATGAAACCAGAGAGTTGCCTGCCAGATATGGGGACATTCCTCCCCAAAAAAACCTAAGATTTTAAAATTATTGGCATAATACATCTTTAGATGTGCAAACACATTTGTTCGGCTGGTTAGACTTTCCAAAGAGGGACAGTATGTACAAATAAGCCTACATTCTATTTGATAAATGGTCCACTGAAGTTGGGAGTATCTCACAGGAGAGGCAGCAGCAAAGGTGGACCCTCTCCCCCTTGAGGTTTAAAAACAGGGAGAAATGGGTGGCAGCCACCAGCTGGAGACAGATTGGATGGCATTCATTTGTCAACCTTTCTCTTAAGTCACAATCAACCAAAAGGATGGGCAGGAGAACCATAATCTTAAGCAGATGTCTTCCACTATGCACACATCTGGTTTTAATTTTCTTCTTTGGGAAAATAATTGCACTGAGAGAGAAAAGGTCCCCAGAGGGCACTTAAGGACATTGAATAAGAGTCAGTGCTTTGAGGGGAATGAAAGACCCAAATTAAATTTTCTTTCAAAGTCCTTGTGATAAAGTTATGTTACTGAATGAGTTTGGTTTTTTATGTCAATAAAAAATGTTGTTTATTCCAAATGTATTAAGAACAGCAACTTACATTGAGATAGCATTATGGTTAAAAAAAAACATGAGTGTCATCAAATATGACTTGATGCTGAGCTACAGATTTTGGGAAAGGTGATCAGAGAGATAGGTTCTCGGCAATGTCTTGAAGCAGAAAAGAGAAGTGCAAATAATTAGGTCGGGACTGCTGAAGGCAAACCCACCAACAAGTGCTGATAATTGGGGGTGCTCAAGATGCCAATGTTGAAAAGAAATTAGCTACCATTCATATTTTTTCTTTTTCTATTAGACAAAGAGATTTTTAAAAAGCAGATTTCAAAGCAGATTTAATGCGAAACGTAGTTAACTACAGAATATGTATCATCTGTTTGTATATAGCACCCTCTAGTGATCTTTCTGTTCATTTCCTCGCTGGAAAAAAGACAGAATCACAGAGCAGGTCAGTCCTGGGCTCAGGGACAATGCACGATGCCATGGAGTTGTCAGTGTCACCTATCTCCTCCAGACCTTCATCCACTTCCAGGTGGCAGGCCGACACAAGCCCCATCATTGAACAGTCCTCATTGCAATGTACACAAGAGGGTTGCGATCCATGATAATAACTGCATTTATCTCCAAGGTAAAGAAAATGAAAGACTTGCATTTCGATAGTGCCTTTCACAATCTCAGGACTTCCCTGAGCACTTTTTAAAAATAAATTTAGAGTACCCAATTATTTTTTCCAATTAAGGGACAATTTAGAGTGGCCAATCTACCTACCCTGCACATCTTTGGGTTGTGGGGGTGAAACCCACGCAGACACGGGGAGAATGTGCAAACTCTACACGGTGGCCCGGGGCCGGGATTCGAACCCGGGTCCTCAGCGCCGTAGACAGCAATGCTAACCACTGTGCCACCGTGCTGCCCCCCCCCCCCCCGAGCACTTTTTGAAGTTTAGTCACTGCTATATTGTAGGAAATGTGGCACTTGATTTTGCACACAGCAAGCTCCCACAAGCAGATAATGGCTAGATTTAGTAATGTCGGTTAGAAGATAAATATTGGTTAGAATACTCGGAAGAACTCGCCTGCTTTGTCTAAAAATAGCACCATTGGATCTTTTATGTCTGCGTGGGCAGAAGAGGCCTTAGTTTAACGTCTCATCTGAAAGACAGAACTTCGACAGTGCAGTATTTCCTCAAGCAGCATCACCCTCGATTTTGTGCTCAGCTCCTTGAAATGGAACCCACAACTTTCTGCCTCAATGACGGGAGTGCTCAAAAGTGAGTCCTGGTTGACACTATAATCACGTTGTTCAAGTCCTGAGATATGTGAAAACACCATGCATATGAAAAGCAATAGATAGTAGCAGTAATCATACAAGTCTCCAAAGATACTTTAGTAACTTGAGGAAGCCAGCAGAAGTGGAACAAGTATTGATTGAACTATGTATAATACTCTGCCCACTCTGGAACTCCCCCAATCCAGTCCTTGTTGGGACAGCCAACAGCTCCTGGCCCTGTTTGGACTGGCTTTTACATGGAGATCTTTAACAAGCTCCAGCTGGGTGGCCTCCGTCCCCTGGGAAGCTCATACTCCACGGGTCGCATAGGGAGATCGGCAATGGTTTCCTCATGGGGGTTATGACTGATACAAAGAAGCATCTTTTCTTTGCTCCAATAAATTTTGAAAAGAGTGGAAGATTGCCAAATCCTACTCGCCTGACGAAGAAAACCAGATAAACTAATAAATTCTGATTCTTACAAGTCTCTGAATCCCATAAGACAGCATGAACCATTTAAATTGAATAAGCTAATTAGGGACTGTCAGCATGGAACTGTAAAAGGCAAGGAATGATTGACAAATTTAATTGAATTTTTTCAGCAAATCAGACTCTTAAGAGGTTATTTGGTTCTTTGAAAGACTGTCCATTTAGAATCCGAGAATAAAATCATAGAATTCCTAGTGCAGAAAGAGACCATTGAGTCTGCACCAACCCTGCAAAAGCCCACCCAACTTAAACCCAATCCACTGCCCTATCCTCGTAACCCCACCTAACGTTTGGACACTTAGGGGCAATTTAGCATGGCCACTCCACCTAACCTGCACATCTTGGGACCATGGGAAGAAACCGAAGCGTCCAGAGGAAACCCACGCAGACATGTGGAGAATGTGCAAACTCCCGTCACCGAGGTTGGAATCAAACCCGGGTCCCTGGCGCTGTGAGGCATCAGTGCTAACCACTGTGTCGCCCCACTTCCTTGTTCTTTCCCCATAGCCTTGCAATGTTCTTCTTGTAAAGTTCCAGGTGAGCCACCATACGGAAGCGATGACTGTAAGCGGATGACACTTGGACCGGGGTATTTATGTCCCATGGGGCCCTTGGCTTAAGGGTGTGATTTTGTCCCCTCATCTGGGGAGACATTCAGGTGAGGCCACAGGGACTCTGATGCTCCTGACCTCGTGACCTCCAGTCTGGTTACAACACTTCCCTTCAAGTATTTACCATATATACACACACACACACACACACGAGTAATGGTCGATCTTGTGTAAAAGTCACCCTCCCCTCCGACCTTTGGCTAAAAGTAAATACATTTTTCATATATCTCGCATATAAGAGAACCCCTGACTTTTAGCCAGGAAATCCAAATGTTTACAACCTGCTCACCATTGATGTCAAACTCTCCCCAGTGCAAACTCACACAATGAATAGCACACCACTGAGGTTCAGCTCCTCATATCTGTGCAACATCAAAATGCGGTCTCAAGGTTATCACCTCACTGGTGTGCGCTGCGGTCCTTTGTGATGCTTTTGGGGCAGGATTGGCAGAAAAGTCTCTGATCTTGCAACTCTGCAAAAGCGAGACAATGGGAGAGTGTGGATTACAACACCTCGAAATTAAAACTCATGTAAAAATCGACTCCTAATTTTAGACTAAAAATGTAGTCTTAGAAACTCGGCTTTTACACAAGTCTATTGTAATGTAGGAATGGAATATAGCCCTATTGATGTAGAGGTGACTAGGAGACAAAACGTCATGATAATGGTTCTTTTCCAGATTGGTAGATGTGGGCAGTGATGAATCCATAAGACATAGAAGCAAAATTAGGCCATTCGGCCCATTGAGTCTGCTCTGCCATTCAATCATGGCTGATATTTTTCTCATCCTCCATTCTCCTGCCTTCTCCCCATAACCCCTGATCCCCTTATTAATCAAGAACCTATCTATCTGTCTCAAAGACACTCAGTGATTTGGCCTCCACAGTCTTCTGCAGCCAAGAGTTCCACAGATTCACCACCCTCTGGCTGAAGAAATTCCTCCTCATCGCTGTTTTAAAGGAGCGTCCCATCAGTCTGAGATTGTGTCCTCTGGTTCTAGTTTTTCCTACAAGTGGAAACATCCTCTCCACGTCCACTCTATCCAGGCCTCGCAGTGTCCTGTAAGTTTCAATAAGATCCCCCCTCATCCTTCTAAACTCCAATGAGTAGAGTCCTCAACCGACAAGCTGTTCATTCCAGGGATCATTCTTGTGAACCTCCTTTGGACCCTTTCCAAGGCCAGCCCTCTTTCCTTAGATACGGAGCCAAAGACTGCTCACAATACTCCAAATAGGGTCTGACCAGAGCCTTATACAGCCTCAGAAGTACATCCCCCTTGTATTCTAGCCCTCTTGACATGAATGCTAACATTGCATTTGCCTTCCTAACTGCTGACTGAATCTGCACGCAACCTTAAGAGAATCGTGAACAAGGATTCACAAGTCCCTTTGTGCTACTGATTTCCTGAGCGTTGCCCCATTAAAAAAAGTCTATGCAAAATCCCTCCTTCCAAAGTGCATAACCTCACACTCCACATTGTATTTCATCTGCCACTTTATTGCCCACTCTCCTAACCTGTCCAAGTCCTTCGGCAGCCCCCTTGCTTCCTCAATACTACCTGTCCCTCTACAGATCTTTGTATCATCTGCAAACTTAGCAACAGTGCCTTCAGTTCCTTCTTCCAGATCATTAATATATATTAATGTATAATGCGTATCCGCGCTGACACTTCGATTTGAACCGAGGCAGGAGGAACATGACACTGGAACCTGGTGACTATATCAGATTACAGGGCACGGCAGGCTGAGGAAGAGCGAGCAAGACTGCAGGGGACAGAAGTGAGTGAATTGGACAGATAGGCGGCAAACAGAGTTAAATGCAAATAAATAGGATGCAGTTCCTATTGACAGAAAAATACCAAACTGAAATACAATCTCAAACAGGTTAATTGTGGGTAGAAAAGTAAACTTGAGGGAAAACTATCAAGTTTGTATCCATTTGGCATGCGTGCAAGGTCTTTATGAGTGAGAAGCACACTTAAAAATATTTGAGCCGCATTTCACTGCAGTATCAAGGGAGTGCCAAATTGTCACAGGTGCAGTTTTGTTCAGATAACCTTAAATCAAGGTCCCATCCTCCCTGTTGCTCCTCTGACAGTGCAGCACACCCTCAGTCCTGACCCTCTGACAGTGTGGCACTCACTCAGTACTGACCGTCTGACAGTGCGGCACTCCCTCAGTACTGACCCTCTGACAGTGCGGCACTCCCTCAGTACTGACCCTCTGACAGTGCAACGCTCCCTCAGTACTGACCCTCTGACAGTGCAGCGCTCCCTCAGTACTGACCCTCTGACAGTGCGGCACTCCCTCAGTACTGACCCTCTGACAGTGCGGCACTCCCTCAGTACTGACCCTCTGACAGGTCAGCACTCCCTCAGTACTGACCCTCTGACAGTGCAGCGCTCCCTCAGTACGGACCCTCTGCCAGTGCGGCGCTCCCTCAGTACAGTAGTCCCCCGTTATACTGCGCTCCGCAATACCGCGGTTCGCGATATACCGCGGGGGGGCTTATGGACCCCAACTGTCAGTTGTGTCAATTTCAGCGGCCGGCTCACTTTGATCCGGAGAAGGAAGCTGCTCTCATTGAAACAATCAGCCGGCCGCTGAAATTGACACTGCCGGCTGCTCTCTCTCTCTCCAATCAGAAACATTAAAACTTAAAAGTTGGATTGGAGGGAGAGAGCAGCCGGCAGTGTCAATTTCAGCGGCCGGCTGATTATTTCACTGAGAGCAGCTTCCCTCTCCGGATCAAAGTGAGCCGGCCGCTGAAATTTTAATTGGATCCACGATGGGGGTTTTAAATTTATTTAAAAATCTATGCTAGCGCTTCCCATTGTGAGTCTACGGGGGTCTGACCTCTCCCCCCGACCCCCGTAGACTCACAATGGGAAGCGCTAGCATAGATTTTTAAATAAATTTAAAACCCCCATCATGGATATCCGCGGCTCGGATACAACGCGGGTTGGGGTCTTGGACCCCAACACCCGCGTTATAAAGGGGGACTACTGTACTGACCCTCTGACAGTGCGGCGCTCCCTCAGGACTGACCCTCTGACAGTGCAGGGCTCCCTCAGCACTGACCCTCTAACAGTGCGGCACTCCCTCAGTACTGACCCTCTGACAGTGCAGCACTCCCTCAATACTGACCCTCTGACAGTGCGGCACTCCCTCAGTACTGACCCTCTGACAGTGCGGCACTCCCTCTGTACTGACCCTCTGACAGTGCGGCGCTCCCTCAGTACTGACCCTCTGACAGTGCAGCACTCCCTCAGTACTGACCCTCTGACAGTGCAGCACTTCCTCAGTACTGACCCTCTGACAGTGCAGCACTCCCTCAGTACTGACCCTCTGACAGTGCGGCGCTCCCTCAGTACTGACCCTCTTACAATACGGCACTCCCTCAGTACTGACCCTCTGACAGTGCAGCACTCCCTCAGTACTGACCCTCTGACAGTGCAGCACTCCCTCAGTACTGACCCTCTGACAGTGCAGCGCTCCCTCAGCACTGACCCACCTGCGCCAGGCCGCCAATAGCCGCCGCCAGCTGCGGCAGTTTAACGGCCGCCACGCTCCCGCTGGCCGCCAGCAGCACGCGCCGCATGTCCGCCCGGCTCCAACCATTCACCCCGCACCCGCTCACTGACATGGTGAGAGCCGGTGGGGGGGAGGCTGCATCCCTGACCCAGCACCCTCTCACACTCCCCATCGCCTCCACTCCATTCTTGGCTCAATCCCTATGTTTATTAAATGTATAGCCAATCAGTTCAAACTCCCATCGCAGTGAGGGCGACTGAGACTCATTCCTTTGAATCAGTAAGACTGAGACCACCCTCCCCTTTCGCAATTGGTATGGACGTCCCATGGCCCCCCGGGACATGTAGTCCCAAGGCCCGCCGGCGGTGACTACAACACCCGGGATGCACCGCGCGGCGCGACGGAGGAGTCACGTGGGAAGCCTGTCGTCTTCCCTTCCTCTTCCCCTCCCCGTCACCCGGCTTCACAAAAGAGTTGAAGCAGTTGTGCGAAACAGGGCAGGGTGGAGTGCGCGGATTTCTTCCTTTGGGTGTGGCCGGGGGGGGGGAAGAGTCATCGTCTCTCCTGTCAGGATGGTGCCGGTAGCCTCTGCCACCTCCGCCCCCGCGGCGGGTCAGGGAAGGTTGGGCAATGGCGCTCCCCTCTATCCCAGCGTGCATTGCGCCTTGTGAAAGCCCTCTATTAAAATGACTGGGCAGCTGTCTCATTGGAGAGGCTTTGACTGGGCCTGTGGAAGCCAAGGTGCTGCTGCCCACACAACAACACAAGCAACTCAAATCACACAGGCTCTGTGCAAAGATAGGGGGAGGGAGGGGAATGAAAATGAAATCAAGAGTAATTGAGAACAGAAAATGCTGGATAAACTCAGCTCGTCGAGCAACATCTGTGGAGAGAGAAACAGCTAACGTTTCGAGTCCGCAAACCCCTTCTACAGAAGTGAAAAGGGATAGTATACATGATGAATTGTATACCGGTGTAGCAGACTGGAAAGCCAGTGAAAGGTTGGAGCTAAGGAGAGATTGGCAAAGATGTCACAGACATGAGACGAAGGGGCTGTTAATCTAATCTTATCATCTGTATTAGTGTCACAAGTAGGCTTACATTAACACTGCGATAAAGTTACTGTGAAAATCCCCTAGTCACCACATTCCGGCACCTGTTCGGGTACACTGAGGGAGAATTCAGAACATCCAATTCACCTAACAAGCACGTCTTGTGGGAGGGAACCGGAGCACCCGGAGGAAACCCACGCAGATATGGGGAGAACGTGCAAACTCCACACAGACAGTGACCCAAGCTGTAATTCGAACCCTTTGTTGAATGTATACCTTTTTTTTTACAGACGGGTGGTAAGTGGAGAAATCAGGGCAGTAAATTAGAAATGAAAGACATGACCATTGTAAATAAGGAAACGTGACCACAGGGACTAGGGTCAAATATGTTGTGACAACCTGTAAATTATATAGTTTCAATTGTTGTTTTGCTTTTTTTCTCTGCTTGTGTTACGTTTGATATTGTGTTAAAACTCCAATAAAAATAATTTAAAAGTAAGAAATTAAGGACAGAATATATATATCATAGAAGAATCCTTAGAGTGCAGGAGGAGGCCACTCAGCGCATCGAGAATGCACCAACCCACCAACCTTGGTGGGCAGCAGGGTAGCATGGTGGTTAGCATAAATGCTTCACAGCTCCAGGGTCCCAGGTTCGATTCCCGGCTGGGTCACTGTCTGTGTGGAGTCTGCACGTCCTCCCCCTGTGTGCGTGGGTTTCCTCCGGGTGCTCCGGTTTCCTCCCACAACCCAAAGATGTGCGGGTTAGGTGGATTGGCCATGCTAAATTGCCCGTAGTGTCCTAATAAAAGTAAGGTTAAGGGGGGGGGGTTGTTGGGTTACGGGTATAGGGTGGATACGTGGGTTGAGTAGGGTGATCATGGCTCGGCACAACATTGAGGGCCGAAGGGCCTGTTCTGTGCTGTACTGTTCTATGTTCTATGTTCTATAGTGGTTAGCACAATTGCTTCACATGTCCCAGGTTCGATTCCCGGCTTGGGTCACTGTGCGGAGTCTGCACGTTCTCCCCTTGTGTGCATGGGTTTGCTCCGGTTTCCTCCCACAGCCCAAAGATTACATAGAATTTACAGTGCAGAAGGAGGCCATTCGGCCCATCGAGTCTGCACCGGCTCTTGGAAAGAGCACCCTACCCCCTACCCAAGGTCAACACCTCCACCCTATCCCCATAACTCAGTAACCCCACCCAACACTACGGGCAATTTTGGACACTAAGGGCAATTTACCATGGCCAATCCACCTAACCCGCACATCTTTGGACTGTGGGAGGAAACCGGAGCACCCGGAGGAAACCCATTAGGTGGATTGGCCATAATAAATTGCCCTTAGTGTCTAAAATTGCTCTTAGTGTTGGGTTACTGGGTTATCGGGATAGGGTGGAGGTGTGGGCTTGGGTAGGGTGCTCTTTCAAAGAGCCGGTGCAGACTCGATGGGCCGAATGGCCTCCTTCTGCACTGTAAATTCTATGAATGAGGACCCTACCTCGGCCCCCCTCCCTCCCTTCTATCCTCATAACCCCACCTAACCTTTTGGGCACCAAGGGGCAATTTATCATGGCAATTCCACCTAACCTGCACATCTTTGGACTGTGGGAGGAAACCAGAGCACCCGGAGGAAACCCACGCAGACACGGGGAGAATGTGCAAATTCCACACAGACAGTCGCCCGAGGTTAGAATTCAATCTGGGTACCTGGTGCTGTGAGGCAGCAGTGCTAACCACTGTGCCACTGTGCTGCACTCGAGTGATTACCCCATGAGTGATGACTCTGACCTATAGATACAGTTTATGTTAAAACAAACTTTAAATTTTTTTTTTTTTTTTTTTTTTTTTTTTTTTTTTTTTTTAAAATTTAGATTACCCAATTATTTTTTCCAATTAAGGGGCAATTTAGCGTGGCCAATCCACCTACTCTGCACATTTTTGGGTTGTGGGGGCGAAACCCACGCAGACACGGGGAGAATGTGCAAACTCCACACGGACAGTGACCCAGAGCCGGGATCGAACCTGGGACCTCAGCGCCGTGAGGCGGTTGTGCTAACCACTAGGCCACCGTGCTGCCCTCCAAACTTTAAATTTAAACACAGAACTAACCCCATTAACATCAACTAAAATATATTTACAATTATCAGTTAAACAGTTCTTAAACACAAGGGAAAACTTAAACTTACTATCTATACATACTACTAACTCCAATTAAGCAACCCAGTACAGTTCAAATGCCACTTATCAATAAAGTTAACAGAACAGGTTTACTTTTTTTACCTATCCAGACTTTAGGAAAGAGTGAGGCCCGTTCAGGAACAACCTGAAAATCCTTCATCTTCCCAGATTCTTCTGCTCAACCTGACAGCATTTGGCAAAACTGTTGTTCAACTTAAAAACTTCGAGCAGACTGCAAAACTATAGGCATACCTGGCTCCTCCCATTAATTACATAATCTGTATCCCACTATGATGTTCCATCACCTGCTTAGCTTGGGCTAGATACAGACCTTCATAAATTATCTACTCTCCAGGGAATCTCCAGCAATCATAACAATGATTCGTAAGCCATCTCTCTGTTAACAGGTAAATGCTTCAAATTAATAATTGCCTCGCCTTTTATGACCTATTAATTGCAGCTTTAGGAGACGCACAGACTGGAGCCGTTAACCTAGTATGATGAATGTAAGAATTTCAGATGCATTATAGTTTTTTGTGCAGTAAGGGTTAAAAGTCTCAGCTAATTGTGAGCTGGAAGAAGCTGTGACAAGAAATCAAACAGTTTGCTTTCAGCAGTTCAGTTAAAAGATATGTCTGTAGACAGAAGAGCAGTGTGGTTGGAAAGGTGAACAAACCCGAAACAGATTCTTAAAAAGATAGAACATAGAACATAGAACAGTACAGCACAGAACAGGCCCTTCGGCCCTCAATGTTGTGCCGAGCCATGATCACCCTACTCAAACCCACATATCCACCCTATACCCGTAACCCAACAACCCCCCCCCCCCCCTTAACCTTACTTTTATTAGGACACTACGGGCAATTTAGCATGGCCAATCCACCTAACCCGCACATCTTTGGACTGTGGGAGGAAACCGGAGCACCCGGAGGAAACCCACGCACACAGGGGGAGGACGTGCAGACTCCACACAGACAGTGACCCAGCCGGGAATCGAACCTGGGACCCTGGAGCTGTGAAGTATTTATGCTAACCACCATGCTACCCTGCTGCCCCTAATGTAGCCAGAGTTTCTGCATGGTTCTGACAGGAGTCATATTTGTTTTTTAAATCAGTATCAAAAGATCTTTATTTCTCAAAGAACACCTCTGTATACCTTTGTTCCAATGGTAGCTAAAGTGAATTGAGAGCTGAGGTTTACACTTAAGGGTAAATGTAAACTATTTTCTCATGTGACGTTAAAGATATTTTAATCCTGTGTTAGTAACAAAGTTTGTTTTAATATGCCATATCCCTATTTATTTGTGCATTCACTCCTGGAGTGAGGTATCCTTTCCTCCATGTCTTACAAAATTAAAATAAAATATTGAGGTTTCTGTCCAGTATCCTCGCCTCTGTTGGGGTGTGGTCTGCAATCGTAATTCTAGGCTCTTTAATAATATTACTGCAACTAATAAGAAAAACCTTACTGCAAGAGATATAAAATGCAATACATATACACCAATTTCTTACATTCATCACAGTAGGAGAATAACAAATATGTAGCAATTGGAAGAAACCAGGCTTGGGTATACGCAGCTTATACGTTGTTGAAGGAATGACAGACACAATAATGTCAGAAGTCCCATAAGCTCAAGGTACTGGGGAAGCATGTGCTAAACTAGGAGGCATATGTATTAAGGGATGATTCCAGCCCAGTGAACAGAGGATAGGAATCATAGACGGGATGATAGCCTGGAAACTCAGAAAGAACAAGAGAGAACATTAGAAGGACACAGTTTCAGCTCAACATTTCTGAATTTGTAATGAAATCGACACTGATATATCATCCCCAAATCCACCACCCACTAGGGGCTGGTTTAGCACACTGGGCTAAAAATCGCTGGCTTTTAAAGCAGACCAAGACAGGCCAGCAGCACGGTTCAATTCCCGTACCAGCCTCCCCGAACAGGTGCTGGAATGTGGCGACTAGGGGCTTTTCACAGTAACTTTATTTGAAGCCTACTTGTGACAAAATGCGAATTTGCATTTCATTTCACAAGGTCAGTATAAATAACTTCAGCTCTGTATTTGACTCAGTTCCTTTCCACTCTCAGGATTCGCAGGAACATTTCCAGGCGTTGTGGGTGACGTCAGTCTGTGAGAACAATCGTTGACGTGCCCAAACGCTGGCTCCCATCAAATCTGCATCTCGCCCATCTGTTCAAGCACAGGGACTTCGTTCGGCTCGGTGACGAGCAAGGGTTTTGAATTTGCCTTATTTTACCTTTCCCCCCTCTCCTGAAGTTGCTGACTCAGACTGTGGAGCATAGAAGCCGGTGGACACTCCCAGTGCTTGTCCCATCATTAGGAGCACTGCAACAAGGCCTCAGGCCTGCCCTGCCATTCAATTAGGCGTTCGCGTATCTACATCGTCACCCCATTTGCTCTGCGTTTATTCCTTTTCCCTTAATACCCTCATCGAACAATTTTTTAAAAAGCTATTGATCACAGCCTTTCTCATACATCTTATTACTATATGTGGCTCCGTTATCAAATTTTCTTTGATAACCCACTTGCGAGCAACAACAACAATAATTCATATAGCACATTCAATGCACCAATGCACTTCACCCAAGTACTGTCAAAAGAAACTTGACTCTTAGCCACATTGAAGATATCAGCTAATCGGCAAAGTTTAAAAACAAAATTTAGAGTACCCGATTAATTTTTCCAATTAAAGGGCAATTTAGCGTGGCCAATCCACCTACCCTGCACATCTTTGGGTTGTGGGGGCGAAACCCATACAAACACGGGGAGAATATGCAAACTCCACACAGGCAGTGACCCAGAGCCGGGATCGAACCTGGGACCTCGGCGCCGTGAGGCTGCTGTGCTAACCACTGCGCCCCCGTGCTGTCCCCTAATCGGGCAAAGTTGACACCTCGTGACATTGAAATATTAGGACTGCTGGTCAAAAGCTCACTCAAACTAGGGCAACAGGGTGGCGCAGTGGGTTAGCCCTGCTCCCTCAGGGCGACGAGGTCCCATTCAATCCTATCCCTGGGTCACTGTCCGTGTGGAGTTTGCACATTCTCCCCGTGTTTGTGTGCATTTCGCCCCCACAACCCAAAAGATGTGCAGGCTAGGTGGATTGGCCACGCTAAACTGCCCCCTAATTGGAAAAAATGAATTGGGTACACTAAATTTTTTTTTAAAAGCTCAGTCAGAGAGAGAGAGAAGGAAGGTGATTTAAGAGCTTGGGGCCAAGGCAGCTGAAGCACTGCTGAAGTGGAGTAAATGACGCTGGGGGTGCACACGTGATCAGAATGGAGAGATCTCTGGTGTTTGTAGGGCTGGAGGAGGTTACAGAGATAGGGAGGCTGTGATCCTGGACGGCTTTGAACACGAGGGTGGGAATTTAAAGTTTGAGGTGATGCTGGGTCGGGAGGCACAAAAGGCCCAAGAGGACAGGAAGGTGATGAGTGAATGGGATTTTGTGCATGTTGGCATACAGGCAGCAACATTTTTGGATGCCCTGAAGTCTTTGGAGGGTTTAAGATGAGAGGCAAGCCAGGAGAGTATTTGAGTCCAAAAATAAGATCTTCTAGTCTGCATTCTTTGTTGAATCTAAATCATGTTTTCTATTGGCAGTGTATGACTTGCTCATTAGCAGCACTAACAGAACAGTTCCAAATCCTCCCTCACCATGCAAGCCAAGTTTGGGAGGATTGTATTTATAATTGTGCAGCTGGGTATTTTCCCAAGTTCAATGGAAGTTCACACACCCACTATTGCATTCGCTGATACGAGGCTAGAGATGGTGCCGAGTGATGAGCGAGCAGCAGAGAAATAGACCATTCAGCCCAACTGTTCTATGCCGGTGTTTATCCTCCTCCCTTACCCTTCTTCACTCCGCCCAATCAGCAAAACCTCCTTAACTTTCTCCCTCATTGCCTCGCCAGCTCCCCCTTCAATGCATCTATGCCATTAACTTCAACTCCTCCCTGAGGTGGCAAGTTCCACAGTGTAACCCCGGAAAACCCTGTCAAAATCCTCAAGGCTTCTATCAGCTCACTCCCTCAATCTTCTCTTTTCCAGAGAAAATAATCCCTGTCTACTCAATGGTGTAGAGGTATTCGTCATAATATACACCAGTATATCATGATGCAGACACACACTGATGGACACACACAGGGACCAATCAACATGTACAAACACCGCAGCCAATCACCAGTTAGAATACCCACACTATAAAGGCAGAGGGCACCACGGTTCCCGCTCATTCTGGGTGCTGCCTCTGAGTGTAACAGGAACTCATCCAGCCCAGCACAAACTCACACCACGTGCCGAGAGAATCAACTGGTTCGGACAAGGCTTAGGTCTCCAGTTTAAGTTAGCATCATTTAGACCCACAGTCATCGTGTGTTAGTTAGTTAGAAGTAGTTAATAAAATTGAGTTGAACCTTCATCTGTGTTGGAAGTGTCTGTTCATCTCTCAAATCTACACTAGCTAACACTTCAGTATCGTCACTAGACTAGTAATCCAGAGACCCAGGATAATGACCTGGGTTCAAATCTCACAATGGCAGGTGATGGAATTTAAACTCAATGAAAAATAAAATCTGGAATTAAAACGTCTAATGGCTGAAACCATTGTAAAATAACATCCAGTTCACTAATGTCCTTTAGGGAAGGAAATCTCCCGTCCTTACCCGGTCTGACCTACATGTGACTCCAGACCCACAGCAATGTGGTTGACTCTTAACTGTCCCCTCAAGGGCAATGAGGGTTGGCCAGTAAATGTTGGCCCAGCCTGCGACACCCATTGCCAATGAAAAAAATATCTTTCTTGATAGCTGTCAGATTTGGGATCATTCAGTGCCTGCAAATAATTTTTTTAATGTGGGAACCAGATATGTGTGCTGCATTTTAAGTATGGTCTAACCATGATTCTATACATATCAGCAATAATAACTTGTATAATATAGTGCCTTCAATGTAATAAAATTACCCCAGGGTGTTTCACAGTGGCAATATGAAGCAAAGGGCGGGATTCGTAGGCCACGACCAGTGACTGGAAATTCCTGCCCGTCGCGGTCAAGGAATCCAGCCCAAAATGTTACAGCAAGTCTCAGGGGAGTTAAGGTAGACGAGAGCTTGTTCAAGGACGGTGGGGACTGGTGGTGCAATGTGAGGGGAAGACGCGCACGATGTGGTCCCACTGGAAACTTGACCTTTTTACCCTTTTTTCCCAACGCCACGGGTCTTTAACTTCTCGGGAAAATCCTGGAATTTGGCTGGGTAGAGCTCTCTCATTTCCGCGATGCCTAAAGCAGGCAAAGCTAGAAAAGAATTGGCCCGAATACCGTCGACAGACTCTGAAGCCTCTTGGGGGATCTACTGGAGGTAAGATGGCGGAGGCAGCTCCCTCTCCAGGCACTTCACTAATGGCCGAATTACTCACCAAATATTTGGCGACCGAGCTTGAAAAATATCAGCTAAGCTTGTCTGCGGATGTCAAAACATCAATTGAGGAGATCTTGGCCCCTATTCGTTTAGTCCACCAGCAAGACCGTTGAAGCTTATGGAGCCACAATCAAGGGCATGGAGACTGACCACATTGACAGGATCATCTCCTTGGAGACCGACCTTGCTTCTGTGATCAAGGTAACAGAACATTAACAGCTAAACTGACCAACCTGGAGAACAGATCCAGAAGACAGAACGTTATTTGTGGGAGTGACCAGAGGGGATTGAAGGTCACACCCCAATTCAGTATTTCTCAGACCTACTTCCATACCCACCCCTCCAGAATTGGACTAGGCCCACTGTTCATTCAACCTAAGCCGGGAGATCCTCCTCGTCCGGTGACCGCAAGATTTCACGGTTTTAAAGAGGTCCTCGCTGGGCAAGAGAGCACGGGTATTTTATGTGTGAAGGACGCTCTATTAGGCTGCACCAGGACATGAGGGCAGACCTGGTTAAGAAAAGAGCCGCATTTAATCGAGTGAAATCCACCCTGTCCAAGAGTGGAATCAAGTTCGGGGTGATTTATCCAGCTTGCCTTCGAGTAACATTCCGAGAAAAAGACAATTTTTCTGACTGGCCGGGGGATACTGACTCTTTTGTCCAGAAGCCCGATTTGCGTTCTGTTTAATCTGTTATATGGCTCGATGTATGGGCACTTTGTATTTAGTTTATTTTCATGCCTGTTGTTTGGGTGTACCCTTAATGTTCTTCGTTAAATAGGGGAGATTTCTGCTGTTCATTCCTTATATTAACCTATTCTTTCCTTTCTCTTTTTGTTATTATTTGGCGTGACGTTTAGTCACTAGCGTGGTGTTGTAAATTAAATGAGCTTTAATTCTCCAGTTGGGAGTTTCCCTGCTAACAAGGTGTGTTAGTTAACGGGAGTGGTATTAAAGGGTCTTCCACAGCACATGATAAAAGTTTTAAAAATTAACTTAGGGTTTGGTTTTGTTATTTGCAGGTTTTAGGTTAAGTTATTGTTTGCCACCGTTCCATTTGCTTTTGGGTGTGGTTATGCTAGACTGCGATGGCGCCTTTGTGTGGGGGAGGGGGTGGGGTGACCTTTAACCTTAGTTTGAGTTTGCTGACGGTGTCTGCTGGTCTCTCTTTGTCGAGTCACCTGACTTGGCTCGCTGGCCACCTTGGGTGGATCTGCTTGCTTTGTCTTATCTGTGACTCTTGTTTAATATCTCCCATCGGGAATGGCTGGCTCCGGTTTGAGGGGTGGGGGAGATCTCCCATCCAACCTATGACCTGGAATGTTCGGGGTTTGAATGGCCCCGTAAAACGGTCAAGAACCTAAACTCTGGTGGTATTTTTACAGGAAACCCATTTACGTATTAAGGGTCAGAACAGGCTAAGCAAAGGATGGGTTGTGCAAGTTTTTCATTCTAGTTTTAATAGTTGGGCCGGGGCACAGTGATTTTAATTATTAAAAGACTCCAATTGAAAAATGAAATGAAAATCGCTTATTGTCACGAGTAGGCTTCAACTGAAGTTACTGTGAAAAGCCCCTAGTCGCCACATTCCGGTGCCTGTTCGGGGAGGCCTCATCCCAGAGTGTGGCTTACCCCAATAGTCGAGATGCAAGCGTTCGCGTCTCCCTGTCGAACACCCAGTAGTCCTGGACAATGTTCATGTCCCTAACAGGGATGAACAACTCTGTTGGCTTCCCACCCCAACCTTGACTCACACCACTTTATTTCAGGAGGTGATCTGAACTGTGTTCTGCTCCCTACATTGGATCGCACTGAACCCAAATCTTTGGTACCGTCTGGGGTGGCCAGGGCCTTGCCTGCCTTCATGGCCCAAATGAGGGGGCGCGAGAGGGGGGGGGGAAAGAGGGTAGAACCCTGCCATTTCTTTGCACCCAAATGACACGGATTTTTTTCTCATGATCACCATGAACTCTCGCATTGACTTTTTCGTTTTAGATAGAGCTCTCATCCAATTGGTAGTGGCAGCTGAATGGTTCAGCAATTGTAATCTCTGACCCCGACCCACACTTTGTTGATCTTTTGCTGGCGTCTGACCCCACCCAGCGCCCACCCTGGAATTTGAATACTACTTCGCTGGCCGCTAAAAATTTTTGCGAGCGCCTGTCTACCTCTATTGACAACTACATCAAATTAAATAGAATCATAGAAATATAGGGCGGGATTCATCATTGCCCGACGCCGATATCGTAATCAGCGATCGGGGGGAGAATCCCTTCCGACGCCCAAACCGGGGGGGGGGCGGCGGTTTGACCCGTTTTCTATCCTCCGCCCCTCCAAAATGATGTCATCGTGCTTCGCGCCGAACGCCATTGGAATGGCATTAGCGCATCACCTGAAGGCCCTCCCCCGATGGGCCAAGTTCCCGACCCCGCTGTTGGTGTGGGGTCTCAGGGGTTGTGAAATCGGCGTGGTGGCCGCGGACTGTGTTGGGGGGAGGGGGGGGGGCGTCTAACCGGCGTGGGCTTCCGCCAGGGCTGGGGGGACTGGTGGGGGATGGCCAGGGGGTGGCCGTGGGCTGCCCAGGGGACCAGTATTTGGCAGGTCAGGTACACGCCGGTGCCATGTTTTACAGCGCAAACCCTGCAGGCGGTAGCCGTGCGCACGTGCAGCCGCAGACCCGGCCATTGTCCAGCCGTTTTTGTCGTGGGAGCCGGGGGTTTTATCCAATGTGGCTGCTAGTCCCTCGTCGCCACATTCCGGTGCCTATTCGGGTACACAGAGGGAGAAATCAGAATGCTCAAATTACCGAACAGCACGTCTTTCGGGACTTGTGGGAGGAAACCGGAGCATCTGGACGAAACCCACGCAGACACCAGACACGGGAAGAATATGCAGACTCCGTACTGACAGTCACCCCAAACCGGCGCGGCGAGATTAACGGTTGGCCGCTGGGAGAATCGCGGCTTGCCGTTTGTAACGGGCGAGTGGCGATTCTCCGGCCCGGATGGGCTGAGATGTGTGGATGAAAGGGACAGTCTGGCTGAGGGAACATGGAATTCCACACCTGAAGAGGTGGCAAGACCCATTTCAAACGGAGACACTTGAAAGGATGGAAAATGCACAAGGCTGGATTTAACCTGTGTTTGTGAAGACAATGGAGACTTGTTTTCTACATGTCAAACATCCAGAAACCCATCTTCTGTTGATATATATCCCAAAATGTAAAGTAGTCCTGAGGCAAAAGCCAAATAAACTGTTGATGCAAGACATGCTTACGTCCCCCTCCCCGGGATGCACAGAGAAAATGGGTTAAAAACTGTCAGAAGAGCAGTGTTTTGGCAGCCAGACTACTCTTCAACCCCCTGCCGAGACAGGCAGGCAATCTCTTTCTTGTTGGAGTCAAGTTGTCTAGCTGATAGGCAGAAAGCAGGAGAAACTGGACAGCCTCTTCGGTTACCCTATCAAGTCATCTCTCCCTCTGGGAACAAGCCAGCAAGCGTCTCCAACAGCCGTATGAAATTTCTAAAGTCAACTCTACCAAAATCATCCAATTTAATGGTCACAATGTACCACCATCCACACTTCATGGTCAAGCCAAGGACTGATCTGCATATTTGGACCTTTCTTATTTATGATGCATGTGTGTTGGTCACATCAATTATTTTTCCTTGGGTTTTTAGTAGCCAGTAGATTTACTCCTTTGACTTAAGAAAACCTGGTTGATTTAGCTTCTTATAAAAATGTAAACATATTTGGATTGGGGAAAGGTATGCCGAATAAATAATTTTAAACAAACCTTTGTTATGAGAGAGTTGTATGAATAGGGGAGCCAGCTCATTCTTCCTCACCCAGTAATACGATGTCACAATGTATCTTTCCCTTTCACTTCAGTGATCCCAAACTTTTACATACTCCTCCCGGTCTGCTTCACAACGATACCGACCTTCAATTCACACTCCTCTTGACCTCTGCTTCACAGTAATCCTAGCCTGCTGTGCACTGTTCCCGGTCTGCTTCAGTGATCCCGGTCTGCTTCATGCTTTCCCTCACCCCCCCAGTCTTGTATGATGCTCATTTTATTTTTGTTACTCTACACTTTTGGGTTATGTTTCAGCCTATTCTTTGAAAACAGTTTGCCAAAGCCCAAGATTGTTTTTTTTTTCCATTTCCTATTTACAGGTTAGAATGTGTATCTCTTGAACTCCAATAATGAACAAAGAGTGCTTTTAGACTCCTTCAGCCTTCATGGGATAATCCTACTCTTCACAAGGCACAGTTGTAATGTAGCGCAACTAATTTTCACAAATTAAGGCCCCACAAACATCAATGAAACAAGTGACCGTATAATCTGTTTTTCAGGTGTCGGTTCAGAGATGAATATTGGCCAGAGTATCAAGGAGAACCTCCCTGCTCTTCTTTGAGAGAGCATCATGGGATTCTTTATGTGAAGCAGGTAAATTCTTGGTTCCACAGGCCATTTGACAGCTTCTCCCACAGTGCAGCACTCCCTTCACCACTGCACAGTCAGCCTAGGTTTTGTGTCCAAGTCTCTGGACGGGGATGAAAACCCACAAAAAACCGTCTCAGAAGAGGGAGTGCTGCCAACTGAGCGAAGAGGAAAGTTAGCCCACAGTGCTCAATCTCAAGCTTCTCGGATGGGTCACAAAGGTAGGCAGCATTATATTTCCACTCATCAGACACTGGGGAGGTGCTCTGAACACAGCAACCCAAGACTTTCTTCCCTTTAAGATGTCATGGATATGTGTAGGGATGGATCAAATCAGGAGACTAATTTTAACCATCGGATGGAGAGATTTGCTCATGCTTTTAGGCAATTGTGGCCATTACCGTGGCTACTGGGATATCAGATTTTTACTGAAATGTCAGTGTTTGTACAGACTGGTTACAAAATACTAATGTGAAACCTGAAAATCTATTCTCTATCTATTCCCAAAGGGGAGACACTCAAATGTCATGTCCGCAATGTTCTCCTGAACAAATCTCATGCACGTAACCTAGTGTTCAGTGTCATTCTTTATTTTTAAAAATCAGTGGGTCGACATACTGTACATGGAGTTAGATTAATGATTATAATAGCCGCAGGTAAATGTGCACTCATGCATTTACACACCCAAAATTATTTTGAAAGGAAAAAAAAACGTCACAACATTAAAGCTTTATTTTAGTGTCCAAACAAAACAGACGGAGGATCGGAGACCAGTAATTTATAAGGAAAAAGGAAAAACTAATAATAAATTGCTCCTTCAAGTTTGCATAGGATACTCCCATACAACGACGACAGAAACACAACATCGAGAACAGGGCCGACGACATGGCTTTCAGTGGAAGAGCTAGATATTTTAGCCTTAACCTCTACCATATCAGTGCAATAAGATAAGACATCATTTTGTTATATGTTCTGATATATCTGACACTAAAATTTGCAATATATACAAATTTGAAACAAATACCATTTGAATGACAGCTATTTAGCAGGTGTTCGGGGACAGAATGAAAGGAATCATGGAGTTAGTGAGTGCCGAATGATGAAGTATGTTATGAACGGGCACACCAGGAATAATAAACACTGCATGCATCCACAGATATTGGAATCACAGGGTGAGGGTGGGGAGGTGGGAAAAGAAATTCAAGCATCAATAAATAGCACTTTGAGCGCCCAAAGTACAGCCTAATCAATTTGAAATAATCAGAATTAAACTTGCAAAGCAATCTTCTTAATACTTTATTCTTTAGAAGAGATTGAATAAGGCAAAACATGCTTCACACAGTCATCTTATTCCTTCTTAGACAACAGGGAAGTTAGAACCTGTCCATTCAGACCAACAATCTCGAGAGTCCTTGACTGATACCCACACTATTTGATAATGATCTTCAGAAATCCAAAATTCTGTTGGTTCAAAATAAAATCAGTTATTCTTTTGAATGTGTACCAAATTTAATTATCACGACAGTCAACAGAAGCTTAGTGGTTTAAAATTAAAATATATATTTATGAGCATAAAGCATTTATGTTTTAGGGCAAGATTGCTCTCAAGCCATGAACTAGTCAGACCAGACATTTGCTGAATAGTTACAAGTACGGGTACTTTGTCAGTAACAAAAAGCTAACTTATATTTAAAGATTCATATGCCAAGCATGCCACGACTGTCTGGACCCCGTATTCGGGCCGACGGGCAAAATAACAGCCTGGAATGCATTGCAATGGGGATATATCGGGGACGGACACCTAAAACGATTAACAGAATTTGTACTTGCATTTACATCACAACTCATTGGAACCTAACTGGAATGGGCGAGAGCAGGTGATTAGGATTGACATGGCAATGGACAGATAAAGGTTCACCTTCACTGCGGATTTCTGCAATTCTGGATTACAAGCCAATTTATTTAGTTCTATTGGACAATAATTACGACGATAGAAAGAGGATTAAATATTGCTGCAAGAACAATTCTTTGGTTACTCTTGCACTATTTCATAAGGCTGTGGATTTTAAGAATGCTGCACTTCACCACTGATAGAAATCAGGAAGGAATTTCAGGCGCCACACAACGAATCGAGAAGCGAAGGCAATTTGTGTTTCCTAGATTTATCTACCTTTTTTGGATCGTCGTAATTAGCAACGAGAGAACTATGGACATGCACATTTGCACTGGAGCTCCACTTTTGATCACTCTGTTCAAGAAAAGTCTTGAATTTGGATAGCAACTGTATGATTTCGCCTCTCAAACATGTTTCTGTGATTTCAATATTCTCATCCCATCAGCAGCATTCTGGTGATCCGCCAGCTTCAATTCACCAAATTCCACCTCAAGATATGGAAGGCGACGTATTTGGAATGCCACAACTCAGGTCACAGGCTAAACTACGGGGCCTCCCCGGCGAGGCCTCGATTAGTCCCGTTTCCTGCACCGCACAGGAGCTCCACTCACCGGAACTACTCAGTGCAAGAGAAGATCGGGCCACCATTTTTAAAAGACAGCCCAATCTCCTGGCAACGACTGGCCGTGCCGCCTGTCGGGTGCCACACGGCCGGTACGTCGCACCCAACGTGTGCAGTTTGCTGTCTGAAATATTAAGCCCCATCGCCCCAAAAATGTGCAACAGAATTCCAGGTAAAATTATAAAGGAAATGCATATGCCAAATTTTACCAAGGTTTTAGTTGGTGTTCCTCTGACGCAAGTTCTTATCCTTATGATTATTTGTGGAATTGGTTTTCCTGTTTGAAATTAAATAAAAATATTCAGCAAGTTAACTGCTATTTATGCAACGTATTATATTCAACACAGACTACAATGCTCGATGTGAGATGATACAACTCAAAGAGTAAAAATAAATAAAGTTTAGAAAACAACGTCATTTAAATTCACCGATTAAAACTCACAAATTAGCATGGGGGGGGGGGGGGGAAATCAGCCTCCCAGGGTGCCCCCCCCCCCCAAATCACTGTTCCCCCCCCCCCCCCCCCCAAACCCCCTCCCGAGCGTGCCTCAATTCACTGGCATCCCCAGGCACGCCCTAATTCACTGTACCACCACCCCCAATTCACTGCCCCTCTTCCTCCTCCAATTCACTGGCTCCCTCCAGGGCATACCCCAAATCACTGCCCACCCTACATGCACTGCAATTCAACCGCCTAAAGTACACTTGGGTAACGTGATGGAACTGGGGAAATTTGCTGAGACTGGACAATCAGACTCATACATATCAGCGATACAATTCCCTACCACACCCAGGAAAGCAAACAGAGGGGCGCTGAGAACTGTAACAAGATACTTTTAATGTATATCTTATAACTACTGGTCATTTAAAACTAGCAGCATGAATTCAACTCGACACCCAAATATTTCAGATGATGGGAATAGGTACCCTCCCGCACTCATAACATTCCGTGTTGCACTAGAATTCCGGATCCAAAAACGGTAGTGGCTAACATTTATGCATATGTTAGCGTTGGCCATCAGACAGCATCAATGGGACTTGATGTGGACCAGGGCAGCCTCAGGTCAATAATGGATTTAAAAATCCATCTTAAATGATATTAAATATAGACAGACTGGTTGCAGCAGCTATGCTGATATTCAGAATTCTAACGGGAGATTGACTGGAGACACCAACAGAAGATATTGCAGAGTGAAGCAACGAGAACAGAGCAATGCTTCAAATGCACTGTCAGCTTTGGGCAATGAGCCACTGAATACAGTACAAGTGTAGAGAATTAATTGCTCACAATATGACAGGATTGCGTCGACACGAAGCACAGACAGACTAGGCTCTAAATGTACTTTTATTGTTCAAGATGTGAAAGGGAAACATTTCTTTCTTCCCCACGCAGCCAATTCATGCTAAAAAAAAAAACTTCTTCGATTCGATTTTCTGCAACCTTTTAGAAAAAAGGAAATCCTACAAGCATATGGGCAGGGAGAGACATGAGGAGCAAACACATTTTTTAGAATGTAAAGGTACAGTCTTGTAGGATTATTGCTTAAAAGGTGCTGCAGAAAAACATAAAGGGGGGGGGGGGGGGGGGGGGACCGGGGTTGAGTATGAGAAAAGGAATATCATTGCTGAAGGAACTCCTTGCAATAAGATTTAATTTACCTTAAATATCAAAAGAGCCAAGGGATTGAAGGCATGCATGACCAACAGTAACAGCTAACTTTAATCCTCAACAATTGAAACTGCATCAACAGTATAGGCACAGAACTTGGGACGCAAGGCACATTTGATCTATCATATGAAATCTAGAAAAACACTACACTAGAGCTCCTTGGAACCTTTGATTAAGTCTTGCTGAGGCTCGCATAAACAGTCAAGAGGACAGGCTTGCGATCTTGTAAAGGAGTCTGCAATGTTTGAATGTAATTAGTACCTACATCTCATCCAGATATTCTTTGGTTCCTGAACTACCATTGGAGATAAAGAATATACGAGAATATCACATGTCACCACAAATGGCCAAGAAGAAGATGATGACAACTCTACATAAATTCCAACAGCAAGAAAAGTATGAAAAACACTGCATAATTTTGGGTCGCATAGTTTGGATATAAACCCAGTTTGGATTGATGGAGAAAGGAACCATTCATTCTTTGGGAAATTAGGCTGAGCAATTGCCATGGTGCAAAAGGAGGCCATTCAGCCCACTGAGTCTGCATCTACCACCAAACGAGAATCCCACCCAAGCCTAGTTCCCCCCACCCTATCCCCGTAACCCCACCTAACCTTCAACAGAGTACTTGATGGGCACAGGGCCCGCACAATAAAACTGCCTCCAATCTGGCACTGAACCTGTATCTTCACCTAGTGCAGGCTGAGGTGCATTATTGAAGCAAAGTAGAGGAAAATTTACTCAGCATGGAACCCATGACCTACGAGTGCACATTGAAGCTCGAGTTCTAAACCATTCTGCCACTTAGAAGAGCACAACATTTGGATAATTTGTGTATTAATGCCATACTCACAATGGTCCAGAAACTGGTTCATCATCTGCCTCAGTTGGATGGTCAGATCATGGTGAGGAACGGGGAGCAAAATATAAATAAAGAGAAAACACACATTAGAAATTAACACACAACAGAATTGTAGATGTGCTACATCAGTTGGCTTGACACTGTCAGTTCATAGATAAACTTCAATGATGTAATTGTTCATGGGAGTTAGTCTCGAAGTCATTACATTCAAATGGCAAAAAAATGTTATTACATGGTTGGTTAACACTTTGAGGCTTGTCATGAAATACTGCAACTATAGTGGACAGATAGTGTAAGTTTCATGTTCATCTTGTCCCCAAGTTCCAGTGGTTCACTCTAATAGACCAATGAGAAGACGTAAACCAACATCTGATTGTGAAATCCTGTTCAATGGTTTTTCTTTACAGTTTTTGTTGACCTGAACAAAAACACGTTCTAATTGTAGGATGAGAGGCAGAGCAAGGGTTTTGCAATGAGATCAAATCAAGACTTGGTACCTGGTTGCCACTAGACTAAAAAATGGCCTCAAATTTATACTTGGTGACCCAGAGGAAAAGCTCGTCTGATGTATATGGAGCGGAGTGAAATTCATTGTCTAAAGTAAGTACCTGTTGAGGTTTGCAGCATCATTCAAATGCACCTGGCTAGAAAAAGGGCTGGAATGGATGGACTGCATATGCCCAAGCAAGGGACATGTTGTGTCGCAATAATTCTACTAAACTGTCCTAACACAGAGGGCAAAGGGGCAGTAGTATAGAACATATAGAACTGAGGAATGTGTTTAACCTTAAGATCATTTTAAATTATACTCAATCGTGTTAAGGCAATATAAAAGGTTTGTAAACATATCCTACGTGGAAACGAGGGCTCACACTACCAACACACCTCGATGTCCTGGGCTGTCTGTGGGATCAGCACACATCAAGGTAAACAGCTTCTGGCCGAGTGAAACACGCATTTTGTGTAGACAGGCTGAAGACGAGAGCGCACTCCCAGATAAACAGCTGATGTTGTGTGTAATGGTCATCCATGTCTGTAATACTTCAATTTGGTCACTTGTATTTATGGCAATAAAATGATGGGAAATGTTTTGAGGGGGGGCAATATAGCCATGGTCACAGAATGATTGGACAGGATTGAGAAAGGTTTAGGCTCCATGTCGTTAATGTCCCGTGTACGTATCTTTGATGCACTGATTTAGTGGTAGTATGTAATGAGTGCAAAAATCAAAGGTAGAATTAGTATAAGAGATGTTGTACTCATACTGGAATCGAATGTGGGCACCTGAACACATTTTGGGTTGAGAGGTTTATTTAAAAAAAAATTTTAAATTTAGAGTACCCAATTAATTTTTTTGCAATTAACGTGGCCAATCCACCGACCCTGCACATCTTTGGGTTGTGGGGGCCAAACCCACACAAATACGGGGAGAATGTGCAAACTCCACACGGACAGTGACCCAGAGCCGGGATCGAACCCGGTGCTCAGCGCCGTGAGACAACAGCGCTAACCACTGTGCCACCGAGCTGCCCGCGGGTTGAGAGGTATGATGTTGCAATAAAGACTTGCGCACACACATACTGGATCATGTGGCATGGTGTCTCACGAAAAGGCATTGTTATGCATTGTTACAACTGCACGTTTGTGCCCCTTTTGTTTAAAGTAATAAGACGAATCAGAAAAAGGTGGCAATCCAACACCCCAGAACTTGGGTTTGTGAATGAACTACATTACGTAGCCAATCTCTACTGATCATTTTTTGTTTAAAAACAGTGGCTGGTAGTCTGGTGTTACAGGGTTTTCCTCAAGTCTGCACCGGATTTTCTGTTATTCATACAGATTGGTCATGAAAAGCTTCACAATGTTTGGATGCCTTTACTCGTTTAATTGCTTTATGTAACTATTTGTCCTATCCTTTCAAAATATGCAGTTGTATGTATTCAAGCTCACTTAGGAAAGGGAAAAAATTGATGGTGTTATCCTCAAAAATCTCTGGCTTGAAGTGGCAAAGAGGTTCTATTACCAGGTGTCCAACCTTCATTTAATAAAGGGACATTGCTAACGGGCCATTGCTAATAGGTAGCCCAAATTTATTTCAACTCAAGAAACTATGTAGCATTGACTGGTTAGGCAACAAAGACCTACATTTGCTTTTGGACAAGCCCTGTATTATGTCCACTCGGTTAAGCAGGATTCCACAAGGTGTCTGGTATACATGAAGCAAGTATGGAGATTTATTGCAACGCAGCCACCTGACAGCACGCACCAGGAGTAATGGCAGCAATTCCAGGGCTACGAAAGTGCCATTACTCCGTCTGTACCTTGAGGCACGGAGAGAAGCCACCGCCAGCACACAAGTGACTGGGAAGACCAAAAAAAGTCAAACCACAAACCAACAGCTCACAGCCGCAAAACACCAGCAACACACCAGTGGCCACAGGTTTCGGTCACTGGCAAGGACGCATTTGGAAAACAGTATACAAAGAAAACCAAGACCAGTCAGACAACCAGACGTTAGTGTCGCAGAAAAGAGTGAAATCATATACAGTTTATGTATATCAAGAGAGACGCATCAGGAATTGAAACAAGTACACAGAGTATATAGTTAGAGATTCTCCCCTCTACCACCTGCCGCTTAACCCCAAGAGTTTGCTTAAGTAGATTATAAATGAACTATATGACTCTTGATAGGACCCGGCAATTTTCTGTATCAGAGGACTTTCATGGCAAATTAAAAAGCAGCTTGTATCACTTGAGAAAACATGATTTGCTGGTACAATGTCACTGATTTCTGGTTGCTTCCAAGTCCGATGTAGAATTTAAACACACCTACTTCCATCCCTGGGGGAGGGAGTCAAGGCAAACGGCACACTCCATCAACTTAAGAGCCCAAAAAAATTCACAAGTTTAAAGGAATCGAGGAACAATAAACAAGCTTAATTTGTTTATTCGGCCGAAAAAATAGAAAGGCAAATTATTTAAATGCGTCTGGACAGAGGGATCTGGGTGTCTTTGTTCATGAATCGCAGAAAGTCGGTATGCAGGTACAACATGTAGTTAAAAATGCAAATGGAATGTTAGCATCTATTGCAAAAGGATTGGAATATAAATGTAGGGCAGTGTTAGTGAGACCATATCTGGAGTATTGTGTCCAGTTTTGGTCTCCGTATTTGAGGAAGGATGTGGTGGCATTGGAGGCAGTTTGGAGGAGGTTCACCAGATTGATTCTGGGGATGAAAGGGTTGATGTATGAGGAGAGATTAAACCGTTTGGGCTTATACTCGCTGGAGTTTAGAAGGATGAGAGGGATCTGATGGAGGTACAGAAATACTAAAATGGGTTGATAAAGTAAAAGTAGACCAAATGTTTCCCTTTTGTGGGGAAATCTAGAATGAGAGGTCATGGATATAGGTTGATTGAGAACTGAGATGAGGAGGAACTACTTCTTGCAGAGGACACTGAAGCTGTGGCACTTGCTGCCCCATAGTGCGGTGGAACCAGAGTCATTAAATGGTTTCAAGAAGGAGATAGATATAGAACATTACAGTATTTCTGATTTTAAAAAAAAGATTAAACGGATATGGGCAACAGGTGGGGAGGTGGATTTGAGACCAGGAAGTGATCAGCCATGATCCGATTGAATGGTGGAGCAGGCTCGAAGTGCTGAATTGCCTACTTCTGCTCAATTTTTATGTCCCTATGTTTCTATTCCTTATTCAAGCTTAGCACTCATAAAAACCGCAACCAATCTAAGCTTCCAACAAATGCAAAGATGCAGACTGATCGTAAAAGGAATATTGTTTGATTGCACCCAGGTTTCAGAGCTAAGCATCAATGGGGAATGTTCTGCACTTTAAATCGTGAGATGTTCAGGCTGCGCATGAGCTGAGGTTAGCTCACATCTGAGATTTTCCATTAAAAACTAAATAAATATTTGAATGGACACCATATTAAGGCATGTAAATTTACATCTATCCAACTTAATCCAAAATATTCCCATCTCCAGGAAGTGAAATTGTACTTGAATGGGAAAACATACAGACCCTATACACATTAATTAAAAATGTTTACACGCTATATACTTCCACTAAATCCTAACATCTTGCATTTCTAATGAGTTAAGATTACCTAATGTGACTGACGGGGGAAAAAAAAGGACTTTTTTTAATAACTGGGCTTCCAATAGTAAATGCAAATTTAGTATGTCCACAAGGGTTAGTTTCATTAATAGAGAACTACTTTGAATTACGAGCAAGGTCGACATACAGAAAATCCATTGCAGAAAAGAACCTCGTCATATTTAGTAGGAAGCCGACAGACATCCCAATTTTCAAAATACAATTTTGAGCATAGACAGAGATGTCGTCATTCTTCCCATTCCTACAAGAAATACACATGCACGCATGCATGAAGCATCTTCCACAGAGATATGCCTGCATCAGGAAGAAATCATTTTCAGGTATGGGGCAATTCTGAAAAATAGGATCTGAAGAGAATTACAAACTGTGGGAGGGCCAACTGAGATGTAGAAAAGAAAAAGACAACACCTTTTTAGTTCAACATTGCACTGTCTAGAATGGCCCCAGATCATTCCCCCATATCACCCCTGTTGGTGTTGATACCAGTTCAGTATTTACATTAACCATCTGCCATGGGACATATGAGACCATCAATAACCCTGATACAGATTGTGACATGGCAAGGGTCCTCATCATAAGTCATATAGCTCCAGAAAGGACAGCTAGTTCAAACCTAAAGAGAATCTGAGCTTGCTGGCCATGGGTTCTGGCCAACTCCTGTAACATCCCCAGTACAGAAACAGAACAGACTAAACCCAAAAACTCAAAACGCAGATTTGAGAAACAAAACAGAACTACAAATCCAGAAACGGGCAGCAGGAAAAACTGAATGGAAGATACGAAATAAGTTGCGAACGTGGATGAGGACTTGGAAAAAGTTTCAACATCATGAACTGATGCACTTCAGACTTGAAGCTGAGAAAAACAAACTCGAGCATGCAATTCTCTCACTTACCACCAGTTTTAGGGTATGATGCAATTGAGAGGGAAAGAAAAGAAGTCACAATAACCGACAAATATCAATATAAACCATAATTCTAACCTAGCATGTTAGCTTGAAGGGGTCTTTGTGAAGAACGTCTGATCCTGCAGAAATAGACACTGAAAATGGCCTGTACATCTGAATGAGATAACCGCATAATTTGGAGCACTTCTAATATTGGATATAGCCTGTATCTTGTCAAGGAGGCTCCTCTAAACAAAGGGGTGAGCGTATGTACATGCGTATTTTCCTCCGAGCCTTACTTTTGCAATACATATACCTACGCAGGTTTATTTGTTGTGCATATTTCAAAACCATAACCACTTCATGTTTTGTATTCACTTAATGAGGTGGTCTTGGTGGCTTTGAACTTTTGCTGAGGATTTAGAAATCAAAAATCTCTGCTCAACAAAGAAAATGGTTTAAAGTGTGCCTGTCCTGGCCAAATAGAACATACAAAAAAGTGTGAATTTTTCAATAAACCCCGATTGAAATACCACGTATTTGATGCTATTCAACTTTTCAGTGCAATTTCCAAAAACAATGCACCTCAAAAACCAAAACGAACAAATTTCAGAAGCTCATCAAGTAGAAATAAGTTAATTCATGGGTTGTCAGTTTTGGAAAAAATAGCCATTATGGATTTGATGAGCCTTAAATCAATTCTGTAAAAGATTAAAAACACTGCGTACCTGCAGTAAGAACAGAAAATTGCTGGTAAGGTCTGACAACATCAGTGGAGAGAGAAGCAGAGTTAACATTTCATCGGAAAGAATGCTGAAGGGCCACAGTCCCGAAATGTTAATCCCATTTCTCTTTGCTCAGACACTCCCAGCATTTTCTGTTTTTATTACAGTTCCCAGCATTGCTTTAGTGCACGAGTAATAATGCTGTAGATATTCAACAAAAGCACTGTGGATGAAAGAAATCTGAAATTGAATTAGAAATTGCTGGAAATACCCAGCAGGTTGGACAGCATCTGTGGAAAGAATTAATGTTTCAGAACTCAATTGTTCGCATTATTACTCTTGCCTTAAAGGAATCAAGAGTTAACAATTCAATTGCAGTTGCGAATAGTACGTTGGATGGATATTGAAGTACAAATTTGCAGAATTGCACGGAATTTTAAATTTCTGCAATGAGTGTGCTCTCAACTGCTCAAGATGCACTCTAAAAATTCCGTAACAAAAGGTACTTAAATTACATTTCATTGAGAATATTGCAAATGAAATTCAAGGTACGCTACAGATTTCCCAATTTTTATTTTAATGCTCAGAGTGACATATTGGCATTTAAAAAAAATTATAATCAATTGTGTAAAGTTTTATATTGAATAGTGAAAAGGAGGTTTATTGCGCGGGTTTGCATCCCACTACTGCACAAAAAGGGGTATTACCTTTAACAAACTGAATCAGGCAACACCTCTGTATGCAGGAGTAACCACAAGTTATATCCGAACGGGGAAAAATCGCGGAAGTTTAAAAACTATCCAAAATAAAGTTTTGGCGAGATTGATCCTGGATATTTTTTATTCGTTTTCTTGCAATGAGAGTGTCGCTGGCTGGGCCAGCATTTTTTGCCTAGCCCTAAATGCCCTTCAACTGACTGGCTTGCTAGACCATTTCTAGCAATGGGGGGGGGGGGTTGTTGGGTTACGGGTATAGGGTGGATATGTGGGTTTGAGTAGGGTGATCATTACTCGGCACAACATCGAGGGAAAAGGGCCTGTTCTGTGCTGTACTGTTCTATGAATGCAAAACTACTGTTTTTATAGGGAAAAAAGGGTGTCTGGCTTGCCTAGAGAGTACTGTGTCTTGGGGGGGGGGGGGGGGGGGTAATTTGTGTTGGTCATTGATAAGATGTTTATTGCGTGTTTATAAAATGTTAACTGGATTCATAGAATAAACATTGTCTTGTTTAAAAATACTTAAGATCTCTGTTGCATAACACTTGGAAAGTGGGCCCTTGTGCTCTTCATAACCAAAACCTATTAAAAGTTGTAGGTCAGGTGAACTCCAGGAAATACTGCTGTTCTCTAAACCCTGGTCCATAACACTTTTAATTCCAGATTATTTTTATTGAATTCAAATTTCACTTCTACCAATGTGGGATTTGAACCCGGGATCCCAGAGCATCACCCTGGATTATCTCTGGATTACTAGTCCAGCGACAATACCACTACGCCACAGCCTCCTCCTGAATAACTCATTTGAAATAACTAAGTGGCATGCATGACTGAAAGGAAGCAGTCTTGAAGTTGTACTGGAAACAGTTTATCATCTTGTTTTAACAAGACACAGTTAGCAAAGTAACCTCATTTATGAGCTAGTTGACAGCATCCAGGCTTTATCCAAATGGCTTTTTTTTTAAAAACTTATGCCGGCATTAGTTTCTTTTTTCTGGATCAGAGGGAAAGTGGGTTAATTCTAAATTGAGGCGCCGCATCAGTATAATGGGCTGTGCTCTCAGTAATGGTGAGTCTGTAGTCCTCTCAGTTACTGTTTTACTGATTGTGATACAAAATAAAGGCATTGTGTGATAAGGGTTCCGAAACATTAACTTTAAAAAAAAATCCTCTAAAACAAACTCTAAACTTTACGAAAGCCCATCGTAAAACCATACAGTGACACAAGGTTACATGAAACATTGCCAAAAATGGGTCCTTTTTGTCATAGTCTAATTTTTTTCCCTCCAAGATATTCTATTTTTACTACTTTGACAAACTGCATCTCTTGCTCAAATTGTTAAATGAAGTACTTTATTAGGATGCACTTTTTCTTAAAGACTTGTCAAAAAGGAATACTTCATTTACCCTGTTTTCTGGTGTCTGCAATAGAACTACTACAAGACGCTTCCCAAATTGGAGATGAACCTAAATTGTTTAACACTGCACCATGCAAGAATTTTTGAATAAGTTACTTCTTCCTCACATTGGACCAAAATTTACCAGGATCTGTGGCACTTTTACAGTACTTCATTTTCCTTGAAATGCAGCTCCGCTACAACCAGATTGACACAGGTTACTGTGAACATTCTGGGAGGGAAAGGAATATATTTCTGAAAATAATCTGATCTATATGCAACTGGAGGAAATATCGATGGGACTCTTGCTGAAAAAATTAAATTAATAAACAAACAAGCTTAAGAACGTGAAAATCATATTGCTCAGATCATATTCCAACTCATGATAGATGTAACCAAACTAAATTCAAAACAACAGCATCAGTAGATCTTCTAAATATGATATGAATGCTCCACAATCTTTGGTTGACCCTTTCAATTGTGCTATTCATAAGCGAACCTGTTTTGCTTTTGTGGCACCTAAAATTCACCAACTCGGTGGTAACATGGAGCAAAATGTCAAACCTTCATGATGTCAACACTTACGTGCACCTATGTAATAAAGGCCATTTGAGTTAAGATTGCTCACTCCAGCAAACCCCTGCAGGTGGCTTCCTAAAAACGTCCGTGAGAAATGGCAGCAGGAAGTCTGGAGATTTCGTCGACGTTTATGCAAAGTTCCCTTATTCAGGGTTTTTTTTTTTAAAAAGTGTCAAGGACATGAGATGTGAGCTGCCATTTCCCAAAGAAAATGCTGACTAGACCATAAACTAGATTAAAAAATGTGTGGACAGGTGCAGACCAATCAGCCCCTCAAGCTTGTGCCACCCTTCAATTAGATCCATTTACCCCACTGGCTCGGTGACTCGTAATATGAAACAACAATTTTAATTGGTCTTGATTTTAAATTTTTCAATTGACCCTCCCAGATTCAGTGGCTTGCTGGGGCCGAAGGTTCAGCATTTCCACTATGCTGAATGTGCTTCCCATCTTCACCTTGGAATGACCCAAGTCTTAATTTTAAAAGGTTACACCCCACTTGTTCTGGCCACAGGCAATAGTTGTGTTACCCCGATCTTGTTTAAACGCCTCAGCGAAAACAATGTAGCACTACCAATTCTTCTTCCGATCGTCGCAGCTCTGCTACACACAACTGTCATCAGGAAAACATGTGGATCACAATGTAAGGATATAAAAATAATTCCCACAGATTGTCTAAAACAAGACTCGTGATTCATTTCATCTCAAGATATCACGTAAATGACGAATCATTCAATCCTGATCAGATCTGGCCTACCAAATTTGGACACATTCTATCAAAATTGTATACTGTTGAGCCATTTCATTAAATAATTCATGTTAAATGGAACAACAGGACTGCTGGAAAATGGCAAGTGCCATTTAGATATCCAACTAGCACATTTTGTATTAATGACAATTTAGGAGGGGCATAGCAACCAAGAAAGCGGAGATCAGCGGTTTATATAAACAAGTCAAGCCAATTAATGACTATTAATTTCTGCCCTAACAAGTCAGGTTAAGAATTATAGAAATATATTTCCTCCAGTTAAAAGCAACACGTTGTGCATTAATAAAAATGTACAATCATCACCTGTATTAAGAGTTTAAATTCTAGGTATAACATGCAGAGCTATTGAAAAAAAGGGCACAGCTAAAAAGGGGCAAGTTGATCACCATGAATAGTGCATTTCAAGACCTGATAGAACTAACCCAGCTATTATACCTGAACAATTCTTGATCAATGCATTTGAACTACTGCGGCAAAAGGAATGCTGTTGTGCCATCACGGACGTTTTTAGGAAGCCACCTGCATCTATTTTTTGGTGAAGAGTTTTTACTGGCAGAGAATGGCTCATTTGTATTAAGGTTGATGAACTTTCCAACCCAAATAACAGTTCAAGCATATTCAGCGGGAAGCCTAGGCTTCAAGGGAGAACATTCCAAATCTAACAACCGATCCATGCAGGAGTACTCCAAAACTGAGAAGTGTAAATCAGCAGAAAAATTAGAAACAAACCCATGATATTTAGAAAATAAGCGAGTGATTATGAAGGATTACAGCCTTTTTCTGACTGAGGAGTGTTTCACCTCACAGCCAAGCATACTCTCCATAACAGAAAAAAACCCCCATTATGACTGCTGAGCTTGCTAAACACAAGAATTCCTGAACAACACCACACAACGTGGAACTAAGACAACCATTATCAGATTTCATACAAGGTGCTATATCTATAATATATAAACTTTTCCACACGCAGTACATCTAGATTTCCAGGTTACAGCACGCAAAATCTTCCATGATAATCACCAGTGTCAAAAGGTTGGAAGGATTTCCAATTTGGAGTGCAAATCATTTAACAAGCTTCAGTTGAGCTTTTAACATCAAAACTCAAGACCAATTAATCTGCAGGTTCACAGGAGCAGTTTTGTCCCTATACTGAAATGATAATAAAGTGGACATGTCCAAGGCTAGAAAATATCTCATTACGAAGCTATATTAATGAATGGACCATGTACAATTCAATACCATTTTGCTTCAGGAAGTGTCATCCTTCCCAAGTCACTGCCTTCATTTCCACTTTTCTTTCAAAACCTTCTGAGACTGACTACAGTTCTGAGCTTGAGCCCACCCAGTCTCCCCCTACCACATACATTTTGAGTACCTTCCAAACGTGCTGCTAATTTGCCAAAACCAAACCTTGTGCCCCAAAGATGGAGGTATTACACTCTTGTTCTCTCATTTTTCACTCCAATTAATGTTACTTTGTTTTCCCTGATTACTTATTTTGTTCATCACTGCAAAAGGTTTCACCTTAATCACACAAAATGAACAACTATTAATAGCAAGGTTACACAAGTTACTTTGGAAAATTCAGCGCATGCATGGTAACAATTTTTCCTAACACACTGCAAAATATGCCCAGCTACAGCTTTCTCTAAAATTTGAGAGGTTATGCATTACCACCATTGAGATGCTGTCAAATATTGTCAAATAACCCAGCATTACCAAGATGCAAATAAAATGGCACTAGCCATTACGCAACAGGAAAAAAATGAACCGAATCCAGACATGCAAAATTAACAAGAGTATTTCAAATAATCCTGTACAAGATTTCTATATCTTTGCATCAACCCTCTTGTTTATACAAAACCCGAATGAAAATTCTGATAGTGTTTGCTTCAACAGGATTAATATGCTTCTCAAGGGATTGATATTTGATGCTTTCAGGTTAATGCAAGCAGTTAACAAGAGAAAGAAAACACTCCAGAAAACACAACACAATTGTGTACCATCACATCAGCTTCATTTCCCAGTTACAGGAGTAATTTCATCAGTCTATTCCTTTTGATTAATTTGGCTCAACTTGTATTATTCCCTATTGCCCTTTGGTACCTGGCCTCTTCAGGCTTTTCCCCCCATAATTTTCCTTATTTATCTTTCATTTTTGAGCTTGATTCTTCTTGGGAGGTTTGTCCAAAATGGTGTAAAGACACAAGGTCGATGGCCAAAGCAAGGCAGGGATTCAAAGTCACAACATTCCCTTAAATGTCACACTCCAAACTGTACAGACAACTGAAGAAAAGGATGAGCAATAAAGCACACAATGAACTCAAGATGTAATGCTGCCTGTTGTCTGGTATGTTTTCAACACAAATATTGTCAAATAACCCAGCATTACCAAGATGCAAAAAACGCACCTGGAATTAAAGATGCTAAACAAGCGTACAATGATAATCATTTGATATTCACATGATGGTTAATAGCATTTCATAACTAGCAAGATAGTTACTGTGAATAATACTCCATTAAATGTAGCAATCAATATATTTGCCTCAATTAAAGTTTTACTTTTTGCCTTCGCCATCTAGTGTCGCTGAAATACAATGCCATAGTAACAGATATTTATACCTACTAAAGGGAAAGGGCAAACTAAAGAGTTTCAGCAGAAGGGCAGTCAGAAACAGCAACAATAGGACCTTTAACGTAGAAAACCGTCCCAAGGTGCTTCACAGGAGTGTTGTCGAACAGAGGGAGGGAGAAGCCATGTGAGGCAGTGGAGGAATTGCTTCTTAAATACCTGAAGACCGCCCCATGAAACACTTGGATCATTTACAGTAAAGCAGGGATGGACTCTCTATTGATCAGCCGGTTTAAATCTTCCAAATTCCAGTTCTCCAGATTGCAATACTTTGCAATTCATTCATATATACAGACGCATTGTGACGATACGCAGTAGTCTCCTTACAACACAGACCAGCACTGCGAGAAAAGGTTTGGTAAAGTAATGGTGACCAATTTGTTTCCTTTTGAAAATCTAAGTTATTAGTTAGTAAATGACCCAAGTTCAAACAGATAGACCTGGGGTCAAATTCAGAAGGGGAAATAGCATGCTTATCAAATTGAAAAAAAAAACTACATTATAAAAAGGAATAATCTTTTACAATTGCAAATGGGATATGAATGTTTAGTTCTCCTTTCATTAACCCATTTAATACTATACACTGCTAAATATCATATTTATAACACAAGTAACTAGATTAGTATGTTAGTATCAAATGGGTTAAGTATGCAGCAATAAAACAAAACATTTTTTGAAGGAAGGGACTTACCATCAGGGACCTCGTCTGGTCTCTTTCGCTTCTCATATACGACAATGATGATAACCAGGATTAAAATTTCTGCCACGACCCCCAGGAAGGGCCAGAGAGGTGCCAGGTAGCTACGGACACGCAGGATAGTGGTAGCATGATGGTATCCAATGTAATTTGAAGCATTGCACAAGTAATCGCCTGGATCATCTTTGATGTGCAGGTTCTCAATAATCAATTCCGTGTAGTTGTCTTTGTTGGTGATGAAGTAGCGACCAGTAGCATTATTCAGTTCCTACCGTTGGGGGATGAAAAAGGAGATTGCAATTGACAGAAACTTACTGTTTTCTACTGGGAGGTGTGCATTTTTATCTGTTGTAATAAATGAAAGGAGGAACTCATTCCAGAATGCACGACTTAGTGTCACTCTTGAGGCAGGAAAACACACCAACTTCAAAAGCAACTTGTTGAAAAGACTTGAAGTGGAGAACAGTGGAAGAACAAAGGAAAGCCCAATGTGTTTCGACAATAGGCAGAAAGTCCCACAGCCAATCACAATTATTGCAGCACGGTGGCAGTGGTTAGCACTGCTGTCTTACAGCACCAGGGACCCAAGTTCAATTCCGGCCTCAGGTGACTGTCTGTGCAAAGTCTGCACGTTCTCCCAGTGTCTGCGTGGATTTCCTCCCACAGTCCAAAAATGTGCAGGTTAGGTGGATTGGCCATGTCAAACTGCCCCTTTGGGTGGGGGATTGGGCCTAGGTAGGGTGGTCTTTCAAAGTATCGGTACACTCGATGGGCCAAATGGCCTCTTACTGCACTGTAGGGATTCTATGATTGAGTTTAGGTCAGAATGCCCATCCTTTATTCTATCTGGGCATTTGGCCCTGCCAAGGGTGGACCTGTGCCGGAGAGCTGTTAGTTGGGCCACACTTGGAGTATAGTGTTCAATTCTAGTCGCCACACTACCAGAAGGATGTGGAGGCTTCAGAGAGGGTGCAGAAGAGATTTACCAGGATGTTGCCTGGTATGGAGGGCATTAGCTATGAGGAGCGGTTGAATAAACTCGGTTTGTTCTCACTGGAACGACGGAGGTTGAGGGGTGACCTGATAGAGGTCTACAAAATTATGAGGGGCATGGACAGAGTGGATAGTCAGAGGCTTTTCCCCAGGGTTAAGGGGTCAATTACTAGGGGGCATAGATTTAAGGTGCCAGGGGCAAGGTTTAGAGTAGATGTACGAGGCAAGTTTTTTTTTTTTTACACAGAGGATAGTGGGTGCCTGGAACTCACTGCCGGAGGTGGTGGTGGAAGCAGGGACGATAGTGACATTTAAGGGGTATCTTGACAAATACACAAATAGGATGGGAATAGAGGGATACGGACCCAGGAAGTGGAGAAGATTGTAGTTTAGTTGGGCAGCATGGTCGGCACGGGCTTGGAGGGCCGAAGGGCCTGTTCCTGTGCTGTACTTTTCTTTGTTCTTTTGTTCTTTGTATATAAACCCTGCAACACAGGTAGGTTCAGGTCATCTGGCTGCGCGCGCTTCGGGTATGCTGTTTCTGACCAGTGTCCAGGTAGGTGTGTAGGTTCAGGCTAAATGACCTCCTGTGCCACAACGACTCTGATGCTCTCATAGGCAAGGAAGATCGTTGTCCCTCTTGATTATCCCATTGCTGTCTCGAAATCCACATAAATGGTTCTATGCTGATTTACTCCTAAAATTGTGCCAATCATTTGATCATCAGTTGCATGCCTTACAGCTCCATTGTGGTGCTCACCATCTCCAATAATGTTTACGTAGTGATGCACACAAATAAAGAAAAGGCATGTCAGAAAGGCAAGGTCACGGTGATCATGGGGGACTTCAATATGCAGGTGGATTGGGTAAATAACGCAGCCAGTGGATCCAAAGAAAAGGAATTCATGGAATGCTTACAAGATGGCTTTTTGGAACAGCTTGTCATGGAGCCCACAAGGGAGCAGGCTATTCTGGACCTAGTGCTATGTAATGAACCAGACTTTATAAAAGATCTTAAAGGAAGGGAATACTTAGGAAGCAGCGATCATAATATGGTTGAGTTCAGTCTGCAGTTTGAAAGAGAGAAGGCAAAATCGGATGTAATGGTGTTACAGTTAAATAAAGGTAATTACGAGGGCATGAGAGAGGAACTGGCGAAAATCGACTGGAAGCAGACCCTAGTGGGGAAGACAGCAGAGCAAAAATGGCAGGAGTTTGTATGCATAATTGAGGACACTGTACAGAGGTTCATCCCCAAGAAAAGAAAGATTATCCGGGGAGGGATTAGACAGCCATGGCTGACAAAGGAGGTCAGGAAAAGTATCAAAGAAAAAGAGAGATCCTATAAAGTGGCCAAAAGCACTGGGAAATCAGAAGATTGGGAAGGCTACAAAAACAAACAGAGGTTAACAAAGAGACAAATAAGGAAGGAGAGGATCAAATATGAAGGCAGGCTAGCCAGTAATATAAGAAATGATAGTAAAAGTTTCTTTCAATACATAAGAAACAAATTACAGGCCAAAGTAGACATTGGGCCAATTCATACTGATTCTGGAAGGCTAGTGATGGGAGACGAGGAAATGGCTGGAGAACTTAATAAGTACTTTGCGTCTGTCTTCACAGTGGAAGACATGAGTAATATCCAAAATTTATAAAGGGTCAGGGGGCTGAGTTGAGTATGGTTGCCATTACAAAAGAGATGGTGCTAAAAAAGTTAAAAGGTCTTAAAATTGACAAATCTCCTGGCCCCGATGGGCTACACCCTAGAGTTCTGAGAGAGGTGGCTGAAGAAATAGCGGAAGCGTTGGTTGAGATCTTTCAAAAATCACTGGAGTCAGGGAAAGTCCCGGACGATTGGAAGATCGCTGTTGTAACCCCCTTGTTCAAGAAAGGATCAAGACAAAAGATGGAAAATTATAGGCCAATTAGCCTAACCTCGGTTAGATAGATAGAGAAATACAGCACAGAACAGGCCCTTCGGCCCACGATGTTGCGCCGAACTTTTGTCCTAGGTTAATCATAGAATTTTGGACAATTTATCATGGCCAATCCACCCAACCTGCACATCTTTGGACTGTGGGAGAAAACCGGAGTACCCGGAGGAAACCCACGCAGTCACGGGGAGGATGTGCAGACTCCACACAGACAGTGACCCAAGTCGAAATCGAACTTGGGACCCTGGAGCTGTGAAGCAATTGTGCTATCCACAATGCTACCGTGCTGCCCTTAAGAAGTTAACCTACACTCCATTATTCTACCCTAATCCATGTACCTATCCAATAGCCGCTTGAAGGTCCCTAACTTTTCCGACTCAACTACTACCACAGGCAGTGCATTCCATGCCCCCACTACTCTCTGGGTAAAGAACCTACCTCTGACACCCCCTCTATATCTTCCACCATTTATCTTAAATTTATGTCCCCTTGTAATGGTGTGTTCCACCCGGGGAAAAAGTCTCTGACTGTCTACTCTATCTATTCCCCTGATCATCTTATAAACCTCTATCAAGTCGCCCCTCATCCTTCTCCGTTCTAATGAGAAAAGGCCTAGCACCCTCAACCTTTCCTCGTATGACCTACTCTCCATTCCAGGCAACATCCTGGTAAATCTCCTTTGCACCTTTTCCAAAGCTTCCACATCCTTCCTAAAATGAGGTGACCACAACTGCACACAGTACTCCAAATGTGGCCTGACCAAGGTTTTGTACAGCTGCATCATCACCTCACGGCTCTTAAATTCAATCCCTCTGCTAATGAACGCTAGCACACCATAGGCCTTCTTCACAGCTCTATCCACTTGAGTGGCAACTTTCAAAGAACTATGAACATAGACCCCAAGATCTCTCTGATCCTCCACATTGCCAAGAACCCTACCATTAACCCTGTATTCCGCATTCAGATTTGTCCTTCCAAAATGGACAACCTCACACTTGTCAGGGTTAAACTCCATCTGCCACTTCTCAGCCCAGCTCTGCATTCTATCTATGTCTCTTTGAAGCCGACAACAGCCCTCCTCACTATCCACAACTCCACCAATCTTCGTATTATCTGCAAATTTACTGACCCACCCTTCAACTCCCTCATCCAAGTCGTTAATGAAAATCACAAACAGCAGAGGACCCAGAACTGATCCCTGCGGTACGCCACTGATAACTGGGCTCCAGGCTGAATATTTGCCATCCACCACCACTCTATGTCTCCTATCGGTTAGCCAGTTTGTTATCCAACTGGCCAAATTTCCCACTATCCCATGCCTCCTTACTTTCTGCATAAGCCTACCATGGGGAACCTTATCAAATGCCTTACTAAAATCCATGTACACTACATCCACTGCTTTACCTTCATCCACATGCTTGGTCACCTCCTCAAAGAATTCAATAGGACTTGTAAGGCAAGACCTACCCCTCACAAATCCGTGCTGACTATCCCTAATCAAGCAATGCCTTTCCAGATGCTCAGAAATCCTATCCCTCAGTACCCTTTCCATTACTTTGCCTACCACCAAAGTAAGACTAACTGGCCTGTAATTCCCAGGGTTATCCCTATTCCCTTTTTTGAACAGGGGCACGACATTCGCCACTCTCCAATCCTCTGGTACCACCCCTGTTGACAGCGAGGACGAAAAGATCATTGCCAACGGCTCTGCAATTTCATTTCTTGCTTCCCATAGAATCCTTGGATATATCCCGTCAGGCCCGGGGGACTTGGCTATCCTCAAGTTTTTCAAAACGCGCAACACATCTTCCTTCCTGACAAGTATCTCCTCAAGCTTATCAGTCTGCTACACGCTGTCCTCTCCAACAATGTGGCCCCTCTCGTTTGTAAATACTGAAGAAAAATACATATTCAAGACCTCTCCTATCTCTTCAGACTCAATACACAATCTCTCGCTACTGTCCTTAATCGGACCTACCCTCGCTCTAGTCATTCTCATATTTCTCACATATGTGTAAAAGGCCTTGGGGTTTTCCTTGATCCTACCCGCCAAAGATTTTTCATGCCCTCTCTTAGCTCTCCTAATCCCTTTCTTCAGTTCCCTCCTGGCTATCTTGTATCCCTCCAGCGCCCTGTCTGAACCTTGTTTCTTCAGCCTTACATAAGTCTCCTTCTTCCTCTTAACAAGACATTCAACCTCTCTTGTCAACCATGGTTCATTCACTCGACCATCTCTTCCCTGCCTGACAGGGACATACATATCAAAGACGGTTGTTGGTAAAATTCTAGAATCGATCGTTAAGGATGAGATTTCTAAATTCTTGGAAGAGCAGGGTCGGATTAGAACAAGTCAACATGGATTTAGTAAGGGGAGGTCGTGCCTGACGAACCTGTTAGAATTCTTTGAGGAGGTGACAAGTAGCTTAGACCAGGGAAACCCAGTGGATGTGGTCTATCTGGATTTCCAAAAGGCCTTTGATAAGGTGCTACACAGGAGGCTGCTGAGTAAGGTGAGGGCCCATGGTGTTCGAGGTGAGCTACTGGCATGGGTTGAGGATTGGCTGTCTGACAGAAGGTAGAGAGTTGGGATAAAAGGTTCTTTTTCGGAATGGCAGCCGGTGACCAGCGGTGTCCCACAGGGTTCAGTGTTGGGGTCGCAGCTGTTCACCATATATAGTAATGATCTGGATGAAGGGACTGGGGGCATTCTAGCGAAGTTTGCCGATGATACGAAGTTAGGTGGTCAGGCAGGTAGTGCTGAGGAAGTGGGGAGGCTGCAGAAGGATCTAGACAGTTTGGGAGAGTGGTGCAGGAAATGGCTGATGCAATTCAACGTGAGAAAATGTGAGGTCTTGCACTTTGGAAAAAAGAATCCAAGCATAGACTACTTTCTAAACGGTGAGAAAATTCATAATGCCAAAGTACAAAGGGATCTGGGAGTGCTAGTCGAGGATTCCCTAAAGGTAAACATGCAGGTTGAATCCGTGATTAAGAAAGCGAATGCAATGTTGTCATTTATCTCAAGAGGGTTGGAATATAAAAGCAGCGATGTGCTACTGAGCCTTTATAAGGCTCTGGTTAGGCCCCATTTGGAGTACTGTGTCCAGTTTTGGGCCCCAGATCTCAGGAAGGACATACTGGCACTGGAGCGTGTCCAGCGGAGATTCACACGGATGATCCCTGGAATGGCGGGTCTAACATATGAGGAACGGCTGAGGATCCTGGGATTGTATTCATTGGAGTTTAGAAGGTTAAGGGGAGATCTAATAGAAACTTACAAGATAATACATGGCTTAGAAAGGGTGGACGCAAAGAAACTGTTTCCGTTAGGCGAGGAGACGAGGACCCGTGGGCACAGCCTTAGAATTAGAGGGGGTAAATTCAGAACAGAAATGCGGAGACATTTCTTCAGCCAGAGAGTGGTGGGCCTGTGGAATTCATTGCCGTGGAGTGCGGGACGCTAAATGGCTTCAAGGCAGAGATAGATAAATTCTTGATGTCGCAAGGAATTAAGGGCTACGGGGAGAATGCTGGTAGGTGGAGTTGAAATGCCCATCAGCCATGATTGAATGGCGGAGTGGACTCGATGGGCCGAATGGCCTTACTTCCACTCCTATGTCTTATGGTCTTATAAACCCAGAGTATCAGTGATTGCTTCTGTCCTTATTTAAGTTGCACATAGATTATAGCTAGCAGTGTTTCTCATATTTTTACACATGCAGTGCTAGCTCTACCTTATCCCTTACATCTCTAAGACATGGCATTATAGTTACCGATATTAAAGGTTTACCACCATTCTTTTTCATTAAATATTCAAGTTTTAAAAAATTATGTCATGGGATGAGAATGTCACTGGCTGGGACAGCATTTGTTTTCCATATCTAATTGCCCTTAACCGAGTGGCTTGCTAGGCTATTTCAGAGGGCAGTTAAGAGCCACCCACATTGCTGAAGTCACATGTTGGCCAGACCAGCTAAGAATGGCATGTTTCCTGCCCTAAAGGATGGGTCTTATGACAATCAATGATAGATTCATGGCCATCGTTACTGAGACTAGCTTTCAATTCCAGATTTTAGATTTATTAATTGCATTTAACTTCCACCAGTGGCTATTCCCCAGACCCAGGGTCTCTTAATTGCTGGCCTAGTGACATTACCACAATGCCACCATCTCTTCTGAACCACACCAAATCAAATATCATTATCCAGTGAAGGATTTGAATTCAAGTTACCAGAAACAGAACAGCAAGTGCTCCATGATGCCAGAGAATATCAGCTCTGTGAACTCACCCTCAATTCATCGTTCTCCTTCTTGTACCAGGTCCAAACAGGATAAGGGTAACCTACAGACTTGCAGTACATGAGAGCGCTTTGGCCCTCATTCTTATTCTCACTCCTCTTGTGACCAACGATTTCAGGAGATGCTGAAACAGAAACCACAGATAATTAGCACGCTTACAAGAGAGAGAGAGCATGGCATTAAAGCAAGTCGGCAAATTATGTCAAGTAATGGGACAAGGCACTTCAACAGTACATCAGCACTTGGAGTGCCAACTAATGGTGGAATTTCTTAAGCCCCTGCGAAAGACATAAATCAGTTAGCCATCACACTGCAGACTAAAGACACATTTTAGCTGCCTTTTAAGTGAGTGCAAAAAAATCATGGGGGAATGTGATTTTGTTTCCAGTTGACAGTCAGGCTCATTTAGTGTCACGTGTTGCACCAAATAACAAGCTAAGCCAGGAAAAGGTAGAATACATCTGAATCCAGTTTGGAATATTTAACTCAGTAAATAGCCAGAGACAAGTTATTTTCCATCTTCGGCAAACTGAACAAAGCAACTTGCCAGTTTAACATCAGTCAGTTTATATTTCTACCGTGGGGTTTTTGGTACCTTTATTTCTCAGCTTATCTAACAGTGTGACTCCTGTACAATCTGTTGCGGAGCTCCCGCCTCCCCGGCAGCACAGCTTTTAATACTAAAAGAACAAATTTTCCACCCACTCAAATGAGCATCTTCCATCTCCAGCATGATCTGAGCAGTATACTGCTGCTAATCTGTTTCTGGATTTGTTTACTGTCACGTGTACCGAGGTACAGTGAAAAGTATTTAATTCAAATGATATTAATGCAATATTGCCGTATTTAAATGGCTTAAATTAGATGACCAGATAAATTAATTTTTATTCCTTCCCCTCCCGCCAGACAGTAAATAACAGGAGCACACTATTTTAAAGTCAAGAAGCATTCCCACATCACTTCGCGGCCTTTGGGCTCAGATCAGGAATCAGATCAAGCCCAAGGTGAGGTGCAGTGCCTTTTCTTGTCAGCTTGGATCTTGTATATTGTCATGCGCGAGTACCTTTAAGAGATGAGTGTTTATTAAATAGCTGCAGTGATGCCAGTGTGTGGGCGGAGCTGAGCAATGACTCTGTTTTTACTTTCGCTTTGAGCAAAATAGCTGGTGTGGGTCTGTGGTGTTTTAGTTTTGTTTTGGAGTTGAAGAAGCTGAAGTTACAGGAAGGTGCTTTGATCTCTCGCTGCAATCCAAACACTATCTCCAAATCATTTGAGGATATCAAAGTAATACCTGTTTCTGTAGAGAATTTAAACCTGCTGTCTTTCTGTATAAAGGGTCTTTTGGATGTTGTTAGGAAAGTTATGAAGAGTTACTTATAGAATATCTGTGGGGTTATTGGTGTTGATAGTTGTTAAGATGTTTACTGTGGGTTTATAAAGTGTTAACTAGATTCATAAACAAACATGGTTTTGTTTTAAAAGTACTTGGTTCTCTGTTGCATCACAGCTGTAAAGTAGGCCTTTGTGCTCCCCATAACCATAATCTATTAAAAGTCATGGGTCAGGTGAACTCCATGATACACTTTGCTGTTCTCTAAACCCTGGCCCTTAACAATATCTCTATTGTGGAGACTATAAATTGGCTTCACTTTGGATTTAAATTGTTTTTGGAGCAAGAAATTAGTTTTATTAAGGGTTGCCCTGTCCACTCTGCGCATTGGCTTTGTAACTTGAAGGATAGGATAAAACATTTCTAAAACCAATCCCACTGTCATGGTTCAGCTCTCTTTCTTGTGCTCAGGATCAACTGCTACCCACTTATAATTTTGATTTGTTTAACAGTCTCGCATTCTGCAAAATAAATAATATAAAATAGATCACGTAGGCTAAAACTATTTGGCACACAAAGATAGTGAATGTAGCCCTTTTGGGTTCTTGGGAGATCTTACAATTGCAAGATTTTAAATGGATAATGCAAATCACTATTCAATCCATGGTGCCCGGATTTCTCATCAGGTTGAGAGAGAATTTGCTGATATCATCTAGGATTAAAAATGGTGATATGAACTATGGTATTGTGTAGAATTGCACAGAGCAAACATTCCAAGGACTTGTTAGCAGTGCAACCATACATCACTTGATCAGCACTGGGAACTGTCAACCTCGGGTTTGGAGAATGGCAAGTGTCTCAAGTCTTTTTAGGACTTCTCCAAAGTCCTAAAAAAGTTCCTCCGCTCCAGTTCATCAAAATGCTGTCGTGGTCTTCATGTTCCTTCGTATAAAGAGTGAATGCACTGTAGTGAAATAGGCCGTTCGGCCTGACTGCTTCATGTTAGTGTTTATCCTCCATGTACCTTCTGCCACCCTCCTTTATTTAACCCAATCAGTATGTACTTCCATTTCTTTCTCATTCGTGTTTATCCAGATCCCTTTTATGACTATACTATTAGCCTCAATTATTCCATGTGGTAGCATGTTCCACGCTCCATTGAACGGAATACCTTATTGGCTTTATGAACGCTCCTGATTTATGGCCCTTAGTCTTAAGACTTCCCCAGTATCTTCTTTATATCCACCCTCTCAAATCTCTGAAGCAATTCTTTTCGAATTAAGTTCAACATTGCTATTGCAGAGTCATTTTCAAGCTCCTGGATTCCAAGCCTGTTCTGTCAACATTCTCCAACTTCAACTAAAGCAAAATGGGTAAGAGGGCCAATCCATGGCTTACAAAGGAAGTTAGAAATAGCATCCTATCCAAGGAAGAAGCATACAGATTTGCCATGAAAGATAATAGGTCTGAGGATTGGGAGCAGTCTAGAATTCAGCAAAGAAAGACCAAGGGATAGATTAAGAAGGGGAAAGTACAGTACGAAAGGAAGTTTGCAGGGAACATAAGGACTGACACTAAGAGTTTCCATAGATATGTGAAGAGAAAGAGATTGGTAAAAAGAAATGTGGCCCCCTACAGACAGAAACAGGGGAATGCATAGTAAGGGACAAATAAATGGCTGAGCAATTGAATACATACTTTGGTTCTGTCTTCACAAAAGAGGACACACATCAGATACCAGAAATATTTGAGAATGAAAGTTTTAGAGAGAGGGAAGAACTGAGGGAGATCAACATTAGTGGAGAAATGGTGCTGGGAAAATTGATGGGATTGAAGGCAGATAAATCCCTAGGGAATCTGCATCCCAGAGGTGTTTAAGGAGGTGGCTCTGGAAATAGTGGATGCATTGGTGGCCATCTTCTGGGATTCTGTAAACTCTGAACAGTCCCTGCAGATTGGAGGGTAGCTCATGTCACTCCATTTAAAAAGGGAGATAGTGAAAAAGCAGGGAATTATAGACCAGTAAGCCTAACATCGGTAGTGGGGAAAATTCTTGAATCTATAATCAAGGAATTTATAGCAGAATATTTAGAAAGCAGTGGCAGGATCTGTCAGAATGGATTTATGAAGGGAAAATCATGCTTGACAAATCTGTTGGAATTCTTTGAAGATGTAACCAATACAGTTGACAAGGGGGAGCCAGTCAATGTGGTATATTTGGACTTTCAGAAGGCGTTTGACAAAGTCCCGCATGAGAGATTATTGTGCAAAATTAAAGCACATGGGATTGGGGGAAATGTATTGAGGTGGACAGAAAACTGGTTGGCAGAGAGGAAACAAAGAGTAGGGATTAATGGGTCCTTTTCAAATTGCAGGCAGTAACCAGTGGAGTGCTGGGACCCCAGCTATTCACAATATATATTAATGATTTGGATGAGGGAACAAAATGTAACATTTCAAAGTTTACAGATGATACCAAGTTGGGTGGGAGGGTGAACTATGACAAGGATGCAGGGATCCTACAGCAAGATCTGGTCAGGTTGGGCGAGTGGGCAAATCAATGGCAGGTGCAGTATAATTTGGATTAGCGAGGGTATTCATTTTGGAAGCAAAAACAGGAAGGCAGATTACTACCTGAATGGTTGTAAATTGGGAGAGGGGAGTGTGCAACGGGACCTGGGTGTCCTTGTTCACGAGTCGCTGAATTTAAACATGAAGGTCCAGCAGGCTGTGAAGAAAGTGAATGGTATGTTGGCCTTCATTGCAAGAGGTTTCGAGTATAGAAACAGGGATGTGTTGCTGCAATTATACAGGGCCTTGGTGAGGCCACACCTGGAGCACTGTGTGCAGTTTTGGTCTCCTTCTCTGAGGAAGGATATTTGCGAGAGAGAGAGAGAGAGAGAGAGAGAGTGCAAGAGAGAGAGAGAGAGAGAGAGAGCAGAGAAGGTTTACTAGACGGATTCCAGGGATGGCGGGTCTATCATACGAGGAGAGATTGACTAGGTTAGGATTGTTCTCACTGGAGTTCAGAAGATTGAGGGGGGATCTGAGAGAGACTTATAAAATTCTAACAGGACTATACAGGGTAGATGCAGGGAAGATGTTACCAATGATGGGTGTGTCCAGAACCAGGTGTCACAGTTTGAGGATTCAGGGTAAACCATTTTGGACAGAGATAAGGAGACATTTCTTCACCCAAAGAGTGGTGAGCCTGTAGAATTCATTACCACAGAAAGTAGTTGATGCTAAAACATTGAATATATTCAAGAGGCGGCTGGATATAGCACTTGGGGAGAATGGGATCAAAGGCTATGGGAGAAGCAGGAATAGGCTATTGAGTTGGATGATCAGCCATGATCGTGATAAATGGCGGAGCAGGCTCAAAGGGCCAAAAGGCCTCCTCCTGCTCCCATCTTCTATGTATCTATGTTTACAGTTATATGTTTACATTATTTGTGTACATATTCCCTGGTTTCTGTCAACCTTAAATAGGTTTTCCACATGGAAGGTGTAATACTGCCATTATTTTAAAGATCTCCTCCAAGTCTCTGCTTACCTAGGAGTAAAAATACCCAGCTTATGCCCATCATGGTAACCAAGTTCTGTATCAACCTAATGGTCTATGTGCCCTTTCCCACAACCTCTAGTTATTTACCTTAAAAAAGAACCAAAACTACACACAGTATTCTACAATAGACAATAACATAAGTGTTTTTCGCTTTTGCTCACACTGCTCTCAGTATTTCAATTAATGTTTGTGTACCTTTAATAAAGGCCCCTCACTGCAGCTTTTCATTAAATGAATTGGTTATTATTAGCACCAACATGCAGGAGGTTCCTAATTACTTGCTATACATGTATCTTAGCTCCAGTCCCTGTAGAATTAACCCTTTTTGGCAGTATACACACAATTGGAGCACCTTGTTGCGTATTGGCAAGGCAGGCATGGGTATCTCGGAGAGGTGGGGCAGGAAGTGAAGAGGAAAGGTGGCAAACTTTCTTTCGGAGAAGTCAGGGAAAAAAATGCAGCATTATCACAAGAGAGAAAAATAATTAATTTGAGCCTTTGCTCGGTTAATGTAAAACAAATCCAGAGCCCTACATCTGTTATCAATTATCCTTCAGGTGCAATTATTGTGATTTCAAATAAATTGATGACTCCTCTGTCACTGGCTCACTAACCTACTGTAACACTCAAAAAAAAATGGTGGAGACAAGCAGACTTCAAGGTCACGATTTAAAATAAAGAACTTGGTTACAATGTGTGCAACACAGAATTTAATGCACATTTGCAAGAGTTAATTCCATTGTATGGGATGGGAATCCCATATAAGCCGATGACACAATTGGCAGGTTCCCTTTCCTGAAGGGCACTGGTGAAACTGCGTTTTAAAACATAGAACAGAGAACAGCACAGCACAGTACAGGCCCTTCAGCCCATGATGTTGTGCCGACCATTTATCCTAATCTAAGAACAACCTAACCTACACCCCTTCAATTTACTGCTGTCCATGTGCCTGTCTAAGAATCTGGTAAATGTCCCCAATGACTGACTCCACCACCTCTGCTGGCAGTGCATTCCACGCACCCACCACTCTGTGTAAAGAACCTACCTCTGACATCTCCCCTGTACCTTCCTCCAATCACCCTAAAATTATGTCCCCTCGTGACAGCCATTTCCACCCTGGGGAAAAGTCTCTGGCCTTAACAGATATCTTTGATATCTTTGATTGCAGCATCCTTGAGCACGGGTGAGGTCCCGGAGGACTGGAGAATTGCTAATGTTGTCCCTTTGTTTAAGAAGGGTAGCAGGGATAATCCAGGGAATTATAGACCTGTGAGCTTGACGTCAGTGGTAGGCAAACTGTTGGAGAAGATACTGAGGGATAGGATCTATTCACATCTGGAAGAAAATAGACTTATCAGTGATAGGCAGCATGGTTTTGTGCAGGGAAGGTCATGTCTTACAAACCTAACAGAATTCTTTGAGGAAGTGACAAAGTTAATTGACGAGGGAAGGGCTGTAGATGTCGTATACATGGACTTCAGTAAGGCGTTTGATAAGGTTTCCCATGGCAGGTTGATGGAAAAAGTGAAGTCGTATGGGGTTCAGGGTGTACTAGCTAGATGGATAAAGAACTGGCTGGGCAACAGGAGACAGAGAGTAGCGGTGGAAGGGAGTGCCTCAAAATGGAGAAAGGTGACTAGTGGTGTTCCACAGGGATCCGTGCTCGGACCACTGTTGTTTGTGATCTACATAAATGACCTGGAGGAAGGTATAGGTGGTCTGATTACCAAATTTGCAGATGATACTAAGATTGGTGGAGTTGCAGATAGCGAGCAGGACTGTCAGAGAATACAACAAAATATAGATAGATTGGAGAGTTGGGCAGAGAAATGGCAGATGGAGTTTAATCCAGGCAAATGCGAGGTGATGCATTTTGGAAGATCAAATTCAAGAAATGAAATGAAATGAAATGAAAATCGCTTATTGTCACGAGTAGGCTTCAAATGAAGTTACTGTAAAAAGCCCCTAGTAGCGGACTATATGGTCAATGGAAGGGTCTTGAGGAAAATTGATGTGCAGGGAGATCTTGGAGTTCAGGTCCATTGTACCCTGAAGGTGGCAACGCAGGTTGATAGAGTGGTCAAGAAGGCATACAGCATGCTTGCCTTCATCGGACGGGGTATTGAGTACAAGAGTTGGCAGGTCATGTTACAGTTGTATAGGACTTTGGTTTGGCCACATTTGGAATACTGCGTGCAGTTCTGGTCGCCACATTACCAGAAGGATGTGGATGCCTTGGAGAGGGTGCAGAGGAGGTTCACCAGGATGTTGCCTGGTATGGAGGGTGCTAGCTATGAAAAAAGGTTGAGTAGATTAGGATTGTTTTCATTGGAAAGACGGAGGTTGAGGGGGGACCTGATTGAGGTCTACAAAATTATGAGAGGTATGGACAGGGTGGATAGCAACAAGCTTTTCCCAAGAGTGGGGGTGTCAGTAACAAGGGGTCACGATTTCAAGGTGAGAGGGGGAAAGTTTAAGGGAGATGTGCGTGGAAAGTTTTTTACGCAGAGGGTGGTGGGTGCCTGGAACGCTTTACCAGCGGAGGTGGTAGAGGCGGGCACGATAGCATCATTTAAGATGCATCTAGACAGGTATATGAATGGGCGGGAACAGAGGGAAGTAGACCTTGGAAAATAGGAGACAGGTTTAGATAAAGGATTGGGATTGGCGCAGGCTGGGAGGGCCGAAGGGCCTGTTCCTGTGCTGTAATTTTCTTTGTTCTTTGTTCTATCCACTCTACCCATGCCTCTCATCACATTGTACACCTCCATCAAGTCACCTCTCTGCCTTCTTGGCTCCAGTGAGAAAAGCCCTAGCTCCCTCAACCTTTCTTCATAAGACATGCCCTCCAGACCAGACAGCATCCTGGTAAATCTCCTCTGTACCCTCTCCAAAGCATCCACATCCTTCCTATAATGAGGCGACCAGAACTGGGCACAATATTCCGTGTGGTCTAACTAGTGTTTTATAAAGCTGCAGCAAAACCTTGCGGCTCTTAAAACTCAATCCCCCGTTAATGAAAGCCAACGCATCATACGCCTTCTTAACAACCCTATCAACTGGGTGGCAACTTTGAGGGATCTATGTACGTGGTCCCCAAGCTACCTCTGTTCCTCCACACTTCTAAGAATCCTGCCTTTTACCCTCTATTCAGCATTCAAATTCGACCTTGCAAAATTAATCACTTCACATTTATCAAGGTTGAACTCCATCTACCACTTCTCAGCCCAGCTCTGCATCCTGCCACTGTCCTGTTGTAACCTGCAACGAACCTCAACACTATCTGTAACTCCCCCAACCTTTGTGTAATCGGCAAACTTACTAACCCACCCTTCCACTTCCTCATCCAAGTCATTAAAAAACCCACAAAGAGCAGAGGTCCCTGAACAGATCATAGCACATACAGTGCAGAAGGAGGCCATTCAACCCATCGAGTCTGCACCTGCCCACTTAAGCCCTCACTTCCACCCTAACCCCATAACCTAATTACCCCTCCTAACCTTTTTAGTCACTAAGGGCAATTTATCATGGCCAATCCAGCTAACCTGCACGTCTTTGGACTGTGGGAGGAAACGGGAGCACCCGTAGGAAACCCACGCAGAAACGGGGAGAACGTGCAGACTCTGCACAGACAGTGACCCAGCGGGGAATCAAACCTGGGATCCTGGCGCTGTGAAGCCACAGTGCTATCCACTTGTGCTACCGTGCTGCCAGATCCTTGCGGGACACCACTGGACACCGACCTCCAGGCGGAATACTTTCCATCCACTACCACTTGCTGTTTTCTTTCGGCCAGCCAATTCTGTATCCAGACAGCCAAATTTCCCTGTATCCCATGCCCCTAACTTTCTGAGCCTACCATGGGGAACCTTATCAAATGCCTTACTGAAATCCAAATACGCCACATCCGCTGCCCGACCTTCATCAATGTGTCTCGTCACATCCTCAAAGAATTCAATGAGGCTTTTGAGGCATGACCTGCCCCTCACAAAGCCATGCTGATTATCTTTAATCAAAATATGTTTTTTTAAATAATCATAAATGCTATCTCTCAGAATTCTTTCCAATATTTTGCTCACCACAGGCACAGGACTGATGGGTCTGTAATTCCCAGGGATTTCCCTATTCCCTTTCTTGAACAGGGGAACAACATTCGCCTCCCTCCAATCATCCGGTACTACTCCAGGAGAGTGAGGATGCAAAGATCATCGCCAATGGCGCAGAAATCTCCTCCCTCGCAACCCGTAGTAACCGTAGGTATATCCTGTCAGGCCCAGGGGACTTATCTATCCTGATGCTTTTCAAAATTTCCATCACATCCTCCTTCTTCATATCAACCTGTTTGAGTCTATTAACCTGGTTCACACTGTTCTCATGAGCAACAAGGTCCCTCTCTCTAGTGAACACTGAAGCAAAAATTGAATTTTATGACAATTCAGTTCATAGTTATTTTTCCCATGGTCAAGCTGCTAATACCCTCGGGACACACTGCTCAGAGTTGCCGGTCAGTGTTTTGCGGATGTATGACCGGGGGGGGGGGTTACGCGGCAACATTTACCAAATTCAATTTCACAACCAGCTGTGGATAGGATTTGAATGCACAATCTCTGGATTACAGATATGATAATTGATTGGGCTGCAGTATCCTAAGCAGTTAGTAGATAGTTATGTTGAGTCCATTTCTAGATACGCAACAAGAACAAAATTAACTGTAGTAGAGATACAGGAAAATAGCGTTACACTTATACCATAACAATATTCTTGACTATACTAAATTCAGAATTCATCTGTTTGACAAGGACCAACAAAACACAGAAGTTAAAAAGCTACACTCATGAGATTTTTAATATAAAAATAAACTGAGTGTCTCCTGTTCATATATACATTTGTCCCATTCACATACAAGACCACAAGACGCAAGAGTAGAAGTAGGCCACTCGGCCCATCGAGTCTGCTCCGCCATTCAATGTGATCATGGTTGATCTGATATAATGCTCAACTCAACTTTCCCAGCTCACCCCCATAATCCTTGATTCCCTTAAAAGTCGGACTATCTCGGCTTTGAACATATTTAACGACCCAGCCGCTAAGGTAAAGAATTCCACAGATTCACTACCTTGGAGAGAAGAAATTCCTCCTCAACTCTTGTCTTAAATGGGAAACCCCTTACTCTTTGATTGTACTTTCTGGTCCTAGATTCTCCCACAAGGGGAAATAACCTCTCAGCATCTACCCTGTCAAGTCCCTGAGAATCCTACATGTCTCAATAAGGTCGCCTCTCATTCTTCTCAACTCCAACGAGTACAGGCCCCTCTCCTCATGAGGAAATCCCTCATACCGGGGATCAACCTTGTGAACCTTCTCTGGACTGCCCCCAACGTCAGTATATCTACCCTTAGATAAGGGGACCAAAACTGTTCACCTGTACCAATTGGGATTTTCTTACGCTAGTGTTTTTGAACGATAGGAGGGAGCAGAGCTAATGTGTCTCCTACCCTCCTGTAGAGAGGTGATTATAGAATCTGCATACCAGATGAACACTCGTGAGCCTTTAGTGCAGCTTTTAAATGATTGAATGAAACGGTAATTATTTCTGTTCTGTATTTTGTTTTGCCCAAAGGCAAGGAAAAAAAGTCAACATCTTTCACAGTTTGACATAGGGGTGAATTACTTAAAGCAACATCAGAGGATTAAAAAGGCATAAGACACGAAAGCGTATCACATCCTGCGTGGCAGCAAACTAGATTCAACAGCTTAGCGATCAACATCATCGTGCACTCGCCATCTGTTACAGAGGGCTTCCAATTACAAGCAGTAAGGGAAAAACTCGAAGGGCAAATGAAGGAAGAACAAGACATGTTTCTTTCACATCTATGTTGTTGCAATTTTTAAGCCACTCATTGAAATCTTGGATATTCTTCAATGATCAGAAATTATTCCTTCAATTTTAAAATGTAAATTCTAATAATCTTCTCCCTTTTGAGGTGGAATAGTCTGCACATTACTACAATTTACACACCGTGCAGAAACAGGCCATTCAGCCAATATAGTGTCAGCGGCTATGCTCCACACCCGCCTCCTCCTACCTTACTTCACCTAACGTTGTTGACATTGGTTCATGAGTTCCTCTCTCATGAACCTAACTAACTTTATTTGCGAACGAGGAAGAAAAAGAAATGTAGAATTATCCAAGAGCTTTAAGGCTGGAGCTGGTACTGAGATACAAAGAGGCAAGGCCATGAAAGTATTTAAAAACGAGAGTGAGAATTTAAAATGGAGACGTTGGTGAACCAGAGAGTTATTCAGCACAGGGGTAATAGGTGAACATATGTTCCCTACAGAGAATCAACAGTGCTTACCTTTGACATAAATGGAGGCATTGACTGGAGGGGAATTTTCAAACGTGAAGACACATTGATACTCTCCAGAACTGTCAGTTTTTGGTTTCTTAATCCTGGATTTCAAAGGGGGAAAAAGATAAAGCTGAATTATTTGTGGACAGAGATTGGACAAGTGTACAATTGCGGTAAACAGAACATTGCAATATTTCTATAAAATTATATATTTAGTTTGTCAATAAATGCATATAATGGACATAACTGCTACTTCAATAAAACACAAATAAGAAACTGTGCAAAATTTAAGGCCATATCAGATCATGGGTTATATTTAAAAAACAAAGTTCTGTTGCTATTTTTAAATCAGAAAACGTATGTTTAACATTTTCCAGGCCCTTCTGCCCATTTGTACACAACCCTGAAGTAGATGTGTTGCACACCATACAAACAGGAGTTTTCAATTTTAGTTGAACCCACAGCTTTACAAGGCAATTTGCTATGAATAACACAAGATCTTTCTAGAGACATGCGGTAATGAGGCTGGATTTTAGTCCCAATTTTCCTCTGACTTCCCAACCCCGCGTCAGTGGTCTTTTTGCGACTTGTGAAGGACTTTGCTGCAAAACAAATGCGCACCTCTTGAAGTCCAGGTCCCCTTCGTGAGAATCACGAGGAAAATTGCATTTCCTTCACGCACTATTTTCATGTGCTGCTGTAGGTTTTGAAAGCCCTAAAAAAGCCCTTGGGAGATTTTGTGGCCACTGTGGGGTGGGGGAGGAGTGGGGCATGGAGGCCTGTTGAGGGGCAGGAATAATTCTGCAGACAAATATAAAAACGTTTTGACACAGTCATGTATCACTTATATGCTTCATTTTAAGATGGGTCTTTTCTAAAAAGTGATTCATTATAGTGATTCATTATAGGTTTCTATTCTGCAAAGCTAGGATTAAATGTTTTCCCTTTAAGAGGACTTTACTTTTCTTTGCAGTATCAATAACATAAACGAGCAGGTTTCCAACCCTTGATTGCTATTCATTGAACCCCAACTAGATATCAAGGAAACCTGATCTGGTTCATCTGTAATAACCCCTAAAGTCAACTAGTCCACTTAAACATGAAGAACAGTTACTCCCGGGTCACTGACATCGGTGCTATCCAGCATTTACGCAGCAACGAGCTGCTCATATTTGCAGGGTTTGCTTTCACCCAAGGCCACTTAGTCCCATATCTCATTACAACCTTACCCAAACGTGGTCAAGGAGTTGAATTCCAGAGCGGACCCTAGCAAAACTGAAGTCAATGGGAATGAGGGAAAAACTCACTATCGACTGAAATCACACTGAGCACAAAAGGGCAATGGTTGGAGTTGCTAGGCTTCAATCATCTCAGCTTCAGGACGTCACTGCAGATCCTCAGGATAGTGTCCTAGGCACAACCAACTTCGGCCACTGAATGACTAACCTTCCATTCAATGAACAGAGTGAGAATGTTTGCTGAGAATTGAACAGTGTTCAATACCATTAGCAACTCCACAGATATTTTATGCCTACATATAGCAAGACCTGACAGCATTCAAGGTTGGGCTGATAAGTAATATTTGTGCCACACATGTGCCTGCCAATGACTGACTCCAAGAGAGAATCTATCATCGCTAAAGGGGATGATTATCATCTTGGGGATATCATTGGTCAGAACCTGAACTGGGCCAGCCATACAAATACTGTGGCTGCAAGGGCAGGGGTCAGAGGCTGTGAATTCTATGGTGAGGGCCTTAGATCCCGACTTCCCAAAGCCTGTTCACCATCTACAAGGCAGGAGTCAGGAGTGTGACGGAATGCTCTTGATGCCACACACCATTCTGACTTGGAGCTAAATCAGCGTTCTTTCACCATTGCTGGGTTCAAATTCTGAACTCTCTCCCAAACAGCACTGTGGGTGTACCCACATCACATGTATTGCACCGGTTAATTACCTTAGGGAAAATTAGGGATGGGCGACAAATGCTGACTTTGCTAGTGACACCCACATCCCAGGAATGAAAAGGAATGTTCGTATTAAACGCTACTCTAGGCACCCTCAACGATTCTACATAATGCATCCAACCATGGAATGTGCAATATTGTAGTTAACTCTCCACAAATTCTCTTTGATATTCAGAGGCATTTGACAAAAGTTTGTTATTTCCCCGCATTTCCAAAATTGCCCCGATTGGTTACATATCTCCAAAGTCTTAGCTCTCACTTCAACTCGGTGCTGTTTGCAGAAAAAGAACTCCTGCTTCCAGGAACCACTTTGTCATCTTTCATCCAGTAACTGCCATTGGTGAGATTCGGTGCCGAGGTCAGGTTACAAATTAGGGCGATGGGTGGATTCGGCAGTTTTAAAACAATGTCTTCAGATGAAGTGATCTTCGGCTCTGAAATGCAGAGCAAAATAAAAGTCATTAGTGACCATAAAATTGGTGCTGGGCACACAACAAATGCAAGGCCATTCCAGCCACCTTCTTTCAACAGACTTCTGTAATGCATTATTCATTTCTAGGAGTTGCTAGGGAAGTTTTGTCAATTGACAGCTGATAAATATCCAATACTAAATATTCGCAAACCTTTTTTTCTACAAAAATACTAATGCGCCCCCTCACTATAAAGGTGCTATGTTGACTAGGAGTTTAGAAATGGTTCAGTTGTTGAACACTAGGAAGGCTGACACTTCAGCGTTATTCATCTATTTATAAATATAGAAAAAACTGTTCTGGACGAGTGCTGGCCAGAATGGCCGCCTGATTAAAAATCAGCATCCTCACATCACACCACATCAGCTTCGCTGCTAGCCAAATCTCCACTTACTAATATTGAAAACAAGATTATAGAAGCAACGTCCAGATGGGAACAGATTATTGATGGATTTTAATAGCACTCAAGCCAACAGTGAATTTAAGTTAATCCCCCTATGAATCGTGAGTGATAGTTTCATGAAGTAAAATTCCATTCATGAGAATTTCCAGTCTCTTTGCAGCTAAGATAAATAACGAGAAATGTAGATTTTACCGAATAGTTTTAATTCGCTCACTCCTATTTGGTTGCAAAATGTCACTGTTCTCAAAAAGGTCAAGTGAAATGTTAATAGAATTTGTCCAGTATTGGTTGAGGATCTGAAGTAGATTTGTCAGGTAATAGTAGAGGAACTGCTTTATAAAACAAAGTTGACGAAGGTATTAATTACAATTAATGGAAAAATAAAATAAATTAAGATGCAAACAACTTTAACAAAAGGGATATTAGATGGGAAGATTGCTCGCAGCACCAAGACCTTGCCACAAATTTGTACTCAACAAGCAGTCAAATCGCATCAAAATCTTGGCAACCGAGTTAAAATTTCCTGCTATCAATCCGCAAACATTTTCTTCTCAGCCATATACTCAGTGAAATGAGGACGGATTTGTGAATTAAATTCAAAAAGGTTTAACAAGTATAAAAATGTTTTAAAAAGACTGACCAGTCAGGGTTATCAATGGGCGATTGGAGGTCTGCAATTTGGCTTGATTGCTAATCTGGCGTGGTGGCACAGGTTTAGCAGTTAAACTACCTTCCCTTTAATGTCAATGCTCAAGAACACTTTTTGAATCCAACTAGCTGTAAATTTAACAATTAATGTAATTTCCTCAGGTACAGTTTAGTCAATTTGAAGATATGGGCCAATAACTGGCATACTTCCTGTTCCAGACATTTTACATTTGCCCGGTGAACCTCCATGGCAAGTTAAATGCTCAATGGCAAAACTCATTTATCATGCAATGCATAATGCACCTTGTCAAGTGTTTTAATGTTGTAAAAGAAAATAGTTAATCATGAATGAGATCGGAAATTCAGTTTGGGATCAGTAGGGTGGAGGAGGAGCTTATGAGCTTATATCCCGCTCCATCACATTGGCCATCAATTTGCACTACTAGAATCTGACTTAATCCTACGTAGGCACATAGAATAGAATCCCTTCAGTGCAGAAGGCAGCTATTCGGCCCATCAAGCCTACACCAACCCTCTGAAAGAACACTCCACCCAGGCCCACTCCCCTTCCCTGTCCTGGTACCCCATAACCACAACTAACCTTTGGCCACTGAGCGACAATTTATCATGGCCAATCCACCCAAACTGCTCATCTTTGGACTGTGGGAGGAAACCGGGGACCCAGAGAAAACCCACGCAGACACGGGGAAAATGGGCAAACTCCACACAGACAGTCACTCAAGGCCAGAATTGAACCCGGATCGCTCGCACGGTGAGGCTTTTATCCGTGCTTTGGTAACCTCCAGATTGATTGAACCAACATGAAACTCAGTTCTCATTATCAATACTTCTTTCTAAAATCAATTTCTGTTTTGGTTTCTGACACGAATTATGGCATTCAATAGTGTGAGATAACCTATCACAAATGGTTGAAATTATGATCACTGAATCATCCCAAGTGCATCAACACAAGTTCACCCTTCACGTGGCATGTACGCATGCTAATTTTACTTGATTTCCCAATATAGTTCCATCTTCAAAGTAGCAATTAAGAGACTTAGCTCACCGTTGATTGTGACTGACTGAGGCTCAGAACCACACTGTGAATATTATAATTATAGTAGCTGAGACTATCCAATATCTCCCAACTCTGTTGTATTACATTGGATCCAAGCATTCCAAATCAATTCCACCCCCCAACTCCCTCCCCCAACCCTGACTCTTTCCTCATACTCTTCAATATTTATCAGATCTTCAACTAATTTCATAAATGTCAATTGCTTTTTGTAGTAATGCATTTTATATTCTAATCAGCCTTTGCCCGAAAAAGAGTTTGTATAACTTTAATCTGCAGAAAGTTTCTCCAATTTTCTTCCAACATTTCTGTTAGCAATAAAACTAAACGGCCATACAGAACAAAGTGTTTTTTTAATTGGCAAATTAAAATTGAACATGCGTATCCAGACAGCACAAAGAATAAAAATAGGCCGGGGTCAAAGTCTGCAAAACACCAACAGTCCAAAGCTGCATCACTAAAAGTCACTACTCAAAATTAAGCTACTTATTTTATTTCCTTCCTGTGAACCTAATTGAAATGGTCAAAAATAAACACACGCATAAACATTTGCAAAGTCAAATTGTGTTAAAAATAATACATAGCAGCTTTATCTATACTGGACTGCATGACAGGCACCATAACGGACTGCAAAGTAGGGAAACCACACATCCTAATTTTTATCAATTATCTTTTAGACAAACAGTATCTCTTTTGGATCAGAAGCAGGCTGAGCTTTGAACACACGGATATTAAACTTCCTAATTTTATTCTTGACCTCTGCCGTAAATTCAAAAGAAGTTAATTTAACCCAGTGAACTCAATGTTAAAAATATTTTCCCTTCCTCTCATCAGTTGAGGTTTCCAATTCAATTAACCCAAGAGGAATGGAGATCACAAGATCAGATTCCCATTCAGGCCCACATCATGTCATTTGAGCACCCCCCCCCCCCAATTATGTACCAACAAAAAAATTGTTGTATATTCTTTTTCCACACAGGGGCTCATCAGGCATGTGTAAATACGTGCAGTGGATCCCATCATGAGAAAGTCCACATATCATGCTTGATGCACTTTATTAAGAAAGAAGCTACAATTCCTGGCAACTCAGCATCAATTAGCCTTTACCTGATTTCTGAATCTCAGCCTCAACTGCCGAAGAAAAAGGGATACTGCATTTGTCTCCAGATCTACAGTCAATGATTAAAAGTATATATTTGGGCATTGCATTTAAGAGAAGTGATCCCATTAACACTTAAAAGAGATAGACTGCCACCACAAGGGAGATACTAGCGTCAGGAACAAATCTACAGAGTTGGTGACTTGGAAGACAGAAAAGGTGAATAACAGACGCGTTTAGTCACTTTGTGTTCTATTCTATGGGATGGAAAAACAAATGGTGGGGGGGGGGGGGGGGGGGAGTGGGATGGTTGGGGGTAGGGAAGTGAATTCTCAACAGCAGGATCACCGTCTTCAATGCCTACTCACCAATCCCAAACGCTGCGTTCTCCTCCCTATTTTTAATACCATTGAGCAACTTACCAATACTACTGAAAAGAAAGACAGTTAAAGCAGGTTGCTCGTGCAAAATGCAATCAATTGCAGCAGTCCTTTCCTTAAAAAAACATGGAACAAAATAACTGTTGGCAATATTAGTGGGCAAAGATTTAATAGATTTTGATCAGATTTCTCTGGTCATTTTACATGCAGGCATTAACCTACAAGTTCTCTGTTCTGGAAAGTACAACACCGAGTGTGTAGCAGCATCATCTGCTAAAATAAGAACATAATTATAGCCCACTGCACAGTGCTTTAAAAAGCAAATAGAGTTGACTGGTCTGCAGCACAGAAGCTCCACATTGCTGCATGAGATTCATTTAAATCTACATCATAAAGCATCAACAAATTTCAAATGGATCTGCCCATTTTGGCTCCAGACCACTCTATGCCAGGAGGCGAATTTTTAAACTCAGGCTACACTTATAACTGCACCAGGAATGTACATAAACCTTAGTGGTGCTTTGACACTTAACAGCATTAATCATTTGGGTTTATCTTGCACTTTTACATTCATGTTCATGGCAAAATGTTGTACATAGACATGAAAATGGTAGTTTGGCTACAGCCTTAATTAAGTCTAATAAGAAACAATTGGAAAATTCTGGGGGGGGGGGGGGGGGGGGGGGGCTTCTTTGATGCAACTCCTATCACTTTCATGGAATAATTCAGACTCTTGAATGCTGAACCCAAGTTCAATAATATGGACAATGTACGCAATAAAAGGTGAAATAGGAATAGCATAAGTTCCAAAAACAAATCAGTGGTCCCTATTTTTTCCTCAAGTACAAAACCTTTTTAAGCTTGGTTAATATCAAAATTATGCTTCCTTAATTAGTATAATGACGGGTTACTGTGGCCACTAGCTCAAAAAGATTATTAAATCAGTGGTTAGATCTGGTGGCATTAATTCAGAGACCATGCAATGTTGGGACTCAACTCCTTCCATCCAGTATCCTGGATGAATTCTGCATATTTTGAAAGCAAAGTTTGAGTTCATGGTTCTTCAAAAAAAATACATTTACCTTTGAACGAAAGGGGTAGGTGCGCTAGAAAGTAAGTCAATAGCTCTAAATCCATGCAGCTTCGCACAAATTGAAACTGGACTGCCACATCAGCAAAAACACAATTTTAATTTCCTCTGTTAAAAGAAAACTCTTGCCATGGAGTGGTCTCAAGGCAGTTGCTTAACTGGAGAGACAGAGGATATGGCAGATGAATTGTAAGCTTATAGCAAATAAAATGTTAGCACATCAACAAAAAGAGATTTGGTTTGCTACACTGCATGAAAGGCACTTCTTTCAGCAAGGTACAATACAACTTTAGAGTACAAATTTTGAAAGCACAAGATGTTTGAAAGCTTGTTGTTAGAACAGTCAGGCATTTAAAAATTATTTCAAAGTTAGTCCAATCTCAAACTCTTCTGACCAGTGTTGTGAACTCTGTCCTCAAGTAGTCGGAGAGGAAAAAAAAGAGCAGGTAAAATTTAAGCACCCATTAAGTCACTTTTGTTGACAATAACACGGCTGGGACTATTAAACTAAATGCAGAGTGAAACATTTAATATTCTATTACTTGGATAGTGAGCAAGCTCGGTCTGATCAGTACTGGTCCTCAGCCATCATTTTTAACGTTGTTTTTAGAACTGTGTCACTGCATTTTTTTTTCTATCCCTGCAGCCACAGAAACTCATTAGCATTCTGAGCACCTCCCTTTGCAGTTCGCTATGCTGTCTGTCCCACATCCAGCATATAGTACACAAGAGTAAACCTTGCGCACGTACATCCTCACAAGATATTCATCAGCACTCTAGTGGCTGGCCATGGCTGCTTCAAAAGGAAAACCAAATCTGATTAGGTTTGAAATTCATGCACAAAAACTCAAGCAAGTGTTCATGGGCAAAGTGGGAGGGTGAGGGGAACTTAGCAGGTAAGGAATTTATGGGTCAGACACACTACAATGGTTAATGTAGGCAGAGTAAAGTGACTTAAATACTAGGATTTCTCTAACAAAGGAGTTAAATTGCACAAACTAGAGGCATCATGATGAGGATAGGCAAGACAAAGTGCAAAATTCGAGGAATTTCTAGACTACTGAAGGAGAGTGCGGTTTCTACAACATTGTAAATGGAGAAGGGTGGTGGGGAAATCAAAATAAAAAGACAACAGGAAAGGAGCAAGGTCTTGCTGACCAGCAGGAACTACTATGGTACCACTATACGTAGTACTCACTTGGTAGGATGACAACAATGGCCTGGGCTCGTATCCAGGTAATGGCTGGATTTTGTCGGAGGTCGTTCCGCCTGGGGTCGTTGCTGGCCCTGCACTCGTAAGTCCCCGTATCTTCGAGGCCCAACCTAGTGACACGCAGCACACTCACTCGATTGCTGCCGGAAGCTGTGTTTATTGAAACCCGCCGCTTCCAAGCACCATCCCACAGTTGTATGAACGAGTCGCCCCTGTTGACCTCAGCATACCACCATTGGATCTCTGGTGTGGGACTCCCTACCACATCACAGTACAGCTCAAAGGTGTCGCCTGTCAGCTTAGTTTCTGACAAGGGAGACTTGACAAACCCAGCTGGAGGGAGGGCAGTAGAAATGTAGTGATAAAGCAGTCAAAGAAGCCCTAAACTCTGAGAATATTCTTAACTCTAGACAGGTTAAAACAGAGATTGTTTATTTGTAAATTAGCTTAGAATAGAATAACAGAAAGTAACAGTACATATAATTTATGAACAAGTCACAATGTTAGGTACTGAAATGGAAAAAGGGTACATAAGAAATGTGGAGTATGAAATAATTAATTAGTTATATCGTAATGGCTTCCTTGGTGAAAAAATAATTTGATGAGATTCATTAGAAAAAGAAAGGCTATCTAGTGAATTAATAGGTCAGAACATTACAACACAAATAGTCTTGTGCGCACAGGTTAAAATTAAAGAAAAATAAATTATGCTCTTTGTAACCGGCCACATTAAGATATTTTGGATTTGTGGTTAACCGATGGCGTGGCTGGACGTGGCTCTTTACTGATCACTATACGCAGCAGTGGGCTTTTGAGGATGTTGAAGTACCTTTATTGCACTGGAAATATATCCTGAGCAGAAAAATTCAGCAACTTCCCCAGTAATGTTCTTTTTAACTCCACGCAATATACCCAACTCCATTATACCTCAACATCAAGAAGAGACATAAATAAACCACTTGATTCATTTTATTGCACAGGGAAAATCTAACTAGATGTACGTACCCATCTCCTTATTAAGCATCAAAGAATTGAAAACAGGGGGCAATGGAAACTTCCCAAGGAACCAATTTAGCTATTCTGTACAATTGTTAACCTTACCGAACAAGTTTCTACACATACTGTAGCGCTTGCAACATTCACCCCACTGGAATGTGCAAAGCACAGCTACAACTAATTACACAGTAATAGAGAAACCAAAAAAGCAGAAAACATTCAAAATCACAGATTACAAAAAACGTTATTGATACCTTATGTATGCACATGCTGCCTGTTCCTAATTTTTGATTACATTTTAATGAAAACTCCTAACGCAAACATTTTGAATGGCAATCCCAGATGCAAACAACGAATGAAGTTCGGGCTCTAGCTAATAAGTGGTGGACTCAAGCGATTTTGTACATTAAAAACATCAGAATGCGACTTCCGGTGGCGGCAATGCGGAGCTAAGCCGCACATTCGGCAGCTCCCGCTGAAAACGGACTTTGGGGCTCTATTCAGGGCCCCCAACGGAGCTGTATCGGCAAATCCCGACGTGGGAAGGGGACAGGAGTCGACCCCTACGGTCCTATGGTCCGGACCAGGAGTGGGGTAAGGAGAAAAACGGAGAAACCACCCCTGAAAAAGCAGGGGAAGGAAGACAAAATGACGGCCGGTGGAGGCCCGGAGGCAGTGGGGTCAGGAGCAGCAGGCGACTCTGCTGCGCTGCTTCCAGGAGCTTAAGTTGGAGCTGCTGGAGTCGTTGAAGGTAACCACCAGGGGGCTGATGGAGACCCAGACAGCCCAGGGGTCTGCGATCCGGGAGCTGCAGAAACAGGCCTCCAAAAGGGAGGATGAGGCCATGGCCGTCGCGGGGAAGGTGGAGATGCACGAGGCGCTCCATAAAAGATGGCAGGAGCGGTTCGAGGAGCTGGATAACCGGTCAAGGAAGAGGAATTTGCGGATCCTGGGCCTCACGGAGGGGCTGGAGGGGTCGGACCTGGCGGCCTATGTGGTGGTTATGTTAAACTCGCTGATGGGGGCTGGGTCCTTCCAGGGGCCCCCGGAGTTAGAGGGGGCCCCACAGGATTCTGGCTAGGAGGCCCAGGCCGAACGAGCCTCCGCAGGCGGTGTTGGTGCGGTTTCATCGGTTCATGGATCGTGAGTGTGCGCTCCGGTGGGCCAAGAAGGAGCGGAGCAGAAAGTGGGAGAACTCGGAGGTGCGGATCTTCCAGGACTGGAGTGCGGAGGTGGTGAGGCGGGGGGCCGGGTTTAACCGGACGAAGGCGGTGCTCCACAGACGGAGTGTGAAGTTCGGCATGTTGTAGTCTGTGGGTCACCTACAAGGACCGTCACCATTATTTTGAGTCCCCGGAGGAGGAGTGGGCCTTTGTGCAGGCCGAGAAACTGGACTCAAACGGAGGGTCTAAGATGGGGGATGCTGTATAATACTGTACTTGTATTTGCTGGGTTTAATGTAAGATGTGGGTTGGCCTTAGGGTGGGTGGGGTGATGTCGATTTTTCTTTTCTGTATGGGTTTTTCTGTAGGGATCTGGTGGATGGGTTCGGTCAGGGGGGTTAACGGGGAGTTCGGGGAGCTGGTGGGGTGGGGAAACTGACAATGGGAGTTGCCCTAGAGTAGGTGGGGGAGGGCAGGGCGAAAGTGCAGGCTTTCTGCGGGTTTCCCGCGATGGGAGATGGTAGCGGCGGGGTCGGGGCTGAGAAGTGCGGGTCGTTGCTGGCTGTTTTCTTTTCCTGCACAAGAGCGGGGGGGGGGGGGGGGGGGGGGGGGGACCCCTTTGACGGGCACGATGGAGGAGGGGAGTCCCATGTGGGGAGGAGTCGGAGGTAGGGCGGGAGTCGCCGGGGTCAGCAGAAGTTAGCTGGCTCACGGGAGTGCTATGGAGGGAGGGGCGCGGCTAGGAGGGGTCCTAGCCTGGGGGGGGGGGGGTGGATCCCTGGAGGTTTGCGAGGCAAACCACGTACACCAGGCCTACTCGAGGATTGATTTTTTTTGTCCTGAGCAGGGGGTTGGTTTCGAGGATGGAGGATGTGGAATACTCCGCCATTGCCATTTCAGATCATGCCCCGCACTGGGTGGACCTCGGGCTGGGGGAAGAGAGGGACCAACGTCCGCTCTAGCGCTTGGAGGTGAGGCTGCTGGCAGACGAGGAGGTGGCCGAGAGGGTTTGGGGGTGTATCGAGAGGCACCTTGAGGCCAATGACAACAGGGAGGTCCGAGTGGGGACGGTCTGGGAGGCATTGAAGGCGGTGACGAGGGGGGAATTGATCTCCATCCGAACCCAAAGGGAGAGGGGGGGGGGGCAGAAGGAGAGGGAGAGACTGATAGGGGAGATGGTGAGGGTGGATAGGAGATATGCGGAGGCTCCAGAGGAGGGATTGCTGGGGGAGAGGCGTAGCCTTCAGGCCAGATTCGACCTATTGACAACCAGAAAGGCGGAAGCTCAGTGGAGGAAAGCACAGGGGGCGGTGTATAAGTATGGGGAGAAGGCGAGCAGGATGCTGGCACACCAGCTCCGAAAGCGGAACGCGGCCAGGGAGATTGGGGGAGTGATGGATAAGGCTGGGAAGGTGGTGCGGAGGGGGGTGGATGTTAATGGGGTCTTCAGGGACTTCTATGGGGAACTGTACTGGTCGGAACCCCCGGTGGAGGGGGGTGGAATGGGGCGCTTCTTGGACAAGCTGCGATTCCCAAGGGTGGAGGAGGAGCAGGTGGAGGGACCACATACCTTTTATAAAATTCCACCGGGGCCAGATGGGTTTCCGGCGGAATTTTATAAAAGGTATGAGGACCTGTTGGGCCCCCTGTTGGTCCGGACCTTTAACGAGGTAACGAGGCGGGGGGGGGGGGGGGGGGGCTTTGCCCCAACTATGTCACGGGCGCTGATTTCCTTGATCCTAAAGCGGGACAAGGACCCTCTGCAGTGCGGGTCATATAGGCCGATTTCACTGCTAAACGCCGACGCTAAGCGGCTGGCAAAGATCCTGGCCACTAGAATAGAGAATTGCGTGCCCGGGGTCATTCATGAGGACCAGACGGGGTTTGTGAAGGGAAGGAAGTTGAATACGAACGTGCGAAGGCTCCTCAATGTCATGATGATGCCGGCCGTGGAAGGGGAGGCGGAGATAGTGGTGGCATCGGATGCGGAGAAGGCCTTTGATAGGGTTGAGTGGGAGTATCTGTGGGAGGTGTTGGAGAGGTTTGGGGAGGGGTTTATCCGGTGGGTGAGGCTGCTCTACGAGGCCCGTCGGCGAGTGTAGCCACAAATAGGAGGAGGCCGGAGTACTTTAGGCTGTACCGGGGGACGAGACAGGGGTGTCCCCTGTCCCCCTTGCTCTTTGCGTTGGCAATTGAGTCCCTGGCCATGGCGTTGAGGGAGTCAGGGAACTGGAGGGGCCTGGTGCAGGGCGGGGAGGAGCATCGAGTGTCGCTTTATGCAGACGACCTGTTGCTGTATGTGGTAGACCCGGTGGGGGGGATGCCGGAGGTGATGAGGATTCTTAGTGAATTTGGGGGTTTCCCTGGGTGTAAGTTGAACCTGGGCAAGAGTGAGTTGTTTGTGGTGCATCCGGGGGATTAAGAGGGGGTGGATTGGTAGGCTCCCACTGAAGCAGGCAGGGAAGAGCTTCAGGTACCTAGAGGTCCAGGTGGCTGGGAGTTGGGGGGCCCTGCACAAGCTCAACCTCACAAGGTTGGTGGAGCAGATGGAGGAGGAGTTTAAGAGGTGGGATATGTTACCGCTGTCACTGGCGGGGAGGGTGCAGTCCGTTAAGATGACGATGCTACCGAGGTTTTTGTTCCTGTTCCAGTGCCTCCCCATCCTTATCCCAAAGGCCTTTTTTTAGGAGGGTCAACAGGAGTATCACGGGATTTGTGTGGGCGCATGGGACTCCGAAGGTGAGAAGAGTGTTCCTGGAACGGGGCAGGGATAGGGGGAGCTGGCGTTGCCCAACCTCTGTGGGTATTATTGGGCTGCCAACGCAGCGATGGTGCGTAAGTGGGTAATGGACGAGGAAGGGGCAGCATGGAAGAGGATGGAGGCGGCGTCATGTATGGGCACGAGTCTGGAGGCGCTGGTAACGGCGCCGTTGCCGCTCCCTCTAACGAGGTATACCACGAGCCCGGTGGTGGCGGCTACACTCAAAATTTTGGGGCAATGGAGACAGCATAGGGGAGAAGTGGGGGGCTCGATGGAGGTCCCGATACTGGGGAACCATCAGTTTGTCCCAGGGAGCATTGATGGCGGATTTCTAGGCTGGCACAGGGCAGGGGTTAGGAGGTTGAGGGACCTGTTTGTGGAGGGGAGGTTCGCGAGCTTGGGGGAGTTAGAGGGGAAGTTTGGGCTCCCCCCGGGGAACATGTTTAGGTACATGCAGGTGAGGGCGTTTGCCAGGCAGCAGGTGGAGGGGTTCCCCTTGCTGCTCCCATGAGGGGTGCGGGATAGGGTGCTCTCGGGGGTGTGGGTTGGAGGAGTTAGGATTTCGGACATATACCGGGTGACGCAGGAGGTAGACGAGGCCTCGGTGGAGGAACTGAAGGGTAAATGGGAAGAGGAGCTGGGTGAGGAGATTGAGGAGGGGACATGGGCAGATGCCCTAGAAAGGGTGAATTCCTCCTCTTCCTGTGCGAGGCTTAGCCTCATACAGTTCAAGGTGCTGCATAGGGCCCACATGACTGGGACGAGGATGAGTAGGTTTTTCGGGGGCGAAGACAGGTGTGCTAGGTGCTCAGGGAGCCCAGCGAACCACGCCCATATGTTTTGGGCGTGCCCAGCGCTGGGGGAGTTTTGGAAGGGGGTAGCAAGGACGGTGTCGAGGGTGGCGGGATCCAGGGTCAAGCCAGGCTGGGGACTCGCAATTTTTGGGGTTGCAGTGGAGCCGGGAGTGCAGGAGGCGAAAGAGGCCGCTGTTCTGGACTTTGCGTCCCTAGTAGCCCGGCGGAGGATCTTGCTCCAATGGAAGGGTGAGAGGCCCCCAAGCGTGGAGGCCTGGATCAATGTTATGGCGGGGTTCATTAAATTGGAGAAGGTGAAATTTGCCCTGAGAGGATCAGTACAAGGGTTCTTTAGGCGGTGGCAGCCTTTCCTGGACTTCCTGGTGGAACGGTCGGGAAATAGGCCGGCAGCAGCAGCAACCCGGGGGTGGGGGGGGAGGGAGGGAGGGAGTTTGGATCGGTGGGAGGGAGAACTGAGTACATGGGTTTGTAGGATGTGGCGGGTGTTATCTCTTTCCCTTTTGTTGTTTGGGTGTTCTTTTGTTTTTTTCTTTTGTTTGTAGTTGATTTTGAAGTTGGGTGGGTATTGTTTTTGGGGTGTTACTGCGGTTGTTTTGTCAAAAGAGTTGAGATGTTTATATTTTGTAAAAATTTCAATAAAAATTATTTTTTAAAAAAACATCAGAATGCTCATCCAGTGACTCAGATTAATATGCTATCCTTAAGATTTGAAAAGAAAAAACTTTTCACAAGGTTGAGATCATGATTTGGGTTCGGAGCATGACTCTGGCCTTATACAGCACTTGTAATTCTATTCCTGATACATACATTACCAAAATGCTACACCCATGCGTAAGAAATCAGGTTTGTAGTCGTTTTTACAACATATGGAAGATAGTATTTAAGTACTGCAGTGAATATCTGCAATTTACACAGGATTTTAAAAATAGAAAACGCTGTGGGCCCCAAGAATTCAAACAAAGCTAACATTAGACTGGAGTGTGGTTTAGCAATGCCTCAATTTTTAAATTTCCTTAAGTTCATAACCCTCTGCTCCTGTCTCTAACCTCCCTAGCCTCAATCTTTGGCAATCTCAGCACTTCTCCAATTCTGGTCGCTTGTACAGCCCTAACGTTTCTATCATTGGCGGCTATGTCTTCAGTTGCCTCGGCTCCAAGCTTTGGAATTCCATTCATAAACCTCTATCTCGCGCTTTCTCTCTCTCCACCTTTAAGCTGCTCCTTAAAACATACTTCTTTGATCAAGCTTTGGTTCCTTATGTCCCCCTGTGACAACTTTGTTTGGTATCGCTCTTGTGAAGTGTTTTGGAATGTCAAAGGCACTATATGAATGCAAGTTGTTGTTGTTGTAAGTGTCAATATTACTCAGGCCACAGGATGCGTGCAATAAGTGACGTCCAGATGCCCAGGACTGAGACACACTGGGGTAGAGTAGAATGAACTACGCTACATCTGACCAAGGAGAGTTTGGCACAGATGTAAATAGACATGTTGCAATTCCAATATTGCTTATAATTCAAATGAGTCTACCCTGTCATATGAGGTTGTATTAGATCCTGCACTTAACCAGTGAACATAGGAACAAGAGTGGGCCATATAACTCCAAGCTTGCCCAATTCAAACTATTTGCAAAGTAACTCCACATATTCACCTTCACTCTGCATTCCTCATGTCCTTGATTAACAAAAAAAAAACCCGATCAAAACCCAGATTTAAAATTAACAATTGACCTAGAATCTCCAGTTTGCTGGAGTTCCATACTTCTATCACCCGTTACTTGCAGATGTATTTTCTTAACTAACTAAAAAGCCTGGCGCCGCCAAATAATAAGAAATGTTACCTAGCTCCTGGACTCCTCAATCAGCAAAAATAAGGTTGTTCATTTCTATTAGTTCCTCTTGATATCCTGAAAGATCTGATCACACTCCTCCTCAAGCTAAGTAGGAATAAAAGCCTAGTCGAGCAAAGCAAGCTTGGCTACAAATGATTCCAGTGAATATCAAGCAGAATTCATAGATATTGAAACTTGGCAGGCTACCAACGTAACATTGTATTTTCAATCTCTGCTTAAATATCCAATGCAGCAGAGAGAGATTCATTCTTGCACATAACCGGAAAGCCAGACGCCTGAAAAGGAGAGAATGTTTAGTCAAGGTCTCAGATAGACCAGACAGCAAAGGATCATTTAAATTAACTAAATTATTGGGAGGAAAGTAGCAAGTGTCATTAATCTGTTTTTGCTTCCCATGGCCTATTTGCTATAATAACTACCCCAAGGCTCAGGTACAAATAGCCCAATGGTACGAGCGACTTGGTGTTCAATTTGTTCCTATTGATTTCTGCTGTTTATGCAGAAAAGCCAAAAAAAACACATGATTTACGATAACAAAAAAAGACTCCAGGGACAGGAATGTTTTTTGAAACCCTACTGTAACAGGTGGATGGGCGGCACAGATAGGTTCAATCCTGGCCCCGGGTCACTGTCTGCATGGAGTTTGCTCATTCTCCCAGTGTCTGCGTGGGTCTCACCCCACCCAAATTATTATTTTTTAATTTATAGAGTACCAAATTTCCTTTCCAATTAAGGGGCAATCCACTTACCCTATACATCTATGTGTTGTGGGTGTGAGACCCACACAGACACGGGGAGAATGTGAAAACTCTACACAGACAGTGACCCAGGGCCGGGATTGAACCCGGGCCCTCGGCGGCATGAGGCAGCAGTGCTAACCACTGCATTGCTGTGCCACCCTAAAAAATATTATGACATGTTAATTTAATACTGGTCTCCTGCCGTTCTCTTAAATCCAGAACGATGGGATGAAATGGTCCCTGTTCTTTGTTGATACGGAACTGCAGTACAATATTACCCCAGTGAAGCACGAATCACATTCCAGGACTGCAGGACAATTACTGTGACAAACAGAAGGGAGGAGTGCAGCATCTTAGTGTATTTGGACAAATGCTCATCTGAGACTGGGTCACGTTGCTGAGTAGAATCATAGCATCCCCACAGTGCAGGAGGCTATTGCCCATCGAGTCTACACCAGCCCTTCGAATGAGCACTCTTACCTTTGTCCCCTCCCCTGTCCACCCTGCCCTATCCCAGTAACCCCATAACCTAACCTACACATCCCTGAACATTAAGGGACAATTTAGCATGGCCAATCTACCTAACCTGCACATCTTTGGGCTGTGGGAGGAAACTGGAGCACCGGAGAAAACCCACACAGACACGGGGAGAACGTGCAAACTGCACACAGAGTTACCCAAGGTTGGAATTGAACCCAGGTCCCTGGCGCTGTGAGGAAGCAGTGCTAACCGCTGTGCCACCGTGCTACCCCATAGAGAGGATTTTGTTCTGCATCTGGCAAGATTTGTACCTTAACTCGAGGCAGTAATAAACTGGGTTTCCAATTGATATAACAAAATGAAAATGAGAGGCTTGAGTAACAAACACTTGGATTGGACTTTTTTAGCTGCAAGGTGTTCATCAGCTCAGCCACATAGTTACTTACAATGGAAGGAGTATGGATAGGAATATGTCCATTGACGTTTGAAGCCAAAACGACAGAACACAAATAGGTTCCTTCAAAATAAGGAGTCCCTCCAAGATACCTATCTGCAATGACCTGCTGCCTGTCCAGAGGGTGCAGTACCAGCAATGGCTCAATAAGCAACTGAAGGCACTACACAGTCTCATCACACAGGTCAATTAAAGCAAAGTGAAAAAAAACAAATTGCTGGTAAAAACTCAGCCGGTTTGGCAGCATGTGAAGAGAAACAGATTTTAAAGAAGGGGCAATTTAGCGTAGCTAATGCACCTAACCCTGCACATCTTTTGGGTTGTGGGGGTGAGACCCACGCAGACACAGGGAGAAGGCGCAAACTCCACATGGACAGTGACCCGGGGCGGGGATCGAACCCGGAGTTCTCAGCGCCGTGAGGCAGCAGTGCTAACCACTGCACTGCCCTGAAGAGTTAACATTTTGAATCAAATCAAATAGGACTCTTCTCCCGAACAGCTGTGCACTCTTCCGATGGTGTGCATTTTGAACAGCTACTTTGCAATGTGGAGCAGACTGCGAAGCAATGGTGTATTTTCAGTGAATTGTGAAAACAACTTTATATTTACTAGATACATATATGACAAAGCTGACGATAGCCCTTTATACTGGTTTCCCCTCATTTTTCCTACCCATTGTAATCTTGCTTTGTCTATTTCTCAGCTATTGTTTTAACAAGATGGGAAAATACTGACTATTCCACAGCTTCAAATGCAAAACTTAGCTTCCTACTTAACCCATCAACCACTATGATCACGTCACACAACAGTTAGCATGGAGCAAACAGCAGGGTTCTTATTTAATCTGTACAAAATAAAGCTGTTCTCTTGTTTAATTTTTTTTTTAAGAAAACTCCCAATTTTAGTGCACAGAAAAGCTATTCTCTATTTGAAAAGAAAATAAATAAACCCGGTCTACAAAACACAAGACATCTTTCAGGCTCCTGATCTGTGGGCCAACTGTCAGATGAATTGTGCATAGAAAGTCATAGAAAATTATTTTTCATAATATTTTGAATATAGCTTTACAAATAGGAATTTTTTGACATTTAACACTTGACCAGCACAAAGTGCAGCACGTATTAGAATTTAAAAGTGAATTAAATACCCACCACTTACCCATTATGTTTTCAAAAGCATACATTTTGTGCAAATCAGTGAAATAAGTTTGAGGGAGTTTTTAAAAAAAAAAGTAAATTGAGAGTACCCAATTAATTTTTTCCAATTAAGGGGCAATTTAGCATGTCCAATCCACCTACCCTGCACATCTGTGTTGTGGGGGTGAAACCCACACAAACACGGGGAGAATGTACAAACTCCACACGAACAGTGACCCAGGGCTGGGATTGAACCTGGGCCACCAGCGCCATGAGGCAGCAGTGCTAACCACTGCGCCACCGTGCTGCCCGAGGGAGTTTTAAGGCAGCTCTCTTTGGCTACCCTTGCAGCTCATAAAGCAAACAAGTCTGACCCAGAAGCACCCGTTAGCCATAAAAGCTGAAGGGGGTGTCAAATTCAAACCCATATTAAGTTGGCTAACCTTGCTGCCCTAATCATGACTGAAGCCGCGATGGGGAAAACAAATTATCTCAATTGATGGGAAAAAGCGAGGGGGATGAAATAAAGAAAAACATCTAGCAAGGGTCACTTGCCCTGACTGCTATATGGTGTACCCTGCAGATCTGGACATTAAGACACTGGCAATGCCTAAGCTGTTCATTATTCTCCCAACACTCAATTCATGGTTCAAAAGCACAATATCAATTAAAGATAAATGCTATCAACAACCAAAACCTGCCATTTTCATAAAAGCTAGTGGAACAGGCCAGAGGAACAGCTTTTTGAGGGATTAACAAGTCACACCAGTGCAATAGGCTTGATCCTGAAGAGGTTGGAATGAAAGCAGATTTCTGGTGCACTGTGCATCAAATCACTATGCTGCATTTGCCAGTCTTCACGCAATTCAATTCACTATGTAATATCAAAAGAAACAGCTGCGCGCACTTAATACTACAAAGGTAAGGGGCTCCAACAACATTGTGACATAGTAGGAAAGATGCTGGAATTTATGATCAAGGAAGAAATAGCGAGTCATCTGGATGGAAATTGTCCCATTGGGCAGACACAGCATGGGTTCATAAAGGGCAGGTCCAACTAATTTAGTGGAATTTTCTGAGGACATTACCAGTGCTGTAGATCACAGGGAACCAATGAACAAAAAAAATGAAATGAAAATCGCTTATTGTCACAAGTAGGCTTCAAACGAAGTTACTGTGAAAAGCCCCTAGTCGCCACATTCCAGCATCTGTTCGGCGAGGCTGGTACGGGAATTGAACCATGCTGCTGGCCTGCCTTGGTCTGTTTTAAAAGCCAGCTATTTAGCCCTGTGCTAAATCAGTCCCAGGGTTTATCCCAATGGATGTGGTATATCTGGATTTCCAGAAAGCTTTTGACAAGGTGCCACACAAAAGGTTACTGCATAAGATAAAGATGCATGGCATTAAGGGTAAAGTAGTAGCATGGATAGAGGATTAGTTAATTAATAGAAAGCAAAGAGTGGGGATTAATGGGTGTTTCTCTGGTTGGCAATCAGTAGCCAGTGGTGTCCCTCAGGGATCAGTCTTGGGCCCACAATTGTTCACAATTTACATAGATGATTTGGAGTTGGGGACCAAGGGTAATGTGTCCAAGTTTGCAGACGACACTAAGATGAGTGGTAAAGCAAAACGTTCAGAGGATACCAGAAGTCTGCAGAGGGATTTGGATAAGTTAAGTGAATGGGCTAGGGTCTGGCAGATGGAATACAATGTTGACAAATGTGAGGTTATCCATTTTGGTAGGAGTAACAGCAAAATGTTTTATTATTTAAATGAAAAAATATTAAAACATGCTGCTGTGCAGAGAGACCTGGGTGTGCTAGTGCATGAGTCGCAAAAAGTTGGTTTACAGGTGCAACAGGTGATGAAGGCAAATGGAATTTTGTCCTTCATTGCTAGAGGGATGGAGTTTAAGATTAGGGAGGTTATGCTGCAATTGTATAAGGTGTTAGTGAGGCCACACTTGGAATATCGTGTTCAGTTTTGGTCTCCTTACTTGAGAAAGAACGTACTGGCGCTGGAGGGTGTGCAGAGGAGATTAACTAGGTCAATCCCAGAGCTGAAGGGGTTGGATTACGTGGAGAGGTTGAGTAGACTGGGACTGTACTTGTTGGAATTTAGAAGGATGCGGGGGGTGGGAATCTTATAGAAACATATAAAATTATGAAAGGGAATAGATAGGATGGATGCGGGCAGGTTGTTTCCACTGGCGGGTGAAAGCAGAACTCGGGGGGCATAGCCTCAAAATAAGGGGAAGTAGATTTAGGACTCGCCTTAGGAGGAACTTCCTTCACCCAAAGAAAGGGTTGTGAATCTATGGAATTCCTTGCCCAGTGAAGCAGTTGAGGCTCCTTCATTAAATGTTTTTAAGATAAAGATAGATAGTTTTTTGAAGAATGAAGGGATTAAGGGTTATGGTGTTCGGGCTGGAAAGTGGAGCTGAGTCCACTAAAGATCAGCCATGATCTTATTGAATGGCAGAGCAGGCTCAAGGGGCCAGATGGCCTACTCCTGCCCCTAGTTCTTATGTAAATCTACTCCCAAATCAATGCAATGTGTAATCAACAATGTTACCAAGTAACACTTTCCTATCACTAATAATGTATTCACCAATGCTCAATTTGGGTGAACTTCATGAAAGCCTTGGTCCAAACATGGACATGAGAGCAGAATTCCAGAAACGATGAGAGAGTGACATCAAATTATCTCGCAAAATTGAAGTCAATGAGACTCAGGGTGAAGTCATTTCAATGGCTGGAGTCATAACAAGGAAGAAGCTAGTCGTGGATGTTGTAGGCTAATCATCTTAGTCCCATCACATCACTGCAGGAGTTCCTCGGATCAACCATCTTCAATCACTTCACCAATGGCCTTCCCTTCACCGTGTCAGAAAGGGGGACTGTGTGCTAATAGTTCCAGTGTTCCGTACTATTCTAAACCAATTAAGCATTCCATTCAGATCCCGCCGTCTGTCGGGACGATATTCAGGTTTGAACTGATAAATGGCAAGTTACATTCGTACTATGCAAGTGTCAAGCAATGACCATCTCCAACAAGAGAGAGACTAATCATCTGAGATGGACGGTCTTACCATCACTCAATTCCACACCATTAACATCCTGGGGGTGATTGTGACTGGAAGAGTCACATAAATTCTATGGTGACAAGAGATGATCAGGTGGTGGGTATTATGCAGTGAATCAGTCATCTCCTGACTCATCAAAGCCTGTCTACCATCTATAAGGCACACGAGTGATGAAATATTCTCCACCTGTCTGGATGGGTGCAGCTCCAAATACCTCGAACTTGCACCTGCTCCAAATTTTACTTGGGGGCCATAAACACTGGTCGACCATCCTTCTCGATCTCCTCCGGTCAATCACTCATTCATGGTCCAATCCTGCTGCATTTCAGTCTCTCGTGTCCTCATCTTTCATTTGGTCTTAGATCTTCCTTTTCTTCATCCTGGCAGTCCCATTTCTATCATTCTCCTAATAATCTTTATTAGGGTCACAAGTAGGCTTACATGAACACTGCAATGAAGTTACTGCGAAAATCCCCTAGGTCGAGTATACCGAGAGGGAATTCAGAATGCCCAATTCACCTAACAAGCACATCTTTCGGGATTTGTGGGAGGAAACCGGAGCACCCGGAGGAAACCACCATATTTCCTCAGTCCTTCCGTCAGAGATGACCATACCATTTCAATCTCTTTGACAGCTACAGTACATGGATGAATTAAAAAGATCTATCCTGCGCTATTGATCTGTATGTAAAGCTGACACTAGCTGCCAAAGTGGCAGGATGTTCTATTCCTCAGCTTGTCAGGAGCAGTCTTTTTAAAGAAGGTAAATTTATTGAATCTGGGCGTCGCTTGCAATGCCAGCATTTGTTGCCCACTCCCAATTTCCCTTGAGCTGGCAGTGGTGAGCCTTCTTTTTGAACCACTACAATCCATGTGGTATATCCACAGTGCGTTTAGGGAACGAGCCTGGGGTGGGGGGGGGGGGGGGGGGGGGGGGGGGTTTAAACAACGTGAAATCTGCAAAGATCACAAACACAAGCAGGTGAAATCAATAGAAAGTTTATGATTGGAATTTGCACTTTCAAACCACTGTAATTGCTGCAATATTGTTACGGACAGGAGGTGGGGGAACTAACTCCTGTATTTTTTGGCTGTTTGTCCTTAAACAGAGGCGATTTAATTGTTGAAATAGACTGTGGCATAGTTCCCCGTTTGTTTGCGAGGTCAATTTTTCAAATGATCCACAGCCAACTTTTCTTTAGGGTTAAATCAGAAGCATATTTATTCAACATTCAAACCTGGGGAATGGTCACAACTTCATTTTCACACACAAGCCCACAATAAGAGATGGGAGAGAGGAGTGTTGACAATAATGAATAACTTTGAGGAAAAGAATCAGACATAGAAACCAGTTTATGAGGTCACCAGAGTCCAGTGAGGGTCCCTGCACGGAGAAGTCACAACAATTCAGGCAGGTTTAGCTAGCTGAAGCAAGAGTTGTAGAATTCCATTAAAATTGATGGGTGACGGAGCAAGGTGATGTTGGTTTACAGGAATTTGGTCTGCACCGCAGACCTGCTCAGCAGGGCTCATCCAGAGAAAACAAGAAGTCTTAGGCTGAAGCAGGCTACTGGTCGGCCTGGAGTCCTGCTTCGATGTTTGCAAGCTAGAGTGTAAATGGCATAATGAGTTGCAAGTTTAGAAATAAAGTGTTAACATTTTTCAAAGGCGAGCAGCTTAGGTCATGTGATGCGACCCATTAAGGAGTCAGTTGGAGGCCAAAAAGCAGTTTTTTAAAAAATCCTTATTCTCACAAGTAGGCTTACATTAACATACCCATATGCTCCTGGTCAAAATCCTATGTTTGCCTTAAGACAGTGTTTTCAAACTTTTCTCCCGGCAATGTTGTCGAGGGCGGCACGGTAGCATAGTGGTTAGCACAGTTGCTTCACAGCTCCAGGGTCCTAGGTTTGATTCCAGCTTGGGTCACTGTCTGTGTGGAGTCTACTTGTTCTCCCAGTGTCTGCGTGGGTTTCCTCTGGGTGCTCCAGTTTCCTCTCACAGTCCAAAGATGTGCAGGTTAGGTGGATTGGCCTTGATAAATTGCTGTCCAAAAACGTTTAGGTGGGCTTATGGGAATAGGGTGGAGGTGTGAGCTCAGATAAGGTGCTCTTTCCAAGGGCCGGTGCAGACTCGATGGGCCGAATGGCCTACTTCTGCACTGTAAATTCTATGTTTCACATGCAGGTCATTGTGAAGGGCAATAGCAACAAAACGCTGGTTTTACCCAGCACTGGATACTCCTCGGAGACGCTACTCCAGAATGCTGACAGCCTCATTGACTTGTGGCGTGTTTGTAATCTGCTGTCATAGGTGAGGTGCAAAAGTTCAGTCTCTTTGTTTGGAGTCAGCTGCAAGTTAATAATTTAGACTCTAGGTCTGAAACTCAAAAGGATTTTTCACTCACTTCTCTTTCAAAATCTGAAACTTCTCCTCGGGAAAATAACAATAAAAACTGTTGACCAGTGCAGCCAGATGCGACTAAATAAGGCTTGCGAGTTTATTCACAGTATCCACACGTGCCAAACTTTCAATGACTTTTGGCAAGTATTTATTTCTTCACAATGCCAAAAGCAATCAACATTCTTCCCTTGCAATTTGAGTTTCAGTTGAATTGAAAAGATGTCTGCAAGGTATGACATAGTTAGCATCCAGCTCTCATTCGTCAGTACGTCCCTGTATATGAAGCTTTGCATCCCGATTTGCAGCACTTGAGCGAGCAGCTCTCTCCACCAGATTCAGTTGAGAGATCCTGGCCTGTTTATGTCTCTGGCCCTCCCTTATCACAAACGATCCATCTTCAGTTCTTCACAATCCTGCTGCTTGCTTGCTGGCAGCTACAAAATGGAGGAATCTCTCCTTCGTGATTTTACACCCAAAGCACGGATGTACAGGACATGTGATATCAGTGTATGTGCCGGGCACGTGATCTGCTCTCTGCCGCCGCTTCTGACAGGAAGACTTCATCGTTCGTGTTTAAAAGCCAGTCGCGGCCGGGATTCTTGAAAGCCAGTCGCGGCCGTTGGGCGCTTCTCCTACGATCGGGAACACCCTGACTGATCATGGTGGCTATTATCATCTTTGCAGGTTTATTCCAAGTTTTGATAGATCTTCCTTAGTTATAGAACATAGAACAGTACAGCACAGAACAGGCCCTTCGGCCCTCAATGTTGTGCCGAGCAATGATCACCCTACTTAAACCCACGTAACCCGTATACCCGTAACCCAACAATCCCCCCATTAACCTTACACTACGGGCAATTTAGCATGGCCAATCCACCTAACCCGCACATCTTTGGACTGTGGGAGGAAACCGGAGCACCCGGAGGAAACCCACGCACACACGGGGAGGACGTGCAGACTCCACACAGACAGTGACCCAGCCGGGAATCGAACCTGGGACCCTGGAGCTGTGAAGCATTGATGCTAACCACCATGCTACCGTGAGGCCCCTAAGTTATAGAACATGACTAGACATGGTAGATACAGGGAAGATGTTACCAATGATAGGTGTGTCCAGAACCAGGGGTCGCAGCCTAAGGATTCAGGGTGAACCATTTCGGACAGAGATAAGGAGAGACTTCTTCAAAGAGTGGTGAGCCTGTCGAATTCATTACCTCAAAGTAATTGATGCTAAAACATTGAATATATTCAAGAGGAAGGATCTAAAGAGAGAGCTAAGACGAGCAAGGAGGGGACATGAGAAGTCTTTGGCAGGTAGGATCAAGGAAAACCCAAAAGCTTTCTATAGGTATGTCAGGAATAAAAGAATGACTAGGGCAAGAGTAGGGCCAGTCAAGGACAGTGGTGGGAAGTTGTGTGTGGAGGCTGACGAGATAAGCGAGATACTAAATGAATACTTTTTGTCAGTATTCACTCACGAAAAAGATAATATTGTGGAGGAGAATGCTGAGACCCAGGCTATTAGAATAGATGGTATTGAGATGAGTAGGGAAGAAGTGTTGGCAATTCTGGACAAGGTGAAAATAGATAAATCCCCGGGGCCTGATGGGATTTATCCTAGGATTCTCTGGGAAGCCAGGGAAGAGATTGCTGAGCCTTTGGCTTTGATTTTTAGGTCATCATTGGCTACAGGAATAGTGCCAGAGGACTGGAGGATAGCAAATGTGGTCCCTTTGTTCAAGAAGGGGAGTAGAGATAACCCCGGTAACTATAGGCCGGTGAGCCTAACATCTGTGGTGGGTAAAGTCTTGGAGAGGATTATAAAAGATACGATTTATAATCATCTAGATAGGAATAATATGATTAGGGATAGTCAGCATGGTTTTGTGAAGGGTAGGTCATGCCTCACAAACCTTATCGAGTTCTTTGAGAAGGTGACTGAACAGGTGGACGAGGGTAAAGCAGTTGATGTGGTGTATATGGATTTCAGTAAAGCGTTTGATAAGGTTCCCCACGGTCGGCTATTGCAGAAAATACGGAGGCTGGGGATTGAGGGTGATTTAGAGATGTGGATCAGAAATTGGCTAGTTGAAAGAAGACAGAGAGTGGTGGTTGATGGGAAATGTTCAGAATGGAGTTCAGTTACGAGTGGCGTACCACAAGGATCTGTTCTGGGGCCGTTGCTGTTTGTCATTTTTATAAATGACCTAGAGGAGGGAGCAGAAGGATGGGTGAGTAAATTTGCAGACGACACTAAAGTCGGTGGAGTTGTAGACAGTGCGGAAGGATGTTGCAGGTTACAGAGGGACATAGATAAGCTGCAGAGCTGGGCTGAGAGGTGGCAAATGGAGTTTAATGTGGAGAAGTGTGAGGTGATTCACTTTGGAAAGAATAACAGGAATGCGGAATATTTGGCTAATGGTAAAATTCTTGGTAGTGTGGATGAGCAGAGGGATCTCGGTGTCCATGTACATAGATCCCTGAAAGTTGCCACCCAGGTTGATAGGGTTGTGAAGAAGGCCTATGGTGTGATGGCCTTTATTGGTAGAGGGATTGAGTTCCGGAGCCATGAGATCGTGTTGCAGTTGTACAAAACTCTAGTACGGCCGCATTTGGAGTATTGCGTACAGTTCTGGTCGCCTCATTATAGGAAGGACGTGGAAGCTTTGGAACGGGTGCAGAGGAGATTTACCAGGATGTTGCCTGGTATGGAGGGAAAATCTTATGAGGAAAGGCTGATGGACTTGAGGTTGTTTTCGTTAGAGAGAAGAAGGTTAAGAGGTGACCTAATAGAGGCATACAAAATGATCAGAGGGTTAGATAGGGTGGACAGCGAGAGCCTTCTCCCGCGGATGGAGGTGGCTAGCACGAGGGGACATAGCCTTAAATTGAGGGGTAATAGATATAGGACAGAGGTCAGAGGTGGGTTTTTTACGCAAAGAGTGGTGAGGCCGTGGAATGCCCTACCTGCAACAGTAGTGAACTCGCCAACATTGAGGGCATTTAAAAGTTTATTGGATAAGCATATGGATGATAAGGGCATAGTGTAGGTTAGATGGCCTTTAGTTTTTTTCCATGTCGGTGCAACATTGAGGGCCGAAGGGCCTGTACTGCGCTGTATCGTAAAAAAAAAAAAAAATATAGCACTTGGGGAGAATGGGATCAAAGGCTATGGGGAGAAAGCAGGATTAGACTAGTGAGTTGGATGACCAGCCATGATCGTGATGAATGGTGGAGCAGGCTCGAAGGGCCAAAAGGCCTCCTCCTGCTCCTATCTTCTATGTATCTAGAACCAGGCTGGGGAAACGGATCATCCGATGGTCTCATTTTGTTGATTCTGTGTCCTTATGATGAGAGTGGTGTGAGATTCCACATAGGAGAGAGGTGAGCATTTGTCCTATAACTGTTGTTGCAAATTTCCAAAAACTGTAAATAACTTGCAAATCACATAACCATTGGCAGTCACCAATTGGTTCAGCAAAGTCCACTTTTATAAATAAGCAAACAGGCCCTGCACAAAAGCCTAATCCACAAAAAAAATTTTGGTCCAAAGCCAAACCGGACCGGGATCTCAAAGAGGTACCCCCGACTCAACCCTATCAAACACCTTCTTCGCATCTTTTGAAACAATCACCGTCCCTAGGGGCGACAATATTGGCCAACAGGTGCTGGCCTATCGACATCTCCAACTTTTGCCTATTTTCCTGCTCCACCTCCGGGAAGGTCAACCTATCCAAAAATTGCTTCATTGATGCACTCTCCTCCTCCGGAGGCTCTGACTTATACAACCCACAAGTGTCGCTGCTAACTCGCCGTCTTACCTATCGTCTGCTCCTGAGATCACACTAGGTAGGCAGTGCTCCAAAATGCATTGCCAATACTTTGGCCAGCAACTTAAGCGTTGACATTTAACGAGTTAGGCCGATATGACCCACATTCCCTGGGATCCTTGTCCTTCTTCAGGATCAAGGAGATCGATGCCTGCACCAATGTGGCTGGCAACACCAACCGGAATACGGAATCATTAAACACACCCACTTCTCAACTGACCAACAAATTGTTTGTAAAACTCTGTGGGAAACCCATCTGTACCTGGTGCTTTACCCGTTTACATTGACTGAACACAGCTCAATCTTCTCCAGCCCTATCGGCATCTCCAAGTTTTGTCTACTTTCCTGCTTCACCTCCGGGAAGGTCAACCTATCCAAAAATTGCTTCATTGATGCACCCTCCTCCTCCGGAGGCTCTGACTTATACAACCCACAAGTGTCGCTGTTAACTCGCTGTCTTACCTATCGTCAACAAATTGAAATCTGTTTCTAATTGTTTTTCTGTCTGCTAATAACTAGATTGTCAGGGCAATCAAGTACTGGCAGTCCACCTCAAGAATGGCGTCCAAGACAGCTTACCGCGAACATCAGGCGCCTGCTGAACGTGATAATGACCCCCTCCGGGGAGAGAACACAAGAGGTGATCGTCTCCCTGGACGCAGAAAAGGCCTTCGACAGAGTCGAATGGAAATACCTCATAGAGGTACTGGAGCGGTTCGGGCTTGGAACAGGGTTCACCGCTTGGGTAAAGCTCCTATACAACGCTCCCATGGCGAGTGTACTGACCAACAATACCAACTCCCAATACTTCCAGCTGCACAGGGGCACCAGACAAGGATGCCCACTGTCCCCGCTGCTGTTCGCACTAGCAATCAAACCGCTAGCACAGGGGTGGGCAAACTACGGCCCGCGGGCCGCATGCGGCCCGCCAAAGGTATTTCTGCGGCCCACCAAATCATTAAAAAAAAATAAAAATAATTTTTAAAAAAATTTTTTTTTTTTTTTTTTTTAAATTTTTTTTTAAGGTTAATGGGGGGGGACTGTTGGGTTACTTACTGGTATAGGGTGGATACGTTGACTTGAGTAGGGTGATCATTGCTCGGCACAACGTCGAGGGCCGAAGGGCCTGTTCTGTGCTGTACTGTTCTATGTTCTATATGCGGCCCTTTGTGAATTGTGAATTTCTGAATGTGGCCCTTGCACGGAAAAGTTTGCCCACCCCTGCGCTAGCAATCGCGCTCAGGGCAGCAAAAAATTGGAGGGGGATCCGAAGGGGAGGTAGAGAGCACAGAGTCTCACTCTATGCGAACGATCTGCTCCTCTGTATCTCGGACCCACAGAGCAGCATGGACGGAATCATTGCGCTCCTGAAAGAGTTTGGAGCCTTCTCGGGCTACAAACTCAACATGAGCAAAAGTGAGATCTTCCCAGTACACCCGCAAGGGGGGGGGGGGGGGGGGGGGGGGGGGCGGAAGCACTAAAGGGGCTGCCGTTCAAACAAGCCCAACACAAATTCCGCTACCTGGGGATCCAAATAGCCCATGACTGGAAAGGGATCCACAAATGGAACCTCACCAGCCTGACGGAGGAAGTTAAAAAGGACCTGCAAAGATGGAACACACTCCCGCTCTCCCTCGCGGGGAGAGTCCAGACGATCAAAATGAACGTACTGCCCAGGTTCCTCTTCCTGTTTAGATCCATTCCGATCTACATCCCAAAGGCCCTTTTCAAAGCGCTGGACAAACTTATCATGGCGTTCGTATGGGGGGGGGGGGAAAAATGCTAGGATCCCAAAGAAGGTCCTACAAAAAACAAAATCCAGGGAGGGGCTAGCCCTCCCGAATCTACAATTCTACCACTGGGCGGCAACAGCCGAGCGAGTAAGGGGATGGATCCAGGAGCCAGAAGCTGAGTGGGTGCGTGTGGAGGAGGCCTCCTGCATGGGGACCTCCCTCCGGGCCCTCGCCACGGCAGCACTCCCATCCCCACCCAAAAAACACTCCAGCAGCCCAGTGGTGACAGCCACCCTCCAATCCTGGAACCAACTGCGGCAGCAATTTGGCCTGACCAAAATGTCGGACAAGGCTCCCATCTGCAACAACCATAGGTTCACACCAGCACTGACTGACGCCACCTTCAAAAGGTGGAGGCAGGACGGGGGGACATTGACAGTCACGGACCTATACATGGACGACAGGATCGCAACACTGGACGAACTGACAGAGAAATTTCAGCTAGCTGGGGGGGGGGGGGGGGGGGGGGGAAACGAGCTACGGTACCTGCAGCTCAAAAACCTCCTAAGAAAGGAGACAAGGACGTACCCACAACCACAACGACAGACACTACTGGAAGACCTACTGGACGCAAGTACCCTAGAGAAAGGGAACTGTAGCAACATGTATGACCGACTGGTAGAAAGGGACGACACCGTACTGGACGCAACAAGAAGGAAATGGGAGGACGACCTGGGGATGGAGATAGGGTGGGGACTCTGGAGCGAAGCACTGCATAGGGTCAACTCCACCTCCACGTGCGCAAGGCTCAGCCTGACGCAACTAAAAGTGGTACATAGAGCCCACTTAACGAGAAACCGTATGAGCAGGTTCTTCCCGGAGGTGGAGGACAGATGTGAACGGTGCCAAAGAGGCCCGGCCAACCACGCCCACGTGTTCTGATCTTGCCCCAGACTTGTGGATTACTGGACAGCCTTCTTCGAGGCTATGTCCAAAGTGGTGGGGGTGAGGGTGGAGCCATGCCCGATAGTGGCGGTCTTTGGGGTTTCAGACCAGCCAGATCTATTCCTGGGGAGGAGGTCGGATGCCCTTGCCTTTGTGACCCTGATCGCCCGCCGTAGAATCCTGTTTGGCTGGCGGTCAGCAGCACCGCCCAGAGCTGCAGACTGGCTGTCCGACCTCTCGGAATCTCTCCAAATGGAGAAAATCAAATTCGCCATCCGAGGGTCAGACGACGGCTTCCATAGAACGTGGGAGCCATTCATGCAACTGTTCCGGGACCTGTTTGTGGCCAACGTACAAAAGGAAGAATAGCCGGGTGGCCAAGAATCGGGGGAAAATGGACAGGAATCGGGGGAAGGTAGCCGGGGGGGTTTACGGGTTCGTTATGGGGGTTTGATGGCAAGCTAAGGCCCAAAACCAAACTATAAATAAATGCCTATAAACATGTGCCTCGGCCATATTGGGGAATGTAAAATATGTATGCTGGCTAAAGGGGGCGGCCACAATTGTTGTTATAAAGATGCTTACCTGTAAATATACATGTTAAATTTTTGTGTTTTCTTTTTTTTTCTCTCTAATAATTTGTAACTTGTCATATATAAAACATGAAAACTCAATAAGAAACATTTATAAAAAAAAAAGAATGGCGTCCACTGGTCTCTGCCTCTCCATTTCTCAGATTTATCCCTATGCACCCGAGAGATTATCTCCCCTCAATAACTGCCTTCAGGGTTTCCCAAAGCGTAGAAGGCCACCTCATTCCTGTTGAGCTCAATATACTTTGCAATGGCAGAGGACACGTGCTCATAAAATCCCTTCTCCGTGAGCAACATGGTGACTAATCTCCACGGGGTGGGGGGGTCGCTGAGAGCGGTCCGACTCCAACGTCAAGTCCACAAAATGTGGAACATGTTCCAATAACACGATCTTCGAATACTCCCCCCCCCAATCCCAGGGATAAGAAACCTACCCACCATGAAGATGTCAATCCAGGAGTAAACCCGATGGACTTGGGTGGAGGAAACTCCTTCGCCCTCAGAATATGGGTGTGCCCCCCTCCCCGCCCAATCAGCTCCATGAATAACATGTCACCCCAGATGTTGGGACTTCAGCTATCCATCCTTGGATACAAACAGTTGAAGTCTCCCCCCCCCCCCACCCCCCAATAATTAACCAATGTGAATCAAGGTCTGGGATAGATGCCAGCACCTTATTAATGAAAGCCGTGTCATCCCAGTTTGATGCATACACATTGACCAACACCACTGGGGTGCCGTCAGCGATCCACTATTGATTATGTACCTCGCACCTGGATTTGCTAATGTATTAACCGCAGAAAAAGCCACTATCAATCAACACAGCGCCCCCCCCCCCCCCACCCCCCGTGCCTCACAATCAAAACCTGCCCCACCCAACCCTCTTGCAACCTTGATTTTCAAATGGGCTGCCTGTAGGAAAACCACATCTGCCTTTAAACTTCAGGGGCGCAAACATCCAGGGCCTTTTTACTGGGCCACTAAATCCCCTCGCATTCTAAGTTATCAACCAGACAGCGCCTCTGACCCCAACCCCTACGCACGACCCAGGATCAGCTATTACTACCCTGTGAGGCAATCCAGCGGTGCCTCAGCCTGCGCCAGCTCCTGGCCCACCCAAGATGGCCACCGCATCCCCCATCAAGACAGTCAAAATACAAAGAAACCGTCAGCAGTCCCCTCCCACATCCCAGCTCCACCCCACCCAGACAAACAAACCACCAGAGAAACAAAAACTCCTCCCCCACCTCATTCCCAAATCAGACAGAAACAAAAAGCCTAACCTTAAAAGAAATACAAGAAACCATCCCCATGGCAACTAGCTGCAGGCCTATCCCCCCCCCCCCCATCCCACCCACTCCAGTTAACTAGCTGAATTGCTAGCAGCGAGACCCCCAGAGTAGAAATCAAAGCCAACTAAACAGTACATCAACAGTCACCCCCCCCCCATCCAAACCAAACTGCAATACCAAACCAGAGGAAAATCAACACCCAGCTCTAGCCCCCCCCCCCCCCCCCCAAAACACAAACATACAATACTCCAACAGTACAAACTCCAACTTCACCCAGAAAACAAAACACCCTCAACAAGCCAGGCACAACCCCAAGCCCTGCCCCGCATTACAAAACTCCCACAAAAATAATAAATACATATGAACTTCCAAAGAACAAACAACAAATTCCATAGCACTTTAGTTCACCCCCAGCCCATGTTTCTTAACATGTTTGCATCCTCCGGCACATCGAAGTAATAGCCTCCGTCTTTGAAGGTCACCCGAAGGACAGGCCGGGTACACCACACCAAACCACATGTTCATGCAAGGCCTTATTAAATGCCGCACGCCTTCTCGCCAGCTCTGCCCGAACATCTTGTATATTCTGATGGCATGGCCCTCCCAACTACAGCCTTGATGGTCCTTTGCCCACCTCGGGACCCGCTCCTTATCCAGGTATCGATGAAACCGGCTTGTGGTGGATTTCCAAATCTGTGCCTCTTGCCTGAGTAACCGATGGGCCCGGTCCAACGCAGGAGGGGCCATAAAGACCCCCTCCAACTTGCCAAACATTTTGGACATAGTTTGTGGAGTTGGAGCCCTCCAGATCCGCCGGCAGCCCAATGACTCTTAGGTTTTGTCGTCTGGAGCGATTCTTCTGATCATCAACCCGGCCTTTAGCACTTTACGCTGCTCAGCCAGAAACACCATCTGTTCCTCCAGGGAGACAATCCAAGAGCACCATCTCCATCTTCCATATTGTCACCTCCTGTACCTCTATCCGCCGGTGCATTTTGTCCATGGCTGCTCGAATTGGGGCCAAAGCCCCCTCCATAGCCTTCGCCAGATTCTCAGCGACCACTGCTACTTCTTAAATTTGGTCAAGAAGCTAACCAACTGCTCAGTCATCCACGGAGGGGCAACCAAATCAGCAGAAGCCGCAGCCATGCTCTGCCCTGTTGAGGCTCGAGGAACTTTTGATTGTGACAACACTCCCTTTCCCGATTTCTGCTTTGCACTATTTGTACTGTACATTACCCATATGAGGGGATCTTATTCCATCAAACTACCATATTGTTCATAAACCGTGCAGAAAGGGCCAAAACACAAGTACCATAGCGGGAGCCACCGCGTGTGCGACTGCTCACCACATAGCCACTACTGGAAGTCATTTGCTATCAAGTTATACTTATGCACGACTGGCAGAAGCCCATTTTGGTGTCATGCCCTTCCATTTTTGATACGGCATTTATATGAAACTGTACAGGATGCTGCATAATAACTCACCACAATGAGTTAATGTTCCTGAACTAATAGGAACTGTAATTCCTATTACAAATAAACCCTTTCACCCTACTTAACAGCAGTTTTTGTTGTCAAATTACATTCAATGTCACTGCCCTTTTATGGTAGCTTAAGACAGAAGCACACTTGTGTCATTTGCTTATATATCACAGCAGACACCAGAGCTTGGAGTTCTGAATCATGACAGATGGAAAGTGACAAATACCAGGTTCAACACAAGAGCAAAACTAAGCAATCCGAGTTTCAGCAACCAAATGTAGAATTAATTTTAAACACTTTGAAGTTTATCCAGCTATCCGCCTAGCGACTGAAAAAAAAAAACAAACCACCCTCACTTTGTCCATAATCAGTACTGATTTCAAATCTAGCAGAGGAACTCGAGATACAATGCAGTTGGACGTTATTTAAATATTCACAATTTCCCAATTCCCACATCGTGCTCCACTAGTAACCCAAATTAGATTTTCTGTATTGGTTTCCTTTGAAGAAATTGTGCGCCCGCGGTTCTTTATCCCAAGATCATTTCTAAATTCACCAAATTTAGTCCCAGTCTCAGGCTAACTTTTTCTCCACGTATAATGAATGAGGGTCTCTTGACTCCAGCAATTTCTGGACATCAGGCTGCAGATATCAAATTAATCACTCTACTGACTGTCTCCAAATCTTTCGCCAAAGTTTAACCACTAGAGGAGAATTTTAGGGTGGTTATTTGAGGGAAAAGAATGAATAGCTCATTCAGCCCGCTCTATCATTCAGTTAGATGACAACTGACCTTGGCCATCGACTCCCAATTTCCTCCTCATCCTCTATTTCCTTGCCCACAAAAGTCTAGCATTGTCAGCCTTGACTTTTTCGACTGACCCAACATCCAAAACTTTTTGTGGGCAGGGAAAGAGAATTCCACCTTTCCACTCACTACCCCATGTGTAGGAAAGCACCTTCTTGATTTCTCTATTGTTTCAGATTTCCAATATCTGCAATGTTTTGCTTTCAGAAGTGCACCACACCAGCTTCCACCCACCTCTCCATCTAATCCTAGTAACAAACACATTTAACACAATTAACTGAACTGCTAGATAATGCTGAAGTGTTTCACAATACTCCACCTTAAGACCAGGGGAAAGAGTGAAAGGCTTACAGCACTCTAATGCTATGGTGGAAGAGGTTCTTGTCAATAGCTGTTATTACAAACAAACAACATTAAACCCTGCATCACTTCAAATAATGAAGTGTGGGGGAGGCAAAGATGACTTTCAAACAAAAAAAAGTTATAAATATAAACAGCTGCACAAGTTTGAAAACCTGCAAAGGATTTAACCACAAGGCTAGAAGGTGCAATAAAGCTACTTAAAAATAGACTCAGGTTCAATGTTATATAATTAATTTGTTATTTGGCTGGTTATAGGTTGCTTGCGTGCTCAGAACCCTGCAGTTTCACGTTACCGAAAAGACACTTTCTAAGCAGTCAGTAATTGCTTTGTTAGCACAGAAGGGAAATAGAGAAACTGAGTAAATATTTCATGTGATATTGGAGCTCCACAAAAGGCTCCCCACACATTTCTCTCCACTGAAATCATTTTATTTTGCTGGCGCTACTCCTTATGGGTTCTTGGAATACTGTCAGTAGAATTCAATTTGTTAAAATTACAAACTGAAGCAAGCATATTGGCATTTACAGGAATTTAACTTTCCTCATTTTGGAAGAGAGGATCAAACAGCATTTTTAATCATTCGGAGCTGAATCATTTTGGGTATCAATGTGTATTTTTAGAATTTCACTCAAGCTGTTCTCACAGATGCTCCAATTGAAACTCAAATGCCATGGCCTGGGTGGCACATTCAACCAGCATCGCCGGCAAATTTTCGTCCTTAATGTAAAAGGAACACAGAAAATTTGATACAAGGTCAACTCCAACAGCATTTCTTTAAACTGAACTATGATTAAACACTGAAAGTAAAACAGTTGTATGTGTGCAAATTCACCCCTTTCCAAATCTGCCCTGGACGTTTAAACTGAAATCACAACTGTAGAGAGTACATGGAGAGGAACTAAACTATTAGGTTCACTTACCACAAAAGAAAATGAGGATGCAAAGTATAAAAGTGACGCATATCCAGTCAGTAGAGATTGACAAATAATAAAAATCACACATCTTCTATTGGTAAACTTTTCCACCTCGTCTTTTTTGACCCATACGCAGCCTTTGACATGGTTGACCATGCCATCCTCCGCCAATGTCTCTTCACTGTCATCGAGCTGGGTGGGACTGTTCTCGCCTGGTTCCATTCTCATCTGCCCAAACATAGCAAGGGAGTCACTTGCAATGGCTTCCCTTCCAGCTCTTGCACCGTTATCTCTGGTGAACCCTGTGGTTCTTCCTCGCCGACAGTATCCAGACACAGCATTAGCTTTCACATGCATGCTAATGACACTCAGCTCTACCTAACCACCAACTCTCTCAACCCGTCCACCGTTGCTGAACTATTAGACAGTTTATCCAACGTCCAGCACTGGATGAGCAGAAACTTCTTCTAATTAAACATCAAGACGACTGAAGCCATCCGCACTCTGTTCCCTAACTATTGACACAACCTCATTCCCTGCAGTCCGAGACTAAAGTAAGCTGTTCGTAACATTGGTGTCATTATTTGATGCCAAGATAAGCTTCCAACCACATATTTGTGTTATTAAGACCACCTATTTCCACCTTCGCAACATTACTCAACTTCTCCTGTTGCAGCTCATCTGTTGCTGACATGCTCATTCGTATCTTCATTACCGTTGTATTTGACTAGTTCAATGCAGTCCAGACTGGTGTTTGACATTTTAAACTGTGCTGCCCATGTTTTAATTCACAGCGAGCCCCATTCCTCTAGCATCCCCGTGTTCTCTGACATAAAATGATTTTAAAATATCCTTCCTTGCTTTATAACCTTCCCGTCTTTGTAATCTTCTCCAGCTCTGTAACCCTCCAAAATAATTGCACTCATTTAATTCTGGCCTCCTGAGCACCCAGAGTTTAATTGCTCCACCATTGGTGACCATGCCATTAGTTGCTTAGGCCTCAAAAGCTCTGGAATACACTTCCTACATATCTTGGTTTCTCCCGCTCTCCACCTTTAAGGCACTCCTTAAAACCTATCTCCTTGACCAAGCTTTAACCATGATCACATGAAGCATCTTAGAATGTTTTATTATGCTAATCACACTGTACAAATGTAAGATAAGATGTTACAGCATCTGTTAAGAGAAGATGTGTACTAAAACGGAAAGTCTTTTCAGTTGAAAAAAATCAGATTGAAAGCACCATGAATAAAGGAAATAATTCTAATTCTTTCCCTTCGTAACTAAAACTCTCTTTAAAATGTAATTTGACAATTCCAGTTGTCATATTCAATAACCCACAATAATACCCTTTATAAAAAGGTGCTTTGTTCCACTTGTGAATATTGTTTAAGGGGCGAAGCAGAAAATGAAATTGCTATTTGTAGGCGAGACTTTCCAGAAATATATGGCACAGTGAAAGATAGAAGCAGGGTACACGAAGAAAATCCTGACTGCAAATGATCCAAGGCCTGGAGCACAGTTCCAGCCATTTACAGCATTGAATGGGAATCTATACTAAATGAAATCAATTAAAAAGTTAAACGATTATTCAATATAAACTTAAATAAATCCAGCAAATTGCAAATGCTACATTTTCTAACATAGCAAATGCCAGCCTGTAGATCATATTTGCACGACATGCAGATCTTGTCTCAGACTTTAAACATACTTTTAAAAATCAAAAGCATAGCCCAATCACTTGCAAGATTTTAAATTGGACTAGAAACAAATTAAGCATTGCCGAAACATACAGGATATTTGACCATGTGTCAGAATATCGTGGTTGTTGGGGCTCGAAGCATAGCAGGGTATCTCCTTCATTTCTCTCACTCTGCAAGCCAAAGCGTCATTATCCTGGGAATTGCAACTTAAACATTAAACTTATTTTCAGGTGTTTGCTTCTAAATGGTTCATGCAGTTAGTCACAAAATTGACAGCTCTGAAATTCAAAGTAATCTTTCAGTCAACATTACATTCTACATCTCAGGAAAAGAACTTAAAAAGCCATTCTAAAGAGCTACTTATTCTGTTGAATATTAGCTTCAATAAAAGTCATCAAGGCCAATGCACAAAAAGGACACGATTTTGCTGAAGACAATGGGGCACACGTACCGAATGTACAAATGCAGCCAGAAATTTGAAGAGGAAGAGATACTCTGTAAATTATGAGCAAATTGCTGGCTGATTTGAATCGCTCTGCCGTTAGCTTAATCGTCCTGTAGGTTTTGTCAAATAGTGTGCATAACCGTTGGCAATTGTTAACGACTGCCAAACAAACTTTCTTGCCCAGGAAGTGAACAATAAAAATGGAGTCTCACACCTTCAGATTGTGAATTGAGATTTATTTTTAAACTTACTTTTTTCAAGTTACGATTTATTTAATGTCTTTGGTTAAGGAGATACATTGCCCGCCCTGTCATTCACCATGGTCCAGATGTCCTGCTGTACCATTATCAGCACATACCTCCAGAAATTTCTTGGGCAAGCATTTTTGAAACAATTGTCAGTCTAACAAGTGGGACACACTAGGTATGCCCTACTCTAGCAAAATCAGGCCTTTGCTAATTAACTGTGACAGAACCATTCAATATACAAGGCTTACGGACCAACTTTGGGGTCCTATAGTGGAACTGCTGTCCTTGCAAAGTCAGGGAATTCTTGTTCTTGCACACATCTGCAAAATCTGAGGATGACCAGACAAAACACTGCAACAAAGAGTGTTCTACGTAAAATCTCCCATCACTTCAGCATCCCAGTGGATTCGCGCACACCCGTGAGCTTGCACACGCGCACACATGCACACACATGCACACACAAGAACACATCTATACAACCCAAGAAAAACCTTAATGTTCAATTAGTTTGTTTCACTGTCACTGAGCAAGAGATCAGCTTTTGCCACAGTAAAGTGCAGCAGGACACTCCTTGAACATGCCATCACCTTATTAAACATCACCCACCTGTCCTATTTAATGCTGCATTTTGTAAAATTAAAATGGTGACATTTACTATAGCCAGCTATAAAGTAACAAAAAAAAAACTGAACATAACTACAGTATGTGAAAGCCATAGCTATCAGGGAATAAGCCAAAATACTGCATTAAATTTAAAATGAATCAAGTTGTAGATTGGTCAATACTGTACCTGTTTGCTTGTCCTCAAAGAATAGTTTTACCACAACAATGTAAAAGTTTGCATATACAGTTAAATCATTGCTTTACAAAACAATAACTTAATTAAAAACGTTGACTATCACAGTAATTCTGAAACAGTCATTCTTAATTGATCGATTCTACAATATAACACAGCATTATTGAAATATTTCACAACATTGTTGGACAGATAGAATGTTAGTATTACACAAATGCAATCATTTCACTTTGTTCCCTTTCAAAACATTCTGCGACTGTATTGCTTAGTGTTCACATGGTACCCAATTCAATTTTTCCACTTCAAAATTAAAACTATGAAAATCCACCAGTCAGATTGCAACTATGAATTAGCAATTCCACAAATTGGCATGCTCAAAGCAGCCAGATTCAAACCCTTGCTGCTTTTCGCTCTCACTGTATCACCCAGCTCCCACATTTAGACTATTTTGGTCCATCCAACACACATACACACAAAATCTAATTTTGCTGCTTTGCAACCAGCACAACGCACCTTTGGCGCTTGTTACTGAGACTAAATGGGGTACAATCAAAACAACAACAGAAAAAAAAAACCTCCAATCTATTGTATTACTCCCCATGGAAGGCAGGGAAGCTAGACTTGAAGCAAGTCTGCACTACCAACAGCAGAGGCAGCAATTATTTTTAATTATCAGTTGCTGTTAAATTAGGGGGTCTTTTCTAAAAATTTTGGATGCTAAAAAGCACCGTAATTTAGATGGTACAAACAGCAAATTAAAACAACAGCGATTCAGGTGACAGAGAGGGAAGGCAAAACATGAAAATGGATCAGTTACAGAAAGCATTGAACTGTTTGTGAAAATCTACCTTCCCGCCTCCCTACCCATTGAAAACCATTGGCTCTTGCGGACATATATTTAGGTGCAAGGTCGCTAATTATTCTTTAGCCTCCAAGGGTTCCTTTCTCACACCAGCCAGCCCAGCAAGGGTGAATGAGCCAGCTGCTCAGTTGTGAAGGCCACAGCCATGAAATTTAACTCCGTCATCTGCCCCCAGATAAATGTTTCAAAACGAGGCAGCATATTGATTCTAAGCAGGAGTGATATTCACCTCTCCTTGGCGTGGGAGAGTCAGGGCCAATTGCTGTATCCCAATTGCTGCCCCAGTTGAGGTCTACTGACCCAGTACAGACTCGGGTTCAACTTGGAACGTTTCCTGCGCAGGATCAGTCAATATGCCAGAGGGCAGCGTGAAGACAAAATACGCTAAAGAGGATTTTATTTGAAATAAAAATACACTGGTTCTCAAATCCCCCCCTCCCCACCACCACCACTCCAAAAGAATAGCCTCCTTACGCAGCCACAACACCTGCAATGATTTCCCAGCATTTTTCCAACATGGCATGAACAGGAGAAAGTTTGCAGTTTAAATTGCTCCTCGCATACCATTTGCACTTCGATGCTACTTGTGCCAACTCTAACAGCCAGCAAGCGAAGGCCAAACTAGTGCTTTGAGAGAAGGTACCATGTAAACAGAGCAAAAAACATTCAGCCTGCAGACAGCTCTCAAAAAATGCAAACTTCAAATGCAAGTACCGTTGTTGCAATAGGAGACATAAAACCAAGGAAGAAAATAACATGGCAAATGGTCTCCAATAGGGCAGAACAGTCAGTGCTGCAGTCTTGAAGCATACATGCAGAGGGGTAACCTGGCCGACACTTGAGCTAGTCAATCTCAGGGAGGGTAGTAGAGCTACAACCGACCTCTGCTGCCCCAGTGTAAAAGAGAACTTATTAGCCAGGGTTCACTTTACTACAGATATATATGGACAGGCTGGGCTTGTTTGCCAAATCTTTCACAAGCACCCTGCAAACATTTGCTATCCAACCTCAAGCATCAACTGCAAGGCGGAGAGCTTCATTACTTATGAAGGGGTGCTCAAGCATAAAGGTCCCTCTGTTCAGGAAGGAAAGGGGAATGGCAAAAATGACGACAAGAGAATATAATCCTATCGTTCTACCTTGAACAGGAATGGTAGCAAATGCATTTGCATACTTTAAAAAAAAAACTATAAACACACAGTTAAAAAGAATTCAATATGTGGAACTACTTTTTATGGGACGTCACTGTTTGTCCCAAGTGGATAAATTATATAAAGATATACAGTAGTCATATCAATAAATTAGGCGTTGGTGATATAGCACCTTGGGAGGACTTCTATGGCAGAATACCAAATCCCCAAGAGCCATGATTTCAATTTCATGTTGCGGCATCACCAGAACAATAAATTGCCACCAGGCTGACAGAACATACCTCAGTAAGACTGAGTAGGATTGGAAGCAGGAAGGCCTGTCTGTCTGTCGGCTACATAACAGATGCAACCAGTACTGTCTGTGCCGGAAAAAAAAGTACCGCACCAAATTTCTCCAAATTCCCCAAGAGCTAACTAAATAAGCCTCTTCAGTACATTTTGTGCCAGCCTCCAATCCAATCTACATCTTCAAACATTGTATACTTTTCAAATACCACACTTTTCCATCCCTTTAATAGACTGTTGGGGGCAGTGGATTCTCTAGCTGCCTTGCAAAAGCAAATAAAACACATGTGGGCTCAGAAAATAAACTATTTCCATAGAAGAACTAGACATGAACAGCTGTAACACCCAGACAATTTGACCGTCAGCATTTAAGGAAACTAAGCTTAATGATGGGGCTCTTCCGTGTAATTAACTCCAATGCTCTGAAATTCTGAACATTAGAGTGGCTTGCCCAAATGTGCAGTTGTCATGCAATGGGACTGAGCCATTTTTTAAACAAACATGCAAAAAGGACAATGAGCATATTTCTTGGTTGATCTGAGCTTCCACGTTTTAGTTATTCGTTAGTCGATTGTGTTTTTTTGTCTCGCTTAATTCATACTATTTTAGTTGAGACCACCTGCATCACATTTGGTGCGTGCGTGTGTTGGTGGGGGGTAAGACCATGAGATATGGGAGCAGAATTAGGCCATTTAGCCTATCGAGTATGCTCTGCCATTTGATGCTGGCGGATATGTTCCTCATCCTTTTCCTGCCTCCTCCTCATAACCCCAGATCCCCTTGTTAATCCAGAAATCCTCTTATTAACCAAGAACACCAGGTTTGTGCCTGAGGTGCTGTTATTTACAGGGATACAGATCAAGAGCTGGAAAGGGGAATTAGACAGAATAGTTCTTTCTGAGAAGATAAGAACTAGGAGCAGGGGTGAAATGTAGCCTCTCAAGCCTGCTCCACCATTCAATACGATCATGGCTGATCTCATCCTGGCCTCAACTCCACCGCCTGCCCTTTCTGCATAACAATTCAGCCCATTACCAATTAGAAATCTGTCTCACTCCTCCTTTTTAAATTTACTCAATGTCCCAGCACCCACTGGGGTAGCGAATTCCAGATTGACAACCCTTTGGAAAAAGTAGCTTCTTCTCATCTCTGTTTTAAATTTGCTACCTCTTATCCTGAGACTATGACCTCTCATTCCACAAGAGGAAGCATCTGCTCCATGTCGACTTTATCCATACCTTCTCTCATCTTACAGACCTCAATTTTATCTCCCCTCATTCTTGTAAACTCTAGAGAGTAAACTACTCAATCTCTCTTCATAAAACAAACCCCTCATCTACGGAATCAATCTAGTGAACCTCCTCTGAACTGTCTCCAATGCCACTACATCTTTCCTCATTGGCATTGTCACTGGACTAGTAATTTAGGGACCCATGGCAATGATCTGGATTTGAATCCCACTACGGCATATGAGGAAATCTGAATTCAGTAAAAATCTGAAATTGAAAGTTTAATGATGGCCATGAAGCCATTGCCGATTGTTGTAAAAACCCATCTGGTTCACAGTATCCTTGAGGGAAGGAAATCTGCTGTCCTTACCTGGTCTGGCCTCCATGTGACTCCAGGTCTACAGGTTGACTCTTAAATGCTCTCTGAAATGGCCTAGCAAGGGCAGTAAATGCTGGCCCAGCCAACTACGCCCTCATCCCATGAATGCATTTTTTAAAAACCCTATTGAGCCTCTCATTTCAATATGATCATTTCTCATTATGACAAGACCTTAAGACAAGAAACCTACCCGACAGCAAGTGGGAATTCCTACACCTACACTACTTGGAGTACAGCGGTTTGAGGCAGCAGCTCATCGCCACTTTCTCAAGGACAAGCAGCAATAAATTGTAGCCAGACCGCCAGCCAATGCATTCCAAGAATGAATTTTTGAAAATTACAACTTTACCACGACGTGTTTTTAATATATTTCTGAGTAACTCCCAAAGTACAAAACTGAGACTGCAATCCATTCATAATTAGGCACACCTAATTTTATGGGGACTGAATCTGTCAAATTTTGTTTTTATTAGGTGAGCTGAAAAAGGTTTTCAGCAGCATTTGTGGGATCGCGTTCCATGGTTCCATTTATGTTCCTCCATATAGACTGCATTTAAATAGCCTTGATGGCATCTCGAAAAAAGATGCTGGCTCAACATCCCCCAATCAAAACAGCCTCGCTAATTTTCAGGATCATTCTGACCTTGTAATGCCTCCACTGCTTTCCTGTTGGAGATGCCGAATTACATTAATTAACATCTCCTTCAAGCCCGAGAGGCAACACAACACTGACAGGAGGAAAAAACAGTGGAAATGGATTGAAACTACCATATTAAACCATCACTGTCATCAGCATAAATTTCTTCAATTTAGATTTTGGGTTTTAGGTGACTAAACTGGGGCTCTGTGCTGGTGATATAAAGGATAATGTATATAAATATATTATACATATATAGGACAGATGCCTGATCAATCTTTTACAGTTAGATTCTTCTCATTACTTCCAGTTTTATGCAAATACCTCCAATGCATTTGCTACCTTTCCCTAAATTGATGGCTTGGCATATTTTATCTTGGATCTGATAAAAAAATGTTTAAAGACAAGATTGCCTTCTCCTTTGCAGTGTCCTCAATTACAAAAAGGGACGAATGTCAAATGGGAAATTTTGGGATCGCCGCTGTGCTGCACTACCGTATTACATTCACCACTTGCAACTCAGGACACTGCATTCTGCAAGACACCGGCTCAGAATGAAAAATCACCACCGAGACAAAACCTAAAAGAAAAACAAACATTGTGCTGAATTGAAGGCAGATGTAAAAATGAAACAATTTGGTCATTAAAGGTGAAGTAGAGGGGAGAAAGTGAAAGAATTTGTGTGAAAATACAGCATTGAGTTTGCATTTGATTGAGCCGGTAAACATATAATAATGAATACATACTTATGTTTCATAGGCAAGCAATCCAAAAATAAAGCCATTTGCAATTATTTAAAAGTTACATGGAATGCAAATGCAATTAAACTGAGCACACCAAGTTAAAAAATAAGCAGTTAGAAATTCAATAAAATGGAACATATTAAACAGAGCATGGGTAAGGAAGGCTTAATCCCTCCCAGGTTCCTACACCACCTCATTCCCCATCCCGGCCCAGAGCTGGCCCAGATTCTAAACCGCCCCCCCCCCCCGGAAAGGGCCTGGCCTTATAACCCACCAAACCCCTCAGGGGAGGGTCTGGCTTAGTTACCCCCTCTCCCCCCACCTCATAGGAGGGTTTAGCCCCACGCCTAGTAAACCCATGGCGCAGATCTGCCAGTTCCCCCCCCCCCCCCCCAACCCCAGGTTAGGGTCTGACCCAATTACCCCCTGACCCCCAGTGGAGGATTTGGCCCATTTACCCTCCCCCCCCCCCCCCCCCCAACCCAGGGGAGGGTTCAGCCCAGTTACTGCCCCCCCCCCCCCCCCAGGGGAGGGTTTGGCCCAGTTCACCCCCCCCCCCCAGGGGAGGGTTTGGCCCAGTTCCCCCCCCCCCCCCAGGGGAGGGTTTGGCCCAGTTATCCCCCCCTCCCCCCAGAAGAGGGTTTGGCCCAGTTACTCCCCCTCTGCCCAGGGGAGGGTTTGAGCCATTTACCCCCCCCCCCCCCCAACCAGGGGAAGGTTTGGCCCAGTTATTCCCCCCCAGGGGAGGGTTTGGCCCAGTTACCCCACCAGGGGAGGGTTTGGGCCATTTACCCTCCCCCCCCCCCAACCACCTAGGGAAGGTCTGGCACAGTTATTCTCCACCCCCCCCCCCCCCCCCCCCCAGGGGAGGACGTGGCCCAGTTACTCCCCCTCCGACCAGGGGAGGGTTTGGCTCAGTTACCCCACCAGGGGAGGGGTTGGGCCATTTAACACCCCCCCAGGGAGGGTTTGGCACAGTTACCCCCCCCCCCCCCCCCGGGAGCATTTGGCCCAGGTACACCCCCGCCCCAGGGAGGGTTTGGCCCAGATACCCCCCCCCCCCCCAAGGGAGGGTTTAGCCCAGTTTACCCCCCCCCAGGGAGGGTTTGGCACAGTAACACCACCCCCCCCCCCCCAGGGAGGGCTTGGCCCAGTTTACCTCCCCCAGGGGAGGCCCACCCAGGGAGGGGGAGGCCCACCCAGGGAGGGGGAGGCCCACCCAGGGAGGGGGAGGCCCACCCAGGGAGGGGGAGGCCCACCCAGGGAGGAGGAGGAGGCCCACCCAGGGAGGAGGAGGAGGCCCAGTTTACCCCCCCCCCCACGGGAGGGTTTGGCCCAGATACCCCCCCCCCCCCCCCACGGGAGGGTTTGGCCCAGATACCCCCCCCCCCCCCACGGGAGGGTTTGGCCCAGATACCACCCCCCCCCCCCCCCCCCCACGGGAGGGTTTGGCCCAGATACCACCCCCCCCCCCCCCCCACACGGGAGGGTTTGGCCCAGATACCCCCCACGGGAGGGTTTGGCCCAGATACCCCCCCCCCCCCAAGGGAGGGTTTGGCCCAGTTTACCCCCCCCCCCCCCCCGGGGAGGGTTTGGCCCAGTTACCCCCCCCCCCCCCCGGGAGGGTTTGGCCCAGTTTACCCCCCCCCCCCGGGGAGGGTTTGGCCCAGTTTATACCCCCCCCCCGGGGAGGGTTTGGCCCAGTTTACCACCCCCCCCCCGGGAGGGTTTGGCCCAGTTTACCCCCCCCCCCCAGGGAGGGTTTGGCCCAGTTTATACCCCCCCCCCCCCCGGGGGGGGTTTGGCCCAGTTTACCCCCCCCCCGGGGAGGGTTTGGCCCAGTTACCCCCCCCCCCCCCCCGGGAGGGTTTGGCCCAGTTTACCCCCCCCCCCAGGGAGGGTTTGGCCCAGTTTATACCCCCCCCCCCCCCCGGGAGGGTTTGGCCCAGTTACCCCCCACCCGGGGGTATCTGTCTCCGACCCTCCGCAGTGCCGGTGGATCTGACCCGGTTGCCCTCCCCCTGAGGCCCTCGCCCACCTCCCCGGGCCTGGGGCACTCACCGTTCTGTCCGCGGGCCGGTACCAGGCTGAGGCAGAGTAGGGCGGACACGGCAGCGCCGAGCCGGTGCAGGCCGCGGGCCGTTGCCATGGTGCTGCTGCGGCGGCTGCTCCTTCCGTCGATCGCGCGGCGGCGGCTGTTGTCCCTTCTCGGTCCGCACGGACTGCACCAACTCCTGTCCACCCCCCTTTCACACCCCTCCCCCCCGGCCGGCTCCCGCGAGCTGCACCCGCCCCGCGTGCGCGCGCAACCAGAGAGCCCCACACTAACGTCCGCCCCTCTGTCATTCTCCCAGCTCCCCTGCCCACATTAACCGCACCCTGCCACGGGAGGCGCTGCTGCGCACCCATCCGCGGGAGGCGCTACCCCGCACCCTGCCACGGGAGGCGCTGATCCGCACCCATCCGCGGGAGGCGGTACCCCGCACCCATCCGCGGGAGGCGCTACCCCGCACCCTGCCGCGGGAGGCGCTGCTCCGCACCCATCCGCGAGAAACGCTGTACCGCACCCTGCTGCGGGAGGCGCAGTTCCGCATCCTGCCGCGGGAGGCGCTGCTCTGCACCCTGCCGCGGGAGGCGCTGTTCCGCATCCTGCCGCGGGAGGCGCTGTTCGGCACCCTGACGCGGGAGGCGCTGTTCTGCATCCTGCCGTGGGAGGCGCTGTTCGACACCCTGACGCGGGAGGCGCTGTTCCGCCCCCTACCGCGGGAGGCGCTGTTCTACAATCTGTCACAGGAGGGTCTGTGATGCAGTTCCTGATCCTGCCACAAGAGGCGTTGTGATGCAGTTCTAGATCTTGCCACGGGAGGCGCTGTTCGGCATCCTGTGCTGTAATGTAGTTCCCGACCCTGCCACAGGAGGCTGTATGGTGCAGTTCCAGCCCCTGCCACAAGAGGCTCTGGTGCAGTTCCAGGTCTCGCCAAAGGAGGTGCTGTGGTGCAGTTCCAGACCGTGCAATTGCACACCCATTTACAGGTTTATTAGTGTTGATAAAAGTTTGTCTGTAGTAGTAAGATTTATTAGAAGTAACAAAGTTGATAACAAAAAATGGCAGGGCTGCTCCAATCTTGAGGTTGCACATCCTGTGCTACGTGGGAACTCCAGATTGCTTCCTGTATCCTGGCTAGCCATTTGTATCAGAAGTGTCATTCGTTGCAGCACCTGGTGCCATTGAGGTGCAGCCACCAGGTGGAGAGCTTCATGCATAACATGGATGTGAACCGCAGCTCCAAAAAGAGAGCAGTAAGAAGTCTTACAACACCAGGTTAAAGTCCAACAGGTTTGTTTCAAACACGAGCTTTCGGAGCACGGCTCCTTCTTCAGGTGCCTTCAGGTTCTTCAGGTTCTTCAGGAGCCGTGCCCCGAAAGCTCGTGTTTGAAACAAACCTGTTGGACTTTAACCTGGTGTTGTAAGACTTCTTACTGTGCTCACCCCAGTCCAACGCCGGCATCTCCACATCATGGCCAAAAAGAGAGGGAATAGGTGATTGCCCGACAGTGGTTTAAGAGTGTATCCCTCTCCGAAACCATATTCAGTTCAGAATGGTGGCACACCTGGTAAGAGCAGCTGATGACAGGTCAATGATACCTTGGGTGCCTCAGCTGTACAGGGACTACAAGGATGACAGGAATCTCTTGGTGATGTGTGATTCAATAGTTAGGGGGCAGATGGCGTAAATGTAGGTGTAGAGAATCAGAGAGAAGGACTGTGATAACATTAAAGAGATTAACATAGGCAGAGAGGGGGTTGTGTTTGGTCTGGCAGGCCTAAAAGTAGACACATCTCCAGGGCCGGAGGAAATGTATCCCAGGCTGTTGAATGAGGCAAGGGAGGGACTAGCAGGGGCACTGGTAATAATTTTCAATTCCTCTCTGGCCACAGGAGAGGTGCCAGAGGTTTGGAGAATAGCCAATGGGGTGCCATTTTTCAAGAAGGGTGGAAGGGATAAACCAGAAACTACAGGCCCGTCAGTCTAACCTTAGTGATGGGGAAACTATTGAAAGCAATTCTGAGAGACAGAATTAATCTGCATCTAGAGAAACCGGGATTCTTCAAGAACAGTCAGCATGGCTTTGTTAGCATGGGGCTGGTTTAGCACACTGGGCTAAATCGCTGGCTTTTAAAGCAGACCAAGTCAGGCCAGCAGCACGGTTCAATTCCCGTACCAGCCTCCCCGAACAGGTGCCGGAATGTGGCGACTAGGGGCTTTTCACAGTAACTTAATTTGAAGCCTACTTGTGACAATAAGCAATTTTCATTTAATTTCATTAAGGGGAGGTCATGTCAGACAAACTTTCTTCTCTCAAAGAACAAAGAAAAGTACAGCACAGGAACAGGCCCTTCGGCCCTCCAGGCCTGCGCCGACCATGCTGCCCATCTAAACTAAAATCTTCTACACTTCCGGGGTCCGTATCCCACTATTCCCATCCAAAAAGTGGTGAATCTTTGGAATTCTTTACCTGGGGGATGCCGAGTCCTTGAACATCTTCAAGGCTGAGGTTTTAATCAGTGGGACAATAAAGGGTTATGGAGAGAAGGCAAGCAAGGAGCCTTGAGTGTTAGATCAGCCATGGTCTTACTAAATGGTGGAGCATGCTCGAGGGGCTGAATGTCCTCCTGTTCCTATTTCTTATGGACTTAGGTGGGGGTTAGAATAAGAATGTAAGTAATAAGGCAAAGTCTAAATCAGGGTTACTGTGCATGCACAGATTGTAAATAAGATTTGTGAACCACATGCAAATTGATAGAAACATAGAAAATAGGAGTAGGTCATTTGTCGCTTTGATCCTTTTAAAAATTATTCATTTATGGGACGTGGGCATCGCAGGCTGGGCCAGCATTTATTGCCCATCCCTAATTGTCCTTCAGGGGGCAGTTAAGAGTCAATCACATCGCTGTGGGCCTGGAGTCACATGTAGGCCAGACCAGGTAAGGATAGCAGATCAGTGAACCAGGTGGGTTTTTAGAGAAGGACCTCTCACCCTACACCCCATGCTGCCAGCCCCTTGCGCTCCCGAGCCCACAAGATCGCTCCACCAGTTCCGCGCCCCCGTGCCGGCCAGCCCCCAGCGCCCCCAGTCCCCGGTCGAACCAGGAGAGTATGAAGCTCCCCCAGCACACAACACCCATCCAGCCACCGCAAGAGACTGCAACCCCGGTGCTCCGCAGATCACAACGGACAATTCGACCACCGGACAGACTGACATTGTAGACCACCACCCCCGCCGGACTTGATTTTTTTTTGCAGGGGGTGAATGTGGCGAATGTAATATATATTTGTGTATATGATAATTCACACTCTCTTTGTAAGCGCAGTAGCGCTATCCTACCACTAGGGGGAGTAGCTCTGGGAGTACTCAGGAACTTGTACTGGGCTCCACCCTTGGCTCCGCCCACAACTCCTCCCCCTAGTGCAGCTGTATAAATATCCTTGTCCAGAGTCAGCCTGAGTTCACTAAGAGTTCATCAACGGGTAACAGGCTGGCTCTGAAGTAAGTCGATTAAAGCCTAGATTCATATCGGAAACACGTGTCTGGTGAATTGATGGTTCCATGACCTTCATCGTAAACTCAGAAGTGGGGATGTTCACAGATGACTGCACAATGTTCAGCGCCACATTTGAAAATGAAAATCGCTTATTGTCACGAGTAGGCTTCAATGAAGTTACTGTGAAAAACCCCTAGTTGCCACATTCCGGCGCCTGTTCGGGGAGGCTGGTACGGGAATCGAACCGTGCTGCTGGCCTGCCTTGGTCTGCTTTAAAAGCCAGCGATTTAGCCCAGTGTGCTAAACCAGCCCCTGCACATTTTTGACTCTTGGCATCGTTGTGAAGATCCAATTTTGGATCAGATGTTGAGCTTTTGTTTCCGGAATCATTCCTCCGCAACTAATCATCTTCCTCTCCATTGAATTGGCTGTTCGTCATTTTATGAGTTAATTGACGGCACTTGTTTAATAACATCCCACAGGTTGATGAGGCAGCCAACAAGCAGATCAATGTGCATATTTCCCCTCTCTTGTGAAGGTTTCTATTCTCTGTCAGCCATCCTCCCATTCCATTTGTGGTGGACATGATCCTTGAAAGGCTTGTTGAGGCACGCATCCAAAGGAGGAACTACAGACACTAGGCCCTGTGGTATGGTGCCCCCCAGGGTGGCATAGTGGCACAAACGCAGGACAACCAGTGGATTTCTCCTCAACCCTGGAAATACCCAATATTTGTGCCTCTTTACTTGAAACTAATACATATAAATATCATGTAAATAATATTTAGAAGTTATAAATAAATATTATACATCTGCGCCCCCAAACAATTAATGTAGGTGAAATTCAGCTATGCACGGAGATACACCAATATTCAGACCATCGTTAGGTGTGGCAGCTTTATCAGTTTAGTTCCTTTTCTCTGTTCCTGCTCCATATCCATCAATACCCTGAATTCCACAGGATAATATTCATCTTCCTTTCCAAGCCTTCCATCAAAGAAAAACCTCCATTTATATGGTGCCCATCGTGATCACCAGGGGATGGCACAGTGTCTCACAGCGCCAGGGACACAGGTTCGATTCTGATCTCGGTGACCGTCTGTGTGAAGTTTGCACGTTCTCCCTGTGTCTGCGTGGGTTTCCTCTGGGTGCTCCGGTTTCCTCCCACAGTCCAAAGACATGTGGGTTAGGGGGTTTGACCGTGCTAAATTGCCTCTTAGTGTCCAGGGCTGTGCTGGTTAGGTTATAGGGTTATGGAGATTGGGCTGGGGCGGATGGGGGAGTGGACATTGGTAGAGTGCTCTTTTGAAGGGTTCTTGCAGATTTGATGGGCCGAATGGCCTCCTCCTGCACTGTAGGAATTCTATGAAACATAGAAGGTTTTCCAGCCAATGAAGTATAATAATCTTTATTAGTGTCACAAGTAGGCTTACATTAACACTGCAATGAAGTGACTGTGAAAATCCCCTCGTCGCCACACTCCGGCGCCTGTTCGGGTACACAGAGGGAGATTTCAGAATGTCCAATTCACCTAACAAGCACGTCTTTCGGGGCTTGTGGGAGGAAACCGGAGCACCCGGAGGAAACACACGCAGACACGGGGAGAACGTGCAGGTTCCGCACAGACAGTGACCCAAGCAAACCCGGGACCCTGGCGCTGTGAAGCAACCGTGCTACCCACTGTGTTACTGTGCCACCCACACTTTATCAGTAAAGTCACTGTTGTGAGGTAGGGAACATGGAACCAATTTGTGCACAGCAAGCTCCCACAGGCAACAATGAGAGAATGACCCAAAAAAAAAAGGTTTTGTTTGAATTGAGGGTGAGGGCTGTATATTGCCCAGGGCATCAGGGGAAATCTGCCCGCTCTTCTTCCAAGTGGGATCTTCCATATCCACCGGAGGGTGGTGCTGGGGCCTTTGTTATGCGTCTCAGCTGAAAGGGGGACACATTTGACCGAGTGACACCCCTTCAATACTGCACCAGAAGTTGAGCCTGAATTCTGTGTGATCCTCAAGCCACAATGTCCTGACTCCGTGGGAAGAGGGCTGTCCCCTGAACCATCGCGCAGGCCTAAAGGAGGCTGCATTCTAACTTCCTGCAGCCCTTGGGGCAAAAACATTTTGCCTGCTTTTTGTTTTTAATCGTTTTGTTTTCTGAAGGTTGTGAGTTCTCCCTATTTTCGAGAAGACTCACTCCTCATCCAACCTGTCAATTCCGTTCGTTATTCATCAGACCAATCAATGGATAATGTCACTCGGGATTACTTCCCACTTCTGATTGTAACTCATTTCACTTTATCACCTGCATGGGCTGTCGTCAGGTTTTGATCCAAGGCCATTATCCTGCGCTGGACAGGAGATGCTGGAAAATGATAACAACATATCAGTGAGGCCAGATCGTTGCTCTGTATAATTTGTGCAGTAGATGTCAGCCATGGCTCAGCTGATGCCCTCTTTTCTGTACATCAAAAAAGGTTGTGGGTTCAAGACCCACTTCCTCTTTTTTCTTTTTCACATTTAAATTTTTTTTTGCAATTAATGGGGCAATTAAGCGCGGCCAATCTACCTACCCTGCACATCTTTGGGTTGTGGGGGTGAGACCCACGCAAACTCCACACGGACAGTGACCCAGGGCCGGGATTGAACCCGGGTCCTCGGCGCCGCGGGCCTGCAGTGCTGCACTGCGCCACCGTGCCGCCCTGAACTTCCACTTCCAACTATTAGAACATAGAATTCCAACAGTGAAGAAGGAGGCCATTCGGCCCAACGTGTCTGCACCCACTCTGTGAAAGAACACCCCACCCTAGTTCCACTCCCCCGCGTATCCCCGTAACCCTACTAACCCTGGGGCAGCAGGGTAGCATGGTGGTTAGCATAAATGCTTCACAGCTCCAGGGTCCCAGGTTCGATTCCCGGCTGGGTCACTGTCTGTGTGGAGTCTGCACGTCCTCCCCCTGTTTGCGTGGGTTTCCTCCGGGTGCTCCGGTTTCCTCCCACAGTCCAAAGATGTGCGGGTTAGGTGGATTGGCCATGCTAAATTGCCCGTAGTGTCCTAATAAAAGTAAGGTTAAGGGGGGGTTGTTGGGTTACGGGTATAGGGTGGATACATGTGTTTGAGTAGGGTGATCATGGCTCGGCACAACATTGAGGGCCGAAGGGCCTGTTCTGTGCTGTACTGTTCTATGTTCTATGTTCTAACCTGCACATCTTTGGATACTAAGGGGAAATTTAGCATGGCCAATCCACCTAACCACACCTTTGGAATGTGGGAGGAAAGTCCCCGGAGGAAACCCACGCAGACACGGGGAGAAAGAGCAAACTCAACACAGGCAGTAGCCCCAGGGCCAGAATTGATCTCAGGTCCCTGGAGCTGCGAGGTAGCAGTGCTAACCACTGTGTCACCGTGCTGATCAGCACCCCCAAAAGTTGCTCCAATCAAAATTAAACTCCCGGTTAACGGCCACCCCTTGGAGGTGGAAGTGGACATAAAAGCTGCTGTCTCCATTATGGGAGAGCAGATCTTCAGGTGCCTCTGAGCGGGCATCGCGCCCCTGGGCCTGCGAGACACCAGGGCCAGGCTGGCCTCATACACAGGGGAGCCTCCACGAATCGTAGTGACCACCGTGACCCATGGGCACCAGGTGGTCAAACTCTCCCGAATAACCATACAGGACCAGGGCCCAGTCTTCTGGGCAGCGACTGACTGCAAACAATCCGATTGGACTGGCAGCAAATTTCCAAAATGCGAACCGATGGCCAATGTGAAGCCATAGAATCCCTGCAGAAGCAGGCCATTCGGCCCATCGAATCTGCACTAGCCCTCCAAAAGTGCACCCTAACTAGGCCCAATCCCCAGCCTTATCCTCATAACACTACTGTTGTAACCCTGCATGGGGATGGGAATGGTTGTTCCCCAGTGCTTATTGAGTTTTGAGTTAGCCAGCACCAGTGTAACAGGGCAGCTGCTGTAGCAGCTGATAGAAATGAGTGAGGAGCCTGGGATGTATAACTGGGCCCTGTGTAAATTTACTGTTATGCTGAATAAACATCTTTCTTATGAATTCTTCGGACTTCCCTTTTCCGTTTACATCACTGGCGATGAGGATGAATTGGGGCTGCCGGCCGCCTTCCCTGAAATTTTCTTTACAGTGTGGCTGTGGCTCTGAGGTTGGGACTTTTGTTGCTGCGAGGCCATTTGTTTTGAACAAGTATTGAAACAGCCGGTGAGCACCGGGGTCGAGGATCGATGCCGGCTTGTGGAGCGTGTGTGCTGGGAGAGTTCCGGGGTCTGCTGTATCCGGCAGTACCGGAGGCCACATCATCAGGACGACGTCCGGTGACCGTCGCACAACGTTTTCATCCGTTTTCCATTTGCGGCCTTTTTGCGGTGCCGGTTTGCTGTGGCGGAATGGTTTACTAGGGAGTCCTTATTGGAGATGGCTGCCACCCTATTGGACTGCCATTAGGCTTTGTGAGTGTGGCTTTGATTTTGAAAGACTGCATTATGTTGGTTGGGACTACGAGATGGACTACAGCGGTACTTTTCATGGGTACTAATGTTGCTGCATAACTGCAGGTCTTGTGTCTACAGAAACTGTTGAGGTGCATGGACCCTATATTTTGTTGTGTGTGATGTGCCTGATTGTATCAGTACTGTATAAATTCTGGGACGACAGCTCCATGGGAGTTCCGTGGGTGCAGTTAATTCCCCTTATTCCAAGGGCAGCACGGTGGCCTAGTGGTTAGCACAACCGCCTCACGGCGCTGAGGTCCCAGGTTCGATCCCGGCTCTGGGTCACTGTCCGTGTGGAGTTTGCACATTCTCCCCGTGTCTGCGTGGGTTTCGCCCCCACAACCCAAAAATGTGCAGAGTAGGTGGATTGGCCACGCTAAATTGCCCCTTCATTGGAAAAAATAATTGGGTAATCTAAATTTAAAAAAAAAAAAAAAATTCCCCTTATTCCCCTAGCTCCTGTACTAAAACCCAACAAGTCTTTGCACAAACTCTAACTGTCAACAGAGCCTCCCGTCTTGACCGGTACCACATGCTGTGTATCGAAGACCTGGAAGCAAAACTGGTTCGAGGCCACATGTTTACCAAGCTGGACAGGTGACATGCATACCTCCAGCTGGTTCTCGATATTGCATCCAGAAAATCTGTCAAAATCAATGCCCATAAGGGGTTATATGAATACACCCGCCTGCCTTTCGGAATCTCATCGGAGTGCGCCATTTTCCAGCGTGTAATGGAAAATATCTCTCAAGTGTTGCCTAGCGTGGCAGTGTACCCGAATGATGTATTAATCACAGGAGCTACTGAAGAAGAACACCTGGTAAACTTGGAGGAAGTCCTAAGGTGATTCTCGGACGGGGGCTGAAGCGGGAAAAGTGCATGTTTCAGGCGAGTGAGGTAACGTACCTTGGATACCCAGTCGATAAGGATGGCCTGCACCCTGTAGAAGACAAAGTAAAGGCCATAAAAAGGTCAACGACTCCGCAAAACACGATAGAGTCGGTCGTCGGCCTCATCAACTATTACGGGAAACTCGTCTCAACCTTATTGGCACCCCGGCATGTATTGTTCTTTTTTATAAACTTAGAATACCCAATTACTATTTTTTTTCAATTAAGGGGCAATTTAGCACGGCCAACCCACCTAACCTGCACATCTTTGGGTTGCGGGGGTCAGACCCACGCAGACACGGGGAGAATGTGCAAACTCCACACGGACAGTGACCCAGGGCTGGGATTCGAGCCCAGGTCCTCAGCGCCGCAGCCCCAGTGCTATCCACTGCACCACGTGCTGCCCCCCGGCACGTATTATTGAAGAACAACCAAAAGTGTTCGTGTCGGATGACCACCTGATGAAGCATTCACAAAACTGAAGCAACAGTTGCCCAATACCTGGGCAAGCTATTGTAATGTTCTTGTTGGATGGCCTACTTTATATTACAAGAACACTTGTAGCTAAAGCTATAAACAATTTATTAACATGAACTGTGGGTCAACTATACACAAAACAACAGATGAATAACAGTATGAACATGCACAAGCAACCTCTCTTCCAGCTCCTGAGTCAGTCTGAGGTCACCTGACTCTAACATTCACTTATATACTAATGAGACTCCTAGTGAAGGAGAATCAGTTGGTGAATTACAACAGAACTATCTATAACAACTATGATCACACAAGATAGTTGGTACTAATGTGCAATGCCTCTTCCTGAGGAGTCGGGGCAATCCCTTCCTATTGATGAGACAACGGCACCGAGTGACCGATTGCATTCATCACAAACCTTGGCAGATGCAGAACGGGGCTCTGTGCAGATTGAAAAAGAGTGAAGTTCGATGCCCTCAGAAGGAGAGGAGGTGGAGGTGGTGGTAGCAATGGATGCGGAGAAGGCTTTTGATCAGGTGGAGTGGAATTACCTGTGGGAGGCGCAGGGAAGGTTTGGGTTTGGTGAGGGCTTTATTGACTGGGTGCGGTTGCTTTATCAGGCACCAGTAGCGAGTCTGCGTATGAACCGGCTGAGGTCGGGGTACTTTAAACTACACCAAGGGACGAGACAAGGGTGCCCCCTCTCCCCGTTACTGTTTGCTTTGGCCATAGAGCCATTGGCCATGGCGTTAAGAGCCTCTAGGAACTGGAAAGGGCTGGTTTGGGGGAGAGGGTTGGAAAACCGGGTCTTTCTTTATGCAGATGACCTGCTCTTGTATATTTCAGACCCGTTGGGAGGGGATGGGGGAAGTAATGCGAATTTGGGGGAATTTGGCAATTTTTCAGGGTATAAATTGAACATGGGGAAAAGCGAGATGTTCGCGATCCAGGCTAGAGGACTGGAGAAGAGACTGGGAGAGCTGCCGCTTAGAATGGTAAGGAAGAGCTTTCAATATCTGGGAATCCAGGTGGTGTGGGAATGGGAGGCACTGCATAAGTTAAACCTATCCCGCTGGTAGAACAAAAAAAGGGGGTTTTAAGAGATGGGACATGCTCCCGCTATCACTGGCGGGGAGGGTACAGACTGTGAAAATGGCGGTCCTCCCCAGATTTCTGTTTGTCTTTCAGTGCCTCCCCATCTTCATCCCGAGGGCCGTTTTTAAGCGGGTGAATAAGGTTATTTCGGGCTTTGTGTGGGCGGGTAAAACCCCGCGAGTGAAGAAAGTGTTGCTGGAGCACAGTCGGGGGGAGGGTTGGTTGGCGCTGCCGGACATCTGCAATTACTACTGGGCGGCTAATATAGCCATGATTAGGAAGCGGGTAGTGGGGGAGGGGTCGGTATGGGAGCGGATGGAGGCGGCGTCATGCAAAGACACAAGTTTGGGAGCACTGATAACGGCACCTCTTCCGTTCTCGCCTGCCCGATACTCCACAAGTCCGGTGGTTCTGGTGGCTCTGAGAATCTGGGAGGAGATATAAGCGAGTGGAGGGAGCATCGGGTTTGGACCCCGATTTATAATAATCATTGGTTTGTACCGGGTAGGCTGGATGGTGGGTTCCGAAGTTGGCAAAGGGCAGGAATCAGTAGGATGGGGGATCTATTCTTTTCTTTTAAAATGTTTTTATGGAAGTATTTGCAAACTTTTTAGAACAATAACAAGCAAAATAATAATAACATAAACAACAACATGGTAAAATAGACATTTCCCACCCAACTCCTTCTGCACACCCCTTAACCATATTGCACCCACCTGACCCCCCCCTTCAGAGTGCTGCTTCTGCTGACATTTTAATTTCCCCCGAGAAAGTCAACGAACGGCTGCCACCTCCGAGAGAACCCCAGCGTAGACCACTTAAGGCAAACTTTATTTTCTCGAGGCTGAGAAACCCAGCCATGTCACTGACCCAAGTCTCCACACTCGGGACGGGAGCTTTCCCAGCTTGAAAGCCTTGGAGGATAAATTTGAATTGCCAGCAGGGAATGGGTTTAGGTATCTGCAGGTGCGAGACTTCTTGTGAAGGCAGGTTCCGGCCTTCCCGCTGCTGCCGCCACGGGGGACACAGGACAGAGTAGTCTCCAATACCTGGGTGGGAGAGGGGAAGGTATCCGATATTTACCAGGAGCTTTGGGAGGAAACTCCGGTGGAGGAGCTTAAGGGCTAGTGGGAGGATGAGCTAGGAGGAGAGATAGAGGCAGGTCTGTGGGCAGATGCCCTAGGCAGCGTTAATACATCCTCATCGTGCACCAGGCTTAGCCTGATACAATTCAAGGTAGTTCACCGGGCACACATGACGGTGGCCCGGATGAGCAAGTTTTTTGGGGTCGAGGACAGGTGTGCGAGGTGCACGGGAAGCCCAGCAAATCATGTCCATATGATTTGGGCAGGCCCGAAGCTTAGAGGGTTTTGGCAGGGTTTTGCTAAGGCAATGTCCACGGTGCTATAAACACAGGTGGTGCCGAGTCTGGAGGTGGCGATATTTGGTGTGTTGGAAGAGCCGGGAGTTCAGGAAGCGAAAGAGGCCGACGTCCTGGCCTTTGCCTCCCTGGTAGCCCGGAGACGGATCTTGCTAATGTGGAGGGACTCGAAGCCCCCGAGTGTAGAGACCTGGGTTAGTGACATGGCTGGGTTTCTCAATCTCGAGAAAATAAAGTTCACCTTAAGAGGGTCAATACCCGGAGATGACAGCCGTGCGTCGACTTTCTCGGGGAGAATTAAAATGTCAGCAGAAGCAGAATTCCAAAGGGGTGGGGTGGGGGCGGGGAGAGGGCCGGACAGAGCGATCCATCCCAACCTCTCGGCTTGGATCCAAGGCTGGTCACTACTGTTGGCGGCTTAAGCTCCTTCGAGCACCGCCCTGGAACGCACGTAGACAATGCCATTGCCCTGAATCACCTACTGCTCCCCGCAAGCTCTCCTCCCCCCCTCCCCCCCCCCACCCCCCCGCCCCGCCAGTAATGGATGTCATTATGGACACCCTGCTGTATCTGCCAAGCAAATCCAGACAGGGCCAGAAGGACCCCACGCTGGCAAAACTATGCCACGTGATCCTAAGCAGCGGAATTCAAGGATACCCTGTAGTGTACCTGATGCCCTTCCTGTCTAAACGCCTAGAATTCAGCGTGGAAGACGGCACCATCCTACGATGGTGGTCGTCCCTCACCCAGACCAGCGCCCAATCTTCAAGGAGCTACACAGTGGTCACCCAGGAGTCTCCAAAATGAAGATGCTCGCAAGAGACCACGTCTGGAGGCCCGGTCTTGTCTCCCACATTGAAAATTTGATAAAACAATGCCCGTCATGTCAGGAAAATCAGAAGCTCCTGCCGTCGGCCGAGGACACTCGGAAGGGCCTCGGACACTCCCCTGAGGAACTCCTGCTGTGATATCCTGAAGCTGAAATGACTGGGAGGATTCAACAATTCTATTTCAGCTGGGAATGTGACGATCCCGGTGCTGATCCCAGAGTGAGTGACCATTGTGGTGAATGTAACTCCGTAATTCACACTGTATTGTATACACATGAGACCATGCATTTGTAAGCGCAGTTGCGTTGCCCGACCACTAGGGGGAGTAGCGCTGGGAATGCTTAGGAGTTTGTACAGGGCTCCACCCTTGGCTCCGCCCACGACTCCTCCCCCTGGACTGCTGTATAAATACCAATGCTCAGAGCCAGTCGTTCAGTTCATCGAGAGTTCAACGCGGAACAGGCTGGCTCTGTTGTAAGTAGATTAAAACCACTGTTCATATCTTAAAGCACGTGTCTAGTGGTTCCATCAGCCATCCCACAGCCTAACTCAGTTCACACGAGACAGCCATAGATGGCGATCAGTGAAAAGAGAGCCTGCCCTCAGCCAATCAAATTGGGATCACGAGTAAGCACATGGGGATATTAGGATCAGGAATCAAGCAAGTAGCCCCTTTGCCTGCCAGTGGAATAGATCTTGGCGAATAATCATAGCTGGAAGGATTCAGGGCAGACTAATTTTACAATGAGAGACTCAAGCAGGTTTAAGGGCCTTTTTTTCTTATGCAATATAATCGAACTCCTGTTTCAGGCATGGACTTGGGATGTTCCTTTTTCTCCATCACCAATATGGTGGCACTCTTTTAGCGCAGAATGCACCTTCTTTATTGGACACTGTAGTAATCCACGGGAGGCAGGAGTTCCGTCACCACACCAATATTTATTGACAATAACGATATTACAGGAGCAGCTACAAACAGTGCTGCTATCAGTCCAGTCAACTTAAGACTGGCTCACAAAGCCTACACAGGTGATTATATGGGCCCCCTCAATGAGCTATCATTGAGGGAGCTCATACTCCAATTGGCCAACCAATAAAGCCAATTGGAGTTCATTACAGACACCTATATCCATTTATGCCTGGATAATCTTCTCTTCTCAGGCAGTGTGCAGTTTTGGTGTCCTTATCTAAGGGAGGATGTTCTTACTATGGAGGGAGCGCAGCGAAGGTTTACCAGGCTGATTCCTGGGATGGCGGGACCGTCATATGAGGAGAGACTAAGTCAGTTTGTGTGATGAATGATTACTGCACCTTTAAGGTAATTATCCCTTTAAGACCGGGTTTGGAACCCTGGGGGGACTCCGCCTCCGGCTCCACACCCCCCCCCCCCCCCCCCCCCCCCCCCCAGGGAGCCATATATAAGGTAATGTCCAGTGGGCTGTGTGCAGTGAGCACACTTCTCGGTCGCTGTCTGGTTCTCTGCTGATTAGATAGAATAGATAGAATAGATAGAACAGTACAGCACAGAACAGGCCCTTCGGCCCTCAATGTTGTGCCGAGCCATGATCACCCTACTCAAACCCACGTATCCACCCTATACCCGTAACCCAACAACCCCCCCCCCCCCCCCTTAACCTTACTTTTATTAGGACACTACGGGCAATTTAGCATGGCCAATCCACCTAACCCGCACATCTTTGGACTGTGGGAGGAAACCGGAGCACCCGGAGGAAACCCACGCACACACAGGGGGAGGACGTGCAGACTCCACACAGACAGTGACCCAGCCGGGAATCGAACCTGGGACCCTGGAGCTGTGAAGCATTTATGCTAACCACCATGCTACCCTGCTGCCCATTAAAGCCTTTGTTTTACCAATCATCTCTCTCGAGTTGTAATTGAGGGCGTCTCAGTTCGGATTATATTCATTGGAGTTTAGAAGAGCGAGGAGGATCTCATAGAAACTTACAAAGTTTTAACATGGGTAGATTCAGAAAGAATATTTCCGATGGTGGGGAAGACCAGAACTTGGGATCATAGTTTGAGGATAAGGGGTAAACCTCACTGAGGTGAGGAGAAATTTCTTCACCCAGAGAGTGGTGAATCTGTGGAATTCGCTACCACAGAAAGTAGTTGAGGCCAAAACATTGTGTGATTTCAAGGTTGAATTAGATACAGCTCTTGGGGCTAAAGGGATATGGGGGGGAAGGTGGGATCAGGGCATTGAACTTGATGATCAGCCATGGTAATAATGAATGGCGGAGCAGGCTTGAAGGGCTGAATGGCCCCTCATTCTTCTATCTTCTATGTTTCTAATCTTTCGGGACAAAGGGTGACTTGCTCCCACTCCGGTTCAATGGGTTCTGAGATGGCTGACAAGTCAAATGTGTGATCTGCAGGTCCTGACACACACACAGAGCAGGAGGTGACTGGAGGATTGGGTGGATGAGTTATTGGGAGCTTTGGCGGAGTCTCCGAAACAGCGACGTTACCTCTGCGTGTTTCTGCTGAAGCCTCTCGATGTGTTCGCTACCTTCCTGAATAAACATTTCAATTATGGTCGGGTCAGGCATCTAACCATTTTCTTGAGCAGTGCCATCCGTTTCCTCTGATGTCCCCAAAGTGCTTCCCATCCAATGAATTATCTTCAGGAGCATGGCCAAAGCTGCTTTGCTGGCCGATTCGAATGGGTGAACGCAGCTGTGGGCATTTATAGTTGACAACTAAAAAAGGATAAGCACAACCAGGAACTTGAGATGCCGCTCGATCTCGCTAACATCTGGGAAGGGAGCCAGAATGATGGGTGGGGAGGCACAAGCCATCCACAAGGCAAATATTAATGACATCTATTTTGAATTTATTGGGCTGGTCGTCCTGTACATGGGTGTGAAATGTCTTTGGGGAGCGATGTATAATTATTTGCCAACTTTAAGCATTATATTTTCCACAGTTTCACGTGGTAATTTAACCCTGAGTTTCAATTGTCTAAATTAAGGGGAAGGATAAACAGGTGGAGGGCATGCAGTATTTGAACACTTCAATAGGGCGGCACGGTGGCACAGTGGTTAGCACTGTTGCCCCACACCGCCAGGATCCTAGGTTCAATTCCCGGCTTGGGTCACTGTCTGTGTGGAGTCTGCACGCTCTCCCCGTGTCTGCGTGGGTTTCCTCCGGGTGCTCCGCTTTCCTCCCACAGCCCCCAGAAAGACGTGCTTGTTGGGTGAATTGGACATTCTGAATTCTCCCTCCGTGTACCCGAACAGGCGCCGGACTGTGGCGACTAGGGGGCTTTTCACAGTAACTTCATTGTAGTGTTAATGTCAGCCTACTTGTGACAATAATAAATATTATTATCATAAGTCACTATTGACACAAGGTAGTGGTGAGGGTTAGAGGCTAGACACTTGTAATGTTTCACTTTGTGAATATATCACATCATTTATTGCAAGATAAATTGAATGTATAAGTAGGAAAGCTTTACTGCAGCTGAACAGGACATTGGCGTGACCACACCTGGAGTACTGGATATCGCTTTGGCCTCTTAATTTAAAAAAAACCCTGCTTTCGGAGAAGTTGAGAGAAGGTTTGATTCCCGGGATGAAGAAAGGTTGAACAGACGATGCCTGAACCCATTGTAGTTCAGAAGAATGAGAGGCGATCTTATTGAAACATATCAGATCTTGAGGGGACCTGGAGAGGGTCGAAAGCCAGTGGATGTTTCCTCTCATGGGCGAGACTGAAACTAGGTGAATTAATTTAAGCCTAAGAGGTCTACCATTTACGACCGAGAGGGGTAATTTTTTTTTCTCTATCACATAGGGTCATTTGTTTGTTGCATGTTTGGTCTTAAATGATTCAAGAGTTGGATAGGCCTTTGACAGACAGAATTATGGGGTGTTATAACCCGACCGGAGGTTACGGATGTCAGCAACATCAGCGTCACTGTAGCCGCACTTGAATGTGATCGCCCCGGATGAGGGGGGCGAAGCCACACCTTAAAGCCAAGGGTCTCATGGGACATAAATAACCGGTCCAAATGTGGGCTGGGCACTGGAGACCCTTCAGGGGAGTAGAAGTTGTGTTATAGTGGGTTGAATAATTATTGAGTTTTCTTACAGTCATCGCAACCGTCTGGTTATTCACCTAGGACTTTACATTGGCGACGAGGATGAGATTGGCCGGGCCGACCATGGTCCCAACTCCATTTTGTGGGCTTTTTCAAGGAGCCATATATTTACTTATCGTGGACGCCCATTCGACGTGGATAGAAGGCCACTGCATGTGCACGATGACGTTGCAAACCACTGCTGAGAAGCTGCGACAAACGTTCAGCATCCGCAGGTTTCCCGAGGTGTTAGTGTCGGCCAACAGCACAGCTTTAACGAGTGCTGATTTTCTGAAGCTAATCGGGGTCCACCAAGTGCAGACTGCACCTTACCACCCGTTGTGTAATGGATTGGTCGAACGGGCGGTACAGACATTTCAGCTGGGATTGCGAAAACAGACCTCCGATTCCCCAGAGACCGGACTGGCCCATTTCCTTTTCTATTACCGGACCACACCGCAGCCACTACCGGGATGGTGTCCTCGGAGTTGTGAATGGATCATCTGCTGTCTACGGGGCTGAGTTCCATCCTGCCAGACATTGGGGGAAATGTCCGTGATCGGCAGGAACACAGGTATACTGGTTTGGACTTTGGAAAGATTGGATGGTGTTTATTTTAATGCAAGGAGTCTGACGAACAAGGCAGATGAGTTGAGGGCACAGATTAAAACATGGGAATATGATGTCATTGCTGTCACCGTGCCGCTTAATGTTACATTGATAATCGTGCCTTGTGGGATAATGTTCCCTCAATAGAGGGGGGGGGGGGGGGGGGCACGGTAGCACAGTGGTTAGCACTGCTGCTTCACAACGGCCGGGACTCGGGTTCGATTCCTGACTTGGGTCACGGTCTGTGCGGAGTCTGCACGTTCTCCCCGTGTCTGCGTGGGTTTCCTCCGGGCGCTCCGGTTTCCTCCCACATCTCCCGAAAGACGTGCTTGTTAGGGGAATTGGACATTCTGAATTCTCCCTCAGTGTACCCGAACAGGCGCCGGAGTGTGGCGACACAGTAACTTTATGGCAGTGTTAATGCAATCCTACTTGTGGCACTGATAAGGATTATTATTATCAAAAGTCTGGCGGCGGGCGGCAGAGAATCCAACTCAAGGCTCATGAGGCTGAATCGTGGGATGAAGGTGTTGCCTGATGAGGAAAGGTTGAACAGACTGGGCCTGTACTCGCTAGAGCTTTGAAGAGAAGGAGGTGATCTTATCAAAACATATAACATTCATAGAATCCCTACACTGCAGAAGGAGGCCATTCAGCCCATCAAGTCTGCACAAACCCTCCGAATGAGCACCCTAACTAGGCCCAATCCCCCCCAACCTATCCCCGTAATCCCACCTCGGGGAAATTTAGCGTGGTCAACCCACCTAATCTGCACATTTGTGGACTGTGGGAAGAAACCGGAGCACCTGGAGGAAACACATGCAGACCCAGGAAGAATGTGAAAACTCCACACAGACAGTCAACTGAAGTGTTAACCACAGTGCCACTGCTGTTGCCCACGCCCATAATATATATATATCATGATCTGACCTTGGAGTAATTTCTTTTTGGCACTTTTGTGTGTGAAGTGGAAGTGTTCAACTGCTCGACACTCTCAATAGTTAGTTTTAAACATTTATTCCTGAGATATTGGCATTGCTGGCCAGGCCAGCAGCTATTGCCTATCCCTAATTTAGGTTAGGTGGATTGGCCATGATAAATTGCCCTTAGAGTCCAAAATTGCCCTTAGTGTTGGGTGGGGTTACTGGGTTATGGGGTTATGGGGATAGGGTGGAGTTGTTGACCTTGGGTAGGATGCTCTTTCCAAGAGCCGGTGCAGACTCGATGGGCTGAATGGCCTCCTTCTGCACTGTAAATTCTACATCTAATCGCCCTCGAGGAGGAAATGTTGAGCCACCATCCTGAACCGCTGCAGTCCCTGTGATGTAGGTACATGGTGTAGGTACACCCACAGTGCTGTTAGGGGAAGGAGGTCCAGGATTTTGACCCAGTGACAGTGAAGGAACAGCGATACATTTGCAAGTCGGGATGGTCCGCGGCGTGCAGGGGAACCTATGAGCCGTGCATGCAAATGACAACCGGTGCCAGAGCAATTGTTAATTTCGAATTGGGGGTTGGCAACGTATGTGGACCAAAGGTCTGAAATCCGAGGCAAAGTTTGGTCATAGATTGATGGGGGGGGGGGGGGGGGGGGGGAGGGGGGGGGGGGGGGGTGGGAACAGACTGGAGGGCCTTGATGACATCCTTCCTGCAGTTCCTACATCTGCGTTACAAAAATATCGCTATTGCCTTGCACTTCTTTGCTATTCTGGTGCAAGACATTAAACACTGTAAGCCAACCCAGAACTGGTTTTATATAATTATAATATAACAATCTTTATTGTCACAAGCAGGCTTACATTAACACTGCAATGAAGTTACTGTGAAAATCCCCTCGTCGCCACACTCCGGCGCCTGTTCGGATACACAGAGGGAGAATTCAGAATGTCCAAGCACGTCTTTCGGGACTTGTGGGAAGAAACCGGAGCGCCCTGAGGAAACCCACGCAGACACGGGGAGAACGTGCAGACTCCGCACGGACAGTGACCCCTCGCACACTTTCAGATGGAAAACCAGCAAAACAGGGAAATAAGAATACCGGTCCGAACTGGGCACCCTCTTTCAGAGGGTGGGTGCAAGGCTCGATGGGCCGAATGGCCTCCTTCTACACTGCAGGGAGATTCAAGGGCTGCAAACTGTTTTTTCTCCCCTCTGGGAGGCCATGTGTGGGGGTGGGGGTGTATTAACAGAAACAGCGGTGGGGAAAAGCTACTTGAAAATGAAGAAAAATGAAAATCGCTTATTGTCACGAGTAGGCTTCAATGAAGTTACTGTGAAAAGCCCCTAGTCGCCACATTCCGGCGCCTGTCCGGGGAGGCGGGTACAGGAATTGAACTGTGCTGCTGGCCTGCTTTAAAAGCCAGCGATTTAGCCCAGTGAGCTAAACCAGCCCCATCTTCCATTTGATCTGGAACCGGGTTTATGTTAGAAGCAGTGAAAATGCCCCTCTGGCAGATGAATCAGCCAGAGGGGGAGATTTTCTTTCTAAAATCCATTAAAAGGCGGACGCTGTGAACCTTTACCCTGGGTGAAATGACCTCAGCCCCTCTCCCTGCGCAGAGAGAGAACTGGGGTGAAACTTACAACTGAAATCGCACAGGCGGATCCTTGTAAAAGTTAAGCCCCCTTCTCCTCCCCTGCCCTCCTGGCCAGAACACAAGCAGGCATTATGCACACAGGGTAATTTGATGGCATAAAAAAAGGCAACACAGGCGGGATATGTCCCTTTTGCAGTTAGAAACCAGAGTGAGCTGCACGTTGGAAGTGTGGAGACGACACAAAGAGGTGGTGCTTGATATCCCCTCCCTCCTCTTCGGGGGACTCCAGATTTATTACTCCTAAAAAAACTAGCCAATGAACAGCAGGGAGCAAGTTTAGTCCAATGCGGTGACATCAGCCGGACAAAGAGGAGTCTATCCCACTTCCTGAGCCGCTGACTGACTCACGTTGTTTGCCACCAAGTCCCCCATTGCTGGTCCCACTCACCCCCTTCCCTCTGCCTGTCTCTGTGTGTGAGTCTTAACTGCCTTTCCACCCAGTGCTGCCGACTTAAACGCGTTGAAACAAGACCCCAGCAACTTCTGGTGGAGGAGCCTGTGTGTGTGTGTGTTGGAGTGGGGGAGAGAAGCTGGAACAGAGATTCCTTCTGAACTGGAAGCCGGGTGAGTAAGATCTGCCCATCGCAAGTACAAAAGCAAATGACTGCGGTTGTCTCAGCAGTTCTGACTGCACCTGTGCAGAGAGAGAGAGAGCTCAGGGTGCCCAGTTTGGACGAGCTGTTCTGTTTTGTTTTGTTTTGATGTGTCTCCAATGGAAAATAACTGTAGCCCTGGAGAAATGTGGGGATAGATTAGGAGCAGAAAGAGCGGCAAAGTGTGTTATTCGGGTTTTTAAAAAAAATCTCTTGCATAACTTTGTACAGTCATAATCTCTTAAAGCAACATTACTCCAGAAATATTGAATGATTTTTAGTAGTGTCACAAGTAGGTTTACATTAACACTGCAATGAAGTTACTGAGAAAATCCCCCAGTCGCCACACTCTGGCACCTGTTCGGGTACGTAGAGCGAGAATTCAGAATGCCCAATTCGCCTAACAAGCACGTCTTTCAGGACTTGTGGGGGGAAACCGGAGCCCCCGGACGAAACCCACGCAGGCATGGGGAGAACGTGCAGACTCCGCACAGGCAGTGACCCAAGCCGGGAATCGAACCTGGGAGCCTGGTGCTGTGAAGCAACAGTGCTAATTTCTTGGTCCCCTATTATTCCTGTAACAGCCTCCCCGGACAGGCGCCGGAATGTGGCGACTAGGGGCTTTTCAGAGTAACTTCATTTGAAGCCTACTCGTGAAAATAAGCGATTTTCATTTCATTTCATTTCATTCATCATTAATATAAACAACATAGATGACTGTGTGTGTGTGTGTGTGTGTGTGTGTGTGTGTGTGTGTGTGTTGGGGGGGTAGAATCAGCAAGTTTGCGGATGACACAAAGATTGACCGGGTGGTAAACAATGTGGCTGAGTGTCTTGGGTTACAGGAACATACAGGTGGATTGGCCATGCTAAATTGCCCGTAGTGTAATAGTAAGGTTAAGGGGGGGGTTGTTGGATTACGGGTATAGGGTGGATACGTGGGTTTGAGTAGAGTGATCATTGCTCGGCACAACATCGAGGGCCGAAGGGCCTGTTCTGTGCTGTACTGTTCTATGTTCTATACAGACGGGATTGTCAGATAAGTAAGTGGCAGTTGGAATTGAACCTTTAAAGTGTGAGGTGTGATGCGACCATCAATTCACACGAGACAGAGAATAGAAGTGAACAGTGCCTACCTGCGACTGCTCTGCACTGAGAGCCGCTTACAGGGCAGCTGCTCTTTATACCTCCCCTCAAGGGGGCAGAGCCAGGGGCGGAGCCCACAAGAGCACCAACATAATACAATCAGTGTAGTACAGTACAATGGTCCATAGGTGGAGCCCACATGGGCAACAGCGTGGTACAATGTGTGGTACAGTGGTGAATGGTTACCATAATACGTTCACCACAAGGTGATACACATTAAAAGGAGTAATTTGACAAGGAAGTATTCAATGAACGACATGGCACTGGGAACTTCTGAGGATCAGAAGGACCTTGGCAAGTTTGGCCATAGATCTCTGAAGGCAGAAGGACAGGTTAATAGGGTGGTGAAAAAGGTACATGGAACAGTTGCCGTTATCAGTCGAGGCATAGATTACAAAAGCAGGGAGGTCATGTTGGGGTTGTATAGAACTTTGGTGAGGCCACAGCTGGAGTACTGTGTGCAATTGTGGTTGCCACATTATAGGAAGGAAGTGATTGCACCGAGAGAATGGAGAGGAGATTCACCAGGATGTTTTTTTAAATATCTTTTTATTGGGATTTTCAACATTTTGTACATTGACGTTTGTTTTTATTTATTGTGCAGTAAGAAAAAAAAGGCTTACATTACTTTATTTACAAATTGTTGTCATCCAGTTTGGCGTATCCTCCCACTCCCCTAGCCCTACCCCCGTCCCCCTTTCCCTAACCCCTCCCCGCCTCTCCCTCTAAGGAATACAAAATTCTGACAGGACTGGACAGGGTAGATGCAAGAAGGATGTTCCCGATTTAGTGGGGGTGCTCAGTACTAGGGTAAACCCCTGGACCAAAGTAGCTTCATCCCAAAAGCAACAGTGGGGTGGAGAGGCTGCTCATGTCTTCAGAATAAATGATTATTCTGGCTGCACAAACCCTTGATGCACGATGTATATGTTGGGTCAGAACAAGTTCACGCTCCGCTGCTGTGTCCTCTTCCTGAGATCCTCCACCAAATGGGTTGACCAACCTTCACTACAGTTAACTTTTAAGTACTGAGGCTTAGCACTGCTGCCTCACCACGCCGTGGATCCGGGTTCGAATCCCGGCCCTGGGTCACTGTCCGTGTTGAGTTTGCACATTCTCCCTGTGTCTGCGGGAGTCCCACCCCCACAACCCAAAGATGTGCAGGGTAGGTGGATTGGTCACTCTAAATTGCCCCTTAATTGAAAACAAAATGAATTGGGCACTTCAAATAAAAAAAACTTTCCAGTACTATTACTAATTTATTTTGGTCCCTCAGTTTCACAAGTCCCTTTGTCACTGAATCATAGTGTTTTTCAGCACAGAAAGAGACCCATCGGCCCATCATGTCTGCGCCGGCCATTAAACACCTATCCCAATCTTATTTCCTGGGAGACTTTCTGTATCTTCATATAGACAGATGCAAAGGAACTATTTAGTTTCCACTATAAATTCTCTTGTCATCACCTGTATACTCCATTTAAAGGTATATGCACAGCATAATACAACACCCCCTTTTGTTCCAAACTAAATATTTATCCTTAAATAATCAAAATGTTTGCACGGCAGTAAAGGAAAATTAACATTGTGTGTGTGGTGATATGCATCATTGTAAATACACGAGGGGTTAATGTAAATACACATAGACTAGCTTGACACTAGAGGGAGCACCAGAAACATGACACACAGACATTCAACCAATAGGCCAAGACAGGACATGACCAATGGGCATTCACGATACACACAGAGGTGACATTACCACAGGGGGGGCATTACACCAACCCATATATAAGGACACAGCACACATGATCTTTCTCTTTCTAGTGGAGACACTCATTGAGTACATAGGGTTGATTGAACATCACACCCACCACGTGGATTGTAGCAGACTGGTTCGTCAGCCTGAGTAGCAATAGTGGGCAGCACGGTAGCATTGTGGTTAGCATAAATGCTTCACAGCTCCAGGGTCCCAGGTTCGATTCCCGGTTGGGTCACTGTCTGTGCGGAGTCTGCACGTCCTCCCCGTGTGTGCGTGGGTTTCCTCCGGGTGCTCCGGTTTCCTCCCACAGTCCAAAGATGTGCGGGTTAGGTGGATTGGCCATGCTAAATTGCCCGTAGTGTCCTAAAAAGTAAGGTTAAGGGGGGTTGTTGGGTTACGGGTATAGGGTGGATACGTGGGTTTGAGTAGGGTGATCATGGCTCAGCACAACATCGAGGGCCGAAGGGCCTGTTCTGTGCTGTACTGTTCTATGTTCTAGAAGGATTAACAGGAGAGTCGAATCCAAGTAGGAGAACAGTTTAATAAATGTGTTAAAGCTATCTCCAAGTCTGAACCTTCCTTTGTCAGAGTGCACATCAAGCAAGCAGCTTTTACTACGTAAAGAGCATAACAAAACAGTGTGTGAATGTGTTCTCACACAGAGCAATAAATATATAAGTGTCTGAAATGTATCGGTCATTTTCATATCCATCCAGACTTCGTTACGTTGATCTTTGGAGGTTGTTGCATGGTCTCAAAATGCTGTTTTTTTTTTCGTGGGAATAGAAATAAGCCATTCAGCCATCAAGTCTGCTTCAACATTCAATGATATTATGACTGATCTGACATGATAATCCTCTACTTGCCCACTTTATCCCCTTAACCCTTAATTCCCTTACTGATCAAAAATCTGTCTCTCTCAACCTTGAACATACTTAGGAGTACTTTGTTTATGTTGTGTTTTAGACCCTATTCATAGAATCACAGTATTTACAGTACAGAAGGAGGCCTTTCCTTGTAAAGAGCAGCCTGCTTAAGCTTAAACCCACGCCTCCACCCTATCCCGTAACCCAGTCACCTCACCTAACCTTTTGGACACTACTTCTGGTCTCTGGGTTTATATTCTCTTTCTTACAGTTATTCAGTTTTTATGACCTTATTGTCAATTAACTTATTTCATTTTGATTGTTAAAAAGTATCTTTGATCTAAACATTCTAATACAACTAAATATTCATTTTGGGCATGGCCTCACCTCTCAGATCTGATTACATTGTCCTTTGTAATGTTCAAAGTTCCTTTGTGATATTCAAAATGCTTTGGTTTCAAGAGTTGTTACTTTTAATTCCTGTGATTTCAATAGTTAAATTTTCCAATTGTCCCCAGCTCATGCCTTTGATTTTGACTTTAAATTATGTTTCTCGTAGACTGATCGTCTCCAATTTTCTTTTAATTTACTTGATATCAGTAGAATTTCACACTTAGAATTGACACCAAATTCAACTGAACCTAATCCTTTCCTTTCTAGTTGTTTCCTAAGATAGTTACTTTCAATGAAGGCGTGAACCATTGTTTTTAGTCTCATACAAAAATCCTGTGTGTTTGCTAAACCTGCTTGAGAGAAAGAATCTGCATTTTATAATGCTGCACTTTGCAGCTGCTATTAACCCTTCATGGGATCTTTCCCTGTAACCTCTCGGGTTTCTCTCAGACCAGATATTGCCAGAACTCCATGTTTCGAGTGACACATTTTTTTTGTATTTTCAACAACAACTCATATGCAAGGATTTCTCAAACAATAATGTAGGTTCTTAAAGATAAGACAGTATACAGATAATGTTCACCGGGAAGCTAGTACATCCGATCTCTACCTTGTTGCTTGTCGACTGACTGCAGGTTGTGAGACGAATGCATCACATCCTGTCTCGAGGTGTGTAGCGATTAACAGTCGACTAAGATATGGTCGCATAAAGGTGGATGCACATCATTTCACAACCGAACTGGCAGATGATGTCATATTATTTGGCCGATCACACTGAAGATTCCGCTGAATGCCCATTCACTCGCCCACCTACTTCCCTGGCCAAAAGCATGAAGGCTGCAGAGCTGCCCCTGTGTTTTACACTGCAGCACAAGACCGAAAACAATTTTGACTGGATTTGCGATGTGGTCGTCTGTATTGTCCACGTCTGAAAACAGCCGAGCAGAGTTTCTCCAGTGTGATGAATGTAAGAAATTGTTATAGATATTGTATTTTATATCTAGTGCAGTAATTTTATTACAAGCCTCGGTTTAAGGTATGTATTTGTGCCAGTAATGTTATTAAAAGCCCTGGTTTCAAATACATACAGGCAGTGTGTCGACTAAAGCTGTAATTAAGGTGTTGTAAAAGTATGGTCACCATTGTTTCTAACCGTTTACTTGTTTAGGGGGATGGCTAATGGGATATTATTTTGATTGCTGCAGATTCCCTGGAGAGTAGATAATTTGAGGGATTGTATTTAGCCCTAGCTCAGCAGGCGATGGGACATCTTGGACACAGATGATGTAATTAATGGGAAGAGCTAAGTCTGTCTGTAGTTTACAGTTTTGCCAAATTCTGTTAGGTTGAGAAGAAGAACCCGACGAGACAGAAGGATTTTCAGGTTGTTCCTGAAAAGGGTCTCTCTCTCCAAAGGGCTGCACAGATAAGCATGTAACCTGTTTTGTTAACTTTATTTATAAGTGCCATTTGAACTGTATTGGGTTGCTTAATTGGAATTAGTGGCAGGTGTAGATAGCAAGATAAGAGTTTTTCCTTTTATTTAAGAACTGCTTCAATGATAATTGTAAAGCTATCTTCTTTGATAATGTGGTTCATCCTGTGTTTAAACTAAAGTTTGTTTTAACATAATAGGTGCCATTGGATAGAGTCATTACTACTGGGCAGAAGTATCTTTTCCTCACGGTATTACAAATAGAAGAATTGTTTGGGGTTCTTGTCCGCTATATCCGATATGTTCACACAAGTTGGGGTCTGGTCCGTTATCCTAACACGTGCCAGATCCCGAACTTTCTCGAGGCCGATACAATATAACTATGAACCAATGGAATGAATAACTTTTATCGCTCTGTCACTGTGGGTTTTCATTCAGTATGTGAATCTGAAAAGCAAATTCGTACAGTAAGCGTTTGTTGACATATCTGCCTAAATGGTGACGCAGTCATGTGGCAGTGTGGGCCTACTCGACTATCACAGAGCTTTGCTTAACCTGAATTTCAAGGCAGCTCCCGTGGGATTTGACCCATTGAGAGTTTACTGTACGTACATTTACAAAGCGCTTTTGATGGAGTCAGATGTCTCTGTGCTAAACGAGCGTGATATCAATAAAATACATTTGTGACATTATTTTGACATCGAGCCACTGAAGGTGACTGCAAACTTGTTCAGTGTTAGTATTTTAGAAGCATCTTATAGAAAGGTGGAGCGTTTTAGGGAGGGAATTTTTGAGCATAGATCATGATATGAATAACATCAGGTGTGCGCAGGAGATCCAGAATTGGAGGTTTGCAAAGTTCTCAAAGGCTTGCAGGGTTGGCGAAGGCCACACAGATTGGGAGGCCAAGGCCCTTTGGAAGCTAGCAGGAAAATATTTGAATTAAATTAACTTATTTAAGGTCTGATTGTGGAAGGGTCTTATCATTGCGGAAAGGCAGCACGGTAGCAAAGTGGTTAGCACTGTCGCTTCACAGCACCGGGGTCCCTGGTTCGATTCCCGGCTTGGGTCACTGTCTGTGCAGAGTCTGCACGTTCTCCCCGTATCTGCGTGGGTTTCCTCCGGGCGCTCCGGTTTCCTCCCACAAGTCCCAAAAGAGTGCTGTTAGGAAATTTGGACATTCTGAATTCTCCCTCTGTGTATCCGAACAGGCGCCAGAATGTGGCGACGAGGGGATTTTCACAGGAACTTCATTGCTGGTTTAGCTCAGTGGGCTAGACAGCTGGTTTGTGATGCAGAACAAGGCAAGCACCGCTGGTTCAATTCCCGTACCAGCTTACCCGAACAGGTGCTGGAATGTGGCGACTAGGGGCTTTTCACAGTAACTTCATACTTGTGATAATAATAATAATCGCTTATTGTCACAAGTAGGCTTCAGTGAAGGTACTGTGAAAAACCCCTAGTCGCCACATTCCGGCGCCTGTTCGGGTACACTGAGGGAGAATTCAGAATGTCCAATTCACCCAACAAGCACGTCTTTCGGGACTTTTGGGAGGAAACCGGAGCACCCGGAGGAAACCCACGCAGACACGGGGAGAACGTGCAGACTCCGCACGGACAGTGACCCAAGGCCCGGGGATCGAACCTGGGACCCTGGCGCTGTGAAGCAATGGTGCTAACCACTGTGCTACCGTGCCACCCTTGGAATTCAGCAGGCATTCTTTTTCCAAACTGCTGCATCTTGATCCGCAGTGAATAACATCAGGTGTGCGCAGGAGAACGTGCAGACTCCGCACAGACAGTGATGTTATTTACACTGGGAAGTAAATGAGGCAGCACACGGATTGTGCACATCTGCAATATTCTTTCAAAATCTCAACGCCCAGTACTATATGATGGAGCTGCCGACTGGTATAAACTGGGCAATGCCACTAATCGGGTGGCAGACCTGAAACTGCGCAGTGGCAGAACAATTGGTCCATAGAGTGACGTTCCGAGCCTTCCTGCTGGACTTTGTTTGGTTACGTGCACTCTGAGTGGCTGCCCACCTGATGTCGTGACCCCTCAATTGAACATTTTTTGAAAATATTCTTATTGGAATTTTGCATTTAATATCAAAACTTTTCAGAAGAATATTAAAACAATAATGGTAACCACAACGATAACCACACCAACACAGGTCTCAAACATTCACCACGTCAGTGACAATAGTCGCAGGATTATCGTTGCCTACCTTATTTACGTCAGTGTGTATTATGCAGTTTTTTTTAAGGTGTTCCTATTCGGACTTTTAATGTTTAATAATGAGAATTATTCGCAACCTTACATACGTATTTAGTTACTGCCACTTCTCATGTTCACCATGTGTGGGTGGGATCTTTCTCCCTGTTTCTCTTTTGTACATGAGCATCCAGGCAATACTCCCTGCCCCCCCTTCCTATCCCTCACCCCCCCCGCCCTCCTTTCCTATCTGCCACCCCCCCCGCCGCCCCCCCCCCCCCCCCCCCTCCAGTTAGTTGCTGATTGCGAACAGGTCTGCAAAGAGGTTTGTGAACTTCTTTCACGTGTCGTGGAATTTCCCCTCGGCCCCCCCCCCCCCCCCCCCCCTTATCGAGAATTTCTTTTTGCCAGTTTCAGGAACTCTGCCCGGTCTGAGAGCCGTTCTGAGACCCTGAGTGGCACTGCCGGCTGCCAGCCGAGCAGAAGTCTCCGCCTGACAATCAGTGAGGCGAGGGACAGGGCATCCATCTCCTTCCCTGTTTAGAGCTCTGGAGCATCACCAGAACATGTGGGTGTGGTTGGCCAGCCCCTGAAACCACTCTCATTTATCCTCCACCTCCGGGAAGAACCCGCTCATGCATGTCTTAGTAAGGTGCGCTCTGTGCACCACCTTGAGCTGCATCAGCTTTAGCCCGCCCGGTGCAAGAGGAGGTGGAGTTAATCCTGTGCAGTGCCTCGGTCCAGAGTCCTCCCCTTATCCCCATTGCCAACTCCTTCTCCCATTTCCGTCTGGTCATGTCCGATGGGGTCCTAAGCTTTTCTCTGAGTCGTCCGTAGATATCGCCACATTGTCATCCCCTAACCAGTCCAGCCGTACCATTGTGTCCAGAAATGTGTGTCCGGGTCTCAGGTGGAATGTTTTTGTCTTCTTGTGTAGAAAGTCATGCAGATGCACATACCTGAGCTTGTTCCTTTCAGGAGCCTCTCTCAGCTCCCCCACGGTCTCCAGTCTATCATCCACGTACATGTCCTTCACTCTGTGTCCCTCTGTCCTCCCTCCATGTCCCGAATGTGGTGTCTATCCTCGCCGGTGTGAACCTGTGGTTGTTGCAGATGGGGGCCTCGATGGACATCTTGCCAAGCTTGAAATGGCGCCTGAACTGGTTCCATGTCCTGAGTGTGGTCACTCCCACCGGGCTCCTGGAGTATGTTTGTGGGGGTGGGGGCAGGGGCGGGAGTGGTGTGCTGGCCACTGCTCGGAGAGACGTCCCCGTGCAGGAGACCTCCTCCATTGGGACCTAGTCTGCATCCAACTCCCTTACCCACCCCCTCATCTCTCCACGTTTGTCACCCAGTGGTAGAATAAGAGATTCAAGATTTCCCTGCAAGAATATCTATTTTGCAGGTGCACTGTGCGTGCTTCCTGGCTTTTTCTTTCATTCAACTTCCACCACTTTGTCTCATAGAACACACACACACAGAGGCACTGGAGCAGCCTTTCAGCTGACATGGGGGGGGGGGGGGTTGGGTTACAGGTATAGGGTGGATATGTGGGTTTGAGTAGGGTGATCATGGCTCGGCACAATATTGAGGGCCGAAGGGCCTGTTATGTGCTGTACTGTTCTATGTTCTATGCTAGTTAAGTGGGGCCTCACGGTAGCATGGTGGTTAGCATCAATGCTTCACAGCTCCAGGGTCCCAGGTTCGATTCCCGGCTGGGTCACTGTCTGTGTGGAGTCTGCACGTCCTCCCCGTGTGTGCGTGGGTTTCCTCCGGGTGCTCCGGTTTCCTCCCACAGTCCAAAGATGTGCGGGTTAGGTGGATTGGCCATGCTAAATTGCCCGTAGTGTAAGGTTAATGGGGGGGATTGTTAGGTTACGGGTATTCGGGTTACGTGGATTTAAGTAGGGTGATCATTGCTCGGCACAACATCGAGGGCCGAAGGGCCTGTTCTGTGCTGTACTGTTCTATGTTCTATCACTCGCAGCATCTCTAGAGATGAGGTAGCCATTATCTCCCTTTATCTCTACCAGAAATGGTCATCCGGTTTTGGATGCTGTATGAGTACTTTGCCTGGAACAAGGGAAGGTTTCCATTGCCTCTTGGTGAATCCCCTTGCAGCAACTCAGCCAGTGACTCTACTACTTGTTAAAGATTATCAATGAGACCAGTGATAACCTGGGAAAGTTAAAATAGACTCCCACAACCTCTTCAAAATTCCTATCCGATTAAGAACCAAACTGTCTGAACTATATCCAACAAAGGTCCGATATGTTTTTCGAAGGATAACTTTGTGCATTTTTTATCGAGCATTTCATTGCAGAGCTTTGCAAAGTGCATAAATTAATGAATTCATTAATTATTTGGCTTCAAGAGGGAGAACAAATTGGCAGTGGGGGGAAAATTAGGTGAGCCAAATACTTTGTTCTGAAGAAAGTGTTCCAGTACAGCTACAATGGCATCTACCTGGCAATGTGGAACAATGCCCAGCTATGTCCTGTCCACAAAAAGCATGATAAATATAACCTGGTCAATTACCGCCACGTCAATGTACTCTCTATCATCGGCCGAGTGATTGAAGACTTCATCAACAGTGCTATCAAGTGGCACTTACTCAGCAATAACCGCCTCACTGCCTCTCAGTTTGGGTTCCGCCAGGGTCGGTCAGCTCCTGATCTCATTACAGCCTTGGTTCAAACATGGGCAAAAGAGCTGAACTCCGGAGGTGAGCTGAGAGTGACTGCCCTTGACACCAAGGTAGCATTTGACCATGTGTGGCACTGAGGAGCCCTGGCTAAACTGGAGTCGATGGGAATCGGAGAAACTTTCCTCTGTTCGCCATCATACAGAGCATAAAGAAAGAAGGCTGTGGCGGTTGTAGGTCAATCATCTCAGCCCCAGGACATCACTGCAGGAGTTCCTCAGGGTAATGTCCTCAACCCAACCGTCTTCAGCTGCTGCACCAATGACCGTCCCTTCAATATACGTTCAGAAGTGGGGATGTTCACAGATGACTGCACACTCTGGGGCTGATTTAGCACAGGGTTAGTTCGCTGGCTTTTAAAGCAGACCCAGGCAGGCCAGCAGCACGGTTCAATTCCCGTACCAGCCTCCCCGAACAGGCGCCGGAATGTGGCGACTTGGGGCTTTTCACAGTAACTTCATTTGAAGCCTACTTGTGACAATAAGTGATTTTAATTTCACTTTTCATTTCACAATGTTCAGTGCCATTTCTTTTGACTCTTGGCATTATTGTAAGGATGCAATTTTGGATCAGATGTTGCGCTTTTGTTTTCCGGAATCATTCCTCCGCAACTAATCATCTTCCTCTCCATTGAATTGGCTGTTCCTGATTTTGTGAATGAATTAATGGCACTTGGTGTACATGTTGATGAGGGAGCCAACAAGCAGATCAATGTGCATATTTCCCCTCTCTTTGTGAAGGTTTCTATTCTCTATCAGCCATCCTCCCATTCCATTTGTGGTGGACATGATCCTTGAAAGGCTTGTTGAGGCAAGCATCCAAAGTTTGAACTACAGACGTTAGGCCCTGAGTTATGATGCCCCCAGGGTGGCATGGTGGCGCAGTGGTTAAGCACTGATACCTCACAGCACCAGGGACCCGGCCTCGGGTCACTGTCTGTGTGGAGTCTGCACGTTCTCCCCGTTTCTGCGTGGGTTTCCTCCGAGTGCTCTGGTTTCCTCCCACAGTCCAAAGACGTGTGGGTTAGGGGCATTGGCCATGATAAATTGCCCCTTAGTGTCCAGGGATATGCAGGTTGGTGATGGAGTTATGGGGATAGAACGGGGTGAATGGGGGAGTAGACATGGTAGAGTGCTCTTACGAAGGGTCGGTGCAGACTCAATGGATCGAATGGGCCTCCTTCCACACTGTAGGAATTCTATGAGAGGCCAGTCAAAGGTTGGCAACTTGGTGCTGTGGGTCACAGAGGTGATGGTAGGCCCGTGGAGTAGCCAAACCTGAGTAGTATATAGATCATCATAGAATTTACAGTGCAGAAGGAGGCCATTCGGCCCATCGAGTCTGCACTGGCTCCTGGAAAGAGCACCCTACCCAAGGTTTTTTTTTTTTAAATAATTTTTATTGAAAGAGTTTTTCCATACAGACATTTACCCCTACTAATTTTTAAATTATTTACAACACAATCCCTCTAGGCAAATGTCCCTCCCTCGCCCGCCCTCTCGCGCGCACCAGTCCTTCCCCCCCCCCCCCCCAGGCAACCTTAACAACCAAGGCAGCCTACAGTTTCAGACATGAGCAGCGAGCAGGCTTGCCCGCGTTACAGTCGTGCGTGTCCCCCCACGACCCTTGCTGCCCCCCCCCTCCCTCCCCCCCCCTCCCCTCCCCCCCCCCCCCCCTCCCCCCTCCCCCCCCCTCCCCCCCCCTCCCCCCCCCCCCACCCCCCGGGTTGCTGCTGCCACGACCCCGAACGTCTATCTCTGATCTAAAAAGTCAAGGAAAGGTTGCCACCGCCTGGCGAATCCCTGTACCGACCCTCTCAGGGCAAATTTGATCCTTTCTAGCTGAATATAGCTAGCCATATCGTTAATCCAAGTTTCAACGCTTGGAGGCCTCGCGTCCTTCCATTGAATTAATATCCTTCGTCGAGCCACTAGGGACGCAAAGGCCAGTATTCCGGCCTCCCTAGCCTCCTGTACCCCCGGTTCTACCCCGACCCCAAAGATCGCAAGCCCCCATCCTGGTTTGACCCTGGACCCCACCACCTTCGACACCGTCCTTGCCACCCCCTTCCAGAACCCTTCCAGCACCGGACATGCCCAGAACATATGCACATGGTTCGCTGGGCTTCCCAGACATCTGACACACCTGTCCTCACCCCCAAAGAACCGGCTCATCCTTGTCCCCGTCATGTGAGCTCTATGCAGCACCTTAAATTGAATGAGGCTCAGTCTCGCACACGAGGAGGAAGAGTTGACCTTCTCCAGTGCATCCGCCCACGTCCCGTCTTCTATCTGCTCTCCCAGCTCCCCTTCCCACTTGGCTTTCAGCTCCTCCCCCGATGCTGCTTCCGCCTCCTGCATTATCTTGTAGATGTCTGATATCTTCCCCCCTCCGACCCAGACCCCCGAGAGCACCCTATCACTCGCCCCCTTACTGGGGAGCAGGGGAAACCCCTCCACCTGCCGCCTAGCAAATGCCTTCACTTGTAAATATCTGAACATGTTTCCCGGGGGGAGCTCAAACTTCTCCTCCAGCCCTCCCAGGCTCGCAAACCTCCCCTCTATAAACAGGTCCTTCAGCTGCCGTATGCCCACCCTGTACCAGCTCTGAAATCCCCCGTCGATGTTCCCCGGGATGAATCTATGGTTCCCTCTTATTGGCGCCGCCAACAGACCTCCCATTTCACCCCTATGTCGCCTCCACTGCCCCCATATCTTGAGGGTGGCCGCCACCACCGGGCTCGTGGTGTACCTCGTGGGGGGGAGCGGCCATGGTGCCGTTACTAGGGCCCCCAGGCTTGTGTTGCCACAGGACGCCCTCTCCATTCGTTTCCAAGCTGCCCCCTCCCCTTCCATCATCCACTTGCGCACCATTGACACATTTGCCGCCCAGTAGTACCCCGAGAGATTGGGCAGTGCCAGCCCTCCACTGTCCCTACTCCGCTCCAAAAAGACCCTCCTCACCCTTGGGGTGCCATGCGCCCACACGTAGCTCATGATGCTACTCGTCACCTTTTTGAAGAAGGCCCTAGGGAGGAAGATGGGCAAGCACTGAAATAAAAACAAGAACCTTGGGAGGACCGTCATTTTGATTGACTGCACCCTCCCCGCCAGCGACAACGGTACCATGTCCCACCTCTTAAACTCCTCCTCCATCTGTTCCACCAGCCTGGAAAAGTTCAACTTGTGGAGGGTCCCCCAGTTCCTTGCCACCTGCACCCCTAAGTACCTAAAGCTCTTTCCTGCTCGCTTGAAGGGGAGTCTCCCAATACCCTCTCCCTGGTCCCCCGGGTGTATCACAAAAACCTCGCTTTTGCCCAAATTTAATTTGTACCCCGAAAAGTCCCCAAACTCTGCTAATAGTTCCATTATCTCCGGCATTCCCCCTTCTGGGTCTGCCACGTACAGCAGTAGATCATCCGCATACAGCGATACTCGATGTTCCTCCCCTCCCCTAGTCAGTCCTCTCCACCCCCCCTGAACCCCTCAGTGCCATCGCCAACGGTTCAATCGCCAGTGCGAAAAGTAGGGGGGATAGGGGACATCCCTGCCTGGTCCCTCGGTGGAGCCCGAAATACTCCGACCTCCTCCCGTTTGTCACTACACTCGCCGTCGGGGCCGAGTAGAGCAACTTCACCCACTTAATAAACCCTTCCCCAAACCCAAACCGTTTCAACGTCTCCCACAGGTACTCCCACTCCACCCTATCGAATGCCTTCTCCGCGTCCAGCGCTACCACTATCTCAGCCTCCCCCTCCACTGCCGGCATCATAATTACATTCAGCAATCTCCGCACGTTCGTGTTGAGCTGCCGCCCCTTCACGAACCCCGTCTGGTCCTCATGGATTACCCCTGGCACACAATCCTCTATTCTAGCTGCCAGGATCTTTGCCAGCAACTTGGCATCCACGTTCAGAAGCGAGATAGGCCTGTAGGACCCGCACTGCACGGGGTCTTTATCCCGCTTCAATATCAGGGAGATCAGAGCCTGCGACATTGTCGGGGGCAGAACCCCCCCCTCTCGCGCCTCATTAAAGGCTCGTACCAGTACCGGTCCCACCAAGTCCACATTTTTCTTATAGAATTCCACCGGGAACCCATCTGGCCCCGGCGCCTTCCCCGCTTGCATCTGACCTATTCCCTTGACTAGCTCCTCTAGCCCTATTGGCGCCCCCAGCCCTTCTACCAGCCCCTCCTGGACCCTTGGGAACCTCAATTTGTTTAGGAAGTCCTCCATTCCCCCTCTCCTTGTCGGCGGCTCAGACCGATACAACTCCTTGTAAAAATCCCTGAAGACCCCGTTCACTTCTTGCCCCTTCTGCACTACCTTCCCGCCCCTCTCCTTCACTCCCCCAATCTCCCTAGCCGCATCTCGTTTGCGAAGCTGGTGTGCCAGCATCCTGCTCGCCTTTTCCCCATACTCATAGACCGCGCCCTGTGCCCTTCTCCACTGCGTCTCTGCCTTCCTGGTGGTCAGCAGGTCGAACTTGACCTGCAGGCTGCGCCGTTCTCCCAGCAGCCCCTCCTCTGGTGCCTCCGCATATCTCCTATCCACTTCCAATAGCTCCCCCACCAGCCTCTCCCTCTCCTGCCTCTCCTTTCTTTCTCTATGCGCCCTTATGGAGATCAGCTCTCCCCTGATCACTGCCTTCAGGGCCTCCCAGACCATCCCCACCTGCACCTCACCCGTGTCATTCAAGTCCAGATAGCTCTCAATGCTCTTCCGGACCCTTTTACACACCTCGTCGTCCGCTAACAGCCCCACATCCAGCCGCCACAGCGGGCGCTGGTCCCGCGCCTCCCCCATTTCCACATCCACCCAATGCGGTGCATGATCAGAGATCGCAATGGCCGAGTACTCAGCTTCCCGTACCCTCGGGATCAGCCCCCTGCTCAACACGAAGAAATCGATTCTGGAGTACACTCTATGGACGTGGGAGAAAAAGGAATACTCCCTCGCCCTCGGCCTACCAAACCTCCATGGGTCTACTCCTCCCATCTGCTCCATGTACCCCCTCAGCACTTCTGCCGCTGCCGGCCTCCTATTGGTCCTTGCGCTCGATCTGTCTAGCCCGGGGTCCAGCACTGTGTTAAAGTCCCCCCCCATGATCAAGCCCCCTGCCTCCAGTCCCGGAATGAGGCCCAATAGGCGCCTCATAAAACCCGCGTCATCCCAGTTCGGGGCATATACGTTGACCATCACCACTTTCTCCCCCTGCAGCTTACCCTTCACCATCACATACCTACCCTCCTTATCCGCCACCACCTCCTCCGCCACGAACGACACCCTCTTTCCCACCAGAATCGCCACCCCCCGGTTCTTTGCGTCCAATCCAGAGTGGAACACCTGTCCCACCCACCCCCTTCTCAGGCGAACCTGGTCCACTACCTTCAAATGGGTCTCCTGTAACATTGCTACATCAGCCTTCAGTCCCTTCAGGTGTGAGAATACCCTTGATCTCTTGACCGGCCCATTCAACCCCCTCACGTTCCAAGTGATCAGCCGGGTCGCGGGACGACCCGCCCCCTTCCCCTGCCGATTAGCCATGTCCTGTTCCCTGCTCGCCCCGGGTCGACCCTCCCCTTCTGACCCGCTCCCCATGGCGATGTCCCCCTCCCCCCACCTCTCCAGTCCTCCACTTCCCGTTACTGGTCTTTTCAGCAGCAACCCGGTGTCCCTCCCTAACCCCCCTCCCCCCCCCCCCCCCCCCAGGCTAGGACCCCTCCTAGCTGCGATGTACCCTCCATCGTACTCCCGTAAGTCAGCTGGTTCATGCTGACCCGGCTGCTCCTGCCCCACTCCGCCTCCCCCCGGCTCGGGGGGGGGGCCTCCCCCCCCTTGCCACTCCTCCCTGGCCCCGCTCCAGCGCGGGAAAGGTCGCCATTGCTAGCCACGCCCCGCACTCCTCCCCTCCCCCCCCCTCTGCCCCCCGCGCGGGGAAAACAGAGGAAAGCCCGCGCTTTCGCCCTGCCACACCCCACCCCGCCATCTTCAGTTCCACCCCCGTCCCCGTCCATGCCTGTAAAAGAACCCCCCCTAGGAGCCCATATCCCCGATCTGCTCTCCCCCCCGTCCCACCTCCCCAACTTAACATTATAAATAACAGATAAATAACAAATAACAATGTACTTAACAGTCGCCCTCTACCAAACAGCATAAATAACCATAAATAACCATGAATAACCACAATAACAATAACTAAGGGAAGTTGGCAAAGGGGGAAAAAACATCAGAAGAAAAACCACAGCAAGAGTTCAAAATCCAAACAAAGAATTCAGCTGGAAGTACCCGAGCGGCTACGGCCGCCAAGTATCCCCTGGGTCTAATTCGAGTCCAGTTTCTCTTCCTGTACAAAGGCCCACGCCTCCTCTGGGGACTCAAAATAGTGGTGTTGGTTCCTGTAGGTGACCCACAAGCGCGCTGGCTGCAGCATTCCGAACCTGATCCGTTTTGCATGTAGCACCGCCTTCGTCCGGTTGTACCGGGCCCGCCGCTTTGCCACCTCCGCACTCCAGTCCTGGTAGACCCTCACCGTCGAATTCTCCCACTTGCTGCTCCTTTCCCTCCTGGCCCACTCCAGCACTCTCTACCCTACCCAAGGTTAACACCTCCACCCCATCCCCATAACCCAGAAACCCCACCCAACACTAAGGGCAATTTATCATGGCCAATCCACCTAACCTGCACATCTTTGGACTGTGGGAGGAAACCGGAGCACCCGGGGAGAGGAATCTTGGAAGGCGAGATTGCAATCCTGGAGGTGGGTCCTTGTTGAAGCCATTCAGGTGGCAGCGGCATTTGAAGAGAATTCCAATGCATGTTCTTCGAACGTGGAGATTGGAACCCTCATGGCAAAGACAGATTATCACTTGCTTTGCCGTGTGGTGTGTGATCTGACCACAATTTGCCTGTTATTCAATGTTCCTTACCCTGAACATTAGATTATAAGGTATATATGGTAAATTGCTTTATGTTTCTGAATGTGTACATGTCTGTAAATATATAACTGGGGTAAAGGAATAGTGAATGTTTAAATCATTTTCTTGTTTGTATTGAGACCTTTACAACTTTTTTGTCCGGTGTAACATAGTTCATTTTTCCTGTTTTATTCTTTGTGCTAAAGGCTCAGCAGCAGACTCCGGTGAATTTGTTCAGTACCTTTCCTCCACGGTTTCCGAAAGAGAAGTTAGGATCTATCAAACCAGGTTTTCCCCTCTGGGATCTGACTTGTCCAGTGTTAACAGCAACTGGGATCGTAACAATACCTACAAATCAGGAGGGGGGCAGGATTTTCCGGCGTGGGAGGGATAGGGAGCGTGCCATTGTGCTCTTCCGGTCCCATCATTGTCTACAAAGTTTTGCCTGGCTCGCCCATCCCGCTCCCAGGGAACCTGCCGTGAGGGAGGGTCACCTTCAGCAGAACTGGAAGATCCCACCGATGGCAAGGGTCCGTAAGTCTAGCCCATGGTTTTTGGGGCTGGAAAAATGGGGTCGCTTTATAGACATAGAACAGTACAGCACAGAACAGGCCCTTCGGCCCTCAATGTTGTGCAGAGCAATGATCACCCTACTCAAACCCACGTATCCACCCTATACCCGTAACCCAACAATCCCCCCTTAACCTTACTTTTTTTTAGAACACTAAGGGCAATTTATCATGGCCAATCCACCTAACCCACACATCTTTGGACTGTGGGAGGAAACCGGAGCACCCGGAGGAAACCCACGCACACACGGGGAGGACGTGCAGACTCCGCACAGACAGTGACCCAGCCGGGAATCGAACCTGGGACCCTGGAGCTGTGAAGCATTTATGCTAACCACCATGCTACCGTGCTGCCGTATATGCTGGGTTGATTTATTTATGCTGCGACCTCTGGGTAAAATTTTCTGAGGCACTTCACAGAATGTTATCGAATGATGTTCAATACTCCTTAGTGTCCAAAAAAGATTAGGTGTGGTCGCTGGGTTAAAGGTTGGGGTGGGGACTTGGGCCTAGGTAGGTTGCTCTTTCTGAGGGTCGGGGCAGACCCAATGGGCCGAATGGCCTCCTTCTGCACTGTAGGAAATCTATGATATTGGATTCTGTCTTTCCCCACACCCCCTCAGTAAGGAAGCATTAGGACTGAAAGCTCAGGTAGAGAGGTGTTGTAAAGAGCGAGCGGAGCAGAGACGTCAATGGAGGGAATTTCTGTGCTTAGGACCACAGCAGCTGAAGACTGCCAATGATGGAGGTGTTGGAAATCAGCAATGCACAAGGGGTCAGAATTCGAGGAATGTAGAGTTTTTTCAGAGGTTTGCAAACAGATGGAGAGGAGAACGACTGGCTTGGGGTGGTGGTGATGGTGAGATAGTGGCCACATCATTGGACGAGAGGATTATGTTTCAATTTCTGGTCAAGTCCCACCAAAGGACCTGGCGGAATTTGAATTCGGTTCATTTACAAAACGGTTATTCTCAGCAATTGTGGATCACAAAACCATCATCGATTGTTTTTAAAACCCATCTGCTTGACTAATGCCTATTCGGGAAGGAAATCTGCCATCCCTGACCGGTCTGGCCTGTAACTCTACAGCCACGGCAATGTTCTTGAGGGCGGCACGGTAGCACAGTGGTTAGCACAGTTGCTTCACAGCCCCAGGGTCCCCGGTTCGATTCCCGGCTTGGGTCACTGTCTGTGCGGAGTCTGCACGGTCTCCCCCGTGTGTGCGTGGGTTTCCTCCGGGTGCTCCGGTTTCCTCTCACAGGCCAAAGACGTGCAGGTTAGGTGGATTGACCATGCTAAATTGCCCCTTGGTGCGCAAAAAGATTGGGTGGGGTTACGGGGATAGGGTGGAGGTGTGGACTTAAGTCGGATGCTCTTTGCAAAGGCTGGTGCAGACCCGATGGGCCGAATGGCCTCCTTCTGCACTGTAAATTCTTCTGCACTGTAAATTCTATGATTCGATGTCTCTTAAATACCATCTGAAATGGATTAGCAAGCCTCTCCGTTCAAGGGCAATTAGGGATGGGCAACAAATGCTGGTCCAGCCAGCGACGCCCACAAGCCATGAAAGAATAAATAAAACAGTAACAAAATCTTCTCTTAGTTGGATGGTTCATTGATGTCCTGAATATACTGAGTCATCAATCATGGTGAACCCACAGAGGATTAAACTTTTTTGCACTGCGTTCGATTCTCAGATTTTCATCTGGTTAAAGATTGAAAATGGTGCGCACAGTAATGGTTAATCATTCAAAAGTTTCGGTCAACACTCAATCTTGGCTGGTCAGCAGGAGTAGAACAGGAAGTGATTTCATGGGGTTATTTTTAGATGTTATATCTGTAAAAATAGGCTGACTCATCCCCCAGCTGCAGGTGACGGCGAGATCCACTGTTGCTAAAGCCCCAGAAGGTCTTTCACGTGATGAACTGACTGGTATGTTCCGGCAGTTCTGCTTTTTGAAGCCATTCCAGTGACTTGTTCGGGTGCCCAAAGCAGCTGGAGCCACTTAATTAGATGTCTTTTCTTTCTGAAGTTTATGTCAATCACTATCACCTCGGGGTCACAAACGGCATTCTCACGAGGGGCCAGAGCTTCCGCGGTGTGGCCACTCGTTCCTTTTTGCTTACCTTACCCGGGATCCTCAGGTTTCCCACACGACCTGCTGTCTCAGGCCAGGTGAGAAAGGGCATCACAGTGAGTTCCTGAGGCCTTCAGGTGGGGGGGGGGGGGGGGGGGGGGGGGGGGGGGGGTGCGTAGCACAGTGGTTATCACTGTTGCTTCACAGCGCCAGGGTCTCAGGTTTGATTCCCGGCTGGGTCACTGTCTGTGCGGAGTCTGCACATCCTCCCCGTGTGTGCGTGGGTTTCCTCGGGTGCTCTGGTTTCCTCCCACAGTCTAAAGACGTGCAGGTTAGGTAGATTGGCCATGATAAATTGCCCCTTGGTGTGCAAAAAGGTTGGGTGAGGTTACTGGGTAATGGGGATAGGGTGAAGGTGTGGGGCTTAAATGGGGGTGCTCTTTCCAAGGGCCAGTGCAGACTCGATGGGCCGAATAGCCTCCTTCTGCATTGTAAATTCTATGTTCAATGAAGCCTTTTTTAATGCCACCAGCTACTCTAAAGCAGGTACGTTTAAAGGTCCCAACCTCTTTGAGATGGTTGGGTAAGTCTGTCCAGTAAATGGATAGGATGGGGGAGAGGGCGGGGGGGGGGGGGGGGGGGGTTGAGGGTAGGATGGATCGAGGGGGGTAGGATGAGGGTGGGGGGATAGTGGGGGTTTGGGAGGTGTAGTTGGGGGAATGTTTAGGGGAACGATGGGTGTGTTGGGGCATGGGTTAGTCTGGTGGTGGGGGGGGGGGGATTCCTCCGGGTGCTCCGGTTTCTTCCCACAGTCCAAAGATGCGCAAGTTAGGTGGATTGACCATGCTAAATTGCCCCTTGGTGTGCAGAAAGGTTGGGTGGGGTTACTGGGTTACGGGGATAACTTTTAGGTGATCGGTGGGGTGTATTTGGGAGTTCCGGTGGGGTTGAGAAAGGAGGGAGGGGGGGGGGGGGGGGTTGCTGGTTGCTAATACTGTCGTTCATCAGGAATTATAAGTGGTTTTAATCCAACCTTTCTAGGGTTGGAACCATCCCAAGTCTCGTATTTAACTTGGAGTATTGCATGCCTCCCAGTACACCTGCGCAGAGCAACCCAGCCTGAACATCACCGTGCAAACAATATCAGAGCTTGACACCTTGGCAGGGCCAATCTGGCACCCCGGCAGTACCATAGGTAGTGCCACCTTGGCAGTAACCCTGCCAGCCACCTGCGCACCTTGGCAGTGCCAAGCTGATACCCAGGTGGCGGTGCCAGGCTGCACAGGTGTCACCAGCAGTGCCAGGGTACCATCCGCCCAAAGGATGTACAGCTGGGGTCCAATCCCCTGGGAGCCCCCCCCCCCCCCCCCCCCCCCCCCCCCCCACCCCACATGGGTGCCATTCCACCTGGTCCCCATTTGTGCAGGCCGATACTGAAAGGCGCTTGCCGGAGGTCTCCGAGGGAGGGAGATTGTGATCCCAACGCCTCGGGTACCTCGGGAATCTGCACATTAAAGTGAGATCAGCTGTCTCACTCTAATATTCAAATATGGGATTCACCTTGCAACGCCTCGCGACATCTCGGGAGGAGTTGCGAGACGGGTAGATCCTGGGAGTGGGAGCTCGCGGCTTCTACCGGCCATGCCCGAAATGCAGCTCGCCGCGGATTACGCCCTGGCTCTTTCTCGTGAGGAAGCTGCTGGCGGACAACATCACTGTGGACCCCACACATGATGCGATCCCTCACGAGCTCATCAGTGAGAGCGTCAAACGCACAGTTATCTTGCGAGGATTTTGAGTCTCGCGGTGCAGGACTGAGTCGATAAATCTAATTTCTGTTGGCAGTATGAAAGACGTGTCTATCGAGCACTGGCATGCAAATGTACTCCCAAGATTTTCAACAATATCTCGGGGTCCTCTTCCTCCTCCTCCATTTGGAAAGCAAACGATTCAGATTACTGGACGGGCTCGGGGCCTGCTCAATTTAATAGCGTACGCCTGCACCACCGTGGATTTGTTTGATAGGCTCATGCCAAAGTACATGCGCCACTTGTTTTTATACTTTGGCCAGTTTTCCGCAATGTTTGCCTCCAACACGAGCCGGTCTGTGCAGCAAAGTCTCTGTGCCATTCTGCCAACCCCTGTATCGAAGTGCTGGGTTCCAATCACTGGCGACAAAGGACTTTGAACGACAGCAGTTTGATGAATACCCAGAGCAGTTCTTGCTTGCTGTGTGTCTGACCCCTCTCTCTCTTGGGGGGGGGGGGGAACTCCCTCACTGCCGACATGTTACCTCATTTGTACCAGCGTGCTTCCAACTTCCAAGTGACTATCTGGTCTACAATAATTATCTGGCCCCTCACACTGCACCGGCTTTGCCACTTTGCGATGTAATGTGCACACGATTCCTTAACTTTTCAGTCCTCTTGTCTTCTCCCGCTCTCGTCCCTGGATTCGGAAATTAACTTTGTTTGAACATCGGGCGCGATTCTCCGATCGCGGGACAGAGTGTCTGTGCCGTCGTGAACGCCGTCGCGTTTCATGACGGCGCAAAACGGGCGCGGGCACTCGCGATTCTGTCCCCCACAGGGGGCCAGCACGGTGCTGGAGCGGTGCACGCCGCTCCAGCTTCAATTCCTGGTGCGCACTGGGGGCGGTGCCAACCCACGCATGCGCGGTGGCTTTACCGAACGCGCTGGCCCCGACGCAACATGGCGCGGGGGTTCTGGGGCCGGACGTGCAACAAAGTAGGCCCGGGGGGGAGAGGCCAGCCCGCCGATCGATGGGGCCCGAACGCGGGCCAGACCCCATCGGAGGCCCCCCATCCCCCCCCCCCCCCCCCCCCCCCACAGGCCACGCCCCCGACCCTTCGTGCAGAGTTCCTGCCGGCAGCGACCAAGTGTGGACGGCTTTTTCCGCGCGGCCGCTTGGCCCATCCGGGCCGGAGAATCGGCGGCCCGGCCTTGTACAACGGCGCGCAACTCGTGCCGCGCCAAATACGCCGGCGCATAGCCCCTATTCTCCGCACCTCAGAGAATTGCGCGCCGGCATCAGGGCGTCATGGCGCGGTTGCGTCGATTCTCCGGCGCGGGGCTGGGAGAATCGCGCCCATCGTCTTTGAGTTGGCATGAATCCCAGAGGCTGAACAGAGATTGTGGGCTACAGGCCCTGACCTATAATCATCAGTCAACTCACTAACATGTGACAAAGCCTGGTCCTCCAGCACCACATCTATGTGTTATATTGGTTTTGACTGGGCCTACCCCGTTTAGTTCTGCTGTACCGCTTTCCCGAATGGCCTTGCACTATTGTGCGAAGATAAATATAAGAGTGTTAAGAATATTTGCTTTGTACCACTGGAAACATAAACCTTGGCAAGAGCCAAACGAGAGCTTGACTTAGCTGATACTAACTGAGAGTTTGGTGAGATTTCGAACCCAGGTTTGAGGGAAGGTCAAAATTTTTAGACCCACAAAAATCCAGCGTTGGTTCGGGCTCCTATCCCAACAGAGTCCTCACTTTCGGAAGATGCACTTGTGAAGTTAGTTGCTCAGTGTATAGTTAAAGAGTGGGGAGACAGTGTGATTACCATAATATCATTGGACCAGTAATTCAGAGATCTAGGCTAATGCCGTGTGGGTTCAGCCGATGGAATTTAAATGCGGTTAAATTAATGAAATTAATAACATCTGGAATTAAAGGCGAGTCTCGGTAAAGGCTCACTAAATGTCCTTCAAATTCATTGTAGAATGGGGCTGTGTGTGGGACAGTATGTGGGATAGCACAGTAGCACAGTGTTTAGCACTGTTGCTTCACAGCACCAGGGTTCAAGGTTCGATTCCCGGCTTGGGCCACTGTCTGTGTGGAGTCTGCACGTTCTCCCCCTGTCTGTGTGGGTTCCCTCCGGGTGCTCCGGTTTCCTCCCACAAGTGCCGAAAGATGTGCTTGTTAGGTGAATTGGACATTTTGAATTCTCCCTCAGTGTACCCAAACAGGCGCAGGAGTGTGGCGACTAGGGGATTTTCACAGTAACGTCATTACAGTGTTAATGTAAGCCTATTAGGGGCTGGTTTAGCACAGGGCTAAATCGCTGGCGTTCAAAGCAGACCAAGGCAGGCCAGCAGCACAGTTCAATTCCCGTACCAGCCTCCCCGAACAGGTGCCGGAATGTGGCGACTAGGGGCTTTTCACAGTAACTTCATTTGAAGCCTACTTGTGACAATAAGCGAGTTTCATTTTCATTTCAATAATAAAGATTATTATTATTCTTATTGGGTGAATTGGACATTTTGAATTCTCCCCCAGCATGCCCAAACGGGCGCCGGAGTGTGGCGACTGGGGGATTTTCACAGTAACTTAATTGCAGTGTTAATATAAGCCTATTTGTGACAATAATATTCGCCATTTTGGAGACTATCAGCTCCCGCCTGTGGGGATTCGTGACTGACTTCCGCAGGCACGAGGAGTGGCACCCAGGAGCGATCCTCTCTCCTTCTTCATGCTAATTTATGCACGGAGGAGAGTTTGCGGGATTCCATCGGAATGCTGGTATTGGGCCGCCATTTTGAGAAGGTGGCCTGAAACCGAGGTACGGTGGCTGGCACCCCCTGCAAACGCAAATCCTGACCACCACCCCCCTCTGGTGACATTTAGGGACATCCTTCCTCCCCCCCCCCTCATCCAATCACCCCGCCCAACAGAGACCCCTGCCTAAAAGCTGAAGAACAGGCCAGGCAGTACGGTGAAACATTATTGCATTTTCACTTACCCATCCCTAACATCTGCTGCCTCAGACAAAGTTGTTTAAAGCAGCAGCTGTTACAAGTGTCAGCGGTCTCCTCCAAGGCCAAAATCACTTCCAAGGGCTGGAAATCTCTTGACAGCTTTTGAAATTCAAAACTCCTATTCAATTTCACACAGCAACACATTGCATTAACCAGTGATTGATGGTTTTATTACTCCAGAGACAGCGGCTTGGTGGATTGTTGATCTATCTTTCTCTTCAGGCTTGAATGCATCTCCATTGCAAAACTTTGATGCTAACCATAATGTTTAAAAACAATCTTGCCGTCGTTGACAGCCCCTCAACACATCAAAAGCAGCTAAGTGCTTTCACTTTCTCTTTATCACTGCTGAAAACACTTAGCCCTTTTTGTTTACTGCACCAGCTGCAGTAAAGCAGGTAGGTTTAGAGGTGCCATTCAAACTGACAGGATAGGAAAAAGGTAAATGTCCGAGGTAGGTGGATTAACTTTGGGGGGAGGTGGGCGGAGGAGTTGGAGGTCGGGTTAGGTAGGTGTGGGGAGTCAGACACCGTGGGAGGGTTGTGGGGATGGCAGGCATCAGGGAGAGGGTGTAGGGGGTGTGTGGGGAGAACTTGCATCAGGAGGTGAAGTGGTTGGGGAGAGGATGGTTGGGTTGGACATTAGAGGGGTTTGGGCATTTGGGAGTGGCCTGACATTTGGGGGGTTGGTCATCGAGAGAGGGGAGGGAAGCATGACATCCTTGCGGGTGGATGGATCGGACATATTGGATGGGTTGGGCTGGAGGCACCAGCCAGGTCAGGTGGTCAGGTGCATCATTCACCTGAGGAAGGAGCAGCGCTCCGAAAGCTAGTGTTTGAAACAAACCTGTTGGACTTTAACCTGGTGTTGTAAGACTTCTTACTGTGCTCACCCCAGTCCAACGCCGGCATCTCCACACTGTAGCCCACGGTAATGGACTCTCCGACCATCAGGAAAACCCTTCTTGCATCTACCTTACCTAGTCCTGTTAGAATTATATAAGTTTCTATGAGACCCCCCCTCATTCTTCTGAACTCCAGCAAATACAGTCCTTTTTTTGTTAAATTTAGAGTACCCAATTCATTTTTAAAATTCCAATTAAAGGGCAATTTAGCGTGGCCAATCCACCTACCCTGCACATCTTTGGATTTGTGGGGGTGAAACCTGTCGTGTTCGGTACACTGGTCTAACACTGGCTGCAACTGGATGCAGCTTAGGTCAGAAAGATACTCCAGACCTTGAAGTTAGTTCAGTCAGTTTTATTGAACTCCTAGCACAGTTAGCACAGTTCTCTGTGAGTTCGACTCTCTGCTAACTTAAGTGTGGTGACTCTGTCTGACTGAACCAGACTAGCTCTTAGCCACATGGTGGAGGTGTGAGATTGTAACAACACCCTTGACTGACTCGCTAGATGTTCATCAGTGGAAAGAGGTGGAGTGTGAGTGCCTTGTGTCTTTTATAGTCAGATCCCAGCTCTGTGTGTCCTGCCTGCTTATTCGTCATGTCTTGTTCTCTGTGTCCAATAGCTGCTTGTCTGTATATCATTGTGCGTGTCTGCATATCATGACAAGATCCACGCAGACACGGAGAATGTTCAAACTCCACACACGGACAGTGACACGGGGCTAGGATCGAACCCGGGTCCTCGGCGCCGTGAGGCAGCAGTGCTAACCACTGCGGCACTGTACCGCCTCGGCGAATACAATCCTAACCGACTCAATCTCTCCTCCTACGCCAGGCCTGCCATCCCAGGAATTAATCTGGAGAACCTTCCCTGCACTCCCTCCAGAGCATGAACATCCTCCCTCAGATAAGGAGACCAAAACGGCGCACAATATTCCATGTGTGGCCTCACCAAAGCCCTGTATAATTGCAGCAAGACATCCCTGCTCCTGTACTCGAATGAAGGGCAGTGTGGATCCTTGTGCACCACAGCTTATCATGGAGTTTATTTCAGTACGGGAGGTTTGTTTACCGGGAGCTTTTCTCCCGTTTGGCTCCAGCTCCGAACAGCATCCAATCTCTGAGGACGCAAGTGACTCAAAACTTTCTCAATGAATCCGGACAGGTTTGAGTGTCAATTGGAAGTCTGTGTGTAACCTGGTGACTCAGTAGAGTGGGTGGCCAGTGTTAGTAGTTTACTATATAAGGAGTTTAATAAAGGAAACTCTCTATCTGGAAATCTACTTTGGAATGCAGAAGTATCATATGATTTGTGATCTAGCTTTGATTACAAGATTAGTTGAGTGAGGCTCCTTCTAGTTCATAGAATTGTTCTGGTTGGGAGATCACTTTTTCAAGTGAAGTTCAAATAACTTCAAATCTTTGCGAAGACAGCAACGATCCTGTGAATCAAATTTTAGAGTAGAAAATCAAAACTACATAGTGGCGATGCTGAAATGCTTTCTTGACTTTAATTTATCATATGTAATTTATATTCAGCAGTGTTACTCCATCAGTTCTGTCACAGAACTTTTTTTGAGTTCAGTCGTGTCAATTGTGACGACCTTTGACCCAGAAGCAGTAGAGTAAGGAAAACGTGTAATTTCTTTAAAAGGTTTGTGGAATCTGTAATTGTTTCAAAGAATGTTTTAAGAAGGGGTTTGTTTCAATTGTGAAGGAGAGAATTTTCTTGAATAATAAAACAAACCGCTCTACGCGACCCTTGACCCAGAAGCAGTACCAGCAGGAAGGATGTTAAGCCAGAAGCCGCGTGGCTGGCAGACACAAAGGAGAGCTCCAAGCAGAGGAGCTGGAGGATAAAGGTGATCAGCAAAGAGAAAGCCGATGGAGACGGGGAGAAGAACACAGAACTCTTGTGAGGAGAAGAAGCAATTCACTCTATGGCTGAAGCTCTTGAAAGTACAGTGTGAGCTGGCTCAAAAGATCCAAAACCTGGAAAGCTGTGTGAAAATTCAGAGATGCTAATTTTCGCGGAAATGGCCAAACCATGAACTAGGGTGTTACTGGTTGGTCAGTTAGATATCTACAACATTAGGACTGCCGTAACCCAAGGGAGAGCGGGTTTGTAGGAGCATGCCTCGCTGTTGATAGTCATATCCATAGTAATTTATTAGTTTGAGGATCGTTCAGTAAATTTGGTTATTCTGTCATATAATTTCCCCATGGGGTTTGTAAAACAGTAGAATGCGTACTTTCCAACAGTGTGGATTCTCCTACTTGAACTGTGGGTTGACACGATGCTGAGTTGACCTGAGGCTAACCTGACCAGACTATCTTACTACCACATGGTGTTTGTTCTAGTTGTTGCTCACGGGCTCTGACTGTCTCAGAGGCTGCATCCCAAGAGAGCGGGAAAACTAGTGCCCTCTGGCTTTATAGTGGCCGTGCCTGTCTGGTGATTGGCTGCTGTGTTCTGTGTGTTCATGGGTCCTCCTGTGTGCCAATCAATGCCTGTCTGTGCACCATCATATACTTGTGTGTGCATATTATGACACTTATGATAATGCATCAAACGAACATGAAAATAGCTTTTCAAAGTACTTTGCAAAACGTTTATTATTTTATGTGCTCGCTTAGGTTTCAGCCAAACCGTCCGTATTTCCTGGAGACAGAAGGCTAGCCATTGGCAGCCCGTGAGAGGTTCCAGTCCTGCCGATGTTTGTAGTGTTTTGCGTGGCCACCCGTCTTGCTGCTGGGGAACCCATCCCGGAGTGGGGGAGGGGCAGGACTTGAAGATACCGCCAGTGGGAAAGTCCAAAAGATCCCATCATCTGTCTTGTTTTAAACCTATAAGCTGATATTTCTTTTCCACAGTAAAGTTTAACGTAAAGAAGTTATTATCAAACATACTTAATTCAATCAATGTTACATACGCTAGCGTACTAAAACAAAATTGGGCAGCACGGTAGCATTGTGGATAGCACAATCGCTTCACAGCTCCAGGGTCCCAGGTTCGATTCCGGCTTGGGTCACTGTCTGTGAGGAGTCTGCACATCCTCCCTGTGTGTGCGTGGGTTTCCTCCGGGTGCTCCGGTTTCCTCCCACAGTCCAAAGATGTGCCGGTTAGGTGGATTGGCGGCGCTAAATTGCCCTTAGTGTCCAAAATTGCCCTTAGTGTTGGGTGGGGTTACTGGGTTATAGGGATAGGGTGGAGGTGCTAACCTTGGGTAGGGTGCTCTTTCCAGGAGCCGGTGCAGACTCGATGGGCCGAATGGCCTCCTTCTGCACTGTAAATTCTATGAAATGCATCTATGGAAATGAAGAACTTGCCACACTTCTCCATATCATTGATCACCGTAGAATCATAGAATCATAGAATTTACAGTGCAGAAAGAGGTCATTCGGCCTATCGTCTGCACCGGCCTTTGGAAAGAGCACCCTACTTAAGCCCACACCTTCACCCCATCCGCACAGCCCAGTAACCCCACCTAACCTTCTTGGACACTAAGGGACAAATTAGCATAGCCAATCCACCTAACCTGCACTTCTTTGGACTGTGGGAGGAAACCGAAGCACCCGGAGTAAACCCGTGCAGACATAGGGAGATGATGCAGACAGCGATCCAAGCCGGGAATCGAACCTGGGGCCCTGAAGCTGTGAAGCAACAGTGCTAACCACTCTGCTACTGTGCCGCCCTTATGGTAGCCTCTAATTGTCTTAGTCCCCACAAACCCTTCAAACATTCCTCCTTTATCTTAGCAATCCTGACTACTTAAGTAGACATGTCTGCTTGTGTCTCCATCTCTCACTCCCACTCCCTTGCTTTGTTCATGGTCAAAAATGGATCAACACAATGGGTTTGAGGGACTTGCTAATTGCTGAGACTGAATAATGAACTGCTTATTAACAAGTGGTCTGGAAGCTTAAAGTTGAAATTTCCTCATTAAAACCTTGGTGATATGTAATTTCAAAGAGGTTTTTTTTGAAGACTTTGGTCAATACACGAGACTTTGAAGGACAACAGTTACTCTCTCTCAAAGAGTAACTCTCTTTGACTGATAGAAATGAGGCTATGACAGGTGAGGACCTTGAGAGGATTGTTATCACTAAGGAGGTAGTGATGGGCAAGCTAATGGGGCTAAAGGTAGGCAAGTCTCCTGGCCCTGATGGAGTACATCCCAGAGTGCTAAAAGAGATGGCTAGGGAAATTGCAAATGCACTAGTGATAATTTACCGAAATTCACTAGACTCTGGGGTGGTCCCGACGGATTGGAAATTAGCAAACGTGACACCACTGTTTAAAAAAAGGAGGTGGGCTGAAAGTGGGTAATTAAGTTCGCTTAACTTCGGTAGTAGGGAAGATATCATCAAGGAAGAAATAGCGAGGCATCTGGATGGAAATTATCCCATTGGACAGACGCAGCATGGGTCCATAAAGGGCAGGTCGTGCCTAACTAATTTAGTGGAATTTTTTGAGGACATCACCAGTGCAGTAGATAACGGGGAGCCAATGGATGTGGTATATCTGGATTTCCAGAAAGCCTTTGACAAAGTGCCACACAAAAGGTTGCTCCATAAGATAAAGATGCATGGCATTAAGGGTAAGAGGATAGAGGATTGGTTAATTAACAGAAAGCAAAGAGTGGGGATTAATGGGCGTTTCTCTGGTTGACAATCAGTAGCTAGTGGTGTCCCTCAGGGATCAGTGTTGGGCCCACAATTGTTCACAATTTACATAGGTGATTTGGAGTTGGGGAAAAAGGACAATGTGTCCAAGTTTGCAGACGACACTAAGATGAGTGGTAAAGCGAAAAGTGCAGAGGGTAATGGAAGTCTGCAGAGGGATTTAGATAGGTTAAGTGAATGGGCTAGGGTCTGGCAGATGGAATACAATGTTGACAAATATAATAATAATAATAATAATAATTGCTTATTGTCACAAGTAGGCTTCAATGAAGTTACTGTTAAAAGCCCATAGTAGCCACATTCCGGCGCCTTTTTGGGGTACGGGAATTGAACCCGTGCTGCTGGCATTGTTCTGCATTACAAGCCAGCTATTTATCCCACTAAACCAGCCCCTGTATGTGAGGTTATCCATTTTGGTAGGAATAACATTAAATGGGATTATTATTTCAATGTTAAAATATTAAAACATGCTGCTGTGCAGAGAGACCTGGGTGTGCTAGTGCATGAGTCGCAAAAATTTGGTTTACAGGTGCAACAGGTGATTAAGAAGACGAATGGAGTTTTGTCTTCATTGCTGGAAGGATGGAGTTTAAGACTAGGGAGGTTATTCTGTAACTGTATAAGGGTTAGTGAGGCCACACCTGGAATATTGTGTTCAGTTTTGGTCTCCTTACTCGACAAAGGATGTACTGGCGCTGGAGGGTGTGCAGAGGAGATTCACTAGGTTAATCCCAGAGCTGAAGGGGTTGGATTACGAGGAATTTAGAAGGATGCGGGGGGGGGGGGGGGGGGGGGGGGGGCTAGGGGGGATGGGGGGGGGGCTAGGGGGGATGGGGGGGGGGCTAGGGGGGATGGGGGGGGAGGGGATCTGATAGAAACATATAAAATTATGAAGGGAATAGATAGGATTGATGCGGGCAGGTTGTTTTCACTGGCAGGTGAAAGCAGAACTAGGGAGCATAGCCTCAAAATAAGGGGAAGTAGATTTGGGACTGATCTGCGGAGGAAGTTCTTCACCCAAAGGGTTGTGAATTTTATGGAATTCCCTGCCCAGTGAAGCAGTTGAGGCTCCTTCATTAAATGTTTTCAAGATAAAGATAGTTATTTGAAGAATAAAGGAATAAAGGGTTATGGTATTTGGGTGAGAAAGTGGAGCTGAGTCCACAAAAGATTAGCCACGATCTTGTTGAATGGCGGAGCAGGCTCGAGGGGCCAGATGGCCTACTCCTGCTCCTAGTTCTTATGTTCTTTCCTCCCTGTGGAATTTTATTTCATTTTAAATTGCGCAAAGTGTCACTTTTTTCCTCCCTCAAACAATGTCACCCAAAAACAAAAGGCAACTGACCCATCACCTGGTGTAGGCCTGCAGGACAACGGAGGTGATTGCCTGCTACATTCGCGCTAAGTCATTCACTACGTCGGACGCTTTTGAGTTATTTTGATGTGGGAAGGCAAGGTGTGAACGTTGGTGTTGTTGTTTCTCGTCACCATGGCGGCAGTGGGCTTGAGGGGTTAATGAGGGGTTGTGATTCAGAGACTGCGATGTGCACCGTCAGTGGTGGGATCATTTGAGACGTTGGTTGCTTCATTAAAGCACTGATTTTAAGCACCATTTTCCTTGCGTGTTTGTACCAATTTGCTAAACAGAGTGTGTGGATTGTGGTGTTTTTTGTGATTCTTGCTCTCGGGATGGATGTTGTAATGTTTACAAAGACCACAGGAGCTAAGTTCATTAACGAAGCTGACATTTATTTACACTACTAATTAAAGTTCAACCACTTACTCCTAAAGTAAACAATAATCCAGTAATCTACAATCTACGCTCAACTAACACTCGTTTCTACACTCGATCTATAACTGTATTCTGATCGCTCTCACTCCTCCTATGCTCCCCTCTCCTACCTTCTGAAATGAATGAAATGAAAATCGCTTATTGTCACAAGTAGGCTTCAAATGAAGTTACTGTGAAAAGCCCCTAGTCGACACATTCCGGCGCCTGTTCGGCGAGGCTGGTACGGGAATTGAACCGTGCTGCTGGCCTGCCTTGGCCTGCTTGCCATGCCAGCGATTTAGCCGTGTGCTAAACCAGCCCCTTCTCCCAGAAGCCTGTGAGTCAGTGCTTTGTATAGTTCTGATTCTGGCTCCATTTAGTGTTTTATTACGATATGCCATTAACCCTTTGTATTCTGAGCATTTCCCATAATGTCACATGGATGACTGAGAGTACGTTAACATTTGGTAAGAGCACAGGTAGTTCACACGGAGTCGATTGAACCACAGCTTTTTTTCTTTTACATATCAGGTGTTTAAATCTCGCCCAACTGTTTAATAATCAGAAACAAACAACGGGAAATAGTTTCATGTTTTAAAAAAAAAACTTGGTTGGTTTCCGAGACGTGCTGCTGGTTTTACTGCAATCTTCTTGTGAGACGGTATGGTGTGTGCTGGATTTATGGCTCATTATTATTTTTGCAATCAATATCTGTACCTGTTCTGATTTTCCCCCTTACTCAGCGTGTCTGCAATGAGTACGCCGAAAAGTATTACAATTACTAACCATGGTTTAAAAAGCAGGCAGATGGAGACCATTAAATTGGAGTGTTTGGTGTAGTGTTGGGTGCTTATTCACACTGCTCCTATTAGCCTGATCATTCGGAAAAGGACACCCATTGTCTAAAATCCCGCTGGCGAAGCTAAGGTGTTGGTCTGAACCAGCTTGCATGTTCTAATTCAGTCAGCTTTCCCATTATCCAGGTTGCGAGAGTAGTTTAGCGGACTGGTTATGGTGACAAGCCATTGTGTTGGACGATGGCTATTCTGCATCGTCTAGCGGCATCCAGAACCCATGCTGCATTGCCAATTTGGATGGTTCGAAAGATGTGAGCACTGACCTAAAGTCCTTGTGAAATCGCCTGAGCCTAAACAATACAAGGTAGGAAAAGCTAACAAACATTCCAGCCAAATACTATCTTCTGGAACAAGGTTTTCAGTAGGTCGCGGGTGGGTGTCGCGAGGGTCACGCAGAGATCGGTCGCGGCGTTATCGGTCACGGGAGAATTACCCAACTACTGCGACCGGCTTTTAAATTGAGAATACCGGCCACGACCTGCTTTGTAATGGAAAGATGCAGTCCTCCGGCCAGAGGTGGCAGCAGAGAGTAGGTCACACTCCCTGTACGCCTGTGCCTGAAGAGGAGTTGGCTGCTTCTGGAATGGCGGCCATCTGCAGTCCAGGATACAGGCCACCGGTGACAGCTGGTGGGAGGAGGTTTGTGAGTATGGTTTGCCAGGGTGGGGTTGGGCGGCACAATGGTCAACACTGTTGCTTCCAAGTCCCACGGACCCAGGTTCAATTTAGGCCTTGGGTGACTGTGCGGAGTCTGCACGTTCTCCCCGTGTCTGTGTGGGTTTCCTCCCGGGTGCTCCGGTTTCCTCCCACAGTCCATAGATGTGCAGGTTAGGTGGAGCTATGGGGATAGGGCAGGGGAATGGGTCCAGATAGGATGTTCTTTCAGAGGGTCGGTGCAGACTCGATGGGCCGAATGCCCTACTTCTGCTCTGTAGGAATTCTATGGTTCTATTTGGGAGTCTGCAGCAAGGGCAAGGGGTAGTTCTCAGCTGCCCAACCCCCCCTTTCCTGATGTTGCATCGCTCAATCAGGCATTGAATGTCTTAAGGGCCCCCATGAGAGATAGCAAGCAAATCGCCATGTTTGCTGGTCATGTACACTGCATGGCGCCCACCACTGCGTTAATACCAGCGGTGACAGGATGAGGTTCTGTGTGGCCTTAGTTGGCAGTTGGGCGGGAAGGCCGTCCATGAGCCCCACCAAAACAGAATTGGGATAGGCGCAGGAAGGCAGCAAGGTCTTCACCCCAGGGTCCGATTAAATACCCCTCCGCCACCAAACTCATCTGGGTGAGGGGTGGGGGGGGGCAAGATTGGATCTTTAAAATTGTACGTTGCATTCACCCAACAATTTAATGTGGTAAAACCCTGCCAGAAAACAGGAAAATGCAAACAGACAAAAATTGACACTGAGTCAAAGAAGGAGTCATCAGAGCAATTAATTTTGGTTGCACCCTCCGTTAAAGAAGAGGGGCCCACTGACAGATTTTAGAAAGGGAATAGCTCTCTGGAGCGATACAGCTGAAGGCACAGCAACCAATCGTGGGGAATCTCTACTACCTAGAAAGGCAAAGACAGCAACAGGGAACACCACTGCCACTTGCAAGTTCCTCCTCAAAAGCCACACACCGCCCTGACATTGAAACTATAAACGGCGTTCCTTCACCGTCGCTACACTCCTCCCCTCATAGGGCTCTTTGGTGGACCAGCATCGCAGCAGTTCTAGAAGGTGGTTCTCCACCACCTCGAGGGCAATTAAGGATGGGCAACAAATGCTGACATGCCCAACGATGCTTGAGCCCCAAGAATGAATTTTCCAAAAAGAGGAAATTGGAGATGCACCAGGGTTTAGAACCGGAGGCATGTAGAGCATTCTGGAAGGTTGTCGGGCTGGAAGATTTTACAGGGATTGGAAGGGGCGAGGCCGAGGAAGCAACTGCACATCACAAAGCAGCAAGTTATGGAAAAATTGATCACCATGGCCACAAATCAAAATATGCTTGGCAAAACTGTGCACACATAAGTAGCCGCTCATTTAAAACAAGGGAATAAATGAGAAAGTGTGGACGAACGTCATAGAATAGTACCACACTGAAGAAGGCCATTCGGCCCTTGTGCTCCTTGAAGAGCCATTTGAGTTAGTTCCACTCCCCTTAACTTTCCCTAGAACCCAGAAACCTCCCAAAACTTTTTTTTTTAAATTTAGGGTAGCCAATTCATTTTTTTCCAATTAAGGGGCAATTTTAGAATGGCCAATCCACCTAGCTTGCAGATCTTTGGGTTGTGGGGGCGAAACCCACGCAAACACGGGGAGAATGTGCAAACTCCACACGGGCAGAGACCCAGAGCCTGGATCGAACCTGGGACTTCGGCGCTGTGAGGCCGCAGGGCTAACCCACTGTGCCACCGTGCTACCCCCCCCCCCCCCCCAATACTTTTTTGTTTGGTCGCTGGAATTGCCGCTGTGAAGACGGGGATTAAATGCCTTCCGCAAGGGACACTGCCGCCATTTTGCACAAAACCCAGGACCAATCTGATCAGAGCGGTGAAGTTTGGGTTGGGCACCCTGAACTTGGTTCAGTAAGAAGAATGCGAGTTAAATAGAATGAGATGTCTGGAAGGCATCGCGTTAAGCATAGCTGAAATAACTATGATAATTGCTGGTCTGTTTTGTCTCTCTGTCGTGCGCACGGAGGTAATACTGTGGTCATCTGCCGGGTCAGAGGTCATCACTGAGCACATCGCACAGGACTGTTTTATCAGCAGGACTGAATTACCAAAGTATTGCAGCCAAATGAGGACTGTTTTCGAAAAGATTAAACATTAACTATCATTGGAAGTGTGCTTTCCAATTTCAGCCTCTGCGGCGTTACTTGATTCCAGCTGCAGCTGATTAAAGTTTTTGGCTATCAGTTTTTTTGGGAAGAAGTCTTGGCGTCCTACTGTAGCGGCTCCATTATTCCATTGTTTCACTGTGTTTTGTTGATGGCAGATGCTATTGTTTCGTGAAGTGATGTCAGGGTTAGATATAGTACACCGCTTTGTACAGAAAGTGCAAGATCTAGTATTGAGTTCACAAGCACCAGCTCTGAAGACAGCACACAAAGACATGAGTGAAACGGCAACTCCGATTTATTTTTTGCTCTGGATTTGGCACTCCCCATTGCGAAGGATGTCACTGATTCAGGCATTCCATTTGTAGCACCCATTTGGCATCAGGCATTCCCATAGCAGTTAAAGCATTGGCTGCTTCAGATAATGCAGTAACTTATCCTCTGTTCTCTGCTGTATTGGACATGTCAGTTTGGGTGACAACAGGGTCCTTTTAGTGTCCCTGCATTGACCAGGGTTCCAGCTCCTGTCTAATAAGCCTTGCCGGGAGTTAGTTCAGCTTGGATCTGCTGAACTTGCCTTTAACACAGCACCTGGTGATGTGTTGGGTAAGCTGGGTCCATGTGGACTGCGTTTGATGCAGTGTGGAGAGAGACAGGCTTCCAACACTTGAAGAGATGCAACACGATTTTATTGAACAACTAACTATAAAACATGCTTTAACTGTGGGTTGACACTATGCTGACTTGACTGGAGACCTGAGGGAAGCCTGACCAGACTAACTGACTACCACATGGTGTTTGCACTGGCTGCTGCTCACGAGCTCTGACTGTCTCAGAGGCTGGATCCCGAGAGAGCGGGAAAACTGGTGCCCTCTGGCTTTATAGTGGTCGTGTCCTGTCTGGTGATTGGCTGCTGTGTTCTGTGTGCTCACTGGTCATCCTGTATGTCAATCACTGTCTGTCTGTGTACCATCATATACTTGAATGTTTATTATGACACCTAGCACAGCTTCAGCATGTCCCAGGGTGCTTTTGCAGCCAATGAAGTGCCTCATGTTGGAAACGTGGCAGCATATTTGCACACAGCAAACTCCCGCAAACAGCCATGTGATAACGACCGAGTAATCTTGTTTTTGTGATGTTAGTTGAGAGATGCATATTGGTCAGATCCCCAGGGAGAACGCCCCTCCTCTTTAAATAGCATTTTGCACCCATCGGCGAGGACAAATGGGAGCCTGGGTTCAATCAAAATATTGTGATTTTGCACAAATTACAAGCTGTGTGTGTGGCCTTCTGTGGAACTGGAAAATGAATGGCTCTTTCGAGCTAGGTCATCTTGAACTTTGCGGCAAAGCTTTCTCATCTAGCCCTGCTTTTAAAAGCAGGTTAAACTTTGTGAGCAATCTCACTGCTTTTCCTTGATTTATGTTAAATTTCTCCATATTTTCTTTTGTTTCTTTTAATTGATTGCCGTTATATCTTAAAAAGCTAGGGCTATTGCATGTGGCAAAGACACCTTCAGGTCTGGGGGACTTGCCAGTTTTTAGCCCCCTTTTCCCTCATGATGGCGATTGTTTTAAGTTCTTCCCTTCCTTTTGACGCTTGATTTTTCTATTGTTCTTCTGAGGCTGAGAGGGACTGGTTTAGCACAGGGCTAAATCGCTGGCTTTGAAAGCAGACCAAGGCAGGCCAGCAGCATGGTTCAATTCCCGTACCAGCCTCCCCCGAACAGGCGCCGGAATGTGGCGACTAGGGGCTTTTCACAGTAACTTCGTTTGAAGCCTACTTGTGACAACAAGCAATTTTCTTTCTGCTTTTAGTGTCTTCTACTGCGAAGACAGATGTAAAATACTTGTTCAAAATCTTTGCTGTTTCTTTTTTCCCCGTTATCTATTCCCTCAGTTCTATTATCTAAGACAGGGGTGGGCAAACTTTTCCGTGCAAGGGCCACATTCAGAAATTCACAATTTTAAAGGGCCGCATAGTATATTAAGTAAAATAATTAATATTTAAAATAGCCAAAATAAAAGGTTTTTAAAAAAAAACAATTAATTTTTATTAATTAATATTTTAAAGTAGAAACTTCACATGAAACACATGTTGTGCTGAGCAATGATCACCCTACTCAAGTCAACGTATCCACCCTATACCAGTAACCCAACAGTAACCATTAACCTTAAAATTTAAAAAAAAAAAAATTTTTTTTTTAATGACTTGATCTTGGTGGGCCGCATAAAGACCTTTGGCGGGCTGCATGCGGCCCGCGGGCCGTAGTTTGCCCACCCCTGATCTAAGAGATCGGTGTTTACTTTAGCTACTCTCCTCCCTTTTACATACTTAGCTCTTAATGTTTGATTTTATGTTTCTTAATAGTTAACCCTCGTTTCTAATTTCTCCCTCTTTATTTTTAAGTCGTCCTTTGCTAGTTTCTAAAATGTTCCCAATTTCCTGGCGGACCATTAATCTTCACAGCATTGTATGCCTTCTTTTAAAATGAATACCATCCTTATCTTCTGCGGGTGCGTTAAGGGGAGGTGGAAGTGTAGTGGTCTTGTCATTGGACTGGTAATCTAGAGATCTAGGGTAATGTTCTGTGGACCCAGGCTCCAATCCCAACCTAGCAGATGGTGAACTTTGAACCCAATAAGAAAAACTGGAATCAAAAGTATAATGGCAATCGTGAAACCAATGTCCTTTAGGGAAGGAAATCCGCCATCCTTGACTGGTGTGGCCTACATGTGACTCTAGATTCACAGCAATGTGGTTGACACTTAATTGCTCTCTGAAATGGCCTAACAAGCCAGCTCAGTTGAAGGGAAATTAGAGATGGGTAATAAATGCAGCCTAGCCAATTACGCCCCCATCTCGTGGCTGAATTTTTAAAAATCCTTCTCATAGTCTTTCTTCTTTAAAAATAAATTTAGAGTACCTAATTCATTTTTTTCCAATTAAGGGGCAATTTAGCGCGGCCAATCCACCAACCCTGCACATCTTTGGGTTGTGGGGGTGAAACCCACGCAAACACGGGGAGAATGTGCAAACTCCACATGGACAGTGACCCAGGGCCGTGATCAAACCTGGGACCTCGGCGCCGTGAGGCAGCAATGCTAGCCACTGTGCCACCGTGCTGCCCTTCTCATAGTCTTTCTTATGGAATATATATTTGCTTAGAGTCGCGAGGTAGTTCCATCACCTTTGCCACTGCTTACCTTTTTAACTTTTTTCTCCTAGTTTACTTTCGTCAGCTGTCTTGACAACTTTGTCATTTTTAGTATTTACATTTGAGACACTAGTTTCAGACCCACTTTTCTCATCCTCAAACTGATTGTGAAATGTTTCATGATCACTCTTCCTCAGGGGATCCTTTGCTGTGAGATCATTCATTAATTCTGCCCCAGTGCACATTTCCATTCCATGTGTGCTGTGCCCGAAGGCAGGTCCTTGGCTCATTGTTTGCTGATATTGCATCCTGAGCTGTTTTTGTGACTGTGTTGTTGGTGGTCATTTACTGTTGTCTTTTTTTCGTTAGAGAGAAGAAGGTTAAGAGGTGACTTAATAGAGGCATACAAAATGATCAGAGGGTTAGATAGGGTGGACAGCGAGAGCCTTCTCCCGCGGATGGAGGTGGCTAGCACGAGGGGACATAGCTTTAAATTGAGGGGTAATAGATATAGGACAGAGGTCAGAGGTGGGTTTTTTACGCAAAGAGTGGTGAGGCCGTGGAATGCCCTACCTGCAACAGTAGTGAACACGCCAACATTGAGGGCATTTAAAAATTTATTGGATAAGCATATGGATGATAAGGGCATAGTGTAGGTTAGATGGCCTTTAGATTTTTTCCATGTCGGTGCAACATTGAGGGCCGAAGGGCCTGTACTGCGCTGTATCGTTCTATGTTCTATGTTCTATGTCTTCTGTTCTCAGGGACAGGGCAAGGAGACAGTTTCTGACGTGTTGGGCAGGCTGGATCTATGTGGACTGCGTTTGATACAGTGTAGCGAGAGACAGACTTCCAACACTTGATGAGATGCAACACGATTTTATTTAACATCTAACTATATTACATGCCTAACTGTGGGTTGACACTATGCTGACTTGACTGGAGACCTGAGGCTAGCCTGACCAGACTAACTGACTACCACATGGTGTTTGCACTGGCTATGCTCACGAGCTCTGACTGTCTCAGAGGCTGGATCCCGAGAGAGCGGGAAAACTGGTGCCCTCTGGCTTTATAGTGGTCGTGTCCTGTCTGGTGATTGGCTGCTGTGTTCTGTGTGCTCACTGGCCATCCTGTGTGTCAATCACTGCCTGACTGCACTCCATTAGATACATGGATGTATATTATGACAGTTTCCTCTGCTGAAATGGGGTTCAAACCCTCTGTCATGGCGTTATTCTGAACTACATTTTAGCTATTGAACTAACTGGCACCCTCATTATGGGCGGCACATTGGTCAGCAGCACCTCACAGTGTCAGGGACCCGGGTTCAACCAAACCTTGGATGACTGTCTTTGTGGAGTTTGCATGTTCTCCCCATGTCTGCATGAGTTTCCTCCGGGCGCTCCGGTTTCCTTCCACAGTCGTAAGATGTGCAGGTTAGGTGGCTTGGCCATGCTAAAATTGTCCCTTAGTGTCCAACGGTTAGTTGGCATATGGGATTATAGGAATAGGGTGGGGGAATGGGTCGAGGGTGGGAGCTCTTTCAGAGGGTTGGTGTAGACTCGATGATGGGCTGAATGGCCTCTTTCTGCACTGTAGGCATTCTATGATTCTATGGTTACAAATTACCAAGTCCAAAATAGCCTGTTCCCTGGTTGATTCAACAACATATTATTTTAGCAAGTAGTCCTGAATGCATTCTATGAGCTCATCCTCGAGGCAATCGTTGCCAATTTGATTTGTGCAATCCACATGAAGATTAAAATTGTTGATGTTTGTTGCAGAACATTTCTTATAACCCCCCCCCATTATTCTTTTTTAAAATAAAGAGTATTCCATTTTTTTTTCCCAATTAAGGGACAATTTAGCGTGGCTAATCCACCTACCCTGCACATCTTTGGGTTATGGGGGTGAGACCCACGCAGACACGGGGAGAATGTGCAGACTCCACATGCATAGTGACCCAGGGCCGGGATCGAACCTGGGTCCTCGGCGCCGTGAGGCAGCAGTGCTAACCATTGCACCATCGTGCTGCCCTTAACTCCGCCCCCCCCCCCCCCCCCCCCCCCGTTATTCTAGATGTATATTCTGTCCCAGAGTGTAGCTACAATTGGGGTACATAAACACCACTCCCAGCCGTGACTTATCCTTTGTTATTTCTCATCTCTACCCAAAAATGATTCTGCAACTTGATTTTCTGACCGACAACCATTTTTCACTACTGTACTGATTTCAACCTTTATTAAAAGAACTGCCCCATCAAATTCTCCTTGCTTCCTTTCATTTTGAAGTAGAAAAAAAGGAGCAGGAGGAGACCATTTGCCCCATTGAGCATGCTCCGCCATTCATTATGATTGTGGTGGATTATCCAACTCAGTAACCGTTCTCGCCTTCCCTCCATGTCCTTTGATCCTTTTAGCCTAAAGAGCTACATCTAACTCGTTCTTGAAAACACAGTGATTTGGCCTCACACGGTAGCACAGTGGTTAGCACAGTTGCTTCACAGCTTCAGGGTCCCAGGTTCGATTCCCGGCTTGGGTCACTGGCTGTGCGGAGTCTCCACGTTCTCCCCGTGTCTGCGTTCTCCCCGTGTGTGCGTGGGTTTCCTCCGGGTGCTCCGGTTTCCTCCCACAGTCCAAAGATATGCAGGTTAGGTGAATTGGCCATGATAAATTGCCCCTTTTTGTCCAAAAATGTTCGATGGGGTTGCTGGTTTACAGGGATAGGGTGGAGGTGTGGGCTTAGGTAGGGTGATCTTTCTATGGACCGGTACAGACTTGATGGGCCAAATGGCCTCTTTCTTAATTGTAAATTCGATGTCTACGTCTATACTTTCTGTGGTGGAGAATTCCACAGGCTCGCCACTCTCTGGGTGAAGAAATCCTCTCATTGTCTCAGTCCTGATGTCAAATATCCTTGAAATTTCAGTCCCGGATTTGGTCACCTCCCAACCACATCTCAGTAATGGTGACCACATCGTACCCATTTAACTCTTGAGGATTTCTGAGAAAAGATGTTTAAATCTTTTCATCTTGTAAGCAGAGGACAATTCGCATGAATACTAAATGCAAACGCAACAACAATTTGTACCGCATCTTCATTTTGTATTCTTGCGAATTGTCCTGATGAGTGCAAGATGAAAAGCTTTGACAACATGCGTCATTTTTCAGCAGTACTCTTTCTATCCTACCAAACGATTATTAATATTTGTGCTATCAAATCTTTTTGAATGCTTTGTGCTTGAATTCCGTCTTTTGTACCATTTTTCCCTCTGCTGGCCATAATTGTTGGTGTATTCTTGTGTTTGTCTCTTCCTGTCGCACTCTTGTTATCATTTCCTGTAACACCACCCTGCACTATTGCCTTATTCTTTCTCTTTAACTTTCTGAAATCCCCCTCACCTGATCCCTGCCTCATTTCCTGACCCCCACACCTCTTAGCTTTAAAACCCCTACAGCCCTAGCTCTACATTTTGCGAGGACGTTGGTTCTGGGGGTGAAACAGTGGTTGGCACTGCCGTCTCACGGCGCCAGGGACCTGGGTTCAGTTCGGCCCCGGGTGACCGTCTGTGTGGAGTTTGAATATTCTCCTGCGTGGGTTTCATCCGGGTGCTCCGGAGTTTCCTCCCACAGTCCAAAGATGTGCAGGTTGGGTGGGGTTACGGAGATTGGTTGGGGGAATGGGTCTCGCGGGGTGCTCTTTCAGAGGGTTAGTGCAGGCTTGATGGGTTGAATGGCCTCCTTTTGCACTGTAGGGACTCGATGGATTCTGTGGTCCAAGTGGGCAGCACGGCGACACAATGGCTAGCACTACTGCCTCAAGGATGCGGGTTCAATTCCAGCCTCGGGTGACTGTCTGTGCGGAGTCTGCACGTTCTCCCCGTGTCTGCGTGGGTTTCCTCCGGGTGCTCCGGTTTCCCCTCACAGTCCAAAAACATGCAAGTTAGGCAGATTGGACGTGATAAATTGCCCGTAGTGTCCAAATGTTGGGTTGGGTTACGGGGATTGGGCCTGGGTTGGGTGATTTTCAAAGGGTTGGTGCAGACACGATGGGCTGAATGGCTTCCTTCTACACTGGGGGCACTCTATGAAGCCTGTCCCAATGATTCAGCGCCTCTTTTTCTAGTGCTGGAACCAGTGCTCCATGAATTGAAACTCATTGCACTCATACCAATCTTTGAGCCACCAAATCAAGTGTCTGATCTTCTTAACTACGTCAACTTGCTTGTGGCTTGGGTAGTAATCCAGAGACGATTACCTTTTAGTGGCTCTGCTGTTCAATTTAGCCCCTCGCTGCTCATACTCGCTCAGCAGAATCTTTTTCTCAGTCCTATCTATGTTGTTGCTACCTACATGGACCAATGGTACTGGGATCGGTCATAACCCTACGAGGATCATGGGGAAATCATCATCGATCTCCCTGTGGGATTTGTGGAGTACGAGCTTCCCAGATTTGGGGAGGGGGGGGGGGGCAGTGGGTAGAAGCCACCGCCTGGGGCTCGTTATGTACTGTATAAAAGCCGGCCCAAAGCGGGGCCGAGACAGACTGGTCCGCGCAACAAAGATTGTACTGGGAGTGAGATGCTGCTTTCCCCAGAACTTTGCATATCGTTGAAATAAATTTATGTTCAATGTTCTCCTGCTTCCTCAAGTCACTGAAGGATCCTTCCCCTTTCATTTAAAATGTTTTAAAAAAAATTATTGTTTTTAAAAATAAATTTAGAGTACCCAATTCATTTTTCCAATTAAGGGGCAATTTAGCGTGGTCAGTCCACCTACCCTGCACATCTTTGGGTTGTGGGGGCGAAACCCATGCAGACAGGGGGAGAATGTGCAAACTCCACACAGTGACCCAGAGTCGGGATCGAACCTGGGACCTCAGCGCTGTGAGGCAGCAGTGCTAACTACCGTGCTGCCCCTCCTTCCCCTTTCATTCCATATTTCGAGGTGCTGTGTCCTTACCCCTGGGCAGTGGGCTACCAATCTTGACATCAGGCGGACTCTTGGCTGCAGAGAATTGTATCTATCCCCCTTACGGTTCTGTCCCCTGCGTCAGCTACATTCCTTTCCACAACTCCCACTTCAATGGTCCCCTGTACCACGGTGCTGCTGTCCGGCAAACCTTCTCCCTTCCCTGATACATCCCGCTGCTCTGCAAATAGCGACAATGCATGTTTTATACCTTGAAGTGAAATTCTCCCGTCCCCTATTTAAAGAGGTCAGTAATTCATTCATATTAAATGGAATAATGCCTTTTCGAATAATGGGCTAATATTTCCAACACGAATGTGCAAAATGTTTGGCCGTAATTCTCCGGCCGTTGGGATTCACCTTTGCCGCCGGCAGTGCAACTCTGCCAGCGGGTTTCCCGGGGCCTGGAGTGGTCACAACGGGAAATCCCATTGGCAAACGGCGGGAAGATCGAATCCCGCCACCAGCGAATGGCGCGGGGCCGAGAAATACGCGGCTGAGGGACCGGAGAATCCCGCCCTTTAGTTTCACACACCATAATCTCAGAATCACCGAAGTGTTATTTCACAGAAGGAGACCTTTCGGTCCATAGTGTCTGCACCAGCTCTCCAAATGAGTATTCCAAGACCATAAGACATAGGAGCAGAATTAGGCCACTCGGCCCATCGAGTCTGCTCCGCCATTCAATCATGGCTGATATTTTCTCATCCCCATTCTCCTGCCTTCTCCCCATAGCCCCTGATCCCCTTATTAATCAAGAACCTATCTATCCCTGTCCTAAAGACAGTCAGTGATTTGGCCTCCACAGCCTTCTGTGGCAATGAATTCCACAGATTCACCAGCCTCTGGCTGAAGAAATTCCTCCTGATCTCAGTTTTAAAGGATCGTCCCTTCAATCTGAGGCTGTGCCCTCTGGTTCTAGTTTTTCCTTCTAGCAGAAACATCGTCTCCACGTCCACTCTATCCAGGCCTCGCAGTACCTTGTAAGTTTCAATAAGGTTCCCCCTCATCCTTCTAAACTCCAATGAGTACAGACCCAGAGTCCTCAACCGTTCATTATACGACAAGGTCTTCAATCCAGGGATCATTCTTGTGAACATCCTCTGGACCCTTTCCAAGGCCAGCACATCCTTCCTTTGATAAGGGGCCAAAAACTGCTCACAATACTCCAAATGGGGGTCTGACCAGAGCCTTATACAGACACAGAAGTACATCCCTGGTTTTGTATTCTCGCCCTCTCGACATGAATGCTAACATTGCGTTTGCCTTCTTAACTGCCGACTGAACCTGCGCATTAACCTTAAGAGAATCGTAAACAAGGACTCCGAAGTTCCTTTGTGCTTCTGATTTCCTCAGCATTTCCCCATTTGGAAATGGCTTACTGACATTCTCTTGCCTTTTCTCCTGTACCCCTTCACATTGTAATCATCTAATGCCCTATTTTTTTAAAATTTAGATTACCCAATTATTTTTTCCAATTAAGGGGCAATTTAGTGTGGCATGTTTTTGGGTTGTGGGGGCGAAACCCACGCAGACACGGGGAGAACGTGCAAACTCCACACGGACAGTGACGCAGAGCCGGGATCGAACCTGGGACCTCAGCGCCGTGAGGCGGTTGTGCTAACCACTAGGCCACCGTGCTGCCCTATCCAATGCCCTCTTGAATGCCCCGATTTATTCTGCCTGCACCTCACTTCCAGGCAGTGCATTCCAGGCCTGAGCCACGAGACTGTGTGAAATATCAAGACCCACACTCCAGTGGGGTGCTGCACTGTTGCTGGTGCTATCTTTCAGAAGAGATGTTAAGCCGACGGCCTGTCTGCTCTCTCGGGGTGAGACGTGTCAGAGAGAAGAGCAGGGGCATTATCACTAGTGTCCCAGCCAACGTTTATCCCTCCGTCACCATCACTAAAAGATATTATCTGGCCATGGCCACATTTCTGTTCTGCTGTCTGCAAAATGGCTGCTGTCTTTCCTAAATTACAATAGTAACTGAATTTTTTTGAACGATCTCCTGTTGTCATGAATGTTACTATGTAAACACAAGAACCTTTTAATCTGCCTGGGACCATGGCTTCAACAGAGCAAGCTCGGTGAAATGTAATCGCCTCGATAAAGGGTGATCAAATTGCTGTATTTTTTTCTAGTTTCATTCCTGACTGGTTATTCAGAATTCCATTGTGTTGCATGTCATAAAATTCCTTTGCTGTACATCCGCAATATTTCAACCTTTAAAAAAATTATTTCTGCCCCCAGCCCACCCTCCTCCACTAGCTTATTGGCAGAGCCGGGACAACTGTCTGGGGTTGAGGTTTGATGGAAGTGCAAGATTGTCTCAACTGTCTGGGGTTGAGGTTTGATGGAAGTGCAAGATTGGCGCGGTGCGGGAGCAAGGTGGGAACGACATTCCTTAGATATGTGAGACTCCGGCATGGAGCCCAGATGCTGGTTTGTTGCTGAGTGCGCCAAACTGCTTCTGGTTGAGGACCAGGAGCTGAGGTGGATTAAGGTCAGTTCAGAATCCTGGCCAAATTCCCGGGTCTGGTACGTTTCTCATTCCAACTCGACACTGGATTCAACAAAATGTGCAAATCTGATCACCGCTTGGGAGGCCTCACGGCGAATATGGTACAATACCGAGGAACAATACTTCCTGCTACCGTGGCCTTGTGTTTGTTGTTGCTGGACCTTCAATGTTGGACAGTTTATTCAACTCTCATGAAATGAGAATGTGAAGAGTTCTTTGTGAAACAACGGTTGGGGTGGGCATCTGTTACGAACATTCAACATGAATGGAAGGTCTGTGGATTTGAAACCATTCTTCTCCTGAATTCAGCCATAGAACAGTACAGCACAGAACAGGCCCTTCGGCCCTCGATGTTGTGCCGAGCAATGATCACCCTACTTAACCCACGTAACCGGTATACCCGTAACCCAACAATTCCCCCATTAACCTTACACTACGGGCAATTTAGCATGGCCAATCCACCTAACCCGCACATCTTTGGACTGTGGGAGGAAACCGGAGCACCCGGAGGAAACCCACGCGCACACGGGGAGGACGTGCAGACTCCGCACAGACAGTGACCCAGCCGGGAATCGAACGTGGGACCCTGGAGCTGTGAAGCATTGATGCTAACCACCATGCTACCGTGAGGCCCCAAGCCATGGAAGGTCACCAAATTTAGTGTATATTATGCTGTTATGTATGACACTGGTAATTAGCCTTCAGTTTGGTAGCGGCGTTCCGAACTTTGTGCCAGGAGGTGAAGAGTTCGAACTTCAGTCCCGACCCGTAACAGCGGGAATGAACGGGAATATGGTTCCCAAGTACTGGGTTGACATCTAGTGGGGCGACGCGTTTGGACAGAGTGACCAGTAGCTCCATGGTAGCATTGCCGTGCAGGGGAATTTGGGTTCAAGTCCCATTCCAGTCTGCTGTTGCCCGAAATACTGGATGGATGGTAAGCGGAGGAATACTTGTCTCCACTGATTGTGTGGGTGCTTCCTCCTCTGGCTCGTACTTTGCCAGCCCGTTTCTTTGAAGTGAAATTCAAGAAACCAGCCCAAAATTGACATCACTCAGACTTGGGTTTAACCCTTTGAGATTGACGGCCACAGTCAGTGGTTCTCAGAGCGCACGGTCCGTCAGGGTCCTTCAGTTGGTGAATGAGCTGGTCCAAAGTCACTACAGGGAGCCGGTGGCATAACTGAGCCAGTAATCAGGGGTGGACAGACTTTTGGGGGCCCTGTGCTTCCTCCACTCCCCCTCTCTGCGGGGCCACACGTCATGCCACGCACCGCCCGCTGGTGACATAGTAGCCCACCCCAAATGACGTCCGATTCCTCTCCCAGTCACTCCCCTCCCATGATCACTGATGCGTAATGCTAATCTCGTCCCTGCAATCTCTCACGCAGTGCTGCCCTGAATGTTAGTGCCGGGGTTGTTTTCCTTGGAGCAGAGAAGGCTGAGGGGGGACCTGATTGAGGTGTGTAAAATTCTGAGGGACATAGAAGTGGGGGATAGGAAGGAATTTTTCCCCCTTGGTGAATCAGTTCAATAACCAGGGGCTGTGGATTTAATGTAGGGGGGCAGGTGATTTAGAGGGAACTTGAGAAACCTTTTCGCCCAGAGATAGGTGGGAATCTGGAACTCGCTGCTTGAGAGGTTGGTAGATTCGGGAACCCTCACAACTTTTAAGAAGCATTTAGATCAGCACTTGAAAATGCCACAGCAGACAAGAACTTTTGAGTATTTCTTTGCCAACATTACATGTGACCACACACTGAGTGGAATTGACCAGCTTGAAGACGGCAACTGCGGGAATTCAGATTGAAACTGACTAAATATAAACAGTATGGAGGGTGAAACTTGGCAAGTTTCAGCCACGGTGAGAGGCGAGTTCTGACTGAAGCAGTTCCTTCAGCCTAAACGCAGTGATTTCATTGGGACAGTAACTTTGTGCAACTTATTGCAAGTGTCTTGGACATCCCACCCCGAGGGCCATCCCTCCCCGCGGGCCATCCCTCCCCGAGGGCCATCCCTCCCCGCGGGCCATCCCTCCCCGCGGGCCATCCCTCCCCGCGGGCCATCCCTCCCCGCGGGCCATCCCTCCCCGCGGGCCATCCCTCCCCGCGGGCCGTATCTCCCCGCGGGCCGTATCTCCCCGCGGGCCGTATCTCCCCGCGGGCCGTATCTCCCCGCGGGCCGTATCCCCCCGCGGGCCGTATCTCCCCGCGGGCCGTATCTCCCCGCGGGCCGTATCTCCCCGCGGGCCGTATCTCCCCGCGGGCCGTATCTCCCCGCGGGCCGTATCTCCCCGCGGGCCACCTTTGTTGAACTTCGCTATTGGATGGGGGTCTGTGTCCTGGGACAGTGAGTGGAGCACTGAGGAGGAGGTCCAGCTCCAGCTCAGCAGCCACGGTAAAGCACTTGGTCTGTTTCCCTGTATGCCATGGTGTTTCAAGTGTTCATCTAAATGCTGCTTAAATGTTGTGAGGGTTGCCACTTTCAGGCAGTTCAGAGGTTCTGCATTTGGTTCCCCCATATATATATATATATATATGACGGAAGGTTCTCCTTGAGGCAGGTGGTTAAGACCTCCCCTGTTCCTCCTGTGCCTTCTGGGGCATGTATCAAGTAAGATTATTGTTAATCTTCATAACTGAGGACAATGAGGTCTCTGATCCAAATCCTGTCTCCGTCGTCTAGCCTGGGGCAGGTTCCAGATACTTAGTATTACAAGTGGAAATTTGATGCTTTCTGTAGGGCTGTTCTCGTTCCTGAACCTTCAGATAATCCCCGAGTGCTAACGCTGAGATTAACCTCTTGGGCAGTATGGGAAGCCAAGTAGGAATGTTTTCTGCCCATTAGCAGCTCAGAGGGTGCTGTGGGGTGGACCGACACGTCAGAAGTCTTCATTTCTCTTCAAGGGGGATTTAATAATGCGGCCGCCCCTTTCTAACTCCTGGTTAGATTGTGGATACCTCGGGGAGTTGGTGAGGTGTTGAAATCTGTGGGTCGTAGCAAAATGAGTGAAGTGGCCATCAATGACAGACAGACTCTTGGCGGTTGTGGCAAGGACTAAACAACATAACAGGCTACAAAGCGAAGCCGAGCAGTATATCTGGCAGCAGCGCACCCCTCCCCGATGAACTTAATGCATTCTATGCTCGGTTTGAGCAGGTAACCAACAATCCGCTGTCGAGTGCCCCGGCAACCCATAATTCACCCATACCCACCATCACCGTTTCCGAAGTCAGATCGGCCTTCCTGAAAGTGAACCCACGGAAGGCGACGGGCCCGGACGGGATCTCTGGTCGTGCACTCAGAGCCTGCGCATACCAGCTGGCAGAGGTATTCACAGACATCTTTAACCTATCCCTACTCCACTCCGAGGTCCCCACCTGCTTCAAGAAAAGCACCATCATACCGGTACCAAAGAAGAACCAGGCAACGTGCCTCAATGACTACCGCCCGGTGGCCCTGACGTCAGTTGTAATGAAGTGCTTCGAGAGGCTGATCATGAAGCGCATCACCTCCATACTCCCGGAACGCCTTGACCCACTTCAATTTGCATACCGTCGCAACCGGTCCACATCAGATGCCATTTCCCTGGCCCTACACTCATCCCTAGAGCATCTCGAATACAAGGACTCCTACATCAGACTCCTATTTATTGACTACAGCTCCGCCTTCAACACCATAATCCCAGCCAAGCTCATATCAAAGCTCCAAAACCTAGGACTTGGCTCTCCACTCTGCAACTGGATCCTTGATTTTCTGACCAACAGACCACAATCAGTAAGAATGAACACCAACACCTCCTCCACAATAGTCCTCAATACCGGTGCCCCGCAAGGCTGCGTACTTAGCCCCCTACTCTATTCCCTGTACACACACGACTGCGTGGCAAAACTTGGTTCCAACTCCATCTACAAGTTTGCTGACGATAAGACCATAGTGGGCCGGATCTCGAATAACGACGAGTCAGAATACAGGAGGGAGATAGAGAACATAGTGGAGTGGTGTAACGACAACAATCTCTCCCTCAATGCCAGCAAAACTAAAGAACTGGTCATCGACTTCAGGTACTGTACACACCCCTGTCAGCATCAATGGGGCCGAGGTGGAGATGGTTAGCAGTTTCAAATTCCGAGGGGTGCACATCACCAAAAATCTATCCTGGTCCACTCACGTCGACGCTATCACCAAGAAAGCACAACAGCGCCTATACTCCCTCAGGAAACTAGGAAATTCGGCATGTCCACATTAACCCTTACCAACTTTTACAGATGCACCATAGAAAGCATCCTATCTGGCTGCATCACAGCCTGGTATGGCAACTGCTCGGCCCAGGACCGCAAGGAACTTCAGAGAGTCGTGAATACCGCCCAGTCCATCACACGAACCTGCCTCTCATCCATCGACTCCATCTACACCTCCCGCTGCCTGGGGAAAGCGGGCAGCATAATCAAGGATCTCTCCCACCCGGTTTACTCACTTTTCCAACTTCCATCGGGCAGGAGATTCAGAAGTCTGAGAACACGCACGAACAGACTCAAAAACAGCTTCTTCCCCACTGTCACCAGACTCCTAAATGACCCTCTTATTGACTGACGTCATTAACACTACACCCTGTATGCTTCATCCGATGCCAATGCTTAACATAGAACATAGAACAGTACAGCACAGAACAGGCCCTTCGGCCCTCGATGTTGTGCCGAGCAATGATCACCCTACTCAAACCCACGTATCCACCCCATACCCTTAACCCAACAACCCCCCCCCCCCCATTAACCTTATTTGTTAGGACACTAAGGGCAATTTATCATGGCCAATCCACCTAACCCGCACATCTTTGGACTGTGGGAGGAAACCGGAGCACCCGGAGGAAACCCACGCACACAGGGGGAGGACGTGCAGACTCCACACAGACAGTGACCCAGCCGGGAATCGAACCTGGGACCCTGGAGCTGTGAAGCATTTATGCTAACCACCATGGTACCGTGCTGCCCGTGATGTATGTAGTTACATTGTATATCTTGTGTTGCCCTATTATGTATTTTCTTGAATTTTGTTTAATTCCCTTTTCTTCTATGTACTGAATGATCTGTTGAGCTGCTTGCAGAAAAATACTTTTCACTGTACCTCGGTACAGTGACAATAAACAAATCCAATCCAATCCAATCCAATGAATTGCGGGCCATTATTGGTCACCACCTGGCTTGGAATGCCAAGTATCGCAAAAGTGCCTTTGAACAGCCTAATGACCAATTCTGTGACCGCTGCGAGTGAACACATGACGTCAATCCACCTGGAGAAGTAGTCGACAATGATCATAGAATTTACAGTGCAGAAGGATGCCTTTCGGCCCATCAGGTCTGCACTCTGGAAAGTGCACCCCACCCTATCCCCGTAACCCCACCTAATCTTTTTTGGACACTTAAGGGCAATTTAGCACGGCCAATCCACCTGACCTGCACATCTTTGGACTGTGGGAGGAAACCGGAGCACCCGGAGGAAACCCACACAGACAGTGACCCAATCAGGAATCGAACCTAGGATCCTGGAGCTGTGAAGCAACAGTGCTAGCCGCTCTGCTACCATGCTGGCTGATGAAGAAGCTTTTGCTGTCCTGAACAAACAGGTGCATTCCCAATGGTTCCCATGGTCTTGTCAGGAACTGTGCGGGGATAAGGGCTTCCCTCGGGCCTGGTTCGCACACACCTGGCAGTATGAAATCCTCTCTTCCATCGCTCTTGATTATTCCCGGCCTCCGCACTGCAGGACCGGGCTCGTGCTCTGCGCTTTGTGATGACCACGTGGCTTTATGGATTTGTTGCAGAATCTCCGATTGGAACGAGATGGAAATGATCATCCACTCGCCATGCACCAACAGATCGTCAGTTAAAGGGAAGAGTTTCTGTTGTTTGCTGTATCTTTTAGTGCTGTGTCTGCGGTATTGACGGACGCAGGCACACTCTTCGCTTTGCTCCTGCTCTTTGTGTATCGGTTGTTGCTTTAGGAGCTCGCTGGCAATTGTGCTGTCACAAACTGGTGATTGGATTCCGCCTCATCGGCCAGCTTAACAGCGTGTGTCACAGGATGCGTCGGCTGTGGACAGGGTGTCTGCAATCGGTTGATTCTTCCCCTGGACGCAGAACTGTCTCGTACGCAAAGTGCATGAGACGCAAGTGGGATACCTGTACTCTGGGAGGCATTCTGGCGAGTTCCTTCTTGTCCAGTGGTTTGTTTGTGATCTGCCTTGTTGACCAGGGTCAGCCCAGTGATAGAGTCGGAGAACTTCTCGTCAGCCCACGTGACTGCGCAAGCCACTTTAAAAAAAAAAAAATAAATGCACACCTCGGGCCCGATCTCGCTGTGATATTTGCGACGCTTCGCGAGATCCCGCGCGACGTCGTGATCTGGATCTCGCCCTCGCAGCTGCACAGTCTTCGAGGATTGGCAAAAATGAAAATTGGAATAAAAACCCCCGTTTCAACGAATCAGATTCAAACTCTCTGCGGCAGCCGGCGACTTACCCACATTCTGCGAAAAGAATTCCTCCCAGATTTAACCTACTTCTGTGCATACATAGCATACGTATCCCCCCCCCCCCCCCCCCCCCCCCGGCCCTGCCGAACCTATCTAGCTCAAATCTATTTGTGCCGAGACTAATTCTTTCCATTACTCAAACTCTCAATCCTGATCATTTTCGCTGCTTACTTTCTCTAAGTTCCCCTGTTCTGATAAATTTCATAGAATTTACAGTGCAGAAGGAGGCCATTCAGCCCATCGGGTCTGCACCGACTCTTGGAAAGAGCACCCTACCCAAGGTCAACACCTCCACCCTATCCCCATAACCCAGTAACCCCACCCAACACTAAGGGCAATTTATAATGGCCAATCCACCTAACCTGCACATCTTTGGACCGTGGGAGGAAACCGGAGCACCCGGAGGAAGCCCACACACACACGGGGAGGATGTGCAGACTCCACACAGACAGTGACCCAGCCGGGAATTGAACCTGGGACCCTGGAGCTGTGAAGCAATTGCGCTATCCACAATGCTACCGTGCTGCCCTAAGGACACACAAACTAAATGTGAATCTAGTATCCCTCTTAGAACCTATTCCAGTGCTCATACAATCCATGCGACTCGACAGGACCAAGACCGGACCCTGGAAGATACATGTGACTTGACAAAGGCCTTGTACAAATAATGTCAAACGCTTCTTGATTAATATTTGATTGTGGTGGCAATCGCCCTGTTGGACTTTCCAATGGCATTGGACATGGACTTTCAATGACTCATGCACTGCAAAGCCCATACCATCTTCCAATGAGCAGCCTTGAGTACACAGCCGTATGTACAAGGTGTATTCATAACCCCTGCCAAGTATGCCATGCTATCTTTGTCCACATGAATGGCAGCATGAATTTCTACCAACAAAGCCTGTTTGCCGTTGATCTTCTGCCAATATTACAATGCTTCTTTTCATTCACTGATGGGATGTGGGCGTCAGTGGGCCAGTGATGCCCACCCCTACTTGCCCTTGAATTGAGTAGCAGTTTAGGGAGCATTTGAGAGTCAACCACATTGCTGTGGATCTGGATTCACATGTAGGTCAGATCAGGTAAGGATGGCAGATTCCCTTCCCTAAAAGACATGAGTGAACCAGATGTAATTTTTCGACAATGGTTTCATGGTCATCATAGACTTTTAAAATTCTTGTGTTATACCCAGGCACTGCGCTGGCATGTTACCAAGAACTTTAGTGCCTGCTACTATGGCGAGCCTCCTGCCAAAGGAGGCAACGTGGAGCTTTGGCCTATTTTTTTTTTTTTACAATTTAAGAGTACCCATTTCATTTTTTCCAATTAAGGGTCAATTTAGCGTGGCCAATCCACCTACCTTGCACATCTTTGGGTTGTGGGGGTTGTTGCTCGTTATGCTTTCCCTTAATTTGCTCTGTTTTAATTACCTTTGCTCAAGAGTCGCCAGGTATCTTTCTGATACCACCACAGGGTTCAAAACCGAATACTGATCAATGACTCGATACACCAGTTAGTAAGTTTGAAATCAATGCACATTTATTTACACACACAGTCAATTATTACTCTACTCACAAACTCTACTCACTAAACTACAACTACTACTAAAAGCCTATACTTAGCTTTGGGCGCCCACTCAGTCAGAGAAACAATGACCGTTGTGCCGGTTCCGAGGCTGCTGGCTTCGAACTGGTATAGAATAGTAGCTGGGAGCGCCTATCTCGTAGCGTGCGTTGATCTTAGACTTACTTGGCTGGTGCTTGGCGGACCTCTCGTTGCTGAGAGCCAAATGCCAAGGTGAAGGTGAAGTAGAAGAGAGTGCTCTGACCTTGGGGACTCTTCTTTACACCCCAAAGGGTTTCGCGCCCTTCTGGGCGGGTCCTGGACTTGGTCCCAATTAATTGGACCATGTCCCAATCATTTGTATCGATTCTCTCCAATAAAGGTGTCATTTCTCGATCGCTGGGCGGGCCCTAGGTGACCGTTGGCCTACCTTTATTTTAGTCTCCACTGGCGCCGGGGAGTCTGGCCTGGTACCGATTGCTTAAATGTTTCTTTTTTGTCCCCGGGGATAGCTCATTACTACGCTAATGGCTTGTAGTATCAGTTCTGTCTGGGAGCTGCAAGTTCCAATCCACAGGCAAACCTTGCACCTGCTTGTTTCCCTAGTACTGTCCATTTTTCCCTGTACTCTTTGCGAATGTCCATTTTGGAATCGGGACGTGGCCACCCCAGGTGGCCACAGGGTGAAACCCACGCAGACACAGGGGGAATATGCAAACTGCACACGGACAGTGACCCAGAGCCGGGATCGAACCTGGGACCTCGGCGGCGTGAGGCAGCAGGGCTAACCATTTGGCCTGCTCTCCTGCAGTGTTATGGGCCAGGGTTGAGAGAACCCCCAAAGTGCATCATGGAGTTCACCTGACCCACAACGTTTAATAGATTGTGATATGGGGAGCACACGGCCCACTCTACAGGTGTGGTACAGCAGAAATGGAAAAGTAATTTTTAAAGCAAAACAATGTTTATTCTATGAACTCAAGTTAACCTTTTTTGAAATATACAGTGAACATCTTAGTAACAATCAATTCAAATACAACCCCCCAAAGACTACAACACTAAGTAATCCTTTAAGCTTTCCTTTGAACATCCATAAGACTTAAAACACCTTTTACCAGAAGGACATTAGGTTTACATTTACTACTGAGAACGTTTATAATTCTGAATTCACCAAATGATCAAGAGATAGTCTTTTCATGGCAGAGAGATCAACAGTACACCTGCTCTGACTGGCTTCAGCTCCAACACAGAAAACAGAACTAAAACACACCCTGCAGCAAACAGCCTAAAGCGAAAGTAAAAAGCTGACAGACAGCCCAGCTCCATCCACACTCTGACATCACTGCAGTAGTAAACACACATTTCTTAAAGGTACTCTCACTACAGATACTTATATACACAGCTATTTATAAACACCCCTTTCTTAAAGGTACTCTGACATGACAGCAGGGCAAGAGCACCAGCAGCTGGATTAAATTCTGCCCTTGAAAACAAGTACATTGTTTGCTGGTCCAGCTTGGAGTGCAGCTGAGAGGCAACGTTTTACCCACCTTGTTGGATGCTTTTCAGTTTTCTGTCAAAACTGTCATAATATACACCAGTATATCATGGTGCCAACACACACTGATGGACACACACAGGGACCAATCAACATGTATCTAATACAGACTGAATATTTCATAACAAGTGATAGAAAATGCTTAATTTATATATTAATAGAACTGTCGTTAACTTCAAATGGTAAAAACAAAAGAAATATTTACACTTTGGACATAGAGGGAACGCACGGCTCTCACAGTCAGTGTTGTGAGCAATCAGAACACCTCACTTCACTCGCCCGCACTTTACGTGCGAATCACTTCAGCCACCCCGGTCGCTAAAAAAACTACACGGACGTGAATCAGCGGAATGTGGCGGCCCTGCGCGTGGGCAACAGTCAACAAAAATTTGTCATGTCAGCTATGACTCTCGTCCGCTTTTACGGATGCACCATAGAAAGCATTCTTTCTGGTTGTATCACAGCTTGGTATGGAGCCTGCTCTGCCCAAGACCGCAGGAAATGACTAAAGGTTGTGAACGTAGCCCAGTCCATCCACTCTGTCCACAGTTCCCGCTGCCTCGGAAAGGCAGCCAGCATAATTATGGACCCCACGCACCCCGGACATACTCTCTTCCACCTTCTTCCGTCAGGAAAAAGATAACAAAGTTTGAGGTCACGTACCAGCCGACTCAAGAGCAGCTTCTTCTCAACTTCCATCAGACTTTTGAATGGACCTACGTCGTATTAAGTTGATCTTTTCTCCACACCGTAGCTATGACTGTAACATTATATTTTGCAGTTTCTCCGTCCTTCCCTATGTATGGTTTGCGTTGTCTGTATCGCATGCAAGAAACAATACTTTTCACTGTATACTAATACATGTGACAATAATAAATCAAATCAAATCAAAATGTCTCGTGGGGTTGCACTCAAAACCCAGATAGGCTGCAGGTGGACTCCAGGCCCATACCGAGCTAGAGAATGAATGATAAGATGTTACAGATGCTGTTGCCTGTAGTGCCATTATCTTTGTATTTATTCCGTACCCCTCTTACGCTTTGTGTAAATAATTTCCACTTGGATCCCCGTCTCCTCCTTGCACCAAACTTCCTACTTTTACTACGCCCACTGTCTGCTTAATTGATCTTTTCACTAAAGTGAATCATGATCCAAATGGAGACCACTAGGCTTATCCAGTAGGAGCCAGTGTTTCACTGGATCAATCCAAAACTCATCTCGTTACCGTGCTTTATCCCCCTATATCTCCCCTGTATCTTCCTCTGATTTAGTCAGCTTTCCCTTGGAAGATGCAATGGCCCTTTGCCTCGCAATGCCCCCTCGCAGGGCAGCATTTGCCTGCGGGGTCCCTGACAGGATTTTGCTTTGGGGCTGTTAAATTCCACTGACCCACGATACCAAATGCCACCTGCTTAACCTGGCGCCAAATCCACGCCCGTGCTCTTGTGAAAAGGAATGGTTACGAAAAGGCAAGATAAAAATGTTGACAGAGCGACGAGCAATCCATAACGTTTAGTGCAAGACGCAGAACGATTTCAAGGGTCGAACAGCGCTCGTCATTTTCGTATGTGAGTCTTGTGAAAACGCGAGAACTTTCTTTTTGTGCTTTGGCTGCAGCGAGGGTTAGTGTAATATCTGAGGTGTTGGGGACACTTTTGATCTGTGAGCTCATGCAAAACAGGCAAGAGAGCATCAGAAGCACATCTTGTGTCTACCGAATTTATAATTCCTTTGCAGTTAACGAAAGTAGAAGTTAGAAAAGATGTAAAACAGACGGTCAATTTGCGAATACTGGATTTATGCGGTCAGACAAAATCACATGAATCCCAGGAGAGAGGTCCTGATAGAAGGAGGATGGAAGGAATGTGCGTGCTTGTGTGTCCAAGGGCTATATAGCGGAGCCTGGCCTTCCTCTCGTGTTGGACCCTCTTGCCACTGGACCAAGGCCTTCCTCCATCAAGCACCTGTGGTGGCTGATGTCCAACATCCACCCTAGTTAAAAGATCACGGGCAGGAGCACCTTCCGCCCCTCGAGGTGAAGTTCAGGAGCTGGGACGGGGGCAGGCAGCGCACTGGACGCCTCAGTTACTTCAGTGTGCGTGCTGGTCATCCTCGACTCTTGAGAGACTGCCTAAGAAGAGTCAGGAGATGCCCCAGCGATAAGTTAGGGATTGGGCCACAGGTGAGTAAGGGCGAGAAGGGGGTCACTGGGAGGAGTTCGGTGGCCGGGGCGTTGTCAGTGAAAGGGTTGTGATGATATGCATAAGCAATCATGTAAATAATAATGTATATGACCTCCAACCAACAAGTGGCAGTAGAGAGTTACCACGTGACTCTATACTTCAAGGAGTCTGGAGATAGTCGTGATAGTGGATAGTCATATTTGCAGTAGCTGTAGGATAGTTTATTGTAGAGAGTAGTTTTTTGACATATGTTGCATAGTTATTTGAACCACGTATTTACTTTATAATAATTATTTAACTAGTCAAGAACTGGACGTTCTATTGTGCATCATTCCTACTGGCAGCTTACTGCCGTCTTCACGCGGACAATTAAAAATTGGCACTAAATGCTGGTTTTCCTCATGGCACCCATTCCCCGTGAATGAAAGAAAATTTTTGGGTGTCTTCGCCAACATTTGGCTCCGTAACAACGACTTAACTTGTCATTGATCTCGCTATGGATCCAGCGGCCTTGTGTTTTCCTAAACTACAACAGAGACAACACTTCAAATGTACTCAGTTGGCCGTGAAGCTCTTTAGAATGTCCTGAGGATGTGATGGGTGCTACTTAAATGTAAGTACTAATTTTCTTGGAAAATTAAATTTTTTAAAATCATTTTTGGGATGTGGGTGTCGCTACCAAGCCCAGCGTTTATTGACCATCCCTAATTGCCCCTTGAGAAGGTGAGCTGCCTTCTTGAACTGCTGCAGTTCCTGTGGTGTAGGTACACCCATTGTGCTGTTAGGGAGGGAGTACCAGGATTCTGACCCTGTCCCAGTGAAGGAACGGCGATATATTTCCAAATCAGGACGGCGAGTGACTTGGAGGGGAACCTCCAGGTGGTGGTAGCACGAAACTTGCCTTTGCATTATCTAGCCTTGAATGGTTGAACTCGTAATCCAGAGACCCAGGTTAATGCCCAGGGGACCCAGGTTCAAATCCCACCATGGCAGATGGTGAAACTTGAATCCTATCAAATTCTGGAATTAATGCTCTTTCCAAGGGCCGGTGCAGACTCGATGGGCTGAACGGCCCCGTTCTGTACTGTAAATACCATGATTCTATGACCATTGTCGATTGTCATAAAAGCCCATCCGGTTCACTAATGCCCTTGAGGGAAGGAAATCTGCCGTCCTCTCCTGGCCTGGCCTACATGTGACTCCAAGGCCACAGCAATGTGGTTGCCTCTTGACTCTTTCCCCCACCCCTAACCCCCTCCGAAATTGCCAAGAAAAGCAATTCCGTTCAGGGGGAATTAGGGATGGGGGGGGGAAGAAAAGTATGAATCTTGAGCACAGGAAGCCTAAGGCTTTGCAAGCTGGCAAACATTGCAAGAAGACTTGAACTCCTGCAACCACTTGTGGCCCTGCGTTAGTCATATTGTGGCTACATTGTGGCTATATTGAAGTTCTGCAATGCTGGATCTAGTTATAGGCTTCGTGGGATGGTCTCCGATTCTGGAACACATTCCCGTTCGAAAGCAGCGCTGGCAAATACGCTTGAATAAAGAGGGTCTGTTTGCATTAGCGCTAACACATCGCCCCATAACCAATGTCTTCTGAGTGTGGGGTGTGGTATTTGCAGATGTGCTGCAGAAAAGCCCGTTTTTATAGGCTGCAAACACGCCGCACTTATTTTCCTGCTGAGCAGGGGGTAGCTCTCAGATCAGTGAGTGAATGTTTAATTTTCCAGCGAGCACGTTTCCAGGATGAGAATCTGGTGACTTTCGCTTGTGGTTATTGAGTCAAAATTTGCCATCGATGGGATGGGAACTTTTTCCAAAACAGTAACTCAGGAAAATGATGGTCAGGAAAAGAACCATTCAACTCATCCCGCACAATCCTGGCATTTTGCGCATACTCCTGTTCCTAGTTCATATGTTTGTACGCTCGGTTTTATTCACTCCACCATTGGCGACTGTGCCTTCACCTCCCGATGTGTTGAAAACCCTCGCTCATCACTTCCAGCTGTCGACCTTGACGATGCTCCCTAAAATCTACCTCAATGACCCAGCTATTGCCACCTGCCCTAACAAACCTGAATGTGGCTCACTGTCAAATTTTGGTTTATAATTTCACTGAAGCCCCTTGTGACATTCCATTACATTAAAGGTGCTATATAAGTGCAAGTCGTTGCTCTCAGCAATGGCCACTATCTTGAGGTTGATCTAAAGGTGTCTCTATTTACAGCTAGACTTTATATGAATTTAAGAGCCAAGGCTTTGGTTAAACACGGTCATGGTCCTATCCATCCTACGTTATGAGGTGCAATGCTGTTGTCGGGAAAGGATCGATCCTTTGACCTGTGAGGGATGCTTGCACATGGCCTACCCAGATCGGCTTCTCCCCTTGCCTACCCAGATCGGCTTCTCCCCTTGCCTACCCAGATCGGCTTCTCCCCCGGCTTACCCAGATCGGCTTCTTCCCCCGGCCTACCCAGATCGGCTTCTCCCCCCCAGCCTACCCAGATCGGCTTCTCCCCCCGGCCTACCCAGATCGGCTTCTCCCCCGGCCTACCCAGATCGGCTTCTCCCCCTGGCCTACCCAGATCGGCTTCTTCCCCCGGCCTACCCAGATCGGCTTCTTCCCCCGGCCTACCCAGATCGGCTTCTTCCCCCAGCCTACCCAGACCGGCTTCTACACTGGCCTACCCAGATCGGCTTCTCCCCCCGGCCTACCCAGATCGGCTTCTCCCCCGGCCTACCCAGATCGGCTTCTCCCCCCTGCCTACCCAGATCGGCTTCTTCCCCCGGCCTACCCAGATCGGCTTCTCCCCCGGCCTACCCAGATCGGCTTCTCCCCCTGGCCTACCCAGATCGGCTTCTTCCCCCGGCCTACCCAGATCGGCTTCTTCCCCCAGCCTACCCAGACCGGCTTCTACACTGGCCTACCCAGATCGGCTTCTCCCCCCGGCCTACCCAGATCGGATTCTCCCCCGGCCTACCCAGATCGGCTTCTCCCCCCTGCCTACCCAGATCGGCTTCTTCCCCCGGCCTACCCAGATCGGCTTCTTCCCCCGGCCTACCCAGATCGGCTTCTTCCCCCGGCCTACCCAGATCGGCTTCTTCCCCCGGCCTACCCAGACCGGCTTCTACACTGGCCTACCCAGATCGGCTTCTCCCCCCGGCCTACCCAGATCGGATTCTCCCCCGGCCTACCCAGACCGGCTTCTACACTGGCCTACCCTGACCGGCTTCTCCCTCGGCCTACCCAGATTGGCTTTTCCCCCCGGCCTACCCAGATCGGCTTCTCCCCCGGCCTACCCAGATCGGCTTCTCCCCCTGGCCTACCCAGATCGGCTTCTCCCCCCCGGCCTACCCAGATCGGCTTCTTCCCCCGGCCTACCCAGATCGGCTTCTTCCCCCGGCCTACCCAGATCGGCTTCTTCCCCCGGCCTACCCAGATCGGCTTCTTCCCCCGGCCTACCCAGACCGGCTTCTACACTGGCCTACCCAGATCGGTTTCTCCCCCCCGGCCTACCCAGATCGGATTCTCCCCCGGCCTACCCAGACCGGCTTCTACACTGGCCTACCCAGATCGGCTTCTCCCCCCGGCCTACCCAGATCGGATTCTCCCCCGGCCTACCCAGACCGGCTTCTACACTGGCCTACCCAGACCGACTTCTACACTGGCCTACCCTGACCGGCTTCTCCCCCCGGCCTACCCAGATCGGCTTCTCCCCAGGCCTACCCAGATCGGCTTCTCCCCCTGGCCTACCCAGATCGGCTTCTTCCCCTGGCCTACCCAGATCGGCTTCTTCCCCCGGCCTACCCAGATCGGCTTCTTCCCCCGGCCTACCCTGATCGGCTTCTTCCCCTGGCCTACCCAGATCGGCTTCTTCCCCCGGCCTACCCAGATCGGCTTCTTCCCCCGGCCTACCCAGACCGGCTTCTACACTGGCCTACCCAGATCGGATTCTCCCCCGGCCTACCCAGACTGGCTTCTACACTGGCCTACCCAGATCGGCTTCTCCTCCCGGCCTACCCAGATCGGCTTCTCCCCCGGCCTACCCAGATAGGCTTCTCTCCCCGGCCTACCCAGATCGGCTTCTCCCCCCGGCCTACCCAGACCGGCTTCTACACTGGCCTACCCTGACCGGCTTCTCCCTCGGCCTACCCAGATCGGCTTCTCCCCCCGGCCTACCCAGATCGGCTTCTCCCCCCGGCCTACCCAGATCGGCTTCTCCCCCCGGCCTACCCAGACCGGCTTCTACACTGGCCTACCCTGACCGGCTTCTCCCTCGGCCTACCCAGATCGGCTTCTCCACCCGGCCTACCCAGATCGGCTTCTCCCCCCGGCCTACCCAGATCGGCTTCTCCCCCCGGCCTACCCAGATCGGCTTCTCCCCCCGGCCTACCCAGATCGGCTTCTCCCCCCGGCCTACCCAGATCGGCTTCTTCCCCCGGCCTACCCAGATCGGCTTCTTCCCCCGGCCTACCCAGATCGGCTTCTTCCCCCGGCCTACCCAGACCGGCTTCTACACTGGCCTACCCAGATCGGCTTCTCCCCCCGGTCTAACCAGATCGGATTCTCCCCCGGCCTACCCAGACCGGCTTCTACACTGGCCTACCCAGATCGGCTTCTCCTCCCGGCCTACCCAGATCGGCTTCTCCCCCGGCCTACCCAGATAGGCTTCTCCCCCCGGCCTACCCAGATCGGCTTCTCCCCCCAGCCTACCCGGACCGGCTTCTACACTGGCCTACCCTGACCGGCTTCTCCTTCGGCCTACCCAGATCGGCTTCTCCCCCCGGCCTACCCAGATCGGCTTCTTCCCCCGGCCTACCCAGATCGGCTTCTCCCCCCGGCCTACCCAGATCGGCTTCTCCCCCCGGCCTACCCAGATCGGCTTCTCCCCCTGGCCTACCCAGATCGGCTTCTCTCCCCGGCCTACCCAGATCGGCTTCTTCCCCCGGCCTACCCAGATCGGCTTCTTCCCCCGGCCTACCCAGATCGGCTTCTTCCCCCGGCCTACCCAGACCGGCTTCTACACTGGCCTACCCAGATCGGCTTCTCCCCCCGGCCTACCCAGATCGGATTCTCCCCCGGCCTACCCAGACCGGCTTCTACACTGGCCTACCCAGATCGGCTTCTCCCCCGGCCTACCCAGATAGGCTTCTCCCCCCGGCCTACCCAGATCGGCTTCTCCCCCCGGCCTACCCAGATCGGCTTCTCCCCCCCGGCCTACCCAGACCGGATTCTACACTGGCCTACCCTGACCGGCTTCTCCCTCGGCCTACCCAGATCGGCTTCTCCCCCCCGGCCTACCCATTTCGGCTTCTCCCCCCGGCCTACTCAGATCGGCTTCTCCCCCCGGACTACCCAGATCGGCTTCTCCCCCTGCCCTACCCAGATCGGCTTCTCCCCCCGGCCTACCCAGATCGGCTTCTTCCCCCGGCCTACCCGGATCGGCTTCTTCCCCCGGCCTACCCAGATCGGCTTCTTCCCCCCGGCCTACCCAGACCGGCTTCTACACTGGCCTACCCAGATCGGTTTCTCCCCCCGGCCTACCCAGATCGGATTCTCCCCCGGCCTACCCAGACCGGCTTCTACACTGGCCTACCCTGATCGGCTTCTCCTCCCGGCCTACCCAGATCGGCTTCTCCTCCCGGCCTACCCAGATCGGCTTCTCCCCCCGGCCTACCCAGATCGGCTTCTTCCCCCCGGCCTACCCAGACCGGCTTCTTCCCCCCGGCCTACTCAGACCGGCTTCTTCCCCCTGGCCTACTCAGACCGGCTTCTCCCCCCGGCCTACCCAGACCGGCTTCTCCCCCTGGCCTACCCAGATTGGCTTCTCCCCCCGGCCTACCCAGACCGGCTTCTCCCCCCGGCCTACCCAGACCTCTTCTTCCCCTGGCCTACCCAGACCGGCTTCTCCCCCTGGCCTACCCAGACCGGCTTGCCTACCCTGACCAGCTTCTCCCCCGGCCTTCCCAGATCGGCTTCTCCCCCGGCCTTCCCAGATCGGCTTCTCCCCCGGCCTTCCCAGATCGGCTTCTCCCCCGGCCTTCCCAGATCGGCTTCTCCCCCGGCCTACCCAGATCGGCTTCTCCCCCGGCCTACCCAGATCGGCTTCTCCCCCGGCCTACCCAGACCGGCTTCTCCCCCGGCCTACCCAGACCGGCTTCTCCCAAGCCCTACTCAGAGAGGCTTCTCCCAAGAGAAAACTATGGGAATGAAGGGATAAAAGCAAAATACATCTTTGTTGAAAGGCTGTTTTATTGAAGCCTGCATTAACCTTCCTCCTGAATATACAGAACTTCACCATTCCTGATCTCTTTATACTGCTCAAGCTTTACAAACCAACATACCCTTTGTTTGATCCGTTCCTATTATGAGTGAACTGAAAGAAGGAGAAATTGAGGGAGAGAGTGTGAGTGTGTGCGAGTGTGTGTGTGTGTGTGTGTGAGTGTGTGGGGTAATGCGATTTTATGTGTCCGACTGCCAGTGTGTGCATATGTTGGGGTAGGTTGTGTGCGCACATGTGTGCCGGGGTGTGCATGTGTGAATGTGTCGGGGTGTGTGTTTGGTTATGTGTGTGTTGGGGTCGGGTGTGTGTATGTGTGGTTTGGGGTGTGTGCGTGTCAGAGTAGGGGTGCGTGTGTGTGTGCGTTTCAACGTTGCCGTCACTATTCTTGGCCACATTCTTGCAGCAAGTTCTAAACCTGAAGAGTTTGAAAATGGAATTGCTCTGTTAAAATGATCAGATGTATCTCCCTCCTTGGTTGGCATGTTGGGAGGCTGGCTTTGACTAATGTCCTGGTTCTCACCCAAGTAGCTGTTTCCATGAGTTAACTCACTGAGTGTTGGCGAGCTGTTGGGAGCAGCACCACGGTCAACTCTATCCTGTCCTTCCCCAATTCCTGCTGGGATCACTTGGTATCAAACAGGAATGCCTAACCTGGCCGTATGTTATATTTTATTTCCTACCCTCCTGTGATGAATGTTATCAGTAGCTGATATAATGGTACCTTACCTTTAATGCATTGGCCCTTTAAGACCGGGCTTGGAACCCTGGGGGACTCCGCCTCTGGCTCCGCCCCCAGGAAACAGTATATAAGATATGGCTCACTCAGGCAACATGTGATGAGCACACCTCTCGGCTGCTGTACAGTTCTCAGTTGATTAAAGCCTTTGAATCATCTATCTTCTCTCCTGTGTCGTGATTTAGGGTATCTCACCTCCCTGCTTCCTCATCCCTTGGCCAACAGTCACACAGTTACTGCCCACCCTCCTCTTGACTCTGCACAGATGACGTTCTAACCTAGGGCCTTCCAGTCTATAAAACCTGTGCAACATAAAGACACCAGGAAGCTGAGGGACTGGGCATTGAACATAGGATTAAGGCGAGCATCTGCTTCGATCAAATGGATTTTAAATAAAGATGTGACAGAAGAGCCTCACTCTCTCAATCATAATCCCATGTTGTTCTCCTGTGTTGGAGATGGTTGAATGCGTTGGACCAGAGAATTGAGTATAATGATGAATGTGGATCTCTTAAAGGCTGACAATTTGGTGTATGGTACATAGATACATAGAACATACAGTGCAGAAGGAGGCCATTCGGCCCATAGAGTCTGCACCGACCCACTTAAGCCCTCACTTCCACCCTATCCCCATAACCCAATAACCTCTCCTAACCTTTGTGGACACTAAGGGCAATTTATCATGGCCAATCTACCTAACCTGCACATCTTTGGACTGTGGGAGGACATAGAACATAGAACAGTACAGCACAGAACAGGCCCTTCGGCCCTCAATGTTGTGCCGAGCCATTATCACCCTACTCAAACCCACGTATCCACCCTATACCCGTAACCCAACAACCCCCCCCCCTTAACCTTACTTTTTATTATGACACTACGGGCAATTTAGCATGGCCAATCCACCTAACCCGCACATCTTTGGACTGTGGGAGGAAACCGGAGCACCCGGAGGAAACCCACGCACACAGGGGGAGGACGTGCAGACTCCCCACAGACAGTGACCCAGCTGGGAATCGAACCTGGGACCCTGGAGCTGTGAAGCATTTATGCTAACCACCATGCTACCCTGCTGCCCTTGAGGAAACCGGAGCATCTGACGGAAACCCATGCAGACACGGGGAGAACGCGCAAACTCCGCACAGACAGTGACCCAGCGGGGAATCGAACCTGGGACCCTGGCGCTGTGAAGCCACAGTGCTAGCAAATTGTGCTAACGCGCTGCCCTCTCTTCAGGGAGTTTAGTGTTGGGTGCGATTGGAAGTGGATCGCTTGAAATCCCTGCTGGCCGCTCGCCATTTTGACCGGTGCTGCAGTGTTTGCAGCAATGTAAACCGTTGCAATCTGATTCTTCCCCTGCCATTTTTAGCCCGAAGTTCCAGCACATTAATTACGGTGACCCCACCCTCGTGTTTAATTCTCTGTCCTCTTGGTTCAGTATAGCATCCCTGTCTCGAAACGATGTCCCGTTCCAGAACCGGAGCACGTGCCTATGTTGAACTTTCAGTGCAGTGTTGAACGAGTGCTGTTGTGCTGTTGAAATGTTAGCCGAGGTCCCCTTCTGCCTCGCGCACTGAAAGATTCTCTCGCTGCCTCTTTCCCTTTTCGAAGAGGAGTCGGGAATTTCTCCAGGTTTCTTAATCAGCATTTATTCCTCCACCAACATCACCAAAACATCACCCCCCCACCCTCCCCTGCCCCCAACTTCCTGGATTAGCTGCCATTCATCCTTTCGTGTTTGTAGGGTCTTGCTGCGTGGCACATTGGTGAAACAGTGACTGCAATAGAACAAGAATGTATTATTTGTAAAGTGTTTTAGAACATAGAAAAATATGTAGAAAAATACAGCACAGAATAGGCCCTTTGGCCCACAATGTTGTGCCAAACTTTTGTCCTAGATTAATCATAGGTTATCAGAGAATTTACAGTGCAGAAGGAGGCCACTCGGCCCATCGAGTCTGCATCGGCTCTTGGAAAGAGCACCCTACCCAAGGTCAACACCTCCACCCTATCCCCATAACCCAGTAACCCCACCCAACACTAAGGGCAATTTTGGATACTAAGGGCAATTTATCATGGCCAATCCACCTAACCTGCACATCTTTGGACTGTGGGAGGAAACCGGAGCACCCGGAGGCAACCCACGCACACACAGGGAGGATGTGCAGACTCCGCACAGACAGTGACCCAAGCCGGAATCGAACCTGGGACCCTGGAGCTGTGAAGCAATTGTGCTATCTACAATGCTACCGTGCTGCCCTTAAGAACAGATTAACCTACACTCCATTATTCTACCCTAATCCATGTACCTATCCAATAGCCGCTTGAAGGTCCCAAATGTTTTCGACTCAACTACTTCCACAGGCAGTGCATTCCATGCCCCCACTACTCTCTGGGTAAAGAACCTACCTCTGTCATCCCCCCTATATCTTCCACCATTCACCTTAAATTTATGTTCCCTTGTAATGGTTTGTTCCACCCGGGGAAAAAGTCTCTGACTGTCTACTATATCTATTCCCCTGATCATCTTGTAAACCTCTATCAATTCACCTCTCATCCTCCTCCGTTCTAATGAGAAAAGGCCCAGCACCCTCAACTTTCCTCGTAAGACCTACTCTCCATTCCATGCAACATCCTGGTAAATCTTCTTTGCATCTTTTCCAAAGCTTCCACATCTTTCCTAAAATGAGGTGACCAGAACTGCACACAGTACTCCAAATGTGGCCTTACCAAGGTTTTGTACAGCTGCATCATCACCTCACGGCTCTTAAATTCAATCCCTCTGCTAGTGAACGCAAGCACACCATAGGCCTTCTTCACAGCTCTATCCACTTGAGTGGCAACTTTCAAAGATCCATGAACATAAACACCAAGATCTCTCTGCTCCTCCAAGAACCCATTCCGTTAACCCTGTATTCCGCATTCATAGCTGTCCTTCCAAAATGGACAACCTCACACTTTTCAGGGTTAAACTCCATCTGCCACTTCTCAGCCCAGCTCTGCATTCTATCTATGTCTCTTTGCAGCCGACATTAGCCCACCTCACTATCCACAACTCCACCAATCTTTGTTTTGTCTGCAAATTTACTGACCCACCCTTCAACTCCCTCATCCAAATTATTAATGAAAATCACAAACAGTGGAGGGCCCAGAACTGATCCCTGCGGTACGCCACTGGTAACTGGGTTCCAGGCTGAATATTTGCCATCCACCACCACTCTCTGACTTCTATTGGTTAGCCAGTTCGTTATCCAACTGGCCAAATTTCCCACTATCCCATGCCTCCTTACTTTCTGCATAAGCTTACCATTGGAAACCTTATCAAATGCCTTATTAAAATCCATGTACACTACATCCACTGCTTTGCCTTCATCCACATGCTTGGTCACCTCCTCAAAGAATTCAATAAGACTTGTAAGGCAAGACCTACCCCTCACAAATCCGTGCTGACTATCTCTAATCAAGTAGTGTCTTTCCAGATGCTCAGAAATCCCATCCCTCAGTACCATTTCCATTGTTTTGCTGCAACTCTTTTCAGGTCTCTTTCTCATGGAAAAATCAGTTTGCAACAGGTCCGGATTTAAATAGGAATTGGAACTGGCTGAGTTACTCCCAGTTGACCAGCTCCCAGTTGGCCGGTTGAGCTTAACCCTGTTGAACTGGTCTCAGTTGACCAGCTCCCAGTTAGCCGGTTGAGTAGCTCCCAGTTGGCCAGTTGAACTTATCCCTGTTGGGCTACCCCTTATTGAACTTCTCACAGTTGGCCGGTTGAGCTTATCCCTGTTGAACGTCTCCTAGTTGGCCAGTTGAACTTCTCCTAGTTGGCCGGTTGAGCTAATACCCATTGAGCTGCGGCCAGTTGAGCTGCTCCAAGTTGACCAGTTCACCAGCTCTCAGTTGGCCAATTGACCAGCTCTCCGTTGGCCAGTGACTTTGTCCCTGTTGAGCTGCAATGAAGTTACCATGAAAACCCCTAGTCGCCACATTCCGGCGCCTGTTCGGGTACACAGAGGAAGAATTCAGAATGTCCAATTCACCTAACAGCGCATCTTTCGGGACTTGTGGGAGGAAACTGGAGCACCCGCAGGAAACCCACGCAGACACGGGGAGAACGTGCAGACTCTGCACGGACAGTGACCTAAGCCGGGAATCGAACCTGGGACTGTGGTTGTGTGAAGCAACAGTGCAAACCAGGATATGGCCCTGACACCACTGGCGGATGTGTCTTCCGCCCTTGAGGCTCAAAACTCTCAAAATGCTTTTATACACCACTCGTTTTGGACATCTTCAAAAAAGCCAAAAATGAGAGCTGATAAGGGCATTGCAAAGGGCAACAGGGTATCTGGGACCTGAGTGTGCCAGGCAAACAAAAGGGTATCTCTTTCACAGATCAGGATAAAGTACCCAGAAATATACAGTGCGAGGGCTGAGCAGGAAACCTAAATTTGAATGGGTGACTTTAATATTAAGTTATGCGCAGAAAGAGAAATAAAGAGATGGAAAAAAGCGATTGGTTTAACAGAGGGAAAATAAGAGGAAAAAGTAAGAAGTTTAATTCAACATAAAAACAATCGCGCTGAAAAAAATCAAGGAATGGGATTCTACACTTATAATTAGTTTTCAGTGCCCGAGAGGTCGAGAGCCAGCAATTAACAATTATTGTTCAAGGAGTCTGCTAGTTATGGTATTGGAGTCTGCTAGTTATGGTATTGGAGTCTGCTAGTTATGGTATTGGAGTCTGCTAGTTATGGTATTGGAGTCGGCTAGTTATGGTATTGGAGTCTGCTAGTTATGGTATTGGAGTCGGCTAGTTATGGTATTGGAGTCGGCTAGTTATGGTATTGGAGTCAGCTAGTTATGGTATTGGAGTCGGCTAGTTATGGTATTGGAGTCGGCTAGTTATGGTATTGGAGTCGGCTAGTTATGGTATTGGAGTCGGCTAGTTATGGTATTGGAGTCGGCTAGTTATGGTATTCGAGTCGGCTAGTTATGGTATTCGAGTCGGCTAGTTATGGTATTGGAGTCGGCTAGTTATGGTATTGGAGTAGCAACTGCTAGGTCACAAGTTCAAATCCCACCATAATAAATTATCAAGTTAAAATCCATTGATTAAGATATTTCAGGAACAGAGAGCTGGGGCTGCATAGACACAGATCTTTAATTTAGCAGGACAGTGTTGAGAAGGCAGTTTACTAAAGCAGATGGAATATTGGTTTTGTTAATAGAGGCATTGAGGGTACACAGCAAGGTAACTAGTCCTAGTCCGCCTGTTGAACCCGTGGGAAGCAGAACGCCTCGACGATAGTAGGAATGAACGAAGGTTTATTGCAATACTATTCCAAAACTCTTCCTTTCCAGACCTTCCCAGTACCCAGCTCAGGGTTTTTATGCAATCTGGGGCTCTCCTTGTTAAGGGGAAGCCCCGCCCCCTTAAAGGGGAAGTTCATATTCCGGGGTGGTCTTGGGGGAGCCAAATGATCCTGATCCCGGGACCTCCATTGGGTTGTAACACCACCATAGATATCTCTCTCTCTTAGAAAGGGCTCGTATAGCTTGAGGATCACCATTCCACATCAAGCATGGGGCAAAGCAAAGAGGCCTCAAGGGGCTACCACACCCATTGCAGGGATTGCCCTCACCCCATTGGCCTCCCTCTGTACCACACTTTAGCCATTTAGCCAACTGCATTGGCCCCCCCCTCCGTCCCCTCCACCAAACAAGGAATTTATGTTCGTCCATTAAATCGCTGGTTAGGCCTCCGCTGGAGTATTGCGTTAATATTTGGGAACCAGAATGTTAAGGAGGAAGTTGAGGCCTGGGAGAGGATGCGGAGGAGGTTTATTGGAATGATCCACCTAGAAGGCCAAAGGAAGCGGATGTATGTGAAAACCCCACCATTTGCAAGTTCCCCTCCAAGTCACACACGCCATCCTGGTTTGGAAATATATCGGCCGTTCCTTCACTGTCGCTGGGGTCAAAATCCTGGAACTCCCTCCCTAACAGCACTGTGGGTGTACCTACACCTCGTGGGCTGCAGCGGTTCAAGAAGGCAGTTCGCCACCACCTTCTCGAGGACAATTAGGGATGGACAATGAGTGCTGGCCTAACCAGCGACGCCCTCATCCCTTGAAGGGATATTACAAAATTGGGACTCCAGTTACGTGGAATGACTGGAGAAGCTGAGATTATCCTCCCAATTCGAGAAATACTTGGCAGGGCGATGGAATAAGAGCGAACTGGAGAGTTCAACCAAAGGGTCAACACCAGTGTGTTGGGCCGAGTGGACTCATGGGCACCATTATCATTTTGTCTTGTCATTGAAAGGGTGCTTAATTGCACTACTGACTACCAGCTCTAAATATCTGCACTCTCCAGCGCACAAATAAAGTTAGTGAGCTTCCCCTTTGTGAAGCTCGCAGTGGAGTGGCGCAGCTCAATTTTCGAATATCCACCGTCAACGGTGAATCTGTCCCTTGCCCGAAATAATAACGGGGGCCTCTTTCGCCCCTCTTTCCGTCAAGAGTTTTAAAAAAGAATGGAAGACACTCAGTAGGAGCTTCTTACAATCCTGAAAAATGTGTGGATTGTGTATTATACTGCATGATTGCAAAACCTGCTTGATGCAGGTCTAATAAGATTTGGTTCCTTGTGCAATCAGCACTTGGAAGTATGTTATGTACCAGTTCTATGCTGCCTGCTGTGTAAAGACTCTCTGTGCAATCTCTCTGCTGTGATGCTCCATCGAAAGAAAGCACCATGTATTTATAGTACAACACGAATAATTGGAATGTGATGCCCTTGCGATATATTTTGGGATGGATCATCAGCTATGCTCCAATTCTGTAATGAAGAATACTGTTCATCTCCGCAAACCACCTGTGCTCAGCGGGTTCAGCCAGTGAGTTGCCAAGTCTTGCGTACCGACGTCTAGTTCAACTAATCACAACCAAGTGACAGGAGGGGCCCGCAGTTAGCTTGGAGATTTTTGGGTTGGGGAGATTAGGGAAACTCGTCCTCTGGAACGCCTACTTTGTTTTCCTTTATTCCTTCATGCGATATGGCTGGGCCAGCATTTGTTACCCACCCCTAATTGCCTTTCGGGGGGCCGCTAAGCGCCAACCCACATCACTGGGAGTCAGGAGTCACGGGTAGGCCAGACCAGGTAAGGACGGCAGATTTCCTCCCCTCACAGGGCATCATCTGCCATGGTGGGATTTGAACCTGTGACCTCCAGAGCATTAAAGCTGGGTCTCTGGATTACTAGGCCAGTGACATTACCGCTGAGCCATTTCCCCCTCCCCATGGCCAGGTGAAGACCTGTGTCATCGCTCGGGATTCACCATGTCGTAGTTAATATTTTCCCCGCTTCTGGACTGTGATAGAAAGATTCAACAAGGTTCGTTAGGTAAGCAAAACAAAGCTTTATTTACGAACTACAACTGCAAGCAGTAATGGCTGAAACGTGGAGTCGGAAGGCAGTCAAATACAAACTGCTGGTTCCTTTCCAAGTCTGATCTATTACAAAGAAATAGGTCGATATTTATACATTATAGAATCAAGATAACGTGAATACAGCTTGGTCAGGAATTTGATCAAAAGTAAAACATAAGTAATATCATTAAACTGGCGTCACCTTGCTGACCTTTGAGGACGGGGTCTCATATCATTATCTTGTCTTTTGACCGCATGTTTAAGAAACGGAGCAGACTTGTTTAAAAATGGTAAGAGATGAGTTCTGGCCTATCTTGTCATACTTAGACTGCTTTGGGTTATGACGAGTTAGTGTTATCAAGTTTACAGAGCCAGCCAGTTTGTAGGTCAAGTTGACCTTTTCTGCTTGTATTTGTGCTCTAGGTTATGCGAAGTCAGTTTAAATTTCATTGTACCAAGAAACTTGACTAGTTTTCCCATCATGCCATTATTTGCTTCGCACAACACCACAGCCAGCCTGCTCCAAAGATCCCGTCGCCGGGGCCTTCCAGTCCTGCCAAAAGATAACCAGCGGCAGGACCGGCGAGAAAAAAGAATGGCCATTGACTTCGGTGGGACCGGAAGACCCCACGGGTGGCCAATGGCGAACTGCGGCGTGGGGGTGGGGTGGGGGAGGGGCTGTAAAATCCCCAACGTTATGTAAAAGTTGACAAAACCAGAAAATGCTGGAAATACTTTGGCAGCGTCTGGCGGCGACTGGGGCCGAGTTTTAATGCATCCGGTTTGTGACCCTTCGCCTGACCCGGGAGTGTCCAGAGATGTCCCCTTCGGAGCAGAAATCTGCTTCCTGCCCAACCCTAACCATTGTTGGGTCACGTCTGTCGACAGCTGGATACAGAGGCTGGGCCACAATGCCAGAGGCTGCAGCTGTATCACAGAGTTTGGAGCATAGTTGGAATTCGTGGAGGCTGCAAGATTTGCCAATGAACTAAATAGAGAGCAGGTTAGTAGTGTATTTCTGAGGGCCGTTGCCTGGTAACATGGGACATAGGAAATCGGAGCAGGCGTCGGCCCTCTTTAGCACTTCATTATTCAACGAGTTCACAGCTGACCTTCAACCTCAACCGTCATTTTCCTGCAATATCCCCATGTCTCCTGTTATCTTTAATATCTGCAAATCAATCGGCCTGTCCTGAATAAACTCAATGGCTGAGCCTCCACAGTTGTTTGCAAGGATTCACCGCACTGAGTGAAGATATTCCTCCTCGTATCAGCCCGAAAATGGCCCACCTCTTATTTTGAGACTGTCCCCTTTAACCTGTTAATATGGATCATTCCTGTTGAGAGATGGCAGGATACAATGCCAGGGCTTTCCAGCTGCATCGTAGAGTTTGCTGCGTTGTTCCCGATCTCAGCACTCTTATCTATTTTCTGAGCTTTGATTGCTGGCGCCCTGAACTGGCATTGTGCTGCTTTGACATTCCCGCCTCTTTCCCACATTCTCCATTTCCTTGATCCAACAGCGCGACTCACTGCCCCCTTCCAGAGTGGAGGGAGGGGGTGCAGTTCGCAGAATGTGGGGTTTAGGTTTGGCGGGTGAGATACCCTCAATCACGACTCAGGAGAGAAGATAGATGATTCAAAGGCTTCAGTCATCTGAGAACTGTACAGCAGCCGAGAAGTGTGCTCATCACATGCTGCCGAGTGAGCCACATCCTATATACCGTTTCCTGGGGGCGGAGCCAGAGGCGGAGTCCCCCAGGGTTCCAAGTCCGGTCTTAAAGGGCCAACGCATTAAAGGTAAGGTACCATTATAGCAGCTACTGATAACATTCATCACAGCGGGTTTAAACTGCACCGCATCGTGAGATAGAACATAGAACAGTACAGCACAGAACAGGCCCTTCGGCCCTCAATGTTGTGCCGAGCCATGATCACCCTACTCAAACCCACGTATCCACCCTATACCCGTAACCCAACAACCCCCCCCTTAACCTTAAATTTATTAGGACACTACGGGCAATTTAGCATGGCCAATCCACCTAACCCGCACATCTTTGGACTGTGGGAGGAAACCGGAGCACCCGGAGGAAACCCACGCACACAGGGGGAGGACGTGCAGACTCCACACAGACAGTGACCCAGCCGGGAATCGAACCTGGGACCCTGGAGCTGTGAAGCATTTATGCTAACCACCATGCTACCCTGCTGCCCAGATGTCAGCAACAGGGGCGTTATCTTACTTCTATGAGGCGAAAGTCCAGGGTTTGCGGTGGAAAGCACAACCAAGTTTTAGCGCATGTCCACCCCACTGAAAATCTATCTAATGCAGGAGTCAGAGTGAGTTTTTCTCCGTTGACAGTGGGGAGCTTGTGTCCGTTCACAGGGGTTTCTGCGGGTCAAAGGGTCAACACAGCGTTGCCAATACTTAATAACTCCTGGAACAATCTCTTGAAGCAAAGCCTCCCATTTTGTGAGGGCAGTGCCAAGAGCCGCATGACTGATCACCGCGACTCGGGTTGATGAAGGGGCCCGAATGGGGGACGCGAGGCTGAGGCAGCACGTGGCCCCGTTTTTTACAGTGGGGAGTTCTGCTCGCCGGAACTCCCCGCTGTAGCGAGAGATCGGGGCACCATTTTTAAATGGCGTCCCGATCTCCGAGGCCCCCGAAACAATCGCCGACATCACCCAGCCCGGACGCAATATGGGAGGGTCCCCGGATTCTTCCCCCAACCCCGCACCAGAACACCCACGCCAGTCAACCCCGGCCCGATTGCGCATGTGCAAAAAATGCCTACCTGGCACCCTGGCAGTACCACCTGGCCATCTTGGCAGTGCCAGGCTGACACACAGGTGGCACTGTCAGGGTACCCTAGTGGCACCAGCAGAGCCAGGGCACCACCATGCCCAAAGGGCATGCACCCGAGGTCTCTGAGGCGAGACGGTTGATTCCCAAAACCTCAAGTAGCTCAGGAATCTGCACATTGGAGTCAGACTAGCTGTCTCGCTCTGGCACGCAGATTTGCTAAAAAGTGATCCCGCGATTGTGGGCGGGATTCACATCGCAACATCCCGCGAGATTGCGTTGAATCTCGCGAGGCGTTCCGAGCCGGTCGACCACGGTAGCACAGTGGTTAGCACTGTTGCTTCACAGCTCCAGGGTCCCAGGTTCCATTCCCCGCTGGCACGCTGTCTGTGCGGAGTCTGCACGTGTCTTGCGTGGGTTTCCTCCGGGTGCTCCGGTTTCCTCCCACAGTCCAAAGATGTGCAGGTTAGGTGGATTGGCCACGCTAAATTGCCCTTAAGAGTCCAAAAACGTTGGGTGGGGTTACGGAGATGGGATGGAGACGTGGGCTTGGGTGCTCTTTCCAAGAGCAGGTACAGATTCGATGGGCCGAATGGCCTCCTTCTGCACTGCAAATTCTATGATATGATTCTATGATCCCGGGAGATGATGCAGCCTTCCATGGCCACACTGTACCCCGCGTGGTGAGCTGCTTTTCCAGCGCAGCATGGCCATTGGATCACGCCCATAATCCTTTCTGTACAAAACAAATCCACCCACCTACTATCAGCAATGCTAAGGCTGATCAGCTATGAACATTGACTACTTTACAAAGTTAACAATTGACTGATGAATCCTCCATTACCTGTCACATGCTGCAGAACACACTCAACAGCATCGTACATCTTCCAAGTTTAAATGTACTGATTCAAAACTATAAGGCTCTGTTCCGACCCCATTTGGAGTATTGCGAGCAGTATTGGGCCCCGTCTCTAAGGAACGACGTGCTGGTCTTGGAAAGGGTCCAGAGGAGGTTTGTAAGAATGATTTGTCACATGATGAGCGGTTGAGGACTCTGGGTCTGTACTCGTTGGAGTTTAGAAGGATAAGGGGGGTGGGGGGGGGGATCTTATTGAAACTTACAGGATACTGTGAGGCCTGGATAGAGTGGACGTGGAGAGGATGTTTCTGCTAGAAGGAAAAGCTAGAACGTGAGGGCACAGCCTCAGACTGAAGGGACGATCCTTTAAAACAGAGACGAGGAGGAATTTCTTCAGCCAGAGGTTGGTGAATCTGTGGAACTCATTGCCGCAGAAGGCTGTGGAGGCCAATTCACTGAATGTCTTTAAGACAGAGATAGATAGGTTTTTGATTAATAAGGGGATCAGGGGTTATGGGGAGAATGGGGAATGGGTATGAGAAACACATCAGCCATGATTGTTAGGTGGAGCAGTCTCGATGGGCCGAATGGCCTAATTCAACTCCGATGATTTTGGTTGTACGAGAAAAACCTCGAAAAGGCCGGGTTTTTCCATTTAAAAAGTTACCTCTTGTGGTTTGTGGAAAAATATTATTTAATTTACGCTACTCTCATGTAATTCTGTCTCTAATTGCCTCCAGCTCATTGTCCCTTCCCCTATCCGTGTCTTTCTTAAAAATGGAAAATGCTGGAAATACAGTATGTGTGGTGAGAGAAATCATAGAATCCTTACAGTGCAGAAGGAGGCCATTCAGCTGATTGGTTCTGTACTATCCCCTGCTCCAATAGAACACTCTAACTCGGGCCAAGTCCCTGCCCTATCCCAGTAACCCCATCTATCCTTTGGAAACTAAGGGGCAATTTACCATGGCCAATCCACCTAACCTGCACGTCTTTGGACTGTGGGAGGAAACCGGAGCACCCAGAGGAATCCCTCCCCCCCCCCCCCCCCCCCACCACCAGACTAACCCATGCTCCAACACACCTATCGTTCCCCTAAACATTCCCCCAACTACACCTCCCAAACCCCCACTATCCCCCTACCCACATCCTACACCACTCGATCCATCCTACCCTCAACCCCCCACCCCCCCACCCCCACCCCCATCCTATCCATTTACCGGACAGACTTACCCAACCGTCTCAAAGAGGTTGGGACCTTTAAACTTACCTGCTTTAAAGTAGCTGGTGGCATTAAAAAAGGCTTCATTGAACATAGAATTTACAATGCAGAAGGAGGCTATTCGGCCCATCGAGTCTGCACTGGCCCTTGGAAAGAGCACCCCCATTTAAAGTGCAGACTCCACACAGACAGTCACCCAAGGTCAGATTTGAACCCAGGACCCTGGTGCCGTGAGGCAGTGGTGCTAACCACTGTGGTCAGGATTTTCCGACTGTTTCCCCCGGTGGGATCGTCCAGTCCTGCCAACAACGGGTCCCCACTGGATGTTCACTAGCAGCAGAGGTAGCAAACAATGGAAAGCCTGTTGACAGCGACGGGATGGAAGACCCTGTCGCCGGCCAAAGGTGGGTCGCATCCACTGCCACTAAACAGGCTGCGTTGGGAGGGTGGGGGGGGGGTGGGGTAGGAGGTGGGAGGACAAAAATCCTACCCAGTGTTTCAAACTGAGGACCTGGGCTACATTCTCAAATGACCAAATTCCAATTTGGTCCATGTTGATCAAGATTTTAAAAAAAACATTTGCATCATTGCTTTAATCAGATTCAATGTACATCGGAGATTGTTTTCCTTGAGGCATAACTCCAATGTGGATGATCCTGGGTTTCACTGCTGCCATGGACGCACTCCCTCTTTCAGTCTTGGCAGCTCCCAAATTAGGAAGACCCCAGGTGTGAACAGTCAGGCTGGTGCCGGACGACTCTGTAGCCACTATTATGGGCCAGGATGTAGAGAACCCCAAAGTATATCATGGAGTTCACCTGACCCACAACTTTTACTAGATTGTGGTATGGGAGCACATGTCCCACTCTGCAGGTGTGGTACAGCAGAAATGGAAAAGTATTTTTTGAAGCAAAACAATGTTTATTCTATGAATTCAAGTTAACCTTTTTAAAACAGACAGTAAACATCTTGGCAACCATGAATTCAAATACAACTGCCAAAGAATACAACACTAAGTAATCCTTAATAACGTCCCAAACAACATCCAGAAGACAAAGGAAACACCTTTTAACAGAAGCACATTAGGTTTACATTCACTACTGAAAACATTTATAATTCTGAATTCGCCGAATGGTCAAGAGATAGTCTTTTCATGGCAGAGAGATCAACAGTGCACCTGTTCTGTCTGGCTTCAGCTCCAACACTGAAAACAAAATTAAAACACACCCTGCAGCAAACAGCCTAAAACGAAATTAAAAAGGTGACAGAAAGCCCAGCTCCACCCACACTCTGACATCACTGATAAACACCCATTTCTTAAAGGTACATTTCTTAAACACCCATTTCTTAAAGGTACTCTCACATGACACCACTCGCACAGCCGAGTGGATGGTCTCGGGGGTGGGATTTCCCAGCCCGTCCCTCTGGCAGGATCCTCTGGTCCTGTCAAATGCTATCCCCACCGCTGCAGTGGGTTCCCCGGTTGCGGGGTGAGGGGGGGGGGGGGGGGGGGGGGGGAGCGGATGAGACATGCAACACACCGTAGACATTGGCGGGACTGGAAGATACCATTGCCAGCCCATGGCGGGCCGCCGCGGGAAAACACACCGTGCGGGGGAGGGAGCGATATTCTATCCTCACTGCGGAAGGACGATTGTCATCAATTATTGTCACAGTCGAACAAAGGTGTAACAATCCCCTTTGCAGAAGTCATCACTCCTATAGGTTTTCCATGGTCATGTGTTCAAATTGGGACACACAGATTTACTTGGAATGCCAATTGAAACATAGCATTGTTGTTTTCTTCTCTTTCTTAACTCCCAATACAATATGCCCGTTGGGACGCTTAAACATCCCTCAATTATTCATGGAGCTATTTCTCATTCAAACCTTCCTGAGAAATAATCAGGATTGTGGAAGAAGAGGGCTCTGTTTCCTCTCCTGCCTCTTCCTTCCCGACAGGATCTCCAAAAGAGAGCGAGCGGGTGAAGACACGGTGCTGCTTTAAACCCTCCCCTCTCTCCCCCCCGTTGCTTTGAGTAGTCTGGGGGGGATTGGTGGGCTGCCAGTAAGGCCGTGGCTTCGGGGGCGTCTCTGCTCCTGTGTGCTGTTGATGCCTCACTTCCTGCTCCGAATGCAGTGAGTCAGCCTAAGTGGCAACAGATGTTGCCTGACTGCAGCCTGTGTCGGTGCTTCAGATCAGCTTGACGCCGCCGCCTTAGCGATCGTCGCCAGAGAATCCATGGGCTGGGCAACTGCTGAACTGGAGAAGTCAGCAAAATCCAGTTTGTAAAGCAGCTGAATGTCTGAATGCAAAATTAACAATATTAAGAGTCCCGCTTACAGTGTGCATTGCTGGCAAGTGAAGCAAAATCGCCGTCGCCTTTTCCCGTCAGATCAAATTGTTTTAACAGAACAATGTTTGCCTTTTTCAATAACTTAAATCCACAGCCCCGTTGATCAATGCATTACGTGGCATATACCACTATGGCTGTGAATGTAACCTCTGCGTTTGCGGTAACACTGCGGGAGATCAGTTAGTTTTGCTTGTAAAATGTCTTTGATATTAATTAGGCAGCATTTCTTTCTGCTCCACCCCCTCTTAAAAGGCATATGATCCGTCGCATTTCTCCCTCTCTTTAGCTTCTTCCTGCCACAATAGACAATTTCACATTTGTCTACGTGATCCTCCAATTGGCAGATTGTCGCCCGCTTACTTAACCTATCCATATCCCTTTGTAACCTCCTTACGTGCTCTTCTCAACTTACTTTCCCACCTGTCTTTGTGTCATCAGCAAATTTAGCAACCGTACCTCCAGTCCCTTCATCCAAGTCATTATATAAACTGTAAAAAGTTGAGGCACTGATCTCTGTGAAACACAACTTGTCCAATCCTGCCAGCCAGAAAAAAAAAACATTTATGTGAACTCTCTATTTACTGTTAGCTAGCCAGCCAATCTTAAAGCCATGCCAATGCACCCCCTACAGCACGAGCTTTCACTTTATGCAATAATTCTGTTGCGGCATCTTATCAAATGCTTTTGGGACATCTAAATACAATACACCCACCAGTTCCCCTTCATCCACATCTACAGTACATGTGATTCATTCAAAGAACTCCAACAAATAGGTTAAACATCATTTCCCTTTCACAAAACCATGTTGACTCTGCCTGATTGCCTTGAATTTTTGCAAGTGCCCTAACTTGAATCATGGCTTCTAACATTTTCTGTTCGGAAGATGTTAAGCGAATGGGCCTGTAGTTTCCTGCTTTCTGTGTCCCTTCCTTTTTGAATAAAGGGGTTACATTTGCTATCTTCCAATCGAAGACTTAAAGATGTAGTGATGCCAACGTTGGACCCGTGTGAGCACAGTAAGAAGTCTTACAACACCGGTTAAAGTCCAACAGGTTTGTTTCGAATCACTGGCTTTCGGCGTGCAGCTAGTGATTCAAAACAAACCTGTTGGACTTTAACCTGGTGTTGTAAGACTTCTTACGAAGAACTAAAGGGTATCGATCGAAAATAATGGGTAAAAGGAGTGGAAGTGATGGGATGTACTTTCTTATTAAACAGAAGGTGGCTGGAGTTTGGAATAAAACTTACTGAGAGGGTGGGGGAGGCAGGTTCGATTGAGGTATTCAAAAGGGAATTGGAGTTCTATCTGAAAAGAGAGAATGGACAAAGATACGGGGATAAGGCAAGGGGGGTGGGACAAGGTAGGGTGCTCTTTCAGAGAGTCGGTCCAAACTTGATGGGCCAAATGGCGGCCTCCTGCACTCTATAGATTCTGCGATGTGGCAAGGTGTGAACAGTTGGTCTGGATGTGAATAAGACTTGAACAGGACTCCGAATGAAAGACACTGGGGCAGATTTTCCTGCTTTGGTGCCTGGATTTGTGGGCACAATGAATAGGGTAAAGTCCGAGAGGGAAGACCATGATTCTGAAGGGATGGTTTTTGTTTCGACGTTGAAAGGAAATATAGTAGATCTCTGTATATAGGCGTAAGAACCTCCCCACTTGGTTGTTCGCAGGTGATCAGGCAACATACCAAAGGGCAACAACCAGACACTTGCTGGCTTTTTGAGTTCCTCAGGCTTAGGAAGGACCTCCTTGTCTATTCTGAAATGAAAATGAAAATGAAAAATGAATGAAAATCGCTTATTGTCACGAGTAGGCTTCAATGAAGTTACTGTGAAAAGCCCCTAGTCGCCACATTCTGGCGCCTGTCCGGGGAGGCTGGTATGGGAATCGAACCGTGCTGCTGGCCTGCCTTGGTCTGCTTTAAAAGCCAGCGATTTAGCTCAGTGAGCTAAACCTGGGTTAGCTGAGTTAGCTGCTATCACAGGAGCAGTGACGACAGTGCTATCGTTGGCCAGGCAAAGCTCCCGCTCTCCCACATCGCCCGTCACAATCACAGGACGCTCCAAAGCATTTCACGGCCAATTCGGAACTTTGGAAGTGCAATGGGATGGACAAAATGCAGCAGTCTATTTGTGCAGAGTAAGATCCCACAGGCAGCACTGCCATAATGGCTAGACTTTTTTTTAAGGTATTGACGGTGGGATAGATTTCTGTCAGGTGACCAGGCAGGATTGCCCTGCTCTTCTTAGAAACAGTGCAAGCGATCTTGCACTGCCTGAGAGGGCAGCTAGACCTCGGGTTTAATGTCCCATCTGAAAACCCCCAACTCCATCATTCCTGTGCACGAGTCTCCAGAGTGGGACTTGCACCTGAACCAGAAGGTTGTGTGTTGAACGTTCCCAGTTGAAGCATTAAGAACTAGGAGCGGGAGTAGGCCATCTAGCCCCTCGAGCCTGCTCCGCCATTCAATGAGATCATGATTTATCTTTGGTGGACTCAGCTCCACTTTCCGGCCTGAACACCATAACCCTTAATCCCTTATCTTAAAAATATTTAATGAAGGAGCCTCTACTGCTTAGTATGGAGACAGCATTGGGTTCATGGTCAGATGATTGACACTTGCTGTAAGTTCCTGTGCGAATAACTACCTCATGAAAGGAGTGTCAAGAGGGGTAGTAGAGTAGAGGCAACGAAACCTCCAGAAGAAAATATTGTTTTGCTGGGTGAAGGACTATTGAGGAAAGAAGGTGAAATCAAGCATTTCCGAAACTGGCTCGATGGCCTTAAGGGATTGACTCCAATTCCTACGCAAGCCTCACTGTGAAATACTTCCACTGCATCAACCCTGCTAACTTTGTAACTACTGCGACAACAACTGTTTATTTGTCTTTTCCACAGGTAGGAAGTTGATTTTCACGGGGAAATCCTGAATGCGAGGCTGCCGTTGATAGAGGCGAATCACCTTAAGCCCGTTTTCTCGCCCTTTGCTCCTGATCTGTCGCGAAGTCCAACGATGTACTCTGCCATCTTGTCTGCATACTTTGCAGTGCATCTGCTCCTGGGATACTGTAGAGGTAAGACCTCAATCTTGCATCGCAATGTATCCTGACACACTCTATGTACAATCGATGGTAAATGCAATGTAAATACGCAATGGGTTTGCATAGATACGACTCAGCAACAAACAGACGTGTGATACAAAGTAGGACATCGTAACCTGGCACAGTGATAGCCCAAGCGTTTCTTGAATGTTTGTGTTATTCTGGTACAATGCTTTGGACAACAAGGAAGTGTGAGATACACTTACAATGAGTTTGCCTTTGAGTTCATTGACTGCATCTGCCGGAAAGAACAAATGTATAGAATGCGTAATGAATTTTTGTTTAAATTGGATGCTGGAAGATAATGTATGGATAGGGATTTAGAATCATGGAATCCCTACAGTGCAGAAGGAGGCCATTCGGCCCATCGAGTCTACACCGACTTTCTGAAAGAAGACCTTACCTAGGCCAACGTCCCTGCCCTTTCCCCATAATTCCACCTACTCTTTTGGGTAATTTTATGATGGCTAATCCACCTAACCTGCACATCTTTGGACTGTGGGAGGAAACCGGAGCACCCGGAGGAAACCCATGCAGACACGGGGTGAACATGCAAGCTCCACACATGCGGTCACCCAAGGTCAGAATTGAATCTGGGTCCCTGGCGCTGTGAGGCAGCAGTGCTAACCACTGTACCACCATGTACCAATACAGATTGGCATGCATGCGTTAATGCGTAGATATAGGTGCACATATTGAAGCATTCAAGGAGAAGATAGATCGCCACATGGGAAACGAAGAAACAGAAGGCTATCTTGCTGGGGGTAGATGAAAAAGGATGAAGGCTCGTGTGGAGCTTAAACACTGACGTGGTCCTGTTGGGCCAAATTAACCTGCTCTGTGCTGTAAATAATATACAGGGTGGAATTTTCCATGCATTTGGCCGAGTGCATTAATGAACGGGAAAAGCAGCCGCTGAAGCCGTTGGCACCAGCGATGTCTTTCTCCGTCATATCGTTTGGAATAATGGGAAGAAATGGGAAGGGACTCACGACAAAGGCCAGCAAGTCGTTTTTAAAAAAGATCGTGACACCATTTTTAAAGGCTACCCCAGCTCGCAAAGGTTCATTTGAGACCCCCCCCCCCCCCCCCCCCCCCCCCCCGCGCCATCCCACACCCCACCATGCAGCCCCCCCGGTGGAGTTTTGGGGATAGGACGGGAATGTGGGCCGAGGTAGGGTGCTCTTTCGGGAAGGATGGTGTAGACTCGACGGGCCGAATAGCCTCCTGCGCTGTAAGGATATTCTATGATTCTAAATCCCGATGACTCCCTTCGCCCTGGAGCGCTGCAGATATCTGAGACCCTCTGGGGGTTCCAGCCGCCAGGTGCCCATCCTGGGAGGCCAGTCGTGATTCACGTTGGTCTGCCCTCGCGCCAGACGAGGATGGATTTTCTTATTGGGGGGGGGGTGATTCCGACTTACAGGCCTGATAATGACATGTAAAAGTATTAGAATGACGTTCCCCAAGCTGGACTTTGGGAATCACTGGCAAGGGACAGGGACAATTGCGCTGTGCTTTTACACCGCCGTGAAGCACCATTTGGACATCTTGCGAGATCTTCTGCTGACCCCACCCATTGAAGACTGGAGCAGAAATCCCCCCCCCCCCCCCCTCTTACATAGAACATAGAACAGTACAGCACAGAACAGGCCCTTCGGCCCTCAATGTTGTGCCGAGCCATGATCACCCTACTCAACCTACGTATCCACCCTATACCCGTAACCCAACAACCCCCCCCTTAACCTTACTTTTATTAGGACACTACGGGCAATTTATCATGGCCAATCCACCTAACCCGCACATCTTTGGACTGTGGGAGGAAACCGGAGCACCCGGAGGAAACCCACGCACACACGGGGAGGACGTGCAGACTCCGCACAGACAGTGACCCAGCCGGAAATCGAACCTGGGACCCTGGAGCTGTGAAGCATTTATGCTAACCACCATGCTACCCTGCTGCTTTCACTGCTTTAGATTTGTATTAACGCATCTTATCAAAATGCTCACTCCTTCCCACTTCCCAATTGAAGGAGAAGTTTACCAAGCAGATTTTTCTGATTTATTTTTCTTTCACAAGATGCGACCATTGCAGGTAAGGCAATGTTGGCCATCCCTAATTACCCTTGAGAAGATGGTGGTGAACTGTGTTTAACTTCCGATACGGGGTTAACTATTGTTATGGACACTCTTTATCGTACAACAATATCCTTTATTGTACCGTGCCAGGTTACCGCAAAGGTATCAAAACCGCACCCTGAACGGTATCGAAAGCTTTATTACGCAAAGTATCAAAACTCTTCTTCATATCAAACTTTGCGCTTGGAACTAAAGGCAACCGATTAAGAGGCGAGGTGATCAGTCTCTCTCGTGGTTGTTCCTGATGTCCTCTCTCAGTCCCAGGCCCAGGGCTTGGCTCCACAATGGTTGGCCCTGCAAGTTGTCACTCCTGATGTTCCTTTGTCTCTCCTATTGATCCAGATACTGCTGGCGCTGGTCGGCCTCTCAGTCACTTACGCACAGGGCAGGCACTCATCAATCACTGTCTTTGGGTCACGATGGCCCAGGAAGTCGTGTTTCTCTCAGGAGCTGGTTTTTCTGTTTCTGACCATTTCCTCTCTCAGGGGTCTGTGTCCAATCACTGTCCGTTTGAGGCATAGCAACAGCCATGCTGAACAGCTGAAGGGTCATGCTGTTTGACCTCTCACGAGGTGACTGCCCAAACAGCTCCTGCACACACTCCGTAGCTGCACATCCTGTCCTTGGCTGTAGATCACTGCAGTTTATTCCACTCCCACAATTCTCATTCTGATACAGAGTTGGGCCTTTTTAACCATCAGACTTTGCTGGTGTCTTCACGCATAAAAGCCGCAGGTTTTAAAGTGTCGCGTTTTACGCTGGAATTAAATCTTCTGATCCTCCCCCCCCCCCCCCCCCCCCCCCCCCCCGCCCCGCCCTTTTTGAACCCTCACTATCATCCTCACGTGAGCAGATCAAAACGCTTGATGCAGCAAAGAACAAACAACTCCAAAGGGAGACTTGGTAGATTTTGGAATGACGGCGGCAATTCCTGCGTGGCTAAGTTTGAACATCATCGCAAGTTCTGATGTGCCTGTTAGGTGAATTGGACATTCTGAATTCTCCCTCCGTGTACCCGAACAGGCGCCGGAATGTGGTGACTAGGGGCTTTCCACAGTAACTTCATTGCAGTGTAAGCCTACTTGTGGCAATAATAAAGATTATTATTATTACTGAGAACATGATTGGAACCAGACGCTGACTGGCGCCCAGGACTTGATGGACTTCATCCAAGGGTCTTAAAACAAAAAAAAATAGCTGGGGGGACAATATGTGCAATGGCTGTAATTCTCCAAAACTCCCTCGTTTCTGGACACGTTCCATCAGATTGGAAAATGGCGAATGTAACTTCTGTTCAAAAAAGGGAAGAAGGCAGAAAGCTGGAAACTATGGGCTAGTTAGCCTCACAATCTGTCAGAGGGACAATGTATTAGGGGCAGCAGGGTGGCACAGTGGTTACCACTGCTGCCCCTCAGTGCCAGGGTGACTGCCTGTGGGGAGTTTGCATGCTCTCCCCGTGTCTGCGGGCGTTTCCTCCAGTTTCATCCCGCAGTCCAAATATGTGCAGGTTAGGTGGATTGGCACTGCCAAATTGCTCCTTAAGAGTGTTCAAAGGTTTCAGGGATAGGGTGGGGGAGTAGGCCAAGGTAGGGTGCTCTTTTGGAGGGGTCAGTGCAGACTCAATGGGCCAAATGGCCTCCTTGGGCACTGTTAGGGTTTCTTTGGAAGTTATCGCAGGGCAATCAGGCAAGGTTTTGCGGAAGGGAAATCATGACTAATTTATGACAGTTCTTTAACAAAGTAATGAGCAACATGGATAAAGGGGAACCTGTAGAGGTGATGTACTCTGATTTCTAAAGTATCTTTGATAATGTGCCGCATCGAAGGTTACGCATAATGAGCAGCACGGTAGCGTGGTGGATAGCACAATTGCTTCACAGCTCCAGGGTCCCAGGTTCGATTCTCGGCTGGGTCACTGTCTGTGCGGAGTCTGCACGTTCTCCCCGTGTGTGCATGGGTTTCCTCCAGGCGTTCCGGTTTCCTCCCACAGTCCAAAGATGTGCAGGTTAGGTGGATTGGCCATGGTAGATTGCCCTTAGTGTCCAAAATTGCCCTGAGTGGGGGTTTCTGGGTTATGGGGATAGGTTGGTGTGGGCTTGGGTAGGGTGCTCTTTCCAAGAGCCGGTGCAGACTTGATGGGCCGAATGGCCTCCTTCTGCACTGTAAATACTATGTAAATAATAGCGCATGGTGAGGAGGGTGTCATATTAGCATGGATAGAGGATTGGTTAGCTAACAGGTAGCAGAGAGTATTGAAAAATAGGTCATTTTCATGTTGGCAACTGCATCTCCTGGAATGTCAGAGAGATCAGAACTGGGGCCTCAACTATTTACAGTGTACATCAATGATTTGGATCAGAAAGAGTGTAATGCAGGGAAAATGTTAACTTGTCCAGTTTGGCAGGGAGAATAGAAATGTGGGTTATTATTTAAACGGGGAGAGACTGCTGAACTCTGTGGTACAGAGGGATCTGGGTGTCCTGGTACATGAATCACAAAAGGTTAGTTTGCAGATACAGCAAGTGATTAGAAAGGCAAATACAGCATTGCCCTTTATTGTAAGAGGAATGAAATACAAAAGGAATGATGTTTTGCTAGTTATACAGATCACAGGTAAGACCACTTCTGGGGTAGTCTGTACAGTTTGTGTGTCCTGGGGCAGCACGGTAGCACAGTGGTTAGCACTGTGGCTTCACAGCAGCAGGGTCTCGGGTTCGATGACCGCCTTGGGTCACTGCCTGTGCGAAGTCTGCATGTTCTCGCCGTGTCTGCGTGGGTTTCCTCCGGGTGCGCTGGTTTCCTCCCACAGTCGAAAGATGTGCAGGTAAATAATAGCGCATGGTGAGGAGGGTGTCATATTAGCATGGATAGAGGATTGGTTAGCTAACAGGTAGCAGAGAGTATTGAAAAATAGGTCCGTGATAAATTGCCCTTAGTGATCACAAAGTTTAGGAGGGGTTATTGGGGATAGGGTGGAAGTGAGGGCTTAAGTGGGGTCGGTGCAGACTCGATGGGCCGAATGGCCTTCTTCTGCACTGTATGCTCTATGTACGCACTATTGCATTAAGAAGCAGTTCAGAGACGGTTCACTCAACTGATTTCACAAGTGTAGAAGAAGGCCATTCGGCCCATCAAGTCTGCACCAACAATCCAAAAGAGTACCTGACGTAGGCCCAACCCCCCTGCCCTATCCCTGTAATCCTGTAACCCCACCTAACCTACACATCGTTAGACACTAAGGGGCAATTTAGCATCACTTATCCACCTAACCTGCATATTTTGGACTGTGGGAGGAAACTGGAGCAGACAGGGGGAGAACGCGCAAACTCCACATGGACTGTCACCCAAGGCCGGAATTGAACCCAGGTCCCTGGCACTGTGAGGCAGCAGTGCTAACCACTGTTCCACCATCCCGCCCCCGGCCCAGGAGGGTTCCCTTATGAGGAAAGGTTGGCCAGATTGGTCCTGTATCCATTGGAGCTCAGAATAATTAGGGCTGATCTTATTGAAACATAAAAGAACCTGAGGGAACTTGACAGGGTAGATGGGGGACACAGTTTAAAAATTTCTCCTCGTCTCCATCTTAAATGGTCGTTGGTCATTGGTTCTGTGGAATTCTCTACCCCAGAGGGCAGTGGAGGCTGTGGGTCATTGAAATTTTCTTAACGGGGAGTTAGATAGATTCTTGATTGGCAAGGACGTGAAAAGGAATAGGGGTCGGCAGGAAATAGGGGTCGGCAGGGAATTGGAATTGAGGCCCGATGCAGACCAGGCACGATCTTCTGAAATGGTGGGGCAGGCTGGAGGGGCCGAAAGGCCTCCTCTCCCTAATTTGTGTGTTTGTAGGTATGGGACTGAAGTCTTGGGGGAGGATTTACAGGAAGTCGGTCTGTATAATGGACATGAGCATCAGCTTGGGAATCCTCCTCATTTTGACATATTGGCTGTTGATATATCACAAGCCGGTACGATCTGCTCCGCTACTGCCACGATTATGTCAAACCGTTGGAAACGGTTTGGGGAACACGTGGACCCAAAGTCAGATTCAGAGCTAAGTCTGAACACAATAAATTGGAGTGATACCAGAGTCCTCTCGGGAGACTATCTGATGTGACATGGGACTCGCGTCTATTACAAGGTGTGCTCAGAGCATGTTTAGCATCTCTTGGATACTTTGATAAAGGTAACATATTGTGGATAAGTGGACCCTCAAAATATTATCCCCTAGCTTTCTCTCCAGAAGAGAAGAGTGCATGTGTCTGTGCCTGTGTGCGTCCGTGCCCATGTGTGTGTCTGTGCCCGTGTGTATCCTTGTGTGTTCATGTCTCCGTGTGTGTGTGTGTGTGCGTCCATGTGTATCTGTGTATGTGTGTGTGTTCATGTGTGATTAGGTTCTTGTTCATGATGTGTAAAATGTCCTTTTCCAACTGAACAACTTGCCAAGACTCCATCAAAGCACCTTCTAGGTGCCCTCTGCCACCTAGAAGGACAAGGGCAATAGGTGAATGGGAACACCACCACTTGCAAGTTTCCCTCTAAGTCACACACCACCCTGGGCGGGATTCTCTGATCCTGATAGGGCAGCATAGTGGTTGGCACAGTTGCTTCACAGCTCCAGGGTCCCAGGTTCGATTCCCGGCTTGGGGTCGCTCTGTGCGGAGTCTGCACGTTCTCCCCGTGTGTGCGTGGGTTTCCTCCGGGTGCTCCGGTTTCCTCCCACAGCCCAAAGATGTGCGGGTTAGGTGGATTGGCCATGATAAATTGCACTTAGTGTCCAAAACAAAGATTAAGTGGGGGTTACCGGGTTACCGGGATCGGTAGATATGTGGGCTTGAGTGGGGTGCTCTTTGCAGGAGTCGGTGCAGACTCGATGGGCCGGGTGGCCTCCTTCTGCAGTGTAAATTCTGTAATCCTGAGGCTAAGTGTCGACGCCGTAGTAAACGCCGTCGCGTTTCACGAGGGCGTCAACATGCCCTCAGAAGCAGCGATTCTGACCCCTACAGGGGGCCAGCATGGCACTGGAGTGATCCACGCCGCTCCAGCTGCCGATACCGGTGTCAGATGGGCGCCGCGGGTCTGCGCATGCGCAGTGGGGCTGCCGCCGGTGGGACTCGGATTTTTTGTACGGCCATCCCGGACAGAGAGTCGCTGGGGCTGGGGGGGGGGGGGGGGGGGGGGGGGGGGATGCGGAGAGCAGCTCCCCGACCGGCGCCGCGCCGACTGTGCTGGCGCTGATTCTCCGCTCTCTGGAGAATCGTCGGGGTGGCGTCGGCGATTCGCAGCTGGCCCAGTGATTCTCTGGCCCGGTCTGGGCTGAGAGAATCCCACCCCCCCCCACCCCGACTTGGAAAAATCTCGCTGTTCCTTTAGTGTTGCTGGATTAAAATCTGGGAACTCCCACCCTGACCGCACTCTGGGTGTAACTACACAACATGGACTGCACTATCCCTTGAAGGTGACTCACTGTGACCCTCTCGAGATGGACAAGAATGCTGGCCTTGCCAGTGCTCCTCACAACCAATCAGCGAAATAAAGAAAGTTACAAAAAGGCAGGTCTTGCTGATTTATCAGACAGCAGTTTCACCTCTCCTCCTTTATCCCAGCCAGGAATAAGAACAATGCTGCGGCCTCAATGGCTTTGCGGTCCTTTTTAACTTAGAAATAATTCCCTTGCTGTTATTTCAGCTTGTTATCAATCATCGGGTTACACTTGCTGCAGTTATAACGTCCCATAACTGTACATTCTCTGCCTTCAATCCCTGTTGCCTTTACTTTCGTGACCTTTGCAAAGTTGTGTTTCGGGACCACAGTGTATTTTTAAAATGAAACATAATGCAGGGTAAAAGCTGGGTGAAAGACTATAATTCCAACGGAACAACTCCTAAATTGTCGAGAGTTGTTTCTGTGGGCTGCGACATTTTGTTGAACCCTTCAATTAAAGAGATTCCTAATGTTGACTTTTGGTTGTCTGTAATCCCAGTGGTGTTTAGTACTTATCCAGGGTATATTTTCCCTTCTTTGCTTGCGATGGTTTAAAGAAAAGGATTAGTGTGAGAACAAAGCTAGTTTCCTGTCCTCGGGGTCCACAGCGACTTGAGGAAGATGTTTCCCCAATTGAATTCTCGCCAATTTCAATCGCTTGACTTTTCAACAATGTAAATAATGGATAGGTTTAGATTTATTGTCACGTGTACCGAGCAACAGTGAAAAGTATTGTTCTGTGCCCAGTCCAGGCAGATCGTTCCATACATTAAAAAAATGGAACATAATCTTTATTAGTGTCACAAGTAGGCTTACATTAACGCTGCAATGAAGTTACTGTGAAACGCCCCTAGTTGCCACATTCCGGCGCCTGTTCGGGTACACTGAGGGAGAATTGAGTATGTCCAATTCACCTAACAAGCATGTGCGGGATTCTCTGATCCTGAGGCTAAGTGTTGACGCCGTCGGAAACGCCGTCGCGTTTCTCGATGGCATCAACATGGCCTCAGGATCAGCAACTCTGGACCCTATAGGGGGCCAGCACGGGACTGGAGCGGCCCACGCCGCTCCAGCTGTTGATCCTGGCGTGAACTGGGCGCCGCGGGGTCCGCGCACGCGCAGTGGCTCCCTTCTCCGTGCCGGCCCCGACACAACATGGCCCCGCGGGCCAGGCCACAATGGAGACCTCCCCACAGTCGGACCCCCCCCCCCCCCCCCACAGGCCATCCCCGGACCCTTCCACGCCAAGGTCCCGCCGGCTAGGAGCAGGTTAGAACGGCGCTGGCAGGACTCGGGGATTTTTGTTACGACCGCTAGACCCATCCCGGGCCGAGAATCGGCGGGGGGGTGGGGGCCACTTCCCGGCATCGTGGATGCGTGGCGCGATGATTCTCAGGCCCGGCCCCAGGCTGAGAGAATCCCGCCCCATGTCTTTTGCGACTTGAGGGAGGAAACCGGAGCACCCGGAGGAATCCCACGCAGACACGGGGGGGGACGTGCAGACTCCGCACAGACAGTGACCTAAGCCGGGAATCGAACCTGGAACCCTGGTGCTGTGAACCAACAATGCTAACCACTGTGCTACCGTGCCGCCCATACAATAAATACATGAGGATACAATATGAAAATACATAAACGTAGATAGCGGGTGAAGTATATGGTATATAGTGCTACAACTGTAGAGAAGATGCGTAGAAAGATCAGTTCAGTCCATAAGAGGGTAATTCAGGAGTCTGGTAGTAACAGGAAAGAAGCTGTTTTTGAATCTATCGGTGCGTGTTCTCAAACTTTTGTATCTCCTCCCCGATGGAAGAGGTTGGAAGAGAGAATAACCCGGGTGGGAGAAGTCTTTGATTATGCTGCCCGCTTTCCCAAGGCAGCGGGAGATATAGACAGTCAATGAATGGGAGGCGGGTTTGTGTGACGGACTGTGCTGCGTTCACCACTCTCTGTAGTTTCTTGCGGTCTTGGGCAGAGCAGTTGCCAAACCAGGCTGTGATGCTGCCAGATAGGCTGCTTTCTGTGGTACATCAATACAAATTGCTGAGTCGGACCGTGCCTGTGCTCGACATAGGCCGCAGGACCCAGGTGGGACCTCACATCAAACACCTTCACTAACCTGCAGATTTTCACGCAAGTCAGAAAGACCTGCATTTATATAGCGCCTTTCAGGACCTCAACACTGTGGGTGCACCTGCACCACATGGACTGCAGCCCATTCAAGAAGGCAGCTCACCACCGCCTTTGCAAGGGGCAATTAGGGGTGGGGAATAAATGCTGGCCTAGCCAGCGATGCCCACATCCAATGAATAAAAGAAAAACGCACGCCTGGCAGCGAAAATGACGCAGAGAAGACTGACAGTAAATGTAATTTAATGATAACCAAGGATAATCTTTATTGATGTCACAAGTAGGCTTTAGGGCAGCACGGTAGCATTGTGGATAATGCAATTGCTTCACAGCTCCAGGGTCCCAGGTTCGATTCCGGCTTGGGTCACTGTCTATGCGGAGTCTGCACGTTCCCCCCCCCCGTGTCTGTGTGGGTTTCCTCCGGGTGCTCCGGTTTCCTCCCACAGTCGAAAGATGTGCAGGTTAGGTGGATTGGACATGATAAATTGCCCTTAGTGTGCAAAATTGCCCTTAGTGTTGGGAGGGGTTACTGGGTTGTGGGGATAGGGTGGAGGTGTTGACCTTGGGTAGGGTGCTCTTTCCAAGAGCCGGTGCAGACTTGATGGGCCGAATGGCCTCCTTCTGCACTGTAAATTTTATGGTTACATTAACACTGGATTTATTTACAAAGGTCTGCATAACGCAGCCTCTCACACCCGGTGCAATCCGAGCTGGGTCATCCGAGCTGGGAGGACCCGTTACACCAGGCCCTGAGTTGGGCCTGCCTTTATGCTTTGCCCATAACGAGCCCCAACTGGTTGGCCTCTGCCTGGGGAGCTCGTACTCCACAGGGTCCCACAGGGCGATCGATGATTGTTTCCCCGTGGCGCTCATGGGGATTATGACAGCTGCCAGTAAAGTATTTTTGTAATGTAGCCCTTTAAGTGGGGAGGGGTGGTGAAGGTGGTAGGCGTGGACATGAGGAAGGTGGGCCTGGAAATTCACGCTGCCAGCCAGCCAGCGTTCAGATTTACATCTGCCATTTTCCAAGGGGAAAGACGGGAGTCAGGAAGGCGGACCTGTTCCCAAGGCGTGAGTATAACCAATTAAGGGTCATTAAAGGTCATCTCAGGTCAGAGGCCAGCTGGAGCTTTCCGGATGGCTTCCAGGCTACTGGAGGTGCAGGGAGACCAGGCCAACTGCCTGAAGGTGGCCTCCCGGTGGCAAACCTGGGGTGTGTGCTCCAGACATAGAACATAGAACATAGAACAGTACAGCACAGAACAGGCCCTTCGGCCCTCGATGTTGTGCCGAGCAATGATCACCCTACTTAAACCCACGTAACCCGTATACCCGTAACCCAACAATCCCCCCATTAACCTTACACTACGGGCAATTTAGCATGGCCAATCCACCTAACCCGCACATCTTTGGACTGTGGGAGGAAACCGGAGCACCCGGAGGAAACCCACGCACACACGGGGAGGACGTGCAGACTCCACACAGACAGTGACCCAGCCGGGAATCGAACCTGGGACCCTGGAGCTGTGAAGCATTGATGCTAACCACCATGCTACCGTGAGGCCCTACCGACAGGCTCTGAGATCCTCCCAACCGAAGGCCGACCAGTGGAGGAGTTCCCTATTCCTCTCTGGCGGCTCAGCTTCTCGGCTTGGTATTCTACGACGTAAAAGGGTTGGAGAAGGCGGCTTCGTCTTGAGGTGCCTCTGACCCGCTCACCTGGAAAAGTAGCTTCATGCTTCCTTCAAGTTGAAGACCGCCAGCTTTGAGAGCCCATCACCTTGCCCACTGACCACCAATTGGCAGTTCGGGGAGTCGCTCAGGGAGACCAGTTTTGCATTTTCTGCCGCCCTGATGCGGGAGTAACGATTCCTGGCATGCTCATGGACAGCGCGCGTTTCTATGGCGACGGAGAGGGTCAACTGTTTGATTTTGAGGAGCTGCTCCCGCAGGGAGTCGGACTCGACCCCGAAAATGATCTGATCCCGGATCATGGAATCAGCCGTTGAGTCATAATTCCATGACTGCGCAAGGATGCGGAGATGGGTCAAGAAGGACTCGCTCGCCATTATGAAAATGCAGGCCCCAGGCTAAACCTGGGGCCGCAGTCGGATGGTTTGACCACAAAATGTGTCAGCCAGGAATCCGTTTGGCTCAAGTCGCAATTCCATTTTCAGTTGTCGGCTCCCTGATTCTTTACAGCATTTATCTGCAAGAGTTGACTTTTGGCAAGTTGGACTGCACATAATGGCAGAGCCATCCTTCGGATGTGCGAGTGCACCAAGGTCCCAGCTCGTCACTGGAAGGGATGCAATGCCAGAATGCTGGAGTTGACACTCTGGAAGGACATACGTTGAAACATGCATGGAAGCAGGAAGAGGCCATTCGGCCCTTTGAGCCTGCTGTGCCATTCATTATGATCATGGCTGATCATCAAGTTCAATACCCTGATCCCGCCTTCCTCCCCATATCCCTTCAGCCCCAAGAGCTGTATCTAACTCCTTCTTGAAATCACACAACGTTTTGACCTCAACTACTTCCTGTGGTTGAGAATTCCACAGATTCACCACTCTCTGGGTGAACAAATTTCTCCTCACCTCAGTGCGAAAAGGTTTACCCCTTATCCGCAAACTATGGCCCCTAGTTCTGGACTCCCCCATCATCGGGAACATTCTTTCTGAATCTACCCTCTCTAATCCTGTTAGAATTTTGTAAGTTTCTATGAGATCCCATCTCACTCTTCTGAACTCCAATGAATACAATCCTAACTGACTAATCCTAACCCTAACCCTTAACACTGCTGCCTCACAGCCCAGGGACCCGGGTTCAATTCCAGCCTCGGGTGACTGTCTGTGTGGAGTTTGCACTTTCTTCCAGTGTCTGCGTGGGTTTCCTCCGGGTGCTCCGGTTTCCTCCCACAGTCTAAAGATGTGCAGGTTAGGTGGATTGGCCATGCTAAATTGCCTTTAGTGTCCAAAAGGTTAGGTGGGGTCACGGGGGGAAGATGCCGGTCTGGGCTTAAGTAGGGTGTCCGTTCCAAGGGCCGGTGCAGACTCGATGGGCAGAATGGCCTCCTTCTGCACTGTAGATTCTATGACTAAGTCTCCCCTCCCAAATGACAGTCCTGCCATCCCAGTAATCAGCCTGGTAAACCTTCGCTGCACTCCCTCCAAAGCAAGAACATCCTTCCTCAGATAAAGACGCCAAAACTACACACTCAAACTCCAGCATGAGCTTAAATGGGATGAAGGGGGCTTGTTTCCTGAAAACCAACCTTTTTTTGGGTTTCCAACACGCAACCCTTAGAAATGTTCCGCTTTGTAAACTGTAGTCTTTGCGGTGCTATTGGGATAACCTGCTCTAACAGATGTGAACTATCACAGATTCCGCAGACACCACCTTTACAGCACAAAACGTACCTGCTCCCAACCCCCCAACCCTTGCAGTTAACCACAGCTCCATGCCCAGCTACTTATCTTGGCCTGGATAAGTGACGTTACTGGGCTATTGACCGAATGTAGAATGAGCAGGCAGGGGGTGGGTTTGCCACATGGACACATAGAACATACAGTGCAGAAGGAAACCATTCGGCCCATCGAGTCTGCACCGACCCACTTAAGCCCTCACTTCCACCCTATCCCCGTAACCCAATAACCCCTCCTAACCTTTTTGGTCACTAAGGGCAGTTTATCATGGCCAGTCCACCTAACCTGCATGTCTTTGGACTGTGGGGGGGGAAACCGGAGCACCCGGAGGAAACCCACGCAGACACTGGGAGAACGTGCCGACCCCGCACAGACATGATGAATGGCAGCAAGGTCGGTGTTGAACTTTGCAACAGGCCTCATTACCCATGTAGCCAATGAGATGCTGCACTGGTAAAATACAGTTTCAGCAGTCAAATTAGCTTTGTGGCAGGGGGCTTATCGCTGGTGCACAGGGCTTGGAATTTGGGAAAGGGAATGAGTTGGTTGGCAGGGTGCAACAATTTCTAAATTACCTTCGCCCAAGTGTTTGCAATTATATTGCTCATATCATATTGAGATCACCAAGTCAATGCAGATTGCATGTTTCTATGCCCAACGATATCAGTCACGAGCTTTTGAAAAAATAAATCTTGCATTTGTACAGCGGTTTTCCTGACCTTTGGATGTGCCTTCGAGCCAGAAAAGGGGGGTGTGGGGGGGGGGGTTTAGTCACTGCAGCAAGCAGGAAGTGTGCAACCGATCAAGGCACAGCAAGCTCCCACAAACAGCAATGCGTTAGTGTGCGGGTAACCTGTGTCTGTACGAATGTATGAGTTAGGAGTAGAAGTAGGCCATTCGGCCCCTCGAGTTCCACCATTCAGGCTGAACAAAGAAAAGTACAGCAGAGGAACAGGCCCTTCGGCCCTCCAAGCCTGTGCCGACCATGCTGCCCGTCTAAACTAAAATCTTCTACACTTAGTGAGGCTGACCTGATTGCAACCTCAACCCAATATTCCTGCCTCAACCCCGATAACCTTTCTCCCCCTCGTTAATCAAGAATCTAACCACCACTGCCTTAAAAACATTCAGAACTTCTACTTCTACTGCCTTTTGAATTCCAGAGACTCAGAACCCTCTAGGACAAAATAATTCTCCTCATCTCTGGCGTAAATGAACAACCCCTTACTTTTAAACAGTGATGCCTAATTGTAGACTCTCCCACAAGAGGAAGCATCTTAAAGGTTTCAATCAAGTCACCTCTTACTCTTCTCAACTCAAGTGAATGCAAACCTAACCTCTCCAATCTTTCTTCATAAGACAACTCACCCGGGCAGCATGTGGCGCAGTGGTTAGCACTGGGATTGTGGCGCTGAGGACCCAGGTTCGAAATCCGGCCCTGGGTCACTGTCTGTGTGGAGTTTGCACATTCTCCCTGTGTCGGCGTAGGTCTTGTGGTGATATGCATCACTGTAGATACACAAGGGGTTAATGTAAGTACACGTACACTAGAGGGAGCACCAGAGACATGACATACAGACATTCAACCAATAGGTCAGTAAGATAGGACACGACCAATGGGCATTCACGATACACACAGAGGTGACACTACCACAGGGGGGGCATTACACCAACCCATATATAAAGGACACAGCACACATGATCTTCCTCTTTCCAGTGGAGACACTCAGTAAGTACAGACACAGGGTTGATTCAATATCACACCCACCACGTGGATTGTAGCAGACTGGTTTGTCAGTCTGAGTAGCTATAGAAGGATTAACAGTAGTGGCGAACCCGAGTAGGAGAATTGTTAATAGTTTAATAAATGTGTTGAAGTTATCTCCACGTCTGAACCTTCCTTTGCCAGAGTGCACTTGGAGGCCGCTTATGCTACGCCAAGAGCATAACAAGACAGGTCTCACCCCCACAACCCAAAGATGTGGAGGCTAGGTGGATTGGCCACGCTAAAATTGCCCCTTAATTGGAAAAAAAATAATTGGGTACTCTCAATTTATATTTAAAAAATAAGACAACTCACCATTCCTGGTATTAGTCGATTAAACCTCCTCTAAACCATTTCTAACGCATTCATGTCTTTCCTTGGATAAGGAGTCCAAGACAGTACACAATACTCCAGAGCAGCTATTGAGTGTACTGTTGGGTACTTGTTAAAATTTAAGCTGGATATCAAAGGACAGATTTTCCTTTCTACAACTTAGCTCAGGAATTGAGGCCAGGGAACCATTAGGCCGGGATTTTTCACACCAGCAGCACTGGGCCAGGAGGGGGCGCAGTGAGCTGCCATCTGGGACCACTGCAGTGCTGTTCGAAAGGGAATTCCAGGATGCAGTGGCGGCATTAATGCAAATCTCAAGGCCATTGAGAAAAGAATGGGCAACTTGGAAACTTAAGATAATCATTTTGAAATCCCTCCAGTGAATCCATTTTGTAATTGCATGTCCCACGATCGAGCCAGGGATACTTTTTTTTATCTTACCTTTAATGCTGAGTGTTGTGTTACAACTCCTGGTCGCATGTCATATTACCCTTGGTGGCAATATGTCGTGTTCTTTGTCTTTTGCTCCAGAATGGCCCGTTGAGTTGATGCAAAGAATCCACCAATCATTAGATTGAAATAAAACTAATTTATTGCATAACGATTAATTAAATGAAGTTTGCACACCCTACTGAGCTGTAGTTAATAATAAAGTAAATTTGAATCTGTCCAGCAGTAATCAATAATCTAATAGTCACGAATAATAACCTCGCGCTAACTCTCTCTAATCTAATCTTCTCATGGTGCTGTTCTCAGGCTTTCTCATTTGCTAACTCCTTACACTCTACCCAGAATCCCCTCAGGGCCTGACTTAAATACAGAGAAGTGGTGGTGCCCTTGAGTGTTTGATTTACACTGCGCTGTAATAATTAACCCTTCACAAACCTAACTACATACATATCATTACACCTAGTATTTTCTAGTTTTGTCAGTCTGAAGTGCCACTTACTGTGACAGAGCTGGCAGAGGCTTACCAAATAGTAACGAGCTATCCATTGCGGAGAAACCAGACTGAGCATGTTTCCTCGAGAAGGCTTTGAAAGGTGGCATTTAAGAGTACAGCAAGTGATTAGAAAGGCAAATACAGCATGGATTGAATGGAATACAAAAGGAGGGATGTTTTGCTAGTTATACTGAGCACAGGTAAGACCACTTCTGGTGGGGCAGTCTGTACAGTTTGGATGTCCCGGGGCAGCACGGTAGCACAGTGGTTAGCACTGTGGCTTCACAGCGCCAGGAGCTCGGGTTCGATTCCCGGCTTGGGTCACTGTCTGTGCGGAGTCTGCACATCCTCCCCGTGTCTGCGTGGGTTTCCTCCGGGTGCTCCGGTTTCCTCCCACAGTCCAAAGACGTGCTGTTTAGGTGGGTTGGCCATGATAAATTGCCCTTTAAGATTGGAATTGGCAATAGAGTTTGACAGCGCAGACGTGGGCGTGAGCTTTCTACACAAGGTGGGGAGGGGGGTTGGGGGAGGTGGGGGAGAGACCAAAACAATTGACGGTAAATATGAGAGGGCCTTTAAAGAATTCAGGAGAGACTTACTGACTCGGGTCCTTCGAATGTCAAACCCGCTATCACATTGAGTAGTTGGTGAGCATAGATGCATTTAAAGTGAATTGAGATAGACACTTGGGGGTAGAAGGTTGGGCTGATAAAAGTCTGGATGAAGCCAAGTGGAGGGAAGCTGCTGTGATATATAAACACCAGCACAGACCTACAGCTGAAAGGACTTATTTCAGTGCAGTAAATAATTGGACCTGAATGTTTTTTTTAGTTATATTTTTCTGTTAAAATGTTATGTTCTTTGCACAAGCAGGAGAGATAGACTTCACAAGTTATAATGAGTCAAAGTTAATTTCTTCCCCGGCAACCCTGCAGTAATTTTATTTTTGTAATTTTGCCTCCTCTGTCCTGGGCCCAGCCGCTGGAGTAGGAATGATTCTGGATGTCCAACAGCTCCAACCTTGTGATTTTCTGCATTCGCTAATGATATGTTTCTGCGCAACTCGGGAACAATGGGCGGAATTCTCCACCCCGCTGCAGTAGTTTCCTGGTGCGGAGCACCCTCTCCGACAGCGGGATTCTCCGTCCCGCCAGCTGACCAATGGGGTTTTCCCCAAGCTTTCCGCAGATCCCCGGGCGTGGGTGAGCTGCCGGCGCAACGGAGAATGCCGACGTCGGAGAATCCAGCCCAGTGTATCAATGTGAGAAATAACGCGCTGGATTCTCCGTCCCGCCAGATTTCTGGTCCAGCCCGCCGGCGGGGTGCCCCGTTTCGCCGGCTGGTCAATGGGGTTTCCGATGGTGGGGTAGCCCCACGTCGTTGGGGAAACCCCCCGGGCTGCCGACTCCACGGAGAATCCCCCCAACTGCCCCAGGCCCAACGGTTTCAAATCCTCCTCATCAGAAATATGGTCCCGACAGATACCCCAATACAAATTGATCCCAAACTGCTTTGTTGTTGAGGGGAAGAACTGGCGGAATCGAACAAAGTGCAGAACATTGAGCACTGGTCGGTTCCTCCGCAACACACGGAATGAAAGGTGCAAGGCTCCATGCAACCACAGGGTTGCACTGCAGCTAAAGGAATAGGAAACTTGCGCCTAACACACTACTTTCCAAACTCTTTTTTCCAAAGATGACCCCATTTTCACAATTGAAAATTAATGCAACCTTGCTGCCAACGATAAAGGAGCATAATATCATTCAGTATAACATTATTAAAGTTCACCTATTTATAGGTCAACATATAATATATCAAATACGTATGAAAATCAGTGTTAAAGGACTCTGTTAGATGTTATTATTTTAAGTACTCCCCTGGCTGAATCATAGATATTCATGTTGCGACTCCGCTCCTTAAAATCTGAAAGTGTGATTTATATCTCCAATTTGACATTCATGGTTGATTGATTAGAGGAGGGTCTCCCAAACCACTCCAGCCGCGGAGCCCTTTTGATTTTGTTTTCAGGACCTTTGAGCTGCTGATAAAGCTCTTGCCTATTTCTCTGATTCTCTGGTGTTCTGTAACTATTTTGTAACCGCTCGCTACATCTTCGTGGCCTGTCACTTCAGGCCAGACCACAATGTTGTGGGCCTGGAGTCACATATCGGCCTGACTGGGTAAAGGAGGCAGGTTTCCGACCCTAAATTGCGGCAGTGAACCAGTTTGATTTCCACGACAGTCCGTCTGCAATTCCGCTTATTTTTTGCCGATTTTTTTTTTTCCCCCAGGTTTTGTTCGTGAGCTGAGTTCTATTTATTCAAAATGGCAATGCTGGGATAGAATAGAATAGAATAGAATAGAACAGTACAGCACAGAACAGGCCCTTCGGCCCTCGATGTTGTGCCGAGCAATGATCACCCTACTCAAACCTACGTATCCACCCTATACCCGTAACCCAATAACCCCCACCCCCCCTTAACCTTACTTTTTAGGACACTACGGGCAATTTATCATGGCCAATCCACCTAACCCGCACATCTTTGGACTGTGGGAGGAAACCGGAGCACCCGGAGGAAACCCACGCACACAGGGGGAGGACGTACAGACTCCACACAGACAGTGACCCAGCCGGGAATCGAACCTGGGACCCTGGAGCTGTGAAGCATTTATGCTAACCACCATGCTACCGTGCTGACCCTGACTGACTCCTGTTTAAAATTATTTATGGAACCAGCTCCCGCCATCTTTTCAAGTAGAATTTATGGATTCCGATAACTTGAGTTGTCTAAATTCTCCTCGTTTTCGCCCTTTCGGTATTATGCCAGCGATTCTTAAAACTATGACCTCCGGTTATTGACCCAGTCGCCAAAGGGAGGACAGGAGTTAGACTACTGTGAGGCAGCAGTGCTGACCCCTGTGCCATCATGTGGCACAGTGGCTAGCACTGCTGCCTCACGGCCCAAGGACCTGGGTTCGATTCCCGCTTGGGTCACTGTCTGTGCGGAGTCTGCATGTTCTCCCCGTGTCTGCGTGGGTTTCCTCCGGGTGCTCCGGTTTCCTCCCATAGTCCATACATGTGCAGGTTAGGTGGATTTCCCAGGCTGAATTGCCTGTTAGTGTCCAAAGGTTAGGTGGCGTTGTTGGATTCCGGGGAAGGGGTGAATTGGAATGGAGTGGGTTGTGGACCTAGGTGGGGTGTGCTTTGGGGGGTCGGTGCAGGCATGATGGGCTAAACGACCTCCAGCGCTGTAGGGATTCTATGATTAGTGGGCAGCACAGTGGGTAGCACTGTTGCTTCACAGCTCCAGGGTCCCAGGTTCGATTCCGACTTAGGTCTGTGTGGAATCTTCCTGTGTCTGCGTGAGTTTCCACCGGGTGCTCCGGTTTCCTCCCAAAAATCCCGAAAGACGTGCTTGTTAGGTGAGTTGGACGTTCTGAATTCTCCCTCCATGTACCGAACAGGCGCCGGAATGTGGCGACTGGGGGATTTTCACAGTAACTTCATTGCAGCGTTAATGTAAACCTACTTGTGACAATAAAGATTATTTATATTATTATTGAAAGTTTATCGACCTCTCACTAGGTTTTAACATGCGTTTCCTGACCCAGTAGTCCAGGATTGCTCGTCCAGTAACGCGACCATTGTAACCAGGATTATGCATCAGAATTTATTTCTGCTTCTCCCAAATGATTACATGGCTGTGGGGGAGAGTAGGGGTAAATAGCTTAGTTACAATACTCCAACCATTACAAGCGCAGGGCAAGCTTGACTTTTTCTGCTCTTCAGTTTTCTATGTTCCAGCTTTTTACGTAAGCTCTCTTACAGCTGCAGGGCCCTGTAGGATGAACTTGTGGCAACGATCTCACATCGGTGAAATCCTTGCTCTTGTACCAAAGGCACAAACAGACTTGTTGCGATGACCCTGATGTTCGCAGGCAGTTTTCAAAGCTCTCTGCTGGTTGGGCAAGTTTGAAAATTTGCCCCCTCTCCAAACTGCCTTCCTTCGAATCAAACTACTTTAGAAAAGCTCCTACCGTGTTATCATTACGTGCTCTTAATGGTTCACATTTGATCTGTTGCTGTTGCGATTCTCTGACTGCGGTTGTACTCCTGCCACTAGGTGGCAGCAATTGTCTATCAGAAGTGCATTTGTTTATGAGGACAAGGGTCCTTTACCAGTTAGGCGTTCGAGCAAGAGCAGCTCTACCAGTCAAACCTGAGGGCAGGGGAAATGCGAGAGAAAAGAAAGATTTGCACATTTAGCTGGCCTCTTTCTTGACTTCAGGATGTCCCAACGCATTTTCCAGCCAATGAAGCACTTTTCTTGAAGAGTAGTCACTGCTGTAAAAGTAGCAGTCAACTTGCACTGTTGAACTTTAACCTGGTGTTGTCAGACTTCTTACTGTGCTCACCCCAGTCCAACGCCGGCATCTCCACATCACAACTTGCACAGGGGTTGCACAAAAATGAATACTCTACATCGGGGAGACTAAACGCAGCCTGAGTGGCCGCTTGGCGGAATGCCTTCCCGTCGCTCAGCCATTTCAACTCAGCGTCTTGCCCTCATGCCAGCATGCCCGTCCTTGGCCCGCTACAATACTCCAATGAAGCAACGCAAACTGGAGGAACAGCACCTCATCTTCCGATTGAGCACTTGACAGCCTTCCGGACTTAACATTGAGTTCGACAACTTCAGACGGTGAACTCTCTCCTCCATCTAGACCTCCTTTTTCAATCCATTTTTTTTGTCCCTACGCTCATCCACTGCTCCCCCTCTCCCCGACCGAGCCACCTATCATTTTTTTCTTTCGCAGAGTTCTGACCCCTGTTCTGCTATTAACACACTCTGCTGTCTTACCTTTATGCCGCTTTTAGCACCTTCTTTAGTCTTTAACGCTACCATTAACACCCCCTTTATCTTGTGTCACCTGAGATCCCATCTATCGCTGACCTTCTATTATGCTCCACCCTCTCTTAAACAGTGTAAAATCCAGTAAGAAGTCTTAGAACACCAGGTTAAATCCAACATGTTTGTTTCGAATCACTAGCTTTCGGGGCACTGCTCCTCCTTACTGTGCTCACCCCAGTCTAACGTTGGCATCATTTAAGATTAAAGTCCAACATGTTTGTTTCAAACACTAGCTTTCGGAGCACTGCTCCTTCCTCACCTGAGGAAGGAGCAGTGCTCCGAAAGCTAGTGTTTGAAACAAACCTGTTGGACTTTAACCTGGTGTTGTAAGACTTCTTACTGTGCTCACCCCAGTCCAACGCCGGCATCTCCACATCACCATTTAAGATGTATCTAGACAGATACAGGAATGGGTAGGGAGCAGAGCGATAGATACAGAGAATAGGCGACAGTTTTAGATAGAGGATCTGGATCGGCGCAGGCTTGGAGGGCCGAAGGGCCTGTTCCTTAATTTTTCTTTGTTCTTTGTTCCAAATCAGTGTAAAATCCATCACATTTTTACTCTCATTAGATCTGAAGAAGAAGAGTCACGCACACTCTAAATGTTCCTCTCTCCACAGATGCTGCCAGACCAACTGGGATTTTCCAGCATTTCCTGTCTTTATTTTATTTGTAACATGATAACGACCCAGTTATTTCTTTTAACAACGTTACTTGATGGGTTAGGAGACGGGGGTCCCCTTGCTCTTCTTTGAAGTGGCGCCATGGGATCGCTTGCAGACATCTGAAAAGGCAAAAGGGCCTCTGTTTAAAATCTTGAGCTAAAGACGGAAGCTTTGACAGCGCGGAGCTTCCTCCGTATTGCTACCTCAGGAATGAAATGAGCAGGAAAGACCCCTGGGCCTCCTGATTTTTGTCCTTTTCGGATCTTTGTCCCTCCTCCCTTGCCACTTTCTTTCTAGAAAGGAGGATCAGGTGGGATTCAACTGAGGTCAGGCTGTGACAATTGCTAGGCCGCTTTCAAAGACTCAAAGACAGGATTGCCTGCTGTTCCTGCTGACTCCACGCCAGAGTTAGATTTCGCCCTCGGTCGTGGATCAGTGCTTCTCTTTTGTACAGGAAATAGAGACATAAAAGCATGCTGTCTCCTTTGTTCTCCCACCGAGGGTGACGGATCCAGAACCGCAAGTTGCGACTGCACGGAAGGAGCTGCGGAGATCCTGGAAAGGTATGAGTTATCGTTGGAGAAAATATTTTGGGTGGTGTTCTCCCCCCCCCCCCCCCCCCCCCAATCACACCGGGTGGGAGAATCGCCGGGGCGCTGCGCAAGTCGCGCCATGCTGTTCCGACACCCGCACGTGACTCCCCCCCCCCCCCCCCCCCCCCCCCAAACCAGCGCCGCGAGAATTGAGCCGGGCTGCTTGGAGAATCACAGCACACGGCGAGCGGCAATTCTCCGGCCAGGATTCGGGGAGGGGGGGGGGCACCCGGATACCGGAGCACCCGGAGGAGACCCACGCAGAAGACACGGGGAGAAGGTGCAAAATCCACAGAGACAGTCACCTGAGACCATAATTGAACCGGGATCCCTGGCACTGTGAGGCAGCAGTGCTAACCACTGCATAACCGTGCTGCCCAATGGTTAGGAATGGAATAGAACCCAGTTCAAAACAAAGAGAAAAGACAATGCAGCCTGGCATTCTTCCATGCACACCTTTTATTAACTATTGGTCAAGTATCGCAATTACATTACTTCATACCTATCGACTAATTAGAAGCACAAGACAGTCCCACACAAAAAAAAAGATGGCCAATTTGGGGAAACAGCACTTAAAGCAACAGATTATAGCGGAACCATTCTTGACAAGAATTAAATTGGATGTCATAATGGTATTGGAGAATCTCCACTGACGAGATAGGGCACTCAAAGAATACAATTTAGATTTGGAATGAATTAAAATAAGTTCAGACAGCACTTCAGAAACACACTCTAATTGCAAATCTCAGTTTTAGTGATGACAGCTGCTCCAAAGCAAGTTATATAATGAATATTAAATAAAAATCTGAGACATGCTAGTACAAATGGCTCCAGATCACAAGGCCACATTAAGAACGCCCACTTAACACCTTCTGTCTGAAACAGGCTTCGAGGGGCCTGTCTGATACCAGTGGTTCCTAGTCATTCAGCTGAGCGACAAGATCACAAACCTGTTTTAAAACGTTGAATTCAAAGGCACTCCACTGCTCCTCTCACCGTGAACACGCTAACTACAAGTGCGCACCATATAAAGTAGAGCGGTTTAAAAAAAAAGTGAAGAAAAATGTAGGGTGGCACAGTGGTTAGCACTGCTGTCTCACAGGGCCACAGACACGGGTTCGATTCCAACCTTGTGTGACTGTCTGTGTGGAGTTTGCACGTTCTCCCCATGTCTGCGTGGGTTTCCTCCAGTTTTCTCCTGCAGTCCAAAGGTGTGCAGGTTAAGTGGGGTTGCACCATCACGGGAATAGGGCGGGGGGGGAGTGGGTCTAGGTAGGCTGCTCCATCGGAGGGTCAGTGCAGACTGGATGTGCCAAATGGCCTCCTTCTTCACTGTAGAGATTCTAGTGGTCAGCACTGTTGCTTCACAGCGCCAGGGTCCCAGGTTCGCTTCCCGGCTTGGGTCACTGTCTGTGCGGAGTCTGCACGTTCTCCCCGTGTCCGCGTGGGATTCCTCCGGGTGCTCCAGTTTCCTCCCACAAGTCCTGAAAGACGTGCTTGTTGGGTGAATTGGACATTGTGAATTCTCCTTCTCCCTCAGTGTACCTGAACAGGTGCCGGAATATGGTGACTAGGGGCTTCTCACAGTAACTTCATTACAGTGTTAATGTAAGCCTACTGTGACAATAATAAAGATTATTATTATTATGGTTGTATAGCTTTTTTCTTGACCTCAAGGTGTCTGAAAGCACTGCCCAACCCAGAGAAGCCACTAATGTAACTTTATGTTTTGGATAAAATCTTGCATTTAAATAGTACTTTTGACCATCGGGAAACATCTCAACCCGCCAAATACGTACCTTCAGGGGTGTCTTACTGCAGTTAGACAGGACATGGGTGAGACCACACTTGGAGCATTGGTGGTCTTCCTACCTAAGAAAGGATGTACTTGCTATTGAGGGAGTGCAGCAGAGGTTCACTAGGATGATGTCGCTGGGGACTGGCGGGACTGTCCTGTGGGGAGAGATTAGTTCAACTGGATCTGTATTCACTCGAGTTTAGAAGGATGAGAGGAGATGTGATTGAAATGTATAAAATTTTAATAGGGATGGACAGACCAGATGCAGGGAGGATGTTTTCCCTCGATGGGGAACCTAAAACCGTGGGACACAGTATTAGGATGGCGGGGGGGCATTTAGGACTGAGCTGAAGGAACATTTCTGCTCTCAAAGTGCAGTGAACCTTTGGAATTCTGTACCACTTGGAGGCCAAGTCACTGAATGCATTCAAGAAAAAGGTTGACATTTTTTTCGATTTTAATGGCATCAAGTGTTATGGGGAGAAAGCGGGAACGTGGCATTGAGATCGAGGCTTAGCCACGATCATATTGAATGGCGGAGCAGGCCCGAAGGGCCGAATGGCCTCCCCCGCTCCTATTCCCTATGTTTTGAAGCAGAGTCAAGGTTGAAAGGATGGAAATATTTCAGCCGGAGACCATGTAGAAATCCAATCCATCGCACCGAGGACCCGGGTCACTGTCCGTGTGGAGTTTGCACACTCTCCCCGTGTCTGTGTGGGTCTCACCCCCACGACCCAATAAGATGTGCAGGGTAGGTGGATTGGCCACGCTAAATAATAATCTTTATTAGTGTCACAAGTCGGCTGCAATGACGTTACTGTGAAAATCCCCGAGTCACCATTGCTCTTTAATTGGGGGGAGAAAAGAATTGGGTACTCTAACTTTAAAAAAAAACAATCTATCAAGAGTTTTAACAGAAGGGCCTGTTCCTATGTTGTGTTGTTCTTTGTTCTTTTGTTCTCAGAGACCACACAATGGTGATGCCCAGATTCACACGACAGTGAAGCACCTTAGGCCATTGCTAAATGCTGTTGGCTCCAGAATCATTCAAAGTAAAAGTCTGGAGCAAAGCAAATGTGATGAAATTGTAGCAATCTTATTGTTATATCTTTAACTGGGCTGTGTCATTTTACAAAGAAAGTTCAGACAGACGCCATCAGCCCCAAGTACCATCGGTGTTGGACAGGACTACAGTTCACTAGAACCTCTGGACGTCGAGGAATTTTGCTCTTTCATAGGAGATGGGCGTCGCTGGTTAGGCCAGCATTTATTGCCCATCCCGAATTGCCCTAGAGAAGGTGGTGGTGAGCTGCCTTCTTGAACGGCTGCAGTCCATGTGGGGTGGGTGCACCCACTGTGCTTCTAGGGAGGGAGGTCCAGGATTTTGTCCCAGCGACAGTGAAGGAACGGCCGATATATTTCCCAGTCAGGGTGGTGAGGGACTTGGAGGGGAACCTCCAGGTGGTGGGGTTCCCAGGTATCTGCTGCCCTTGGTCCTTCTAGATGGTGGGAGTCGCAGGGTTGGGTGGTGCTGTTGAAGGAGCCCTGGTGCATCTTGTAGATGGTACCTACTGCTGCCAACGTTTGTCGGTGGTGGAGGGATTGAATGCTGAAGGTGGTGGATGGAGAGCCAATCAAGGAGGCTGCTTTGTCCTGGATGGTGTTGTCCTGAGTGTTGTTCCAGCTGCGTTCCTCAGCCAAGTGATGAATATTCCATCACACTCCTGACTTGTACCTTGTAGATATGGCCAAGTTTTGGACAGTCAGGAGGTGAGTTACTTCCTGCAGAATCCCCAGCTTCGGACCTGTTCTTGTAGCCACAGTATTTATATGGCTGGTCCAGTTCAGTCCGTGGTCAATTGTAACCTCCATGTTGATAGTCGGGGATACAGCAATGTCACAGAATGGCAAAAGGGAGATGACTACATACTGTCTTTTTAGAGTTGGTCATTGCCTGACTCTTCTGTAGCATGCGTGGCACGCTGTCACAATGGTTAGCACTGCTTCCTCACAGGCCAAGGATCCGGGTTCGATTCCGACCTTGGGCGACTGTCTGTGTGGAATTTACACGTTCTCCCCGTGTCTGCGTGGGTTTCCCCCGGGTGCTCCGGTTTCCTCCCACAGTCCAAAGATGTTCAGGTTAGGTAGACTGGCTATGCTGAATTCCATTCGTGTCCAAAGTTTAGATGGCGGTAGCGGGAGTGCGGGGGAATGGGCCTAGGTAGGGTGCTGGTTTAGCACAGTGGGCTAAACAGCTGGCTTGTAATGCAGAACGAATGCCAACAGCGCGGGTTCAATTCCTGTACCGGCCTCCCCGAACAGGTGCCGGAATATGGCGGGACTAGGGGCTTTTCACAGTAACTTCATTGTAGCCCACTGTGACAAAAAGTGATTATTATTGGCATGGGCTGATTTAGCACAGGGCTAAATCGCTGACTTTGAAAGCAGACCACGGCAGGCCAGCAGCACGATTCAATTTCCGTACCAGCCTCCCTGAACAGGCGCCGGAATGTGGCGACTAGGGGCTTTTCCCAGTAACTTCATTTGAAGCCTACTTGTGACAATAAGCGATTTTCAGTCTCACTCATTTTCTTTCAGAAGGTCAGCGCAGACCCGATGGGCTGAATGGCCTCCTCCTGCACTGTCAGGATTCTATGATACATCCCCGTACCAGCCTCCCCGGACAGGCGCCGGAATGTGGCGACTAGGGGCTTTTCACAGTAACTTCATTGAAGCCTACTCGTGACAATAAGCGATTTTCATTCATTTCATTTCATACATGTGATTCCAGATCTACATCAATGTGGTTGACTCTTAAATGTCCTCATTAATGGGTAATAAATGGTGGCCCAGCCAGCGATGACCACATCGCATGAACAAATAAAAATAAACATCCTGGACAAAACAGACCGGCTTGCTTGGTACCCCAGCCACAAACATTCACTCCCTCCATCGCCGGCAAACAGTGGCAGCCGTGTGTACCATCTATAAGATGCCTTGTAGGAACTCACCAAGGTTCCTTAGGCAGCACCTTCCAAACCCACGACCACTACCGTCTGGAAGGACAAGGGCAGCAGACACCTGGGAACCCCACCACCTGGAGGTTCCCCTCAAAGTCACTCACCACCCTGACTTGGAAATATATCGGCTGTTCCTTCACTGTCACTGGGTCAAAATCCTGGAACTCCCTCCCTAACAGCACAGTGGGTGTACCTACACCACACGGACTGCAGCGGTTCAAGAAGGCAGCTCACCACCACCACTTGCTCAAGGGCAATTCGGGATGGGGAATAAAGGCTGTATCGTGTAAATGAATTCAAAAGTGAATCAATTTCCAAGGACTAGACAATGGGTGGAAAACAAGCAACAAACGTTCGCAAAATTCCAAAAAACTCACTGAGCTGAGCACAACGAACGCAGCTTGCCAGGAGCAGTGTCAGGCATACCGAAAAATGAGACATCAATCTGGTGAAGCTACAACACAGGACTACTTGTGTGCCAAACCGCATAAGCAGCAAGTAATAGACACAGCTAAGCGATTCCACAACAAACTCATCAGATCTAAGCTCTGCAGTCCTGTCACATCCGGCTGTGAATGGTGGTGGACAATTAAACAACTCACTGGAGGAGGAGGCTCCATACGTATCCCCACCCTCAATGATGGCGGGGGCCCAGCACATCTGTGCAAAAGACGAGGCTGAAGCATTCGCAACAATCTTCAGCCAGAAGTGCCGAGTGGATGATCCATCTCCGTCTCCTCCATTAGTTCCCCAGCATCACAGATGTCAGTCCTCAGCCAATACGATTCACTCCACGTGAGATCAAGAAAGGGCTGAAGTCACTGGATACTGCAAAGGCAATGGGTCCTGACAATATTCCGTCGTTAGGACTGAAGACTTGTGCTCCAGAACTTGCCGCACCCCTAGCCGAGCTGTTCCAGTACAGCTGCAACACTGGCATCTACCCGGCAATGTGGAAAATTGTCCAGGTGTGTCGTGTACACAAGAAACAGGACAAATCCAACCCAGCCAATTACCGCCCCATCAGTCTACTCTCCATCATCAGCAAAGTGATGGAAAGGGTCATCAACAGTGCTATCAAGCGGCACTTACTCAGCAATAACCTGCTCACGGACGCTCAGTTTGGGTTCAGCCAGGGTCACTCAGCTCCTGACCTCATTACAGCTTTCGGTCAAGCACAGATAAAAGAGCTGAATGCCAGAGGTGAGGTGAGAGTGACTGCCCTTGACATCAAGTTAGCATTTGACTGAGAATGGCATCAAGGATCCCTAACTAGACTGGCGTCAATGGGAATCAGGGAGAAGCACTCCACTGGTCGGAGTCATATCTGGCACAAAGGAAGATGGTTGTGGTGACAAGCGGTCAATTATCTCGGCTCCAGGACATCACTGTCGGAGTTCCTCAGGGTGTGTCCGAGGCCCAACCATGGTTAGCTGCTTCCTCAATGACCTTCCATCGTAAGGTGAGAAGTGGGGATGTTTGCAGATGATTGCACAATGTTCAGCACCATTTGTGACTCCTCAGATAATGAAATAGTCCATGTCCAAATGCAGCAGGACCTGGACAATATGCAGGCTTGGGCTGACAAGTGGCAAGTTACATTCGTGCCACAGAAGTGCCATCTCCCGGGCAGCACGGTGGCCTAGTGGTTAGCACAGCTGCCTCACGGCGCTGAGATCCCAGGTTCAATCCCAGCTCTGGGTCACTGTCCGTGTGGAGTTTGCACGTTCTCCCCGTGCCTGCATGGGTTTCGCCCCCATAACCCAAAAATGTGCAGATAGGTGGATTGGCCATGCTAAATTGCCCCTTAATTGGAAAAAATAATTGGGTAATCTAAAGTTTAAAAAAAAAAAGAAGTGCCATCTCCCACAAGTAAGAAGTCTTACAACACCAGGTTAAAGTCCAACAGGTTTGTTTCAAACACTAGCTTTCGGAGCACAGCTCCTTCCTCAGGTGAAACAAACCTGTTGGACTTTAACCTGGTGTTGTAAGACTTCCTACTGTGCTCACCCCAGTCCAACGCTGGCATCTCCACATCAGATCTCCCACAAGAGAGGACCTAACCTTGACATTTAATGGCATTACCATCGCTGAATCCCCCACAATCAACATCCTGGGAGTTACCATTGTTCAGGAGCTGAACTGGACTAGCCATATTAAAACTGTGGCTACCAAGGCAGGTCAAAAGCTAGGAATCCTACGGCAAGTAACTCCCCTCCTGACCCCCAAAGCCTGTTCACCATCTACAAGGCACAAGGCAGGTGGGTAATGGGATATTCTCCACTTGTCCAGATGAGTGCAGCTCCAACAACACTCCAGAAGCTCGACAGTATCCAGGACAAAGCAGCCCCCTTAATTGCTCCTCCTTCCGGAAAACATTCAAAGCCTCCACCACACACAAACAGTGGCAGCCGTGTGTGCCATCTACAAGACGCACTGCAGTAACTCACCAAAGTTCCTCAGACAGCACCTTCAAAACCCACGACCACTGCCATCCAGAAGGACAAGAGCAGCAGACACCTGGGAACCCCCACCACCTGGAGATTGCCCAGTAAATCAATAACCGAACCGACTTGGGAAATATATCGCCATTCCTTCACTGTCGCTGGGGCAACATCCTGGAACTCCCTCCCTAACAGCGCTGTGGGTGTACCTACACCACATGGACTGCAGCGGTTCAAGAAGGCAGCTCACCACCACCTTCTGAAGGGCAACTAGGGACGGGCAATAAATGCCGGCCTAACCAGCGATGCCCACATCTCATAAATTAATTTTTTTCAATTGCTATTGGTTTATTTGGACTTTCAGAAGGCTTTTGACAAAGTCGAACTGTAAATCTTTCCCTCTTCAGTGCAAATTTTCCTCTTGTCTGCAGCTCCTTCTGTGCTCCAGAAATGCCACCCTGAAAACTGTGCTTGAATCAAGCTTTTTACATCCTTGGGTAAACTAGTCATTCTGGTCTCGAGCCTTGAAAAGGAAAAATGAAACGAAAATGAAAATCGCTTATTGTCACGAGTAGGCTTCAAATGAAGTTACTGTGCAAAGCCCCTAGTCGCCACATCACGGCGCCTGTCCGGGGAGGCTGGCACGGGAATCGAACCGTGCTGCTGGCCTGCTTGGCCTGCATTAAAAGCCAGCGATTTAGCCCAGTGAGCTAAACCAGCCCCCAGAAACACAAACTCCAGGTTTATTTCAGTCCTTTTCTTCAACAATTGTGAAAACATTCAAAGCTTGGCATTACCCAATCTTTTCTGCTCTACCCGTTTAAACATGACGGTGTGTTTTAGCCCCGTGACCCCATCACCATGGTATAAAATAAGAAGTCGAATAAATCGTGTATCAACGAAGGCAATAGTAGTTAAATATGAATATCAGTCACCAATAAATCCCACCGGGATCTCTGGAGAAACTTCTGTACCCGGGGAGTGGGTTGAATGTAAAACTCATTCCCATAATGAGTAGTTTTCTCTTTGTCTCTTATGGTGATGTGAGCGTCACTGACGAGGACAACGTTTATCGCCCATCCCGAACGGACCCCGAGAAGGTGGCGGAGATCCGCTCTCTTGGACTACGGAAGTCCATTTGGTGTCGACACACTGGTATTCCTGGATTTGATCCAGCAGTAATAAAGGGATGGTGAAATAATATCCAAGTCAGAATGGTGTGTGAATCACCTGGAAACCTGCAGCTGGTGGTGCCTACGGCTTCCCTTGCCCTTCTCGGTGGTAGGGGGGGTCGCAGATCGGAAAGGTTTTGTTGAAGACGCCACAGGCAGCTGCGGCAGTGCATCTTGTCGATGGTACAAGCTGCTGCTGCCAGTGGAGGAGGGAGTGAGTGTTGAAGTTGGTTGGTGGGGTGCCAACACAGTGGGGTGCCAATCAAGTGGGCGGCTTTGTCCTGGATGGTGTTGAGCTTCTTGAGTGTTGCTGGAGCTGCACTCACCCAGGCAAGTGGAGATTATTCAATCATACCCCTGAATTTTGCCTAGATGGTGGACAGGAGTGGAGGAGTCAGGGAATGAGTGACTCATTGCAGAATTCCCAGCCTCTGGCCTACTCTTGTAGCCGTGGGGCATAATGTTATGCTCTCCCTAAGGCGGGTTCTGATACAGAGGGGGGAAGCATAGAATTGGATGGACCCCGCCCCACTCCAAAATGCCATAATCGCCCCCTCCCAACACCCGTAGGTTAGAAAACTGGGTCACCGGAGATATCGACAGCCCGAATTACACTGCATCTTGATAGAGCCACAGAATTCCTCCAGTGCAGGAGAAGGCCTTTGGCCCATCGGGTCTGCACTGACCCTGTCAAAGAGCATCCTACTGTGCCTTCTCCCCGTAACACCCCGTAGACTCCACACACACAGTCACCCAAGGTCAGAATCGAACCTGGATCCCTGCCGCAATGAGGCAGCGGTGCTTACCACTGTGCCACCATGCCGCCCATGTAGGCCAGACCAGGTAAGGATGGCAGATTTCCTTCCCTAAAGGGCATTAGTGGACCAGATGGGTTTTTCCGACTTTTAATTAGACTTTTAATTCCACATTTTTATTTTTGTCAAATTCAAATTTCGTCATCTGCTGTGGTGGGATTTGAACCGGGGTCCTCAGAGCTTTACACTGAATCCCTGGATTACTAGTCCAGTGACAATATCGCTATGCGACTGCCAATCGGAGCAAGCTTCTTGAGTGTTGTTGGAGCTGCACTCATCCAGGCAAATGGAGAGTGTTCCATCGCAGTCTGGACTTCCGCCTTGTAGACTTTCCGTACCAGCCTCCCCGAACAGGCGCCGGAATGTGGCGACTAGGGGCTTTTCACAGTAACTTCACTTGAAGCCTACCTGTGACAATAAGCGATTTTCATTTTTAAGATAGTGGAAAGGCTTTGGGGAGTCGGGGGATGAGTTATTCCTTGCACGATTCGTAGCCTTCGATCTGCCCTGGCTAGTCCAGTTCAGTTTCTGGTCAATGGCAACCCCCCCCCCCCCAGGATGTTGAACACAAAAGGAACCAATCATGCAAAATCTATTTCATTTATTTACCCCACCCTCCCCAGCATGCAAGGGCTCCTTGCTAGTTTAGGAATCAGCCCAGATATCATTAGAACACTTGCAGCACGATAGCACAATCGCTTCACAGCTCCAGGGTCCCAGGTTCGATTCCGGCTTGGGTCACTGTCTGTGTGGAGTCTGCACATCCTCCCCGTGTGTGCGTGGGTTTCCTCCGGGTGCTCCGGTTTCCTCCCACAGTCCAAAGATGTGCAGGTTAGGTGGATTGCCATGCTAAATTGCCCTTGGTGTCCAAAATTGCCCTTAGTGTTGGGTGGGGTTACTGGGTTATGGGGATAGGGTGGAGGTGTTAACCTTGGGTAGGGTGCTCTTTCCAGGAGCCGGTGCAGAATCGATGGGCCGAATGGCCTCCATCTGTACTGTAAATTCTATGAAATCTATGAAATTAAGTTGGCATATAAATATTTTTTTTTATAAATTTAGATTACCCAATTATTTTTTCCAATGAAGGGGCTTTTTAGCATGGCCAATCCACCTACTCTGCACATTTTTGGGTTGTGAGGGCGAAACCCACGCAGACACGGGGAGAATGTGCAAACTCCACACGGACAGTGACCCAGAGCCAGGATCGAACCTGGGACCTCAGCGCCGTGAGGCGGTTGTGCTAACCACTAGGCCACCGTGCTGCCCTTGTTGGCACATAAATATTACATTTTCAGAGAATTGCTAATGATCTATATGCCCAACAACCTGTTAAACATTAAACATTTCGGTTCCTTTACAAATATTTTTGCCTGAGAATTCATCACTGAATATTCACCTCATGAATGATTAAACTAATCCTCTGCCTGTGCTCCAGATGGTATTGAGTTGGGGTATTAGAAGATGAGGAGGAATCTGTTGGCTCATTGGGGAAAAAAAACAATTATGTAAATAGAGCACAAGTCAACTAAACCCAATCCCAGACTGTTTCTTGAAAAGAAAAACTTTTGTTGTTTAACTGGAAAAGATGTGGGGGGGAAGTAATCACCAATTAAAGAAAGACTTGGCAGGAATCTAGGTAGTGCCACAAACAAGAGTTTATGCGTTTTATTGTTTGTGATCAAAGTGTTGCAATTTGTGAGATCAGCGTGTTGCTGACCCTCGGTGTGATGTGTCCCAATTGAAATGATTTCCAGCAGCAAGCTTTTGTGAATTTATACATGAAGGTTACTGACTTATCCCGGAGGCTTGTGATGTCTTGCTCACACTACCACCAACATAAAGGTTGGGCACAGATGAAAGAAAAGAAACAATATGAATTGTCGCAGTCTCTTGCGTGGCAGGCCTGTAGTTTCTCGGATGAACTGATGCTTTTGCTGGAATGGCGGTCTCATAAAAGCAGAGGATTCTTGGGAAATGAAAGACTTCTTGAATTTGAATTGCCTGTAGGTCGGCTCTCGGGTCATCTTGAGGTCGGAACAGGTTGTGGGAGGAATCCTTCTGTCACTCTTGAGGTCCAGCTATAAAATACCTTGGCTTCATTGTTGTACTGCCTCTTTATCGATGGCTTAGTTGGTGTTTCTGGCGGTATCTATTTCTGAATAGCTTGTCCTGTTATACGTTAAAAAGCAGATGACAAACATGGCAGCCTTACCCATGTGACCTGTAACAAGCCCAAAGCCCTTTTCCAAATAAGGTGATGTGTTTGACTGGTGTACAGTCCTGTGTTGTGAAATTTCAGGCCCAGAGATGCTCAGACATAGAACATAGAACAGTACAGCACAGAACATGCCCTTCGGCCCTAAATGTTGTGCCGAGCCATGATCACCCTACTCAAACCCACGTATCCACCCTATACCCGTAACCCAACAACCTCCCCTTAACCTTACTTTTTGTAGGACACTACGGGCAATTTAGCATGGCCAATCCACCTAACCCGCACATCTTTGGACTGTGGGAGGAAACCGGAGCACCCGGAGGAAACCCACGCACACACGGGGAGGACGTGCAGACTCCACACAGACAGTGACCCAGCCGGGAATCGAACCTGGGACCCTGGAGCTGTGAAGCATTTATGCTAACCACCATGCTACCCTGCTACCCTGCTGCTAAAATCTAAGGTTTTAGTTGGGATGCGGAACATATTTCATATTCATTGAGCATCCATTTGAGTTTTCATGTCTCCATTTTCTGTTGATGGTGAATCCTTAACAAAGAGATGTTGGAATTTTGCAATGTGGTAGTCCCTCTGTAATTAGATATTTGTTTCAGGACTGTCTGGAGCTGTGCCCTGCCAGATCACATGATATGCTGCCACCATAGAATCCCTGCAGCGCAGAAGTAGATCATTCGGCCCATCGAGTCTGCACCGGCCCTCTGACAGAGCACCCTACCTAGGCCCATTCCCCTGCTCTTTCCCCATAGCCTCACCTACCCTTTGGACACTAAGGGACAATTTTAGCATGGCCAATCCACCTAATCCGCACATCTTTGGACTGTGGGAGGAAACCGGAGCATCCGGAAGAAACCCACGCAGACACGGGGAGAACGTGCAAACTGCACAAAGATAATGAGCCGAGGCTGGGTTCGAACCTGGGTCCTGTCGCTGTGAGGCAGCAGAACTAACCACTGTGCTGCCGGGTCACCATCTTGAACAGCTTTATGTGTCCGCTTTTAAAATAGTGTTTTTAATATCTTTGTCGTCATGTCGGCAGTTTTTCAGCAAGGAAACACTCCTCCCCAAGTGTTGCTGTGTCATGTGTTACAGCTGCATTACTTCAAAAGATGCGATGAGAAATGAAAATGAAAATCACTTATTGTCACGAGTAGGCTTCAATGAAGTTACTGTGAAAAGCCCCTAGTCGCCACATTCCGGCGCCTGTCCGGGGAGGCAGGTACGGGAATCGAACCGTGCTGCTGGTCTGCTTTAAAAGCCAGCGATTTATCCCAGTGAGCTAAACCAGCCTATGTGGACACTGTAGAAAAATGACAGAAGTAAATACGTTCTCAATGTGCATGTAACTTAGAACATAGAACATAGAACAGTACAGCACAGAACAGGCCCTTCGGCCCTCGATGTTGTGCCGAGCCATGATCACCCTACTCAAATCCACGTATCCACCCTATACCAGTAACACAACAACAACCCCCCCCCCCCCCCCCCCCCCCCCCCACCTTACTTTTTAGGACTAGGACACTACGGGCAATTTAGCATGGCCAATCCACCTAACCCGCACATCTTTGGACTGTGGGAGAAAACCGGAGCACCCGGAGGAAACCCACGCACACACGGGGAGGACGTGCAGACTCCGCACAGACAGTGACCCAGCCGGGAATCGTACCTGGGACCCTGGAGCTGTGAAGCATTTATGCTAACCACCATGCTACCGTGCTGCCCTCTTCTGTAGTTTTCCAGTTCGATCAGAGAGGTATTGCTCCATTCGCAAATATAGTGTCACTAGCTTAGACACCGTGTAACAGATGAGATGACTACGAGGTCCTCAGTGTAATTTTATATGGGGAATACCCAGCTCTCTCCGTGGAGAACTTTCAGACGTTATCCCATGAATCACCTCCCTGCTGTGCTGCACATGGAACTGTAATTTCTGATTATTTACCAAGCAAATGAGATTTTAAAAATTTAGTACAGTGTGATGAGCAGCTGGCTTGTCGTGCAGAACAAGGCCAGCAGCGCGGGTTCAATTCCCGTACCAGCCTCCCCGAACAGGCGCCGGAATGTGGCGACTAGGGGCTTTTCACGGCAACTTCATTGAAGCCTGCTTGTGACAATAAATGGTTCATATTTATATTATAAATCCTAAACGATTAAATCCAGCCTCCATTACTCTACCCGAATGACCTTCTATACATCGTTAGTCTTCACGTATTAGTGGGCAGCACGGTACCACTGTGGTTACCACAGTTGCTTCACAGCTCCAGGGTCCCAGGTTCGATCTTAGGCTTGGGTCACTGTCTGTGCGGAGTCTGCACGTTCTCCCCGTGTCTGCGTGGGTCTCCTCCGGGTGCTCCGGTTTCCGCCCACAGTCCAAAGATGTGCAGGTTAGGTGGATTGGCCATGATAAATTGCCCTTCGTGTCCAAAAAAAGGTGAGGTGCAGTTACAGGGATAGGGTGGAGGCATGGGCTGAAGTAGGGTGCTCTTTCCAAGAGCCGGTGCAGACTTAATGGGCCGAATGGCCTCGTTCGGCACTGTAAATTCTAAAAACAAACTCCACATCTGCCCTCAACTGGTTTTTGCTGTGGCCAGTGCCTCTTTGTGCTCTGTCTGTAGTTAAGCTTCAAGTTGTGCTTTGCATGGATCTGCCCTCATGTTGTACCGAGGGAAAATGAAATCATACCGTGCTTTAATCATGGCACCTTGACCTTGCGATTACCCTCGCATATCATGATGCAATGTTAATCTATTTTGGAGTCATTTTTGGAATTTACTCAGTTAGGACTTGCTTCAATTGTTCAGACGCTTGGTTAGACCACACCTGGAGTATTGCGTGCAGTTTTGGTCCCCTTACCTCAGAAAGGATATTATTATCACGGAGAGAGCACAGTGAAGGTTCATCAGACTTATTCCGGGGGATGGCAGGGCTGTCTTTTGAAGAGAAATTGGGCAAACTGGGCTTGTATTCTCTCGAGTTTCAAAGAATGAGAGGTGACCTCACCGAAACCTACAAAATGCTGAAAGGAATGGACAGGGTAGATGCAGGTAAGATGTTTGGGGCAGCAGGGTAGCATGGTAGTTAGCATAAATGCTTCACAGCTCCAGGGTCCCAGGTTCGATTCCCGGCTGGGTCACTGTCTGTGTGGAGTCTGCACATCCTCCCCCATGTGTGCGTGGGTTTCCTCCGGGTGCTCCGGTTTCCTCCCACAGTCCAAAGATGTGCGGGTTAGGTGGATTGGCCATGCTAAATTGCCCGTAGTGTCCTAATAAAAGTAAGGTTAAGGGGGGGGGGGGTTGTTGGGTACGGGTATAGGGTGGATACGTGGGTTGAGTAGGGTGATCATGGCTCGGCACAACATTGAGGGCCGAAGGGCCTGTTCTGTGCTGTACTGTTCTATGTTCTATGTTCTATGTTTCCCTTGGTTGGGAGAGCCTGGAACCAGGGAACATAATTTCAAAGTAAGGGATGTGGTGATCTCTTTGTGTTGCTAATTTTAATGATGGTTGGCATCGTGTACACAAAGACGACAAATAGCTTTTAACTTGAACAAAGCTATAAATTTATTTACACTACTTAATTGGATTTGGGACTTATTCCTATATAATACATCGTTGATACTAAACATATATTCTACACTCATCTGCAACTAATTTCTACACTATTACATCAACTATGATCTGCTCTCACTCACACACCATGTTTCCTTCAGTCTGTCCTCTAGCTTTCTCCTCAGCTTATCATCCACAAGGCTTAGCATCGATGCCTTATATAGTTGCACATCTAGCTCCCTCTAGTGGCTGATTTATGCATTACATTAACCCTCACAGTTCTTTACATTTATGATAATGTCACAAGGGGGAAGCCACTTAGAACCAAAATTGCCTGGACGGCTGGAAAGATTTGAAAATCAGGATGGGAATTTTAAAATCATGACGTTCCTTGAATGGGAGACTATAGAGTAGAATCCCGACAGTGCCGAAGGAGGCCATTCAGCCCATCTAGACTGCACCGATCATCTGAAAGAGTATCCTACCTAGGTCCTCTTTCCCTGCCTTATCCCCGAAACCCAACCTGCACATCCCTCGACGAAAAGTGCAAATTTAGCACGGCCAATCCTCCTAACCTGCACATTTTTGAACTGTGGAAGGAACCTGGAGCACTTGGAGGAAACCCACGCAGACATGGGGAGAACGTGTAAACTCCACACAGACAGTCACCCAAATCGAACCCGGGTCCCTGTTACTGTGAGGCAGCAGTGCTAACCACTGTGCCACAGTGCAGGTCAGTGCGCACCAGGGATAGGGGAGTGGAATTTTGACTGGGTCGCATGGTCAACGTGGCTTGCCTGCAAGGAAAAATACGAAAAGGCAGTAAGCTGGGCGGCACGGTAGCACAAGTGGATAGCACTGTGGCTTCACAGGGTCCCAGGTTCGATTCCCGGCTGGGTCACTGTCTGTGCGGAGTCTGCACGTCCTCCCCGTGTCTGCGTGGGTTTCCTCTGGGTGCTCCGGTTTCCTCCCACAGTCCAAAGACATGCAGGTCAGGTGGATTGGCCATGAGAAATTGCCCTTAGTGACCAAAAAGGTTAGGAGGGGTTATTGGGTTACGGGGACAGGGTGGAAGGGAGGGCTTAAGTGGGTTGGTGCAGACTCGATGGGCTGAATGGCCTCCTTCTGCACTGTGTATTCTAGGTAAGCTGCTGGGAGAAAGAGAGAGAGAGTTACCTTGGAGATCCATCATAAAGCAGCTTCAACCCAGGGAGAGACAGAGAGACAAAAGACGTCTAGAAATAGCAGTAAGCAATTAGGCAGTTTGAAAGTGCCTCTGAAGGATCAGGAGAAGGAAAGCTTCCCTCCCCCCTGTGCAAAGCTACCCACGAAAGCAGCCTCGAAAAAATCAACAGCGAAAACCACCGCAACTACTGAGACTCCAACATCTAACCCTTCACTTCAGACAACGCAGCCTCTCAACTTCACAATAACCGGCCTGCATCCAAACAGAGACGGAATTAATTTGTTGTGAGCCCAGCTGATGTTACTATTGAGCAAGTCAGAGATCCCAGGGGGAAAAATGGTCCGCCAGATCCTACTCTTTCTTTTAGAAAGGATGGAGGATAGTTACTGAACAAATTCACAGGAGTCCACTACTGAACTTAAGAATAAAATGTTTATTAAATAAGGAAAATGAACTATATTGCACCAGACAACAAGGTTGGAAAGGTTTCAGTACTCAGTACAAACACAGGAACACAGGGAAATGATTCGAATATTCACCATTCCATCAGAAATTCAGAACCTAAAACAATTTAAATTCCCTATCTTATACTCTAATATTCAGGATAATTATGCAGCACATGTGAAGTAACAGGTGACATGTGGGCAGACACACAACGCTCCAAAGTAAATCACAGATGTGACCAAAATAGATTCCATGGATTTCTCAGCAATCCACCCAGCAGTTTGTCACACCATGAGCCAACTGGTCTCATTGAGACTCTGTTCTTCTTCTCGCGAGGGTTTCCAGTCTTCACATTTGAAGACCTCACCTCGGAATTATCCCCAAGTGTCGCTCCCACTCGGACAGGTGCAACAATGGTCCACCTTGCAGGGTTTCAATCTCGCCTTCCAGGTTCTTTTCCCCTATATATCCGAGCACACTCAAATATCACCTTCACACTCAAAGTTCGGATCCTCAGCCATGCCAAGCATAACCACCCCCCCACCCCCTCCCCGCTCCAAAAAACCCGCAATAAGGAGTCACCAACATTTGGCTGCCCCCCGAGCCTGCTTCACATCAACTCTGCTCCTCACAGCTGTTGCTTTACTTCTGAGCCTATTGCTCTGCCCCTTTCTTTTAACTTGACTTTCGGGCCTCTTTCTGATCCCTGTCTTTGTCCCTGCCTGAGGTTTTCTTCTGGCACCTCTCCCTGCCCCCTTTCTATGTCCTGCGACACACTAAGCACAGTTCTGTTATCAGGTTAGCTGACCTGCTGTTTGCGCCGTTCTACCTCATGTCCTCCTGCGCAAGCTTGCAGGGCTGGTTCCCGGCCTAAGGAGCGTGACAGACACTAACTGCGCATGTGCGGCCATTTCCCAGCCGCCGCCCAAGGCTTGCAGTAATTGGAGTCTCATCCTGTTTGTAACCGTACTAAATTTTTGTAATTACCACTTTATACGAACAAAACGTACACATTGCCGGGCGACTTGGGGGATTAGAGGAGACCTACTTGGAGGAACCTCCTGACTGAAGGGACACAATTCTTCGAGGACACCCGACGGCAGGAGGAGGGCCTGAAAAGGAGCCTGAGAAAGGAATACCGGCGATCGAGAGTTCGAGGACCAATGCCACCTCTCGGTAACAGTTGGCAAGTCTGCCTGTCGAAGATGCGACTCTGGGATCAGGCTCATCATCCATGCGCGGTTCCAGATGACCGAAAACACGGAGTTTCCTAGTCGGACAATCAGACTCGTTAGCGAGTGACCGCCGATAGAGAAGACATCTTTAAAGTGACCATCGCAATCTGCGCTTCATCGGGTAACATGAGAATCGAAAGGTTCAAACCCGACTCCGCGGCTGGACAAATGATGGCCTGGCCAGCGACACCCATTCCATGAATGAATAAAACGAGGAGGCTCCTGCAGCCGATTCTTGGGCGGGATTCTCCGGTATCTCAGCCGTGTGTCTCTCGGAGACGCGTCGTTCCTTGGTGGCGGGATTCTCCCGGGTCTGGTCAATAGGATTTCACATTAAAGCCACCCCACACCGCTGGGAATCCCATGGGCGGGAGTGCCCTCCTGGAGAATTGCGGCCCATCTATACCTCCACACGTTGCACCGACAGCACCATCGTGGGGTGAAAGTTTACATTTCAAAGATCAAACCTTCAGTTTAGACAGATGAATCCATAATCCGAATCACATCAACCACTGGCCATATGGACGTAATATTATTTACTCCACAAACGTTCGCACAGAGACTGTGCAGTCTGCTGGCTGTGTGAACCAGCAGACTGCCTATCCACTGTGCACAGATTCCCAAACTCACTGTTAGGATATTAAGAAATGCAGCAGCCCATTTGTACACAACGGTTCACAATCAACTGTGTGATGGGATCTTGCGCCCGAGAAGAAAGACAGGGCCTCAGTATAACGCCTCGACCAAAGAACCTCACCTTTAACACTGCAGCAAGCCCTCAGTACTGCACTGGGAGTGCTGCACAGATTTTGTGCTCAAGTCTATGGGGCGAGATTTCTACCCCCCCCCCCCCCCCCCCCCCCCCCCCCCCCCCATCCCCGGTGCAGGTTTTGCCATCATTGGTTGTTGGCAATGGGCTGCTGCATTTCCTAATATCCTAACAGTGAGTTTGGGAATCTGTGCACAGTGGGTAGGCAGTCTGCTGGTTCACACAGCCAGCAGACTGCACAGTCTCTGTGCGAACGTTTGTGGAGTAAATAATATTATGTCCATATGGCCAGTGGTTGATGTGATTCGGATTATGGATTCATCAGTCTAAACTGAAGGTTTGAGCTTTGAAATGTAAACTTTCACCCCACGATGGTGCTGTCGGTGCAACGTGTGGAGGTATAGATGGGCCGCAATTCTCCAGGAGGGCACTCCCGCCCATGGGATTCCCAGCGGTGTGGGGTGGCTTTAATGTGAAATCCTATTGACCAGACCCGGGAGAATCCCGCCACCAGGGAACGGCGCGTCTCCGAGAGACACACGGCTGAGATACCGGAGAATCCCGCCCAAGAATCGGCTGCAGGAGCCTCCTCGTTTTATTCATTCATGGAATGGGTGTCGCTGGCCAGGCCATCATTTGTTCCACGTTCCTGATCTCCCTTGAGAATCTTCAGTAAGATTCTGGCTGAGATTTTGGCTTTCCGCCTGGATTTCCGAGTACATTCAAATTTCAATCTCTTCCCCCACATCCTTTGATTCCCTCGGTATCCCCCCCCCAAAAACAACTATCGACCGCAGCGCTGCATCTCCTCAGTGACTGGACAGCACTCGCATGTAAGGCACCCCAAACGTTCTCGACCCTCTGAATGAGGAAACCTCTCCGTCACAGTTTTAAAATGGCCGACCCCTTATCCTGAGACCGACGTCCCTCCTTCTGGACTCCAGCAGGGGCGGAATGGTCACCTAGCAACCACCCTGCTGAGCCCAAAATGAAGTTGTACAGCTCCTCGAAGGTAAGCAGGAAAGTTAATTATTCATTCGTTCATGGCACGTGGGCCAGCTATTGCGCATCCCTAGGACTGAGTGATTGGCGAGGCCATTTGAGGGTCAACCACATTGCCGTGGGTCTGGAGTTACCTGGTCAGGCCAACATGTAAGGATAACATGAGTGAACCAGGTGGTTTTTTACAACAATCGGCAATGGGTTTCATGATCATTGTAATGATACGTAGACAGACATGTAACTAAAGGGTTAATCACAACACTTAGCTGTGGCACTACCACTAGAGGGCGCCACCAGATCACACGATATAAATGAGCTCCCAAAGGCTCTTGGTCTCTTTCCACACAGGAGTAGCTAGACAGCAGTAGTATAGTATAGTTAGATCACAGCCTAGACACCATGTGTAGTTCAGATACAGTTTATACAGTTATATCACATTCCTTTATTTCCAGAGATAGTTCAGCAGAGTGTCAAACTCATTTATTAGTTTTATCGTTGCTTAATAAATGTGTTTACTTTACATCGAAGACGCGTGTATTCTTCAAGATCATCTGCAACCAGTAACAACAGATATTACTTTGACCAAGTAATAGAACAACCATTCGACTTTTAATTCCAAATTTGTGTTGAATTCAAATGTCACCATCTGCCGTGGTGAGATTCGAACTCGAGTCCACAGAATATTACCCTGGCTCTCTGGATTACCTTCCGCCACTGCCATTCTGCGTTCCTCGATCTAAACCCCTCCCAGAAAAGAGTGTGCATTGGATGAACATTTATCTCCGTGTCTGTTTGGGGAAGGGCGGAAGAATAATTTGTCGCAACGATGTTTTTATGCTTCTTAGCAAATGTAAACATTTCTATAAGTAAACTTAAAGCATTTCTTCTGTTCCATGTAAGCTGCGACTGAACAGATCGCAAATAAAGAGTTTAATTGGTAAACTGTGCAGCTGTCAACTTGCAGTTCGAGATGTGAATTCTTTCAGTGCAGTTAGCAGTTCTGCTGGTTGAACGTTAAGTGGGTTCCAGCGGGTTACAGGATACATTAGGCTGTTAAATGCCGCGTAACCCCCCCAGCTAAGCTCAACAACTCCGTACCCTCCATCGGCAGCATATCTCATTCCTAGAGTGTGAAGCACGAGGGGGACGTTACCTCTGGGCAGTCTCCAGCCGCAGAGTGTGAGCAGGCTGCCGATTACTTAACGTGGTCGACGATATCATTTTGATACTGTTGAGGCGCATTGCTCCGGTTGTCATGCTAATTACATCGTAAATGGACTCGTGAAAGAAGGGCAGCAGGGTAGCATAGTGGTTAGCATAATTGCTTCACAGCTCCAGGGTTCCAGGTTCGATTCCCGGCTTGGGTCACTGTCTGTGCGGAGTCTGCACGTTCTCCCCGTGTCTGCGTGGATTTCCTCCGGGTGATCCGGTTTCCTCCCACAGTCCAAAGATGTGCTTGTTAGGTGGATTGGCCATAGTAAACTGCCCTTGGTGTCCAAAATTGCCTTTAGTGTTGGGTGGGATTACTGAGTTATGGGGACAGGGTGGAGGTGTGGGGTTGCTCAGATGCCGCACTGTGGAGGTTATGATTTTATGAAATAGATGTAAACAGGGTGGAGAAGACCCGTTTAATTGTCATGATCTGGAGTTTAAAAAAAATCTGCCCCTCTTTAAATACAAACTGGCTCCTCTGTCAGTGATTGTTTGAGAAAATACTCTGCTGGACTACTTTGTTTGACAGGCCAGCTGGTGTAGCATCTGTTTGAGCAGCTTCAGCATAGTTCTTTGCTGACATTTCCCTAAGTGCTATTCATTGTGAATTAAGACACTCCTTAGTCACCTCTGTTCTAAGGAAAACAACCGTCGCCTATCCGATCTCTCCTCAGTCGCAAATTTCCATCAGCTGAGCTGAATTGCTGCAAAAAAAATGGCCACTGAACAAACAGGCTTCCATACCCACAATTAATCCATTTTCTCTTTTTATTTCAGATCTTTATATCAGCATCTCCAGGGCTTTGCTTTAATGTTCGATTTCTTAAGGGGGTTAATAATAGATCTCTGCTATCCAAAGTCCTTACAGATTCAGCTCATCTAACTTAATCCAGCAAGCACCCTTAAACTGCACTCTCTTCCCCACAGCATTGAATCGTGTCTTCAGTGATCCCAGGTTTTTCCTTGGGACTGTAACTGGAAGTCTACTCTCTACATCGTGTGTGTGTGTGTGTGTGTGTGTGTGTGTGTGTGTGTGTATACACAGTAAGAAGTCTTACAACACCAGGATAAAATCCAACAGGTTTGTTTCAAACACTAGCTTTCGGAGCACTGCTCCTTCCTCAGGTGAATGAAGAGGTATGTTCCAGAAACACATATATAGATAAAGTCAAAGATGCCAGACAATGCTTAGAAAGTGAGCATTTGCAGGTTATTAAATCTTTACAGATGCAGATATAGGGGTAACCCCAGGTTAAAGAGATGTGAAATGTCTCAAGCCAGGACAGTTGGTAGGATTTTGCAAGCCCGGGCCAGATGGCGGGGGATGAATGTAATGCGACATGAATCCCAGGTCCCGGTTGAGGCCGCACTCTACTGACTCTGGCTAGGCAAGTTCATGACTAATAAAGCCTACTGTTCACTCGCTCTCTCTGCCTCACTGTGAATTGAAGGTATATCATGCGGAACTTGGCTATAAGTTTCTGCTCGGCGATTCTGCGTTGTCGCGGGTCCTGAAGGCCGCCTTGGTGAACGCTTACCCGGAGATCAGAGGCTGAATGCCCTTGACTGCTGAAGTGTTGCCCGACTGGGAGGGAATATTCCTGGCTGGTGATTGTCGCGCGATGTCCGTTCATTCATTGTCGCAGCGCCTTCGTGGTCTCGCCAATGTACCACACTTCGGGACATCCTTTCCTGTATGTGTGTTTGTGTGTGTGTGTGAGAAGAGCTTCCTGATCTGTGCCCAGAATTTCCCTTTGACCAGTTTGTCCCTGCCCCTGTTCCTGCTCTTGAAATTTAATCTAAAATTAAGTATGAATAAACCTTTAGTATCTTTTGATTTATTGCACCAGTTGTGAAAACTTGACAGCCAAAGTTCTGGGAAACTGCCCAAGTGAAGACACCAATCTGTTCCTGTGTGCTTATTGTGCTCGTTTCTCATATCCTCACAGCACTTGTCAGCAGGCATTGATGAAAGAACATCATTGACCCTCTTGCAGGGCTCCAGAAGTCACCTTTCTTGATAGGCGACCAAGCTGGTCTATTTACATGGCTGGGAGGCGAAGATTCTCTCATGTTGACCCGAAAGACTCGCAAGGTCATGGCCAGTTGAGCAGAGGCCTAGTCAACTGAAGAGGGTTACAGAGGCCTGAATTCTCCGGCCTTTGGGACTGGTAGCGCACCCCCGCCCGTGGGTTTCCCGGCAGCGTGGAGTGGCTTCAATGGGAAATTCTATTGACAAGCGGCGGGAAGACTGAACCCTGCCCCCCCCCCCAGGCAAACACACGACTTGGGGAACGGAGAATCCAGCCCAGAGTCTTCAAGAATGAATCAGGACGGCTTGAATCCAAAGGAGCAAACATTTGGTGTCGAATTCACACACCCTTATAATTCTGACAACGCAAGTAATGATTTATGCTGTGGAGGCTGGAAATCTGAAATAAAAGCAGAAAGAACTGGAAATACCCAGCAGGTCTGGAGCACATGTGGCGAGGGAGAGATAGAATGAAAGGTCATCAAGCTATTTTTTTCATTCATTCAGAGGATGTAGGCATCACTGGAAGAACCAGCACTTATTGCCTACTCCTAATTCTTCATGGAATCATAGAATCTACAGTGCAGAAGGAGGCTATTTGGCCCATCGAGTCTGCACCGACCCTCTGGAAGAGCTCCCTACCTAGGCCCGTGCCCGCCCACTTTATCCCCGTAACCCCACCTAACCTTTTGGACACTGAGGGGAAATTTAGCACCGCCAATCCACCTAACCTGCACATCTTTGGACTTGTGGGAGGAAACCGGAGTACCCGGAGGAAACCCACGCACACACGGGGAGAAGGCGCAAGTTCCACACAGACAATCACCCGAGGCCGGAATTGAACCTGTGGTGGCAGACATGTTAACCACAGTGCCACTCTTGAACGGTCTGGCTTGCTAGGTCATTTCGGAGGGGCATTTAAGACCACATTGCTATGGGTCTGGAGTCACATGTAGGCCATACTGGGTAAGGGTGCCTCGACCCGCTCTTTGTGACTCTTTGTGGATGCTTGTATCCTTTTTTAAAAGTATATAAATTTAGAGGAGCCAATTCTTTTTTTTCCCAATCAAGGGGAAATTTAGCATGGCCAATCCATCTGCCCTGCACATCTTTTTGGGTTGTGGGGGTGAGACCCACGCAGACATGGGGAGAATGTGCAAATTCCACATGGACAGTGACCTGGGGCGGGATCGAACCCGGGTCCTCGGCGCTGTGTGGCGGCGGTGCTAATCACTGCGCCACCAGATGCTTGCATCCTGTGCCTAAAACTGCAGCACCAAATGGTCAGGCTGCAGCCTGGGCCTCGACCTTACCGCTGACCGCAAGGCCGGGCGGCCTTGAGTTTAAACAACGAGACCAGTGTTGTTGACTTTTTAAGGCAAAGACCAGGTTCCTTTTTCAGAGATGGCAGATAGGTCGAGATAAGCTTGATTGGGTGACCTAAATAAAGCAACAACTTCCATTTTTATGACACCTTCACCATGGTAACACTTTCCAAATTGCCTCACGGCAGTGTTATCCAATGAAGTATGTACCGAGTCAACGAAAGAGCTGCTGGAAGAGATGATCAACAGCGTGGTAAAAGAGGTAGGTTTAAGGAGCAATGAAATGGAGAAGAGAGAGGGAAGGAGGTGGAGAGCTTAAATGGAGGACTTTTTTATAATTCATTTTTTTAATAGGTTATGGGCTTCGCTGGCTAGGCCAACATTCATTGCCCATCCCTCGTTGCCAATAAGAAGGTGGTGGTGAGCTGCCTTCTTGAACCGCTGCAGTCCCTGAGGTGTAGGTACACCCACTGTGCTGTTAGGCAGGATGTTCCAGGATTTTGACCCAGCTGCAATGAAGGAGCGGCGATATATTTCCTTGACAGGGTGGTGAGGTGAGCCTCCAGGTGCTGGGATTCCCAGGCATCTGTTACTCTTGTCCTTCCAGATGGTAGTGGTCGTGGGTTTGGAAGGCGATGGCTAAGTTCCTGCAGTGCATCTTGTAGATGGTACACACTACTGCTATTGTGCGATGGTGGTGGAGGGAGTGAATGTTTGTGGAAGGGGAGCAATCAAGCGGGGCTGTTTTGTCCTGGATGGTGTTGAGCTTCTTGAGTGTTGTTGGAGCTGCTCTCATCCAAGCAAGTGGAGAGTATTCCATTACACTCCTGACTTGTGCCTTGTAGATGGTGGACAGGGTTTGGGGGTCAGGAGGTGAGTTACTTGCCATAGGATTCCTAGTCTCTGACCTGCTCTGGTAGCCACAGTATTAATGTGGCTTGTCCAGTTCAGTTACTGGTCAATGGTAACCCCCTGGATGTTGATTGTGGGGGATTCAAGGATGGTAATGCCATTGAATGTCAAGGGCGATGGTTAGATCCTCTCTGGTTGGAGATGGTCATTGCCCGGCAGTTGTGTGGCACAAATGTAACTTGCCACTTGTCAGCCCAAGCCTGGATATTGCCCAGGTCTTGCTGCATTTGGACATGGACTGCTTCATTATCTGAAGAGTCGCGAATGGTGCTGAACATTGTGCAGTCATCTGCAAACATCCCCACTTCTGACCTTGTGATGGAAGGGTGGTCATTGATGAAGCAGCTGAAGATGGTTGGGCCTGGGACACTATCCTGAGGAACTCCTGCAGTGATGTCCCAGGACTGAGATGACGCCACCAACAACCACAACCATTTCCGCTAGGTATGACTCCAATCAGCGGAGAGTTTTCCAGTTTTGCTAGGGCTCCTTGATGCCATACTTGATCAAATGCTGCCTTGATGTCAAGGGCAGTCACTCTCAACTTATCTCTGAAGTTCAGCTCTTTTTTCCATGTTTGAAGCAAGGCCTGAGGTCAGGAGCTGAGTTACCCTAGTGGAACCCAAACTGAGTGTCCATGAGCAGGTTATTGCTAAGCAAGTGCCACTTGGTAACACTATTTGTGACCCCTTCCATCGCTTGATTGATGATTGAGAGTAGACTGATAGAGCGGCAATTGGCCAGGTTGGATTTGTCCTGCTTTTTGTGTTAGGAACATAGCTGGCCAATTTCCCACATTGCTGGGTAGATGCCAGTATTGCAGACGTACTAAAACAGCTTGGTTAGGTGTGTGGCAGGTTCTGGAGCAATTTTCATGCTTTGCCCCTAGGCTTGATTGCCTTTAAAATTTGGTGATGTGTAAGCGACCAGATTTGGTGCAGTATAGGTTGTGGGACTGGACGGTGTTAAGGAAATAGGGAGGAGCAAGACCAGAAAAAGGATTTGAAAAGCAAATTTTCAAATCAATGTAGTAATGGCAGTAATACAGATAATAAATGCTGACGCCAAGAAACCATATTGTTCCAAAGGTTAAAATAAAGCCATGTTCATCATAGAATTCACAGTGCAGAAGGAAGCCATTCGGCCCAACGAGTCTGCACCAGCTCTTGGAAAGAGTACCCTATCCAAGGTCAACACCTCCACCCTATTCCCATAACCCAGTAACCCCACCCAACACTAAGGGCAATTTTGGACACTAAGGGCAATTTAGCGTGGCCAATCCACCTAACCTGCACATCTTTGGACTGTGGGAGGAAACCGGAGCACCCGGAGGAAACCCGCGCACACACGGCGAGGATGTGCAGACTCCGCACAGACAGTGACCCAAGCTGGGAATCGAACCTGGGACCCTGGAGCTGTGAAGCAATTGTGCTAACCACAATGCTACCGTGCTGCCCAAAACCCAAACAAACTGTACCACGTCCAAAAGTGGGTTTTGTTTTCCTAGTCTACTGCCTGGGGATTGAGGCTATGTCAAACCAGATGGAGGGGAACATAAACTGTTCTCTTGCACCCAAAAGGGTGATAGAGAGCAGGGTGGTTAATGGGTGTTGTCACAATAGCAAGGACTTTCGCACCTCTACAAAAATCAAAGCTAGTGAAGATAGAAGCAGGGAGGTTGTTTCCACTGGCGGGTGAAACTAGAACTCGGGGGCATAGCCTCAAAATAAGGGGGAGCAGATTTAGGACTAAGTTAAGGAGGAAAGTCTTCACCCAAAGGGTTGTGAATCTGTGGAGTTCCCTGCCCAGTGAAGCAGTTGAGGCTACCTCGTTGAATGTTTTTAAGGCAAAGATAGATTTTTGAACAGTAAAGGAATTAAGGGTTATGGTGAGCGGGCGGGTAAGTGGAAATGAGTCCACAAAAAGATCAGCCACCATCTTATTGAATGGTGGAGCAGGCTTGAGGGGGCCAGATGGCCTACTCCTGCTCCTAGTCGTTACGTTCTTGTGGAGAGGCCTTTGATTGCTATTGTGGGATTTTAGAGGGCTGATTCTGCTGGAGGCCCACAAAACGTGGGTAAAATGGTAAATTCGCACAGCTCCTCACTGTTGAAAATGATGCCAGGCTGCCAAGATAACAAGCTGGGTAAAGATGGCAAAGTTGAGCATTTTGAAGTGAACCTGGAAGCGGTCCTTCCTAGAATTGCAGCTTCTAAAACTGATCTGTCTGCCGGAGGCTGGTTATTAAGTCATTTGCACAAACTCTAATGATTCTTTGGGATCTGCGAATTCGCTCACGGACTGGGGGAGAGAGCCCATCAATATATTTAATTAATTCCAATAATTTATATCAATAAATCAAATCCAGGAAACATCAGGCCCTATTGGCTTGACTTTACATATAGGCAAATTATTAAGAAGGATCATTGGAGACAATTTGTAAGATTACTTTGACAGACAGTGTTATTGGGGATCTCGATGTGGCTTCTACACACATTAGGACATGAAAAATAGGTGTAGGTCCTATTGCGTGCCTGCTTCGCAATTAAATAAGATCTTGCCTCATCTTAGACTTTGGCTTCCCATCTCTCCAAACATCGAATCATAGAATCCCTCCAGTGCAGAATGGGGGTGGGTTTAGCTCAGTTGGCTGGACAGCTGGTGTGTGATGCCGAGCAAGTCCAGCAGCGCGTGTTCAAATCCCATTCCTGCTGCAGTTATTCATGAAGATTCCCGACTTCTCAACCTTGCCCCTCGCCTGAGGTGTGGTGATCCTCAGGTAAAATCGCCACCAGTCAGCTCTCCCCCCTCAAAGGAGAAAGCAGGATAATAAGGCCGTAAGACATAGGACCAGAATTAGGCCACTCGGCCCATCGAGTCTGCTCCGCCATTCAATCATGGCTGATATTTTTCTCATCCCCATTCTCCGCAGATTAATCAAGAACCTATCCATCTCCGCCTTAAAGATGCTCAGTGATTTGGCCTCCACAGCCTTCGGCGGCAAAGAGTTCCACAGATTCACCACCCTCTGGCTGAAGAAATTCCTCCTCATCTCTTTTTTAAAGGATCGTCCCTTTAGTCTGAGATTGTGCCCTCTGGTTCTAGTTTTTCCTACAAGTGGAAACATCCTCTCCATGTCCACTCTATCCAGGCCTCGTCTGGGACTATGGCAACTTTTATTTATTTTACAGTGCAGAAGGAGGTCATTCGGCCCATCGGGTCTGCACCGCCCCTTCGAAAGAGGCCCACTGCCCCGCATCTATCCCCATCTAAACTTTAGACACTTTTTGGGACAATTTTAGCATGGCCAACCCACCTAATCTGCACGTCGCTGGACTGGGGGAGGAAACCAGAGCACCCGGAGGAAACCCATGCAGACACTGGAAAATGTGCAAACTCCACACGCAAGGCTGGAACCCAGGTCTCTCGCACTTTTGAGGCAGCAGTGCTAACCACTGTGCCACCAGGCCGCTCTTTATTGCCATCCTTTATTGCCAAAGATGTATTAGTCTCAGATGTACTCGAAGACTGAATGTCCGCTGGGGTTGAGCATTCCTAAGGTTCACCAACAAAAATAGGCCATCTCCAGAAAATATAGGCCCAGTCTCTCCTTGTCAGGTAATCATCTCATCTTTGGCAAAGGCAATAACTTGTTTCACCCACTGGTCCCGTTTCTGGTCCAAGATATAAAGCGGGTGCTGGGCGGTCATCCAGTTGCATTGGTGGGGCTCAGGAAAAACAATCCTCTGACAAAATGATGCCCAAACATATGACTAAGCAAGATTTAGACTTGTTGGATGAAAAGAAATTGCAATTTTTGCGTAGAGAGAAGGCAGTTATCAATGGTTGGTGTTCCGGATTGGAGCAGTCAATCATGGAGTCTTATCGGAATTGGTGTTAGGGCTGTTATTTTTCATCTTCCTTCTCACTGATCTGGATAAATTTGGTGCACACTCTTCTACACCCAGATCCGTATGTTGTCCATTATCGGGCAAGGCATGTGTACCAAATATTTCAAAACGCTGTACTAATATGAGTCACTACAGGGAGTGATTAGTTGAAACAGATCCCACTGCGTCTGACAGTATTCATCCTTGCCTTTCCTGTCATGGTATTTGCGTTACTCAGAGTTCAGACGCCTCTATGCTCCACCGAGCATCCAATGCACAGAGAATACTTATCCTTTCTAAACCTCAATTCCACTCCTCCCCAGATGTTTCGGCAGCTGTTTTCTTTGTGCCTAATTAACATGGTATTAACTGCGTTTGCTTGGTGTCTGTTCCACATGCCCACTGTTCTGTGAGGAAAAAAAATAATAATTCTTGTCTTAAATTGTGCTTAATGCTTGTTAATTTTGCACTTCTGATCCCCAGTCTGTGTTCATGGTCCAAATCGACGAATCAGTTCTCCCGTACTTTGTCCTTTCTTCTCAGTTATTCTGTGACAGGTGGTTACACCACAAAGAACAATACAGCACAGGAACAGGCCCTTCGGCCTTACAAGCCTGCGCTGACCATGGTACCTGCCTAAACTAAAATTGTATGCACGTAACTGAGTCTGTATCCTTCCATTCCCACCCTATTCGTAGATTTGTCTAGATAACCCTTAAATGCCGCTATCGTACCTGCTCCTACCACCTCCCTAGCCAGCGTGTTACATATATTTGCCACCCTCTGTGTAAAAAAAAAAAAAAAAATTGCCTCGCACATCAGTTCTAAACTTTTCCCCACACACTTTAAACTTATGTTCCCTAGTACCTGACTCTCCTACCCTAGGAAAGAGCATCTGACTATCCACTCTGTCCATGCCACTCATTATTTTGTAGACCTCTATCAGGTCGCCTCTCAACCTCTGTCGTTGAAGTGAGAACAGACCGAGTTTATCTAACCTCTCTTCATAGCTAATGCCCTCCATACCAGGCAACATCCTAGTAAACCGCTTCTGAAATGAAATGAAAATCGCTTATTGTCACGAGTAGGCTTCAATGAAGTTACTGTGAAAAGCCCCTAGTCGCCACATTCCGGCGCCTGTTCGGGGAGGCTGTTACGGGAATCTGTACCCTCTCCAAAGCATCCACATCCTTCTGGTAGTGTGGCGACCAGAATTGTACACAATATTCCAAATGAGGCCTAACTAAGGTCCTGTACAGCTGCAACATGGTTTGCCAATTTTTATATTCAACGCCCCGACTGATGAAGGCCAGCATGCCGCATGCCTACTTGACCACCTTATCCACATGCGTTGCCACTTTCAGTGACCTGTGGACATGCACGCCCAGATCTCTCTGCCTGTCAGAACTCGCAAGAGTTCTACCATTTATTGTGTAATTCCTACATGCATTGGACCTTCCAAAGTGCATTACCTCACACTTGCCCGGGTTAAACTCCATCTGCCATTTCTCCGCCCAAGACTTCCACCATTTTGTATCCTGCTGTATCCTCTGACCATCAACTTCACTATCCGCAACTCCACCAATTTTTGTGTTGTCTGTGAACTTACTAATCAGACCTCCTTTTGATCTAGATTCGTAGAATTTACAGTGCAGCAGGAGGCCATTCGGCCCATCAAGTCTGCACTGGCTCTTGGAAAGCCCACACCACCCTATCCCCATTACCCAGTAACCTCACCCAACACTAAGGGCAATTTTGGATACTAAGGACAATTTAGCATGGCCAAACCACCTAACCTGCACATCTTTGGACTGTGGGAAGAAGCCGGAGCACCCGGAGGAAACCCACGCACACACTGGGAGAACGTGCAGACTCCGCACAGACAGTGACCCAAGCCAGGAATCGAACCTGGGACCCTGGAACTGTGAAGCAATTGTGCTAACCACAATGCTACCGTGCTGCCCATTTACTTCACATTTAAGTTGGTTTGTGCGAATCTCTCCATTACTTGAATCCTTAAATTCAGGCACTGTTTCTTGCACTTTGGGCTCCTTCCCAAAACCATTAACTCATGTTCACAGCGAAAATAGGCAATTTCCATCATTAGCCCCGTATCCCTAGTGAAACTTGCAATGTCAGGGTCGGCTCGAATGAAATTGCATGTCCCAGGGCGAGTTCTGACTTTTTCTATCACATAATGTTGCTACGTGGCAGCTCACTGTAATCTACTGTTCTCTTTGAAAGGCAGTCACTGTTCGACGATACATTCAGGCTAAAATTAATGGTGCATTTCTTTACAAATGAGCTAATTATACAGAAGCAAAAGCTACGCGTCAAGTAATTTGTCAAATAATATATATCGACTTTGAATACGCACACTGTTCCAGAAATGAGGAAAGGTTCAAACTCTTGAGTTCTTTACGAGAAGCATGAAGCCACAGCTCTGGTGTTTTGTGAGAGGGAAGGAGCTTCCACAGAGCAGCTTTAGACTGCCTCTGCTGGTGACCGACAGTCATAGCAACAGACTCGATCATAGAATCCACAGGCATGAATTTTGCCTTTGAGCCGCACTCGGAAGTGATGTGAAACCCCCCCCCCCCCACTCGCGATCTCATTGTCAATACAAAAGTACCCCAGGTAATGAAGGCCCTGAGTTTTGAGGGAGGCAGAGGGCGCTGTGTGGCTGAAGAGCAGGAACTCCAGGAATGTCATCAACGCCAGGCGGCCATGGAAGATGGGGGGGGGCTTGTCGGGTGGGCTCTGTTTCACAGATGAGTGCCTGTCACTGTCTGGTGCTAGGAGGTGAGTGCCAGGCGCGACACCCTGATGCCCTGTGCCGGGAGGAGAAGACCACTTCACCTGACCCGGAAGACCAGGACCCGAGGTGGCTGCTGAGGTCAATGGGCACGATGTCCGCGGTCTGCTGGTCCTGACTAGGAAGGGTAATGATACTCTGGAGTTGGTTTGCCAATTCTCTCCTCTGGCCCTGGGAATGGGTCTTGGATGAAGGTCAGTGTGTAGGTCCCAGATGGGAGTGGTGCAGACACGGGAGAATTCACAGGCCCCTCTAATCAGTGGGGCTTCCCTGTCAGAATGCCCGCTGAAGCTCCAATGCAGAATGGCACCCTGCAGCATCTCTCCATTGTCTCAGCATACCACCTAGCATGTATAGTGACGATGATGATTGAAAACACTGATAATGTGCCTTCCTTCCACTGATGAGCTAACCGCATTAGCTGCAGGCAGCCCCGAGGACACCCCATTAGGCACCCAGGAAGACATCGCTCCTGCACCTGCATCACGCTGTATTTCAGTGCCAGGCACCAGCGCAGTTACTCACACGTTGAAGGGCATTGGGTCATCCTCCCTGTGGTGTTGTACAAAGTAAATAATGGCATGATGGGAAAACTGGTCAACTACTGGGTACAATGTAAGAAAAGCTGACTCCGCATGACCTAAAGCCTGAATAAGATCAGAGAAGGTCAAGCTGATCCGAAATGAATCCGTAAATTCTGATAAGACTAAACTTGTCATAACCTAAAGCAGTCTAAATACGGCAAGATAAGGCCAGGAAGAAACAAATCTCCTCCGACTCTTAAACATTCCATCAAAGGACTGAATAATGATCTGAGTGACGGGACAGAGTCCGGAAAGGTCAGCAAGGTGATGCCTGTTTTATGATATTGCTTATGTTTGCACTTCTGATCGAATTCCTGACCAAGCTGTAGTCACGTAATCCTGATTCTGATAATGTATAAATACTGAGCTGATTCTCTGTGAAAGCGCGGACTTGAGTAGGAATCAGCAGAGACACTCCCTGCTGTCCGACCTCAACTTTCAGCCATAAACTACAGTCTGTTCGTTAAATAAAGTCTTGTTATGTTTTCTGAACGGGCATTGTTGAATCTTTCTACCACAGTCCAGAAGCGGCAAAAATATTGACTTCTACATCTCCATGGGTAGTGCACAATGGTGAGGGCACACCACCCTCAGGTGAGGAAGTGGCAGAGGCAGAGAGGTCCAGGCGACCGACAGTGGGAGCACTGATGGACCATGCCCCCAACTGATGACCAGCCTCTGGTGACGTGCATAAGGGTGGCAGATGCTGGATGCTCAAAAACTGAGACAGAGGAGAGATACAACAGGGGCCATGCATCCACGAGAATGGTGGCGGAGAGATACGCTTCTGATACTTAACATCGGGGGATCATTGCAAAATCCGCCACAGCGATTATCCCTGATAATTGCAACATGCTGCACCCTGCAAAATCGAACTCTGACAAAGAGGAGATCCCAGTAGAGGCTGAGGAGAGTGAGGTAGGTCCCAGGCCAGGGAGGATGACTCCAGTGACAGGCCAGAGGATGAGCCTGGGAACACACAGGGTGAGGACTGCGAGGTAGACGATAGAAACATGAAATGAAAATGAAAATCGCTTATTGTCACGAGTAGGCTTCAATGAAGTTACTGTGAAAAGCCCCTAGTCGCCACATTCCGGCGCCTGTTCGGGGAGGCTGGTACGGTACATTCAGGAGGGGGGGGGGGGGGGGGGGCAGGGACACGTGCGATGCTTTGATCCAGCGAACCTTCAGCTGGGTATCCAAGGCATGGAGGCCGACTCAGACAAGCACTCGCAATCGACATTTCCTCTCGAGCCCAACCCAAAAATGCTGCTCGATACCAAAGCGCTCAGCTGACCAGCCTGTGCAGCATCTGGACAGTGTACAAAGAGGTACCGCCAATCCAGTCTACTCAACTAAAGGAAATGTTTACGTGACTTCATACAAGCACAGAACAGAATCCAAATATTCCTGTAGTGATCTCTGTGTGCGCATGTACATAAGGGGTTAATGTGTAATCAGTAGCATCACATGATCACCAGAAGGTCGGACCAACAGGGGTGTAAAAGAAACCACATTGGGCCTCTCTCCCTCTCTTTTTGGGTGTACTGTGACCAGGGCAGTATCAGATTAGTTCAGATGGTTAGTGGAGTCACATCTAGCGACTGTAGTTAGATTGTTGACCTTATCACTAGTATCAAGGTTAAAGTAACGAACTCACACAATTATTGTTGTAGTTGCTCAATAAACCTTTTGTTACCACTGGACGAGTTTGAGTCTTCTTCATCGAGATTCAGAAGACCTCATCAGTAACCAAGGTTTGAGTCGCACATATTACACCCCGTCATATAGACAGTGTGGGGTCATCAGCCACCTCTTCACGGGGATAGCCCTGGTCACCCAGGAGATACCCATCTAACCTGGCCAGAAGTCACGAACAACCTGGGAGTGCCGCACGATGCACGAATCATCTGAGTTCCCTGGATAATGGACACAGACTTGTGGAATCTGTGTCCTGTAGTCACAAACAATCACCACATGCACTGAAGGGTACCCCTTCACGTTGATGAAAGCTCCTCGCTCTCCCCCCCCCGGCACCCTGCCGGCCACATGGCTACCTCTACGGCACCCTGGATGTGGGGATATCCAGCCATCGCCGCGGTCCCTCGCGCTCTCTCCGCTTGGCTGCCCCCATCTGTCCGGTTGATGGAAGTGTGGGCGTGTCTGCAGGTGTTATCAGCCATGAGCTTGACACGTGTGTGTGTGTGTGTGTGTGTGTGTGTGACTGATGGAGGGACAACGCATAGATCCCTCCCTGAACTCTGAAGTGAACCAGAGGTGTAGAGGTTGAGGGCAACTGTGACCTTCAATGCCACCGACATGGGGTGACCCCTCATGCAGTTGGAGGCAATCCTGTCGCAAAGGGTTGTTACTGTGTCCCCGGAGAGGCGAAATTTCCTGTGGTACTGGAGCTCAGACCATTGCAGGTAATTGGTGCGCTGCCTGTCGACTCTGATAGTGGCATCTGTGCCGTCCCCTTCCGTCTTGGCCTCCCTGCTGGCCCTGAACCAAACTGAGCGTGTATCTCACCTCTTGCAGGATGCTGACTGTGCTCACTGGGCTCCTCGCCCTCATGATCTTCTCTTCTTCTTCGAATGACGTCCCACCAGCTGAAGTACACGGATCCCCATTGAAGCAGATGCAGAGGACCGGTGCTTTACCAATGGTGGAACACTTTCCTCCAATCCCCATGGAGACCTTCCTTTCAGGAAGTCCTGAACTGCTCGAAGTCATGCCTCAAAGGCTAACCAATATCGAGGAAACTCGAGGAAATCTGTATAATCACACAGCTGCGAGCCCTCCCACAGAGAAACCTGCTGCCCCGGGAGCCTTTTGAGGAAATGGGAAAAAAAAAGTACTGGCTGCCCACCCATTTTGCCAGTCCGTTGAAGTAAAAGGTGCACAGGCAGCCCGAAATCCCTGCAAATGGGACTTTTAGCGGCCTGAATTGGTCCTTTAATTGTCGGCGGGTGCGATTCCGATTTGCACCTGTGCCTGTCGAACGTGCACACTCCCGACGTCTTCACTCGCCGTTTAAGTTGCTTCCGGGTCGGGCAGGCGCCCAGCTCAGTCTGGCCACAGAATCGTTCAGCACCGAACGAGGCCAATGGGCCTAGTGAATCCGCGCCAGAGCAGCAATCCGATTGGTTCCGCTCCCGGGTTCCTTTCACAGGGCCCCTGCGACGTTTTTGTTTTCTCTCTTTCGAGCGTTTATCCGTGTCCCTTCCCGAGAGCCGCCGTTCAGAGCGAAGGTGAAGGCTGGGGCCCGGGCGGAAGGGTTAATTCTGCCGTCGGGTGAGCTGAGTGAAGAAGCATTGCTCGCAAGGGAGCACTGAGAGGGGCAGCAACACTGCGAGTGCGGTGACCAACTGGCAGTCGGGTCATTCGCAAAGACCCCCACACTCTTTAACTTTCTTTAGAAACCATCGTCAGCCGTCCAGTAACCTGAATATGAAACACTTATACCATTCAGGCAACTGGGGAGCGAGCAAGCCTGCTGACTTATTTGTCCTTGCACTGGTTCGAATCGGAGTGTATTCACTGCCAGCTTGAGGGATTGCCCAGACAACCTTGACCTCATTATATTTCCATTGCCTTCCCACAATATTTGTTATCTCTTGACCGTTTGGCGCAATATCTTTCTCTCTCATCTCAGGAATATAGTTATCCACATGCAGACGTGAGATCATAATGGCTTTTTCTACACGGAGTTTCCTTCCTGCTTGAATCGTCATTGACCGCTCTGACCCATTACCCATCCTGCTGTTCATGGCCTCCTGTTGATCCTAGTGAAGGTAAACTCCTCTGCCTGTGCTAGTTCAAAGGAAGACTCCCATGGGAGCGTCATCCATAAATTTCACATTGTGCGTGAGGGTGAAAAGAGGCATCGGGATTGATGCCGTTCCTGTTGTCAAAGACGGCATCCACGAGGGCAGCGCGGTGGCGCAGTGGTTAGCACCGCTGCTTCACGGCGCCAAGGTCCCAGGTTCGAGCCCGACTCTGGGTCACTGTCCGTGTGGAGTTTGCACATTCTCCCTGTGTCTGTGTGGGTTTCGCCCCCACAACCCAAAGATGTGCAGGGTAGGTTGATTGGCCAGGCTAAATTGCCCCTGAATTGGAAAAAAATGAATTGTGTACACTAAATTAAGAAAAAAGATGGCGTCCACCAACTGCAAAAGGTGTTGTGTGCCCAGGCAGACACCCCATAGGAAAGGTGGTGGCGTAATGGTATTGTCACTGGAGTAGTACCTCAGACCAGGGTCTGGGGACCCAGGTTCGAATCCCACCACGGCAGATGGTGAAATTTGAGTCAAACATTTGGCGTTTAAAAACAGAAACATGGTCACTGCAGTGAAGCTTACGATAAAAGTCTCCATTTTTATTTATCGCGAAGTAGAAATCCCCATTTTTCAGAAAAGCTGCTCTTTAAAACCCGGAATTAAAATTCTAATGGTGGCCAACCATTGTTGTAAACACCCATCTCGTTCACTAATGTTCCTTCGGGAAGGAAATCTGCTGTCCTACATGTAACTCCAGACCCATTCAAAAAGGGCTCCGTCACCACCGCCTCTCAGATCTACACGCAGCCACGGGGGAAAGCCAGGCAGAATGGCCAAAATGACCCCTGTCTGGAACATGTAGATTTAAAAACATAATAATTTACACTCCATGGGCATTGCTGGCAATGTCAGCATTTATTGTCCATCCCTGATTGCTAAGTGGCTTGTGAGGCCATTTTCAGGGGGCAGTTCAGAGTCAACCACATCGCTGTGGGTCTGGAGTCACATGTAGGCCAGACCGGGTAAGGACGGGAGATTCCCTTCCCTAAAGGACATTAGTGAACCAGATGGGTTTTTAACCAGATGGGTAACATAGTGGTTAGCACTGTTGCTTCACAGCTCCAGGGTCCCAGGTTCGATTCCCAGCTTGGGTCAGTTGGTGTGGAGTCTGCACGTTCCCCCCGTGTCTGGGTGGGTTTCCTCCGGGTGCTCCCGTTTCCTCCCACAAGTCCCGAAAGACGTGCTGGTTCGGTGAATTGGACATTCTGAATTCTCCCTCCGTGTACCCGAACAGGCGCCGGAATGTGGCGACTAGGGGATTTTCACAGTAACTTCATTGCAGTGTTAATGTAAGCCTACTTATGACAATAAAGATTAGTATTATTATAATAATTGACAATGGTTTCACCATTTTTTAATTCTAGATTTTTATGGAGCTCAAATGTGACTCTCTGTCGTGCTGGGATTCGAACCTGGGACCCTCAGAGCATTTACCTGGGTCTCTGGATTACTAGTCCAGTGATAATAGCACTGCGCCACTGTCTCATCAGTCCAAAAATGGGGAAGTCCACCAACTGGTTTAGCTCACTAAGCTATATCGCTGGCTTTTAAAGCAGACCAAGGCAGGCCAGCAGCACGGTTCGATTCCCGTACCAGCCTCCCCGAACAGGCGCCGGAATGTGGCGACTAGGGGCTTTTCACAGTAACTTCATTGAAGCCTACTCGTGACAATAAGCGATTTTCATTTATCATTACTTTCCCACTCTCTCCCACACCCTGTGTAAAAAGTTAAGGGCATGGGGATTAAAGCGTGAGCGGAAACGGAGGTGTAGATCCGTCGAGTAATGGACGGGAGTCTGTGCGAAGCCAAGACAACCGGTTTTGACTCAGACAAATGACCTTGCCCGGTGCCCCACGACATGATTAGCTTTATTGATAAAAGCCTCACATCGACTGTGTACTTTGAACGGTCAATAATTGCACTTCAGCTCTTTCATCAAAATGCAATGAGGGAAAGAAAATACCTCTGCTGCTTTCGGGAATATTGCACTCGCAACGGTGAAATGGTGAGGACAGTGAACCTCTGATAATGGGCTGGAATATCTGCCACTTATACCCTGGTAACCTTTGCAGGCATAGCAATCCGCGGCCGGATAAAGCATTAAAAATAACAAACAGTGCTGTTCGTACGTGACGTTCAACTAAATATCCATGCTCCGTTTAAAGCGTAGCATTTCTGAAGAATCGGCTTTGTACGAAATAAAAATGGAGACTACTTCGTAAGTTTCACTGCAGTGGCATGTTTCAGTTTTGAAACACCGAATGTTATTTTCCTTTCAGGGAAAGCATTGATACAATGGGCCGAGTGGCCATCTTGCGTGATGTTTCAAAGAGAGGGGGGGGGCAAGGAGCAAATTCTTTTGGCAGTGAGAGCTGTCCAAACATGGTTTGATTTTCTCAGTGTTGGGGAGAGACATAGAACATAGAACATTACAGCGCAGTACAGGCCCTTCGGCCCTCAATGTTGCGCCAACCTGTGAAACCCCTCTAAAGCCCATCTACACTATTCCCTTATCATCCATATGTTTATCCAATGACCATTTAAATGCCCTTAATGTTGGCGAGTCCACTACTGTTGCAGGCAGGGCATTCCACGCCCTTACTACTCTCTGAGTAAAAACCTGCCTCTGACATCTGTCCTATATCTATCTCCCCTCAATTTAAAGCTATGTCCCCTCGTGCTGGACATAACCATCCGAGGAATGGTGACTGTCCACCCTATCTACTGTCCATCCTGACTGTCCGCCCTATCTAATCCTCTGATCATCTTGTATCCCTCTACTAAGTCACCTCTTAACCTTCTTCTCGCTAACGAAAACGGCCTCAAGTCCCTCAGCCTTTCCTCATAAGATCTTCCCTCCATACCAGGCAACATCCTGATAAATCTCCTCTGTACCTTCCTATAATGCAGCGACCAGAACTGCACGCAATACTCCAAATGTGGCCGCACCAGCGTTTTGTACAGCTGCATCATGACCTCATGGCTCCGAAACTCAATCCCTCTCCCAATAAAAGCTAACGCACCGTACGCCTTCTTAACCCTATCAACCTGGGTGGCAACTTTCAGGGATCTATGTACATGGACACCAAGATCTCTCTGCTCATCCACACTGCCAAGAATCTTACCATTAGCGCAGTACTTTTAGTCCTGTTGCTCCTTAAAGGGGAAATGAGATAAGCATGTAAAATGCGGGGGGTGCTTGGCAATGGCCTTGGCTTTGGGTTGCTCTCGGAACCAGAATCGGCGCGATGGGCCAGCCGGCTCTGAAACGTGAAGGCTCAATGCAGGAGAAGATAATCCACACTTAATCAGCAATGACCTGAGGTGAGAAGGTAAGCCCTTTCACGTTGCTGCATGGGTGACCCATCACAAAGCCTGTTGACGAGATGATCCCTTTCTTGCGTGCTGCACACGATTTTTGCCTTTTAACCCAGCTCTTGTCACAACTCCGATCTAAACTGCTGATGTCCCCATTCTCCATTTTGCTGGCCGATGGACTCTCGTACGTAGAGTGTAGACCGTCTATGAATTGCAGGTCCCATCATGCCTGGCAGCCTTCCATTATGCCTAGACTGGAGATGCTGCGCAGTTTGGCTTGTGACCCTCTTGAGGTTGATGTTCCGATCGGCGTTCCTTGCTCTCCAAGAGCCGATAACCGGCACCTGTGCCCCTTGGCCCTCCATGGGCAGATTAATTTGTAATTCAGCCCCGTACCTCTTGCAGTTTAGTACACTGTATTCCCTGCCCGCGATGCAGCCTGCTCTGCTTGGGAGAGACTAAACACCGGCTGGGTGAGCGCTTTGCGGCACACCTCCATTCGGTTTTGAAAATTTGGCGCTGAGCTTTCAGCCAAGTGCCATTTTAGTTCTCTCTCATTTCCACTCTGACCTCTAACTTTGACAAAGGGTCATCTGGACTCGAAACGTTGGCTCTTTTCTCTCCCTACAGATGCTGCCAGACCTGCTGAGATTTTCCAGCATTTTCTCTTTTGGTTCCTCTCTGACTTTGGTCTCGTACACTTCTCTGAAAAAGCTCAACACAGGCTCGAGGATGAAGCCCAGGATCACTACTTGGTGTCTCCCAGGATGAGCATTCAAATCCACATTGTACTGGCTGCGACCAGCGAGTTATAGATTTGTGACACATTGTTCCTTGGAGGGGTCTTTCAAACAATTCTTAGGATCGTAAATCTTGGGGGGGGAAAAAAAAGCCTGGGCAACTCCCGTGTGATGGTCCCCAGAGGAAAGAAAGTCCTGCATTTATGTGGTGCCTATCACAATCTCAGGATGCCACACACTGCTTTCCTGCCAATAAAGTACTCTTAAAGCTTAGTCATCCAATTAACGTAGGAAGCATCCTCTCTGGCTGCATCACAGCCTGGTATGGCAACTGCTTGGCCCAGGATCGTAAGAAACTACAGAGAGTCGTAAACACAGCCCAGTCCGTCACACGAACCCGCCTCCCATCCATTGACTCCATCTACACCTCCCGCTGCCTGGGGAAAGCGGGCAGCATAATCAAAGACCCCTCCCACCCAGCTTACTCACTCTTCCAACCTCATCCACCGGGCAGGGGATACAAAAGTCTGAGACCATGCACAAGCAGGTTCAAAAATAGCTTCTTCGCCGCTGTTACCAGACTTCTGAACGACCCTCTTATGGACTGAGCTGATCTCTCCACCCACCTTCTCTACTGAGCAGTACCACACTTGGTGTGCTTCATCCGATGTCTATGTATTTACATTGTGTATTTATTGTGTGTCCTATGTTTTTTTCATGTATGGAATGATCTGTTTGGACTGTCCGCAGAACAATACTTTTCTCTGTACCTCGGTACACGTGACAATAAACAAATCAAATCCAACCCATTTACATGTGGCAAGCTCCCATCAATAGCAATATAATAATAAGATTGCCTGTTCTCAAGGGCAGCACGGTGGCACAGTGGTTAGCAGTGTTGCCTCCGGCACTGAGGACCTGGGTTCGAATCCCGGCCCTGGGTCACTGTCCGTGTGGAGTTTGCACATTCTCACCGTGTCTGCGTAGGTTTCGCCCCCACAATCCAAAAGATGTGCAGGATAGGTGGATTGGCCACTCTAAATTGCCCCTTAATTGGAAAAAATAATTGGGTACTCTAAATTTATAAAAAAAAAAGATTGCTTGTTCTCCTGGTGTTGGTTGAAGGATAAATGTTGACCAGGAGACCAGGTTGAATGCCCCAGTGCTTAATAGTCCCATGGGACCTTTAATGCCCATCTGAGGGAGCAAACTGTGGTGATATGCATCACTGTAGATAGACAAGGGGTTAATGTAAATACACGTAGACTAGCTAGACACTAGAGGGAGCACCAGAGACATGACACACAGACATTCAACCAATAGGTCAGTAAGATAGGACACAACCAATGGGCATTCACGATACACACAGAGGTGACACTACCACAGGGGGGGCATTACACCAACCCATATATAAAGAGCACAGCACACATGATCTTCCTCTTTCCAGTGGAGACTCTCAGTGAGTACAGACACAGGGTTGATTCAACATCACACCCACCACGTGGATTGTAGCAGACTGGTTCGTCAGTCTGAGTAGCTATAGAAGGATTACAAGTAGAGGCGAATCCGAGTAGGAGAATTGTAAATAGTTTAATAAACGTGTTGAAGTTATCTCCACGTCTGAACCTTCCTTTGTCAGAGTGAACTTCAAAGAAGCAGCTTATGCTATGCCAAGAGCATAACGAGACACAAACTGTGGTGTTATTTGGTTTGTTGCAAACTTACCAATTACCCGACAGGATTGGTAAAACAATCATGTGTGTTCTTTATTTAAAGATAAGACTCCATACATATGATGGTAACTGGGAGGTTATGTCTGACCTGTAGGACTGCTGTTCTGTTCTGTCTGCAGACTCTTGAGGTTATGGCTGGAAATTCCTGGTCGTTAACGCCAGCAGGATCCTCCGGTCTTGACGATGGCGCACCCCCACCGCGGGTCAATGGGAAACCCCATTGACAACAGCGGGACTGGAGGATCCCGCCGCTGGCCAATGGCGGACCATCTCCACCGCGGAGAGCTGAGCAGAAAGCCCCGCCCTTTCTCGGGATTGACGGTGATGGACAGCAGGTTAAAATCCATCCCTACTTGGCTGACCTTAAAGGTACATGCACATCACCACAGACAGGGCCTCGGTTTAGAACATAGAACATAGAAAAATACAGCACAGAACAGGCCCTTCGGCCCATGATGTTGTGCCGAACTTTTGTCCTAGATTAAGAACAAATTCATCTACACCCCATTATTCTACCCTAATCCATGTACCCATCCAATAGCCGCTTGAAGGTCCCTAATGTTTCCGACTCAACTACTTCCACAGGCAGTGCATTCCATGGCCCCACTACTCTCTGGGTAAAGAACCTACCTCTGACATCCCTCCTATATTCGATTCCCGGCTGGGTCACTGTCTGTGTGGAGTCTGCACGTCCTCCCCGTGTGTGCGTGGGTTTCCTCCGGGTGCTCCGGTTTCCTCCCACAATCCAAAGATGTGCGGGTTAGGTGGATTGGCCATGCTAAATTGCCCGTAGTGTAAGGTTAATGGGGGGATTGTTGGGTTACGGGTATACGGGTTACGTGGGTTTAAGTAGGGTGATCATTGCTCGGCACAACATCGAGGGCCGAAGGGCCTGTTCTATGCTGTACTGTTCTATGTTCTATATCTTCCCCCATTCACCTTAAATTTATGACCCCTTGTCATAGTTTGTCCCACCCGGGGAAAAAGTCTCTGACTGTCTATTCTATCTAGTCTCCTGATCATCTTATAAACCTCTATCAAGTCGCCCCTCATCCTTCTCCGTTCTAATGAGAAAAGGCCCAGCACCCTCAACCTGTCCTCGTATGACCTACTCTCCATTCCAGGCAACATCCTGGTAATTCTCCTTTGCACCTTTCCCAAAGTTTCCACATCCTTCCTAAAATGAGGCGACCAGAACTGCACACAGTACTCCAAATGTTTAACAGCTCATTTGTGAGACGACACCTCTAGCAGTGTGGCACTCCTTCAGCATTGCACTGGCGAGTCAGCCCAGCTTACCTGTTCCAAGTCCCTGGAGTGTGGTGCTCTGATAACCGAGTTTTTGCCTCTCTATTGTTTATTACTTACTTGAACATGCTCTTGTTAACCATGACAGTCTGTCGTCAGTCTGCTCGCTGGGAACCCATTGGGTCCCGTTGCTGGATGAAGCTCGGTGGTTCATGAAAATTGTATGGCATTGAAAGCTGCCTCTGTCGGGCCTTTGGAAGTCGAGATGAATTCATGATGGGTTGAGTGCTTCTGTCTGTATGAATAATTAAACTAGCTATCAAGAGTGAATAAAGCAGGACATGGCCCAGATGCAAAGGACAGAATGATCCGAGTAAGGACAAAGAAATAAATGCTTTGTCAGTAACATCAGTGCTTGGATCATATTCACTGTTCCAGAGTTGAACAGCATTGATAATTAGTGCTGCATGTTTTGCTTTTACATTTAAATAAACCTATCTAACATTTGCACCTGTAAAAGACTGTATTTCAGAACCTGATTAATGCATTTTGCTGCTTCCGCTTTGTAGAACGTCTAGCGACGGACTTTGTAGATCAGCGACGGAGTGACCTTGGCAAGTTTGTGTTGGAGAGGAATTTTCCAGATTGTTTATTTTCCCCACCCCAAATCAGCCTTGTTTTTCTTTTCTGATTTTATCATCTTTCCCAAATGCGGGCTTTTCGGGTGGGTGGAGAGTATTGGGATGTTATTTTTATCATTGAATATGTTCAAGAAGCGGCTGGATATAGCACATGGGGTGAATGGTATCAAAGGCTATGGGGAGAAAACCGGATTCGATTTAGACATATAGACATAGAATTTACAGTGCAGAAGGAGGCCATTCGACCCATCGAGCCTGCACCGGCCCTTGGAAAGAGCACCCCACTTAAGCCCACACCTCCGCCCCATACCCGTAACCCAATAACCCCACCCAACCCCATTGGACACTAAGGGCGATTTATCATGGCCAATCCACCTAACCTGCACATCTTTGGACTGTGTGAGGAAACCGGAGCACCCGGAGGAAACCCACGCAGACATGGGGAGGATGTGCAGACTCCGCACAGACAGTGACCCAAGCCAGGAATCAAACCCGCGACCCAGGAGCTGTGAAGCAACAGTGCTAACCACTGTGCTACCGTGCAACCATAGGATATTGAGTTAGACGATCAGCCATGATCGTGATAAATGGTGGAGCAGGTTCAAAGGGCCAAAAGGCCTCCTCCTGCTCCTATCTTCTATGTAATAATAATTTTTTAATTTTTAAAAATTTTATTTTTTTGTTTGTTTTGTTTTTTGGGGTCAGTAAGTTATCATTCTTTTCACAGAATCATCAATTTTCGAGGGTTCACTTGGGAGAGTAGCAGCAGTATATATCTTTTTTTAAAGGGCCTAACGGGTGTGTAATCTTTTTTTTTCCCCTTTAAATCTCTTTGTGAATTCAGATCAGAGGGGATGGAGGCTAGGGCAGTTGCATGCTCCTCCTGTAGGATGTGGGTGGTGAGGGATACCACCGGTGTCCCCGCTGACGATACCTGCGGGAAGTGCACCCAACTCCAGCTCCTCAGAGACGGTGTTAGGGAACTGGGTGTATCCTGACAAAATTTCCACCACATTCTCCTTCTTAATATCAACCTATTTTAGTCTATTAACCTGGTTCACACTGTTCTCATGAGCAACAAGGTCCCTCTCTCTAGTGTATACTGAAGCAAAGTATTCATTTCTGGCCTTCACATCTCCTCAGACTCTGGGCACAAGTTCGCTCCACTATCCCTGATTGACCCTACTCTCACTCTGATTATCCCCTTATTTCTCACATAAGTGTAGAACGCCTTGGGGTTTTTCCTAATCCTTCCTGCCAGGGCTTTTTCACGCCCCCTTCTAGCTCTCCTCAGTCCATTTTTGAGTTCCTTCCTGGCTACCTTGTAACCCTCCAGAGCCGAGTCAGATCCTCGCTTCCTCAACCTTAAGCAAGCTTCCTTCTTCCTCTTGACTAGAAGCTCCACTTCTCTTGTCATCCAAGGCTCCTTCACCTTACAATTCCTTCCTCATCTCAATGGGACAAAATTATTCAGCACTCGCAGCAAGTGCTCCTGAAACAATCTGTTTACTGTTGTGCATTTCCCCGAGAACAATTGTTCCCACTTTATGCTCCTCAGGAGTCGGCCATCTGGCCCCTCGAGCCTGCTCCACCATTCAATAAGATCATGGCTGATCTTTTTTGGACTCACTCCACTTTCCAGCCCGAACACCATAACCCTTAATCCCCTTATTGTTCAAAAAACTATCTATCTTTATCTTAAAAACATTTAATGAAGGAGCCTCAACTGCTTCACTGGGCAAGGAATTCCATAGATTCACAACCCTTTGGGTGAAGAAGTTCCTCCTAAACTCAGTCCTAAATCTACTTCCCATTATTTTGAGGCTATGCCCCCTAGTTCTGCTTTCACCCGCCAGTGGAAACAACCTGCCTGCATCTATTCTATCTATTCCCTTCATAATTTGGTATGTTTCTATAAGATCCCCCCTCATCCTTCTAAATTCCAACGTGTACAGTCCCAGTCTACTCAACCTCTCCTCGTAATCCAACCCCTTCAGCTCTGGGATTAACCTAGTGAATCTCCTCTGCTCACCGTCCAGCGCCAGTACGTCCTTTCTCAGGTAAGGAGACCAAAACTGAACACAATACTCCAGGTGTGGCCTCACTAACACCTCATACAATTGCAGCATAACCTCCCTCGTCTTAAACTCCATCCCTCTAGCAATGAAGGACAAAACTCCATTTGCCTTCTTAATCACCTGTTACAGAATCATAGAATTTACTGTGCAGAAGGAGGCCATTCGGCCCATCAAGTCTGCACCGGCTCTTGGAAAGAGCACCCTACCCAAGGCCAACACCTCCACCCTATCCCCATAACCCAGTAATCCCACCCAACACTAATGGCAATTTTGGACACCAAGGGCAATTTATCATGGCCAATCCACCTAACCTGCACGTCTTTGGACTGTGGGAGGAAACCGGAGCACCCGGAGGAAACCCACGCACACACGGGGAGGATGTGCAGAATACACACAGACAGTGATCCAAGCCGGAATCGAACCTGGGACCCTGGAGCTGTGAAGCAATTGTGCTATCCACAATGCTACTGTGCTGCCCGTGTTGCACCTGTAAACCAACTTTTTGCGACTCATGCACTAGCACACCCAGGTCTCTCTGCACAGCGGCATGTTTTAATATTTTATCATTTAAATAATAATCCCTTTTGCTATTATTCCTACCTAAATGGATAACCTCACATTTGTCAACATTGCATTCCATCTGGCAGACCCTAGCCCATTCATTTAACCTATCCAAATCCCTCTGCACACCTCCGGTATCTTCTGCACTTTTTGCTTTACCACTCATCTTAGTGTCGCCTGCAAACTTGGACGCATTGCCCTTGGTCCCCAACTCCAAGTCATCTGTGTAAATTGATCTTTTTTCATTTTGTTTCTCTCCCAGGAGACTTGACGATCCAAGTTCCGGAAGTCCCCGTGATTGCCATATTTGGCAAAGACGTCACCCTGAACTGTTCCTTCAGCACGGACGTCAACTTCTCCCTGGGCGACCTCAGTGTCATATGGCAGCTCACCGAGACTCGCCAGATGGTGCACAAGTACTCGCTGCGGCAGGACCAGCAGGCGGACAGCTTCGTGAACAGGACGGCGCTCTTCCCCGACGAGCTGGCAAAGGGGAACGCCTCCTTGCTTCTGAGGCACGTGAGAATCGAGGACGAGGGCAGCTTCACCTGCTTTGTGAGGATCGAAGAACACTTCAGCGCTCCCATTGAGCTCCAACTGGCAGGTACGGCGCCATGGTATTGTGACGTCAACAGCCCGCCAGTGGCCCCCGAGCCGACAATGCCGCCATTTTATTGGTTTCAGAAGAGTCTGTGGCCCCTCCCTCTCTGTCTCCAAAATAGGTAGCTGAGCCCACAATATGGAATCCGCTCCCTCCGTCTTATTTTTTATAAATTTAGAATACCCAATTATTTTCTCTCTAATTAAGGGACAATTCAGCCTGGCCAATCCACCTAACCTGCATGACTTGATATAAAGAACGAGAGGAGCAGAGACGTCAATGGAGGGAATTTCTGTGCTTAGGACCTCAGCAGCTGAAGACTGCCAATGGTGGAGGTGTTGGAAATCAGCAATGCAGAAGGGGTCAGAGTTCGAGGAATGTAGAGTTTTCAGAGGTTTGCAAACAGATGGAGAGGAGAACGACTGGCTTGGGGTGGTGGTGATGGTGAGATAGTGGCCACGTCATTGGACGAGAGGATTATGTTTCAATTTCTGGTCAAGTCCCACCAAAGGACCTGGCGGAATTTGAATTCAGTTCATTTTCAAAAACGGGTATTCTCAGCAATTGTGGATCACAAAACCATCACTGATTGTTTTTTTAAAAACCCACCTGGTTGACTAATGCCTATTCGGGAAGGAAATCTGCCATCCCTAACCGGTCTGGCCTGCGACTCCACAGCCACGGCAATGTTCTTGAGGGTGGCACGGTAGCACAGTGGTTAGCACAGTTGCTTCACAGCTCCAGGGTCCAAGGTTCGACTCCCGGCTTGGGTCACTGTCTGTGCGGAGTCCGCACGTTCTCCCCCTGTCTGCGTGAGTTTCCTCCGGGTGCTCCGGTTTCCTCCCTCAGTCCAAAGACGTGCAGGTTAGGTGGATTGGCCATGCTAAATTGCCCCTTGGTGCGCAAAAAGGTTGGGTGGGGTTACGGGGATAGGGTAGAGGTGTGGACTTAGGTAGGGGGCTCTTTCCAAAGGCTGGTGCAGATCCGATGTGCCAAATGGCCTCCTTCTGCACTGGAATTCTATGATTTGATCTTTTTTTGATTTGATTTATTATTGTCAGATGCATTAGTATACAGTGAAAAGTATTGTTTCTTGCATGCTGTATAAACAATGCATACCGTACATCGGGAAGGAAGGCGAGACTGCAGAATATAATGTTATAGTTATGGCAAGGTGCAGAGAAAAGATCCACTTAATACGAGGTAGGTCCATTCAAAAGTCTGATGGCAGTAGGGAAGAAGCTGTTCTTGAGTCGGTTGGTACGTGACCTCAAACTTTGGTATCTTTTCCCTGACGGAAGAAAGTGGAAGAGAATATGTCCGGGGTGCGTGGGGTCCTTAACTATGCTGGCTGCCTTTCTGAGGCAGCAGGAATTATAGATAGAGTCAATGGATGGGAGGCTGGTTTGCATGACGGACTGGGCTACATTCATGACATTTTGCAATTTCCAGCGGTCTTGGGCAGAGCAGGATCCATACCAAGCTGTGATACAACCAGAAAGAATGTTTTCTATGGTGCATCTGCAGAAGTTGGTGCATCTTTTGGTTGTGGGGGTGAAACCCATGCAGCTATGGGGAGAATGTGCAAAGTCCACATGGACAGTGACCCAGGGCCGGGATTCGAACCCAAGTCCTCAGCGTCGCCGTCCCAGTGCTAACCACTGCGCCACATGCCGCCCCTCCCTCCATCTTTTCACCTCTCTTTTCTCCTCTTGGGACAGGCCTCATGACTTGGCTCTTTGACCAAGATTTTGGCCGTGTATTCTCATGGTTCCTTCTTCGGCCCCACCTCAGTTGTCTTTGTCTTATTACTCTTCCACAAAGCTCCATGAGATATTTTAGCACGTTAACGGCTCTGTATAGATGTTTTAGAGTCCACCCCATTGAGCTGACACCTTGCCTGTTCATCGATATGAGAAACAATACCAAGTAGTGTGGTAAAGGCCAATTTGATGGCGGGTAGATGAATGTTACACTTCATGTTGCCCAACACTTCTTAACTTCCTTCACTCCACCTGCGCTTCTTACAACCCCGCCTCCTCCACCCCACCTCTCCCAGCACAAACAGAGCTCCACAGTCCAAATATTGAATCCATAAATTCCCTACAGTGAAGAAGGAGGCCATTCAGCCCATGGGATCACTACCGACCCTCTGAAAGAGCACCCTACCCAGGCTCACTCCCCCGCCCTATCCCCTCAACCCCACCCAACCACCTAACCGTTGGACACTAAGCGACAATTTTAGCTCGGCCAATCCACCTAACCTGCACACCTCTTGGGACTGTGGGAGGAAAGTGGAGCACTCGGAGCAGCAGACACGGGGAGAAAGTGCAAACTCCACACAGACAGTCATCCGAGGCCGGAATCGAACCCGGGCGCTGTGAGGCTCGGCAGTGCTATCCCCTGTGCAGGTGAGCTGGATTGGCCATGATCAATGCGTGCAACGCTGAGGATAGGGAGGGAGGGATTGGGTCGAGGTAGAGTGCTCTTTCGGAGGGTCGGTGCAGATTCGATGGGCCGAATGGCCTCCTTCTGCACTGTCGGGAAGGTTAAAAAAAAGAGAAAATTTAAGAATAAAATCTAACTTCCTGTCAGCCTGTAATTAGTTCAACTTTCAACTGGTGATTCGACCAGTTAGACAACAGCATTGGAAACGGTCCATTTACAAAGATCTTCTGAACTCCCAACACCGAATTGGCAATTGAGACATCTTGGGCCTGACGTTCTGCGGAGCGACAATCGGAGTCGGATTGCCGCTCTGCTCCCATTTCCTCGCCATAAAGTTTTCTAAATCCTTGATCCTCAACCACCCAGCCTTCCGACTCAGGCCGGGCGGGAACCGGGCAGTGCAGCGCGTTCCTGACGGTCTTCAGCTGAGGGCGGCTGAGGCGGAAGGAAGGAGGCCATGCCCCTTTTCAGTTTTCCAGCAGTCCTGAACCGGGTGAGTCTGAAGGTCCAGCCAATGTTCACGCCAGGGAGAAGGTAAGGTAAGTTGTGAAAACTTTGGGTGTATGGCTGAGCCAGTCATGTGTGTGTGTGTGTGTGTGTGGGGGGGGTTAGGGGGTCGGTGAATTGGGGAGGAGGTGGGAGGGTCAGACGGTCGGTAGGCTGGTGAGGGGCGGAGGGGGTGGGGGAAGGGATGCAAGGAATGTGGGCCATTCATTGGGGGATAGCGGTGAGGGGCTGGGGGCGGTAACAGGGTGTGGTTGGCGGTGTCTGCCAGTCGCGGTGGGTGGGGAGGGGGGGGGGGTGGGGGAAGGAGTGTTGACCAGTCAGAGGGGCTGGGGGATTGAAGGACAATCATTGCAGGAGGGAGGGGGGGGGGGTGCCGGATTAGGCCGGGGCTGCAAGGGTAGCATGGTGGTTAGCATAAATGCTTCACAGCTCCAGGGTCCCAGGTTCGATTCCCGGCTGGGTCACTGTCTGTGTGGAGTCTGCACGTCCTCCCCCTGTGTGCGTGGGTTTCCTCCGGGTGCTCCGGTTTCCTCCCACAGTCCAAAGATGTGCGGGTTAGGTGGATTGGCCATGCTAAATTGCCCGTAGTGTCCTAATAAAAGTAAGGTTAAGGGGGGGGTTGTTGGGTTACGGGTATAGGGTGGATACGTGGGTTTGAGTAGGGTGATCATGGCTCGGCATAACATTGAGGGCCGAAGGGCCTGTTCTGTGCTGTACTGTTCTATGTTCTATGAGTCCCATAGGGCCGTGGTGAGGAGGGGGTGGGCTGGGATGTGGGGGTGTGGTGGAGAGTCCTCTAAGGGGGTGAAGGGAGTCCCGTGGAAGGGGCAGTACCTTGGCGGCAGCGTCGTCAGGGTGGGTGGGGGATGGGGGGGTGGGGAGGGAGGGACTGATCCTCTGAAAGAACACCCTACCTAGGCCCACTCCTCTGCCCTTTTCCCGTAACCCTATCTAATCTGCACATCCCTGGATACTTGAGGGGCAATTGATCATGGCTAATCCACCTAACCTGCACATTGTTGGGCTGTGGGAAGAAGCCGGAGCACCCGGAGGAAACCCACAAGATACGGGGAAAAAGTGCAGACTCCACGTAGACAGTCACCCAAGGCTGGAATCGAACCTAGATCCCTGGCAATATGAGGCAGCAGAGCTAACCGTTGTGCCACTGTACTCCGTAATGTTCCTGTGGAGCGAAACCTGTCGACGTGTTGAGAGTGCGATTGCTTCCCTGATGTATTCACGCTTTCCTTGTTTCAGCTTCTTACTCCAAACCCAGCCTGCAGTTGGAACCCAACAAGAACCTGAAGCCTGGCGATGAGGTGGCTATCGCTTGCCACTCTTCAGGGGGTTATCCCCAGGCGACCGTCCAGTGGCATGATGGGAAAGGGAGCAACATTACAGAGAACATCACCACGTCGCAAGTGGCCAACGAGAAGGGCCTGTTTGACGTCCGCAGCGTGATCAGGGTGACGCTGGAGCCGAACAGCACCTACAGCTGCCTGGTGAGGAACGAGCTACTGAACGAGGAGACCCAGGCCTTGGCAACCATTACAGGTCAGTCACACGCCACTGTTGCCAACTTTTGGCAATTTGAGGCCTGCACTACTTTGAAGTATAATAGAACGTTGCAACTTTCACAGCATCCATTGCAATTACTGAGTGCCGCCTCAAAGGAGTCCTGAAGTGTTTGAAACATCTGTTCATTCATTCTGCTCTGCACGCCAAGCAGCCGAAAGCCACTCAACATCACAATAGGATACCGGGAAAACAGGTTTACAAACTATGATGGGCAATTTTTCATTTCTCGAGCGAGGGAAGAGTGGGGGAAATCTCGCCCTTTCCAATTTTGGAGCAATTTGAGCTCATTACAAAGCCTGGAAATGTCTGGCAGTATCTGAAAGGTATCAAGGTTGGTTACTGATTGAAGCAGGACTCTGAATCAGGACACTGCATCTGTCCAACTGTTCCATCTGTTTTAATTCACTGCTCGTTGCACAATTTATGTTTACTTTGGAGGGCGATGATGTGGATCTGCTGTAAAAAGAGTTGAATAGAATTGCTCTGTATAGAGTAAATGAGGAGAAAGTGTTTCCACTGGTAGGAGGGTTGGTAACCAGAGCATCCTCAAAGATCGGCGAGGAGATCAATTTTTAAAATTTGGCTAGTTGATAGGAGCTGAATGCGCTGCCGGAAAGGCTGGTTAATAATCTTTATTAGTGTCACAAGTAGACTTACATTAACACTGCAATGAAGGTACTGTGAAAAGCCCCCAGTCGTCTCATTCCGGCGCCTGTTCGGATACGCTGAGGGAGAATTCAGAATGTCCAATTCGCCTAACAAGCACGTCTTTTGGGACTTGTGGGAGGAAACCGGAGCACCCGGAGGAAACCCACGCAGACACGGGGAGAATGTGCAGACTCCGCACCGACAGTGACCCAAGGCGGGAATCGAACCTGGGACCCTGGCGCCGTGAAGCAACGGTGCTGACCACTGTGCTACCGTGTCGCCCGGTTCAACGCAGCTTTCAAAACGGAATACTTTACAACGTGAAAGTGGCAGCGCTCTGGGGAATCCGGAGAATTGGACTTAAGGAATATTCCCGCCGGAGATCCAGCACAGCCATGATGGGCTGAATGGCCTTTTTCTGTGCTGTATCACTTAACATTACAATGGCGGGGAATGCACATCTTTACAATTCATAAATCAAATCCTCATACCGCAGGCCTCCCTAATTCAGTCACACTTGAGAGTCAGGGACTGATTAAACTGAAGAGATTTTTTCAATTTCTATCGGGTACAGTTAAGGCTACCTTAATCTAACAACTGGAGGCTGTTAACCAATAACTTGGAGCAAAGGGAGTTGTACAAACAGTCCAATGTTTGCCAAACACTTGTGATTTTCCTTAATTAATTGGATTCCGAAAATAGCATTTAACTTTCTTTGTCCGACAAAAGCTATTTTGCCGTGGCTTTGCAAATGAGGTTAAAAATGCAGAATGAATATAAAGCCATCTTGAAAATGCGATTAAGTGGCAGGATTGCTTTGCCGTGTATTTGTCCTGGCCTTGTCAGATTAATGTTAAACTGATGGATTGACAGATTTAACCTTCCCGCTCATTTGTCAATCATTCATTTTGTCCTTAATTTAGTGAGACAAGTTTCTGCGTGTAACCATTATTGGTTAAGTGTGTGACCTCCCTAATATTAAATGTCATTGACTTGCCAAATGTTAAATAAAGGGAGTTGACAGTGATATATTAAAAATTTGCATTCTGGTAAAACTTGAATATCAATGAGGAGATTTAAATACCTTGCTGAATCTGTCTCAGAAGTCACCTTTTCAGGAGAAGGGACACTTCAGATTCTGCCTTTGTGTTGTTAATGTACGCGTGGATTAGCAGCGAGCAACGGCGGGGTTAGTTTTGTATTCTTTCATGCAATCGGGACATGGTTGGCAATGCCAGCATTCATTTCCCACCTCTAATTATCTGTGAACTGAGTGACTCGCAAGGCCATTTCGGATGGCAGCTAAACGCCAACCGCGTTGCTGTAGGTTTTCAGCTGCAGATAGGCCAGACCAAAAAAGGACGGCAGATTTCCCTCCCTAGAGGGCATTACTGCACCAGGTGGGTTGTTACCACAATCGATGATCGTCTTGTGGCACCGTGGCCTGATTTCTCAGGATGGCGCCCGCTCGGTACCCATTGTCGTGAGAGTCAGCGGGACATGCATCCCTACTGACCCCCGACAGGTCCGCTGCCGGTTTACGCTCAATCGAGTTTTGATTGGAAGCGGGTAGATTTTTTGTCCGCTGACCATTCTCCAGCTCCTCCAGGCACAGCGCTGCAGTAGCCGGCGGAAGTAGCTGAGGCCTCAGGGGCTCTCTCCACCCCCGCCCCTGACATTCATCGCCGGTAATCCCAACCCCCCCACTGCATCCCCCACTGACAATCATTACCGACACAAGACCCCTCCACCTCCCACCACACATTAAAAAGCACCCCCCCCCCCCCCCCCCCCCCCCCCCAACCACAATGGGTCTGCCCCGGCACAGATTGCCATTGCCAAGCTGGCAGTGCCAACCTGTGCCAGGGCTCTGCCAGGCATGACCCTCAACCCCCCCCCCCTCACCCTCCCGTGGGTTGGGGGGGCGAAAGTGGCGCTGCTATATTTACCCCCCCCCCCCCCCCCCCCCCCACACACACACACACACACACACCACACACACACACACACACACAGAGGGATCTCCTCAACTTCCTCATACCCGGTCTAACCCCAACCTCATCACGTTGGCCAGGTATGGATATTTCGTGAGGGGGGGGGGGGGGGGGGGGGGGGGGGAGATTCATGTGGCGGGGCGCGAATAACATTTAAATGTATTCAAACGAGGCCCACATTTTTCTGGGCATGAATCCCGTGACGCCATCGGCAAGGGGAAACTCGGGAGCCGTGAGGTTTCTCGCGAGAATCGCGTTTCTCGATGCTGCCGAGATTTTCTGTCGCTCCCGCGGGAGGCGGGTGCGGTCTCAAAATTCCGCCCCTTGTAGATAATCTCGAGATGAGTCCCCCAGCCTTGATTCCTTCAGACCATTTTTATTCAGACACGCCTACTAACTTGATTCCTGCCCCTTACCTGTTTCCGAACTTGCTTGCACAGAAGATTGTGGGGCTGAGCTTTGGGAGCTGGGGAGGTCTCCACTTTTCATTGCACAGTCTTGCAGGTGAACACATTGTACTTCCTTCCTTCTCTTAAGATTCAATTGTAAGGATGATAATTCTTTGCGGTGAAGATTTCATGTTGAGACACAATAGGGTGGAGTTCAGAATACTGTTACGATCGATGTCGAGATGTTTTAAAGAAAAATGTGAACTTTTAGACGGAAGGACGGCGAGTCAAGATTTCACACTTTAGATGAAATGCTACTGTCTCAATGAGGACAAAATACTATTAATTAAATACTTTTCCAAGGGAGCTTATACTTTGAACTACTGAACAGAGTCTGACAATTTCTACTTTTAATTGCAATCGAGAGCCCCAAGTTTGTTACATTACATAGTCTCTTAATCCATAGATTAAGTTCAGAAGGAGGCTATTCGGCCCATTGAGTCTGCACCGACCCTCTGAAGGTGCACCCCACCCAATCCACATATCTTTGGCCACCATGGGGAAATCCAGCGTGGCCGATCCATCTAACCTCCACATCCCTGGACACTGAGGGGCAATTAGGCATGGCCAATCTACCAAACACATCATTGGACTGTGGGAGGAAACCGGAGCACCCGGAGGAATCCTACCCAGACACGGGGAGAAAGTGTAAACGCCACACAGACAGACAACCAAAGCTGAAATCGAACCGGCTCTCGGACGTTGTGAGGCAGCAGTGCTAAACACTGTGGCACCGTCTTAAGTAGACGATTAATCATCTGGAACCAATCCAAAGTGTTTAGCAGCTCCCAATGGTTTACTTCTCCTTTCCTAATAAAATCTTCCACTGTGGGAGTTTTCCCATGGCCCCTCATACTTCAATACCAAACTATGTTCCTCTACACACACGGCCCTTTATAGTCGCTATGCCAGCCTAATGCAAACTCATACCATAAAGCATAGGAGCAGAATTAGGCCATTTGACCCCTTGCGTTTGCTCCGAAATTTAATCATGGCTGATATGTTTCTCATCCCCATTCTCCCTCTTTCTCCCCATAACCCCTGATCCCCTTATTAATCAAGAACCTATCTATCTCTGTCTTAAAGACACTCAGTGATTTGGCCTCCACAGCCTCCTGCGGCAAAGAGTTCCACAGATGCACCACCCTCTGGCTGAAGAAATCCCTCCTCATCTCTGTTTTAAAGGATTGTCCCTTTAGTCTGAGATTGTGTCCTCTGCTTCTAGTTTTTCCTACAAGTGGAAACATCCTCTCCACGTCCACTCTATCCAGGCCTCGCAGTATCCTGTAAGTTTCAATAAAATCCCCCCTCATCCTTCTAAACTCAACCGTTCCTCATATGCATGAATACCGCGCAAGTGATATTTTGGTTTGGTGAGTTAATTCACGTTTTATTTTAGTTACAGTGCCCCACCCAGGAGCTGTCTGTCCCTCTCACTTTTGTTTAATTTATTGACCTTTTTTCTTTTTTCATATCAATAGGGGATAGCTGGGACACTGGGGGGAATGTGAGCAGTGTTGACACTGAACAAAATCACTAAACTGTCTCAGTGAGGCAAAGCTCGGTGCCTATGTTTTGACTTCAACCACTGGCGTGGACTTTGTAAACAAGCAATACTTCTCAAGTCTTCAACCAGCTCCATCTGGAAGATGAGGGAAACTGGTGCCTGGGAAAACCATCATCTCCAAGTGGCCCCTCCATCTCTCACACTGTCCAGTCTTGAACACGTGTCACCATTCCTTCATTGTCACTGGATCAAAATCCTAGAGCTCCTTACCTCACAATGGAGCAGGTATGGATGAGGGATGGGCTGGAAAGGTTAGCCTTGCCATTGTTACCCACACCGTAAATGAATTATTAAAAACATTCTCATCCTTTCTAAGGCCTTCACATCCTTCCTAAAGCAGGACTGGACTCTGTACGCCAGTTGAGACGGAGTTACCTTTTATATGCGTTTGATGTAAGGAACGCAAGCCAACAGTTTGTATCTGGAATTTGCATTTTGAATGGGTATTGCCTTCCGCAGCTGAATTTAATGTTTCCAGAAGTTTGTGGATCTGTCATTTCCCAAAATACAAACCCATCCAGCAAGCTAACGGCATTAACTCGAAAATAAAACCTGCCCTTGCAAATTGGAGCAGTTTTGGTTCCATCTTTTAATGTGAGAGGAAGATTCCTTTGGACGCGCTATGTTAGTATCACTGGGATACTGCGGAAAAAGTCTCCGATACGTTGAGGACTTCTAGTCAAAATCATGACCGCCAGAGGGTTTATTCCCATTGAGTCTGCAATGTCACTAACACGTGGAAACCAGCGGCAAACTCCTACAGTGCTGTAAAAATAGATTTTTGAACATTTGCACTACAGCAGGATTGCAGCCTGTAGGAAAAACCTCAGGCAGAGCGTGATGACACATTCTAATTATTACCAACATCCACACTGCTCCCATTTCCGTCTCTGTGTCGGATCTGACGACCACCCGCTGACTGGAAATGTTGATGTCCACCTTGGCCAGGCCCATCACCTACTTACATGTATCCAAATACTCATCACCTTTTTTCCTTAACAAAGTCATTGATATTAACAAATAATGGTAGCACAAGTGGCTCGCACAGTGGCTTTACCACGCCAGGGTCCCAGGTTCGATTCCCCGCTGGGTCACTGTCTGTGCGGAGTCTGCACGTTCTCCCCGTGTCTGCGTGGGTTTCCTCCGGGTGCTCCGGTTTCCTCCCACAGACCTAAGACGTGCAGGTTAGGTGGATTGGCCATGCTAAATTGTCCTTCGTGTCCAAAAAGGTTAGAAGGGGTTATTGGGTTACGGGGATAGGGTGGAAGTGAGGGTTTCAGTGGGTCGGTGCAGACTCGATGGGCCGAATGGCCTCCTTCGGCACTGTATGTTCTGTGTTCTATGTAAATCGTAAGTCATTGACGTTGCTGAAGAACTCTTGGTGAGTTGCGACACATGCACTGAAATGAAATGAAATGAAAATCGCTTATTGTCACGAGTAGGCTTCAATGAAGTTACTGTGAAAAGCCCCTAGTTGCCACATTCCGGCGCCTGTCCGGGGAGGCTGGTACGGGAATCGAACCGTGCTGCTGGCCTGCTTGGTCTGCTTTAAAAGCCAGCGATTTAGCCGAGTGAGCTAAACCAGCCCCTGGAGCCATAGTGGTGGAGCCAGCCGACAAGGCAGGTGGGGAGCCGCTTAAGCCGACTGCTTTGTCCTCATGGTATTGCGTTTCCGAAGTCTTGCTGGTCTAGCGTTCATCTGGGGAAGTGGAGCGTACGCCAATGCGATCCAGCCTCGTGCTTTGTAGCGATGGAGAGCCTTGGGGGACTGGGAGGTGGGTCACCTGCTGCCGATTACGCCACCCCTGACCTGCTCTCGTGGCTGTGCCAGTAACATGGCTGATCCTTTGGTGGCATTCCTGATGAGGTGCTGGAGGGTGGGGCCGGGGGGGGGAGGTTTCCTAATCTGGCCGCTTCTCTTTCATGTTTTTGTGCGCCACAACAGTTTGACAGCGGAGCAGAAGTTTGTGAGGAGGTGGTGAAGGGAATTATCAAACACACCACCACCAAGTTTAACACGCAGACTGTTCAGAACTGCTACATCTGCCAAATGTTGATATAAGATCTGACACCCTGCACTTCTTTTCACTTTGCCATCCATAGCTGAAAACAGTGGAAGGGAACAATTTTTTCCCCTTTTTAAAAATCAATTTAGAGTACCCAGTTTTCTTTCCGAATTAAGGGTCAATTTAGCACGGCCAATCCACCTACCCTGCAAATCCTTTTGAGTTGTGGGGATGAAACCCACGCAGACACGGGGAGAAAGTGAAAACTCCGCACGGACAGTGATCCGAGGCCAGGATCGAACCCGGGTCCTCGGCATTGTGAGGCAGCAGGGCTAACCACTCTGCTACCATGCCGCCCCCCGAGGGGAACGAAACAATGACTTCACCTGGGCCAGTCACCCAGAGTCCCAGGCTAATGCTCGGAGGGACATGGGTTCAAATCCCAGCACGGCAGCTGGTACAACGTGAATTCAATTAAAAAGAATATGGATTTGAAGCTAATTTCAGTCGTGGTGACCGTAAAACTACCGTCGTTTGTTGTAAAATCCCACCTGGTTCACCATGACCTTTTGGGAAGGAAATCCACTGTCCTTACCTGGTCTGGCCGATATCATAGAATTTACAGTGCAGAAGGGGGCCATTCGGCCCATCGAGTCTGCACCGGCTCTTGGAAAGAGCACCCTACCCAAGGTGAACACCTCCACCCTATCCCCATAACCCAGTAACCCCACCCAACACTAAGGGCAATTTTGGACACTAAGGGCAATTTATCACGGCCAATCCACCTAACCTGCACATCTTTGGACTGTGGGAGGAACGACCGGGGCACCCGGAGGAAACCCCACGTACACACGGGGAGGATGTGCAGACTCCGCACAGACAGTGACCCAAGCCGGAATCGAACCTGGGACCCTGTTGCTGTGAAGCGATTGTGCTATCCACAATGCTACCGTGCTGCCCACAGCATTCTGGTTGATTGTTAACTGCCCTCTGAAATCACCCAGTAATGAACTCGGTTCAAGGGTAATTAGGGATGGATAACAAATGGTGGCTTTGCCAGCGACGCCCACAATCCGGTGAAAGAATTAAATAGAAAAACCTACCGTTATGACATCAAACCAAGGCTTGCGCATCGCTTAAATCTGAGAGTACTGATGGACACCTTACGACCCCGGTCCAGATTTTATGTTATCGGGTTCACTGCTCAAGTGACCTTTCTCCGAAAACCTGGTTATAAAAGGGAGCATAAAATAAAATTGTTTACATTAAAGATATCATGAGAGTGTTACCACCGCATACCATTTGATTCAAAATACTTTGGAATGTAGTAAGACCTCGAAAGTCTTCATTTAAAAACAACTGACGAAATAATCTTACATGGGTTTATGAGTTGTTATTCAATGAGGTTTGAATCTATATCTGATCCATATGTATACATTTTCTTCCATCTCTCTTGTACGTCCCCACACTTTTTTTTTGTTTTTTTTAAATTTACAGTACCCAATTAATTTTGTCCAATTAAAGGGCAGTTTTAGCATGGCCAATCCGCCTACCATGCAAATTTTTAGGGTATGGGGGTTAAACCCACACAAACACGGGGAGAATGTGCAAGCTCCACACGGACAGTGGCCCAGAGCCAGGATCGAACCTGGGACCTCAGCGCCGTGAGGCAGCAGTGCTACTGCGCCACCGTGCTGCCCCCCCCCCCACGCTATTTTTGATGTCAGGTGTGATGAACGTCAGAAATTCTTATATATATTTATTTAATATCTGTTGCAATAATGGTTTTAAAAGCCTGAGTAGATGTGTGTGCGTGTGTGTGTATATATTTGTGTGTGTGTGTATGTATATATATATATATATACACACACATAATATACACACACACATGTATTTACATATATGTCTGTTGCAGCAATATTGTTAAAGAATCTAAGTTAAGGTATCCAGTTTCTGTGGCTACAAAAGGTGCAATTAAGATGTTGCAAAAGTAAGAGCATAATTTATCACAACCATGTGTCTGTTTATCTATCGAAGGCCTAATGGAATGTTGTTATGATTGCTGGAAAGCAGATAAGTCGAGACACTGTGTTTAGACTTGGGTAAACAGGTCAGGATATCTGAGTGGGATAAAAATAATATAATTAATGGGAGGAGCCAGGTATGTAGAAGGCTTTTTAACTTTTCGTCTGCTAAGAGCTTTAATTTGAGCAGGAACCTTTGCCAAAGACTGTCAGCATAAGCAGCAGTCTGACACAACACATGGAATTGCTAGGCTGTTTCCTGAGAGGGATTCTCTCTCTCTTCAAGCAGCATTTCCAAGAAATATCTATTCAAGGGTACAGCAAGTAACCCTGACTGGAATTTTCCAACCGTTAGGATTCACGTTTTCTCCTGGCAGCACACCCCCGCCATCGGGTTCCTCCATGGCGGTGGCTTCAATGGAAAATCCTATTGACAAATGGCAGGAAGATAGAATCCCGCCACCAGCGAACGGCGCTCCGCTGAGAAACACGTGGCTGGGGAACTGGGGAATCCAGTCCCCCTGTGTTTGCTAACTTTATTTATAAGTGCCTTTTGACCTGTAGTGGGTTTTGCTTGATTGGAGATGGAGAAGGTTTCAATTGGAAGTTAGTGTTTCCTTTTATTGTTAAGAATTGGGCAGCACAGTAGCACAAGTGGTTAGCACTGTGGCTTCGCAGCGCCAGGTTCGATTCCCCGCTGGGTCACTGTCTGTGCGGAGTCTGCACGTTCTCCCCGTGTCTGCGTGGGTTTCCCCCGGGTGCTCCGGTTTCCTCCCACAGTCCAAAGACGTGCAGGTTCGGTGGGTTGGCCATGATAAATTGCCCTTAGTGACCAAAAAAGGTTTGGAGGGGTTGTGGGGATGGGGTGGAAGTGAGGGCTTAAGTGGGTGGGTGCAGACTCAATGGGCCGAATGCCCTCCTTCTGCACTGTATATTCTATGTTCTAATTGTTAATTGAAAAGCTATTTTCTGTGCTGTTAATGTAGTTTAATCCTGTGTTGATAATAAGGTTTGTTTCAATATAACACATACGTATCTGTCGGTTGAATCACTCCTCGAGCAAAGTATCCTTTCTTCACAATTTAACAAATTTTTATAAGAGTGTTTGGGCTTCTTGCCCAGTATCTTAACAAACATTGGGGTCTGATCCTAACTCGGCTGTTGTTTGTAATTTGTTTTCCACAAAATCCTGCGATAATAATATAATAATAATAATCGCGGCTTATTGTCACAAGTAGGCTTCAGTGAAGTTACTGTGAAAAGCCCCTAGTCGCCACATTCCGCCGCCTGTTTGGGGAGGCCGGTACGGGAATTGAACCCACGCCGCTGGCCTTGTTCTGCATTACAAGCCAGCTATTTAGCCCGCTGTGCTAAACCAGACCTCAGCTTAAAAAAATATGTCAGGTCAGCACTGTGGCTCATTCAGCAGCACACCCGCCCCTGGCTCTTGAAGGTTCAGGGTTTGAATCCTGCTCCTAAGACTTGAGGGCGTGAGCATCATGGCGGACAGTCAGATACTCTTTCCCAGGGTTGGAGAGTCAGGTTCTAGGGGACATAGGTTTAAAGTGCGTGAGGAAAAGTTTAGAACAGATGTGCGAGGCAAGTTCTTTTACACAGGAGGTGGTAAATGTATGGAACACGTTGCCTGGGGAGGTGGTGGGAGCAGGTACAATTGTGGCATTTAAGGGGCATCTAGACAAATACATGAATGGGGTGGGAATGGAAGGATACGGACTCTGTAAGCGCATACAATTTTAGTTTAAGGCAGGTACCATGGTCGCCGCAAGCTTGGAGGGCCGAAGGGTCTGTTCCTGTGTCGTATTGTTCTTTGCGCTCCAGTGCGGTGCTGTAGGAATGCTGCACTGTCCCGTCTTCCAGGAGGAGGCACTAAACTGCGGCCTGGTCGAGGTGAATGTCAGAGATTCCGCGGCACCATTTCAAAGTAAAGAAGGAGGGAGCCCTGGGCTGTCCGAGTCAATAATTGGTCCCAACGAAAGTCACAAAGTAAGTGGAATACCTAGTTACCAATTTGCAGTTTTTTGGGAGCGCAGAAACTGGCTGCCTCGTTTTCTTGCACAGGAACAAGGCCGATATGTCACCGAGTATTACCTATAAAACATTGGGACATCCCGAGGTCGTGGAAGGTGGTGCATAAATACAAGTTCTCCCTTTGACTTAACAGTAAATTTGACAGCTTTTTAGCAGGCGCTCTGCGGCTGTCCTGCCTGAGCATATGGTGTGAGATATTAACGTTCAATGAAGTATGGCAGTATAAACAGCACACTAGAAGTGACACTACCGATTCCGCCTGTCAGTGATACGCCTAGCTTTCTTTCCTCACTTGCTGCTCTGCTGGTCTGGCAAATGAACGGCTACATCATCCACTTGGTCAGTCATACAGCCTTTGGAGTTTATTAAAATTAAAGCAGGAACTCCGGTGGGGAGGGCGAAATAAAGAAGAGGAGGAGGAATTCTGCGCAAGAGTGGCCGCAAATTGAAAGAAAGGCCTGTCTTCTGGGCCGTCCGGCGAGCAAATAGACTCTGGCGAGAAGTGTCGACTCCACCATTCTCCTTGTTTATTTAAATGCGCTCGGACCATTTGAGGTCGGAGTCGCCCGGATCCTGGGATTCCCCCCCCCTCCCGCTGGCGAAGTACGAGGCTGGCAGGGATCACTGCTGGCCTCCACCAATGGAGACCGGGCATGCTGACCACGCCAGGGGGCATGGAGGCCTTTGGCGTACCAGAAGGGGGACAGGGCAGGGCAGTGCACTGGCACTGCCAAGGGGTGGGGACTGAAAGGGGTAAATGGCCATAAAAGCGGGGTGGGGGGATTGAGGGTCAGACATGAAACGGTGGGGGGGGGGGGGGGGGGTGGATTTCCCCTTAGTGGGGAATCACTGACTTTGCGGGGGGGGGGGAGGGGCTGGTGCCGAAGTTTGGGGGGGTGTTCGATGCTGGCTAGTGGAGGGCGGGGCCTGAAGGGAGACACTTTGGCCAGGCCACAGTGCCAGTGAACCTTGGAGCGGGAGGGAGGCTACACTCTCAGCTTGAGATCAGGTGTCCTTTAGAGAAGGAAATCTGCCATCCTTACCCGGTCTGGCCTACGTGTGACTCCAAGCCCACAGCCATGTGGTTGACTCTTAACTGTCCCCTCAAGGGCAATTAGGGATGGGCAGCAAGCGCTGGCTCAGCCAGCGTCCCTCGAACGAGTAAAAAACACCCTGCAGGACACCCTTGGCACTCTCCATCACGGCGATGGTGCCAACAGGACCTCGGTTCCCAGTTTTTCCTGCGGAGCCGGCCTCGCTGTGTCTTCGGGTCCCGCGCATCACTTTCTCGCCCGGGTTTCATCCCAGGCTCCAAAATAATGACTGAATGCGGGATAATTGCGATGGGAATCCCGCCAGGACAAACGACGGGTTCCGGACTGGTTTTCCCGTCCGAAGTGACACTTGGGGCAGGATTCTCCGTTTGGGAGACTATGTTCACCCTGGTCTGCGCCGGCACTAGGACCAGTGCCCAGGAGAGGCACTCCCCCTCGACAAGCAAATTCATGTATGACGGTGAGCTCCCAGGGTTCCGTTCTAAATCTTGTTATCAGGCTGTCCGCTCAAAATGGCAGCAGCGGACTGGTGGCAGCTAAACCCCCCCCCCCCCCCCCCCCCCCCCCCGGCCACAATGCAAATCCTTCCCTCACCCTCTGGCAAGTGGGGACATCCTCCCTCCACCAACATGGGAATTACTTTGTTAACCCCCCTCCCCCAACAGCACGCACACATGAGGGTGACCTGACTCCTCCATGGCCGCCCACCAGACCCCCCGCCCCCACAATCAGAGACCCCCCTATGATCCCCGATGAAACCCAATCATCAGACCCGCCGTATCATAGAATGCTACCATCAGTCACTCCTGCTTGGAAACTAAAGAGTAGTCCAGGCAGAAACAATGAAAGATCACCGCTTATTCACTTACCTGTCCCTCACACCTTCAGACAGAAGTGTCGAAATCAGCAGCTGTTAGTTCAAAGAAAGCAAAAGCACATCGCAAGGCTTTAAACCCCCTCAGACCCTTTAATCTGCGAGACTTCTCTTCACTTTTAAAGATTTAAAGCTTTTAGTAAGCTCTTCTTGACAGACATGATGTGGAGATGCCGGCGTTGGACTGGGGTGAGCACAGTAAGAAGTCTTACAACACCAGGTTAAAGTCCAACAGGTTTGTTTCAAACACGAGCTTTCGGAGCACGGCTCCTTCACCTGAAGAAGGAGCCGTGCTCCGAAAGCTCGTGTTTGAAACAAACCTGTTGGACTTTAACCTGGTGTTGTAAGACTTCTTCTTGACAGAGTAATTGCTTCTAGAATGTCAGGTATCTGGATTATTTATTTTTATTTTCCATCATGCTAGACTGCATCTCAAGTACCATGCTGTGAAGCTAACCACTATGTTTATGAACACCTAGGAGCTAAGTGCTTTCACTTCCTCTTTTTTTCACAGCAGAAAGCACTTAACTGGTTTTGATGTGGTGATGCCCTTTCTTCCTGCCCCTGGCTAGAGACATAATCTGGTTCACGTCGCTGCTGGCCGTGAACTAGGTTAGTATATTTCAGTTCCAATATGCAGACTCTGCTGTCAACCAAATTTACCGGGGCCCTTCAATTCTCACGCCTGCTGCCGCAATGTAAAGCCAACGGGAAGCACTACTGATTTCCAAAAACGGGAGACCAGATGTGCCAACCTGGCAGTGCCGGGACATTGGCATTTTGACACTGCGAAGGGGTGGGAACTGAGGAGGGTGCCGTGAAATTTTTCCAAATTCATTTATGGGATGTTGGTTAGGCCGGCATTTATTGCCCATCCCAAGTTGTCCTTCAGAAGGTGGTGGCGGTGAGTTGCCTTCTTGAACCCGCTGCAGTCCCGGAGGTGTAGGTACACCCACTGTGCTGTTCATAGAATTTACAGTGCAGAAGGAGGCCATTTGGCCCACCGAGTCTGCATCGGCTCCTGGAAACAGCACCCTACCCAAGGTTAACACCTCCACCCTATCCCCATAACCCAGTAACCCCACCCAACACTAAGGGCAATTTATCATGTCCAATCCACCTAACCTGCACATCTTTGGACTGTGGGAGGAAACCGGAGCACCCGGAGGAAACCCACGCAGGCACGGGGAGGATGTGCAGACTCCGCACAGACAGTGACCCAAGCCGGAATCGAACCTGGGACCCTGGAGCTGTGAAGCGATTGTGCTATCCACAATGCTACCGGGCTGTTAGGGGGGGAATTTCTGGATGTTGCCCCAGCGACAGTGAAGGAACGGCGATATATTTCCAAGTCAGGGTGGTGAATGACGTTTTATGGTCTGAACATCTCGGGATGTTTTACTGTTGTGAAATCAACATCATAAACGCAACTGTTGCACAAGTGAATGCTGGAAAAAGGTGGACTGCTTATTGCCACAGAGAGAGAAAAAAGTGGATTGTTCCACTTACCTTCGATAGGGAGGGAATGGTACACGCATCATGTTGGCCTTAAGCAGGGGTAGGAACCATGTGAGGAAAAAGGCATCAAATCATAAATACACACATTATGCAACATTAACTTTAATAAATTCATTAATGACCTTGCGGTCATTGGTGGGATTTTCACATCATCATTGACTCTTACTGGCTTAAATGAGCATGAAAATTTTCACATTGAACTGTGAATTAAAGCTGTTCAAATGGCCTCATCTGCACCAGGGCAGAATTAATCAAGGACCTGTTTGACGAGCTCAAAAGCTGCTCATTCAAATGTGACCTTCCTTCCTCCTGCTTTATCTTGACATCAGAGTCAGAATTGAAAAGACAACGTGAGGGGTTGTGTGGCCCATCATGTGCACACTAGATCCTACCTGCCAAAGACTTCTCATGTCTCCTGGCTCTTCTTAGCTCTCTCTTTAGGTCCTTCCTAGCTAACTTGTAACTCTTGAGCGCCCTAACCGAACCTCCACGTCTCATCTTTACATAAGCCTCCTTCTTCCTCTTGACATGTGATTCAACTGCTTTAGTTAACCACGGTTCCCTCGCTCGATCACTTCCTCCCTGCCTGACAGGTACATACTTATCAAGGACACGCAGTAGCTGTTCCTTGAACATGCTCCACATTTCAATTGTGCCCATCCCCTGCAGTTTCCTAACCCAGCCTATGCATCCTAGGTCTTGCCTCATCGCATCATAATTGCCTTTCCCCCAGCTATAACTCTTGCCCTGCGGTATATACCTATCCCTTTCCATCACTTAAGTAAATGTAACTGAATTGTGGTCACTATCACCAAAGTGCTCACCTACCTCCAAATCTAGCACCTGTCCTGGTTCACTACCCAGTACCAAATCCAATGTGGCCTCGCCTCTTGTTGGCCTATCTGCATACTGTGTCTGGAAACCCTCCTGCACACATTGGACAAAAACGGACCCATCTAAAGTACTCGATCTATAGCGTTTCCAGTCAATAGGGCTGGTTTAGCTCACCAGGCTAAATCGCTGGCTTTTAAAGCAGGCCAGCAGCACGGTTCGATTCCCGTACCAGCCTTCCCATACAGGCGCCGGAATGTGGCGACTAGGGGCTTTTCACAGTAACTTAATTGAAGCCTACTCGTGACAATAAGCAATTTTCATTTCAATATTTGGAAAGTTAAAGTCCCCCATAACAACTACCCTGTTACTTTCGCTCCTATCCAGAATCATCTTTGCAATCCTTTCCTCTACATCTCTGGACCTTTTCGGAGGCCTATCGAAAATCCCTAACAGGGTGACCTCTCCTTTCCTGTTTCCAACCTCAGCCCATACTACCTCAGTCGACGAGTCCTCATCAAATGTCCTTTCTGCCACTGTAATACTGTCCTTGACTAACAATGCCACCCCTCCCTCTCTTTACCACCTTCCCTGAGCTTACTGAAATATCTAAACCCCGGAACCTTCAACAACCATTCCTGTCCCTGTTCTAGCCATGCCTCCGAAACGGCCACAACATCGAAGTCCCAGGTACCAACCCATGCTGCAAGTTCACCCACCTTATTCTGGATGCTCCTGGTGTTGAAGTAGACACACTTTAAACCACCTTCCTGCCTGCCGGTACACTTCTGCAACCTTGAAACCTTACTCATGACCTCACTATTCTCAGCTTCTTGTGTACTGGAGCGACAATTCAGGTTCCCAATCCCCTGCCGAACTAGTTGAAACCCTCCCGAAGTGCATTAGCAAATTTCCCCCCTCAGGATATTGGTACCTCTCTGGTCCAGGTGTAGACCGTCCCATTTGTAGAGGTCCCACCTACCCCAGAAGGAGCCCCAATTATCCAGGTATCTGAAACCCTCCCTCCTGCACCATCCCTGTAGCCACGTGTTCAACTGCTCTCTCTCCCTATTCCTTGTTTCGCTAGCACATGGCACGGGTAACAACCCAGAGATAATAACTCCGTTTGTTCTAGCTCCAAGTTTCCACCCTAGATCCCTGAATTCCTGCCTTACATCCCTATCCCTTTTCCTACCTATGTCGTTGGTGCCTATGTGGACCACGACTTGGGGCTGCTCCCCCTCCCCCTTAAGGATCCCGAAAACACGATCTGAGACATCACGGACCCTGGCACCTGGGAGGCAACACACCAACCGAGAGTCTCTCTCGTTCCCACAGAATTTCCTATCTATCCCCCTGACTATGGAATCTCCAATGACTAATGCTCTTCTCCTCTCCCCCCTTCCCTTCTGAGCAACAGGGACAGACTCTGTGCCAGAGACCTGTACCCAATGGCTTGCCCCTGGTAAGTCCCCCATCCCCCACCAGTATCCAAAGCGGTATACTTGTTACTAAGAGGAATGACCACAGGGGATCCCTGTACTGACTGCTTCCTCCCAGCCCCTCTCACTGTCACTCATCTATCTTCATTCTTCGGAGTAACTACATCCCTGAAGCTTCTATCTATGACCACCTCCACCTCCCGAATAATCCGAAGTTCATCCAACTCCAGCTCCAGTTCCCTAACACAGTTTCTGAGGAGCTGGAGATGGCTGCACTTCCCACAGGTGAAATCAGCAGGGACACTGACGGCGTCCCTCACCTCAAACATTCTGCAGGAGGAACATTGCACTGCCTTCCCTGCCATCCCCTCTAGATAAAACAAGAAAAAGAAAGGAAGAGCTTACCTGATATTCACTCATCCCCTTAGGTTAGAGGAGGTGGGAGGATGAGGGACACTACAAGTGTAGTGTCTCGGGTTTATCAACCACCCAACTTATATACAGGTACTGCACACTTTCCCAGAAATCCCCACGGCCGACTTCCGGTTTCCTGCTGCTCTGAAACAAAAAAAACTCTGGAAAAAAAAAAAATAGGCCGCTTCTCCTGTAAGGTAAGTTTTTAAAGCGGGAAACTACCTCTTGACAGCCCCCTGGTTACTGCTCTCGCTGCTACCCTTGAACAACTGAAGCTGAACAACAGGAATGTTCATAGAATTTACAGTGCAGAAGGAGGCCATTCGGCCCATCGAGTCTGCACCGGCTCTTGGAAAGAGCACCCTACCCAAGTCAACACCTCCACCCTATCCCCATAACCCAGTAACCCCACCCAACTCTAAGGGCAATTTTGGACACTAAGGGCAATTTAGCAGGGCCAATCCACCTAACCTGCACATCTTTGGACTGTGGGAGGAAACCGGAGCACCCGGGGAAACCCACGCAGACACGGGGAGAACTTGCAGTCTCCGCACAGCCAGTGACCCAAACCGGGAATCGAACCTGGGACCCTGGAGCTGTGAAGCAATTGTGCTAACCACAATGCTACCGTGCTGCCCCAAATGGGCTCAGGAAGCCGGCATGTTGATTGGCTTAAGGATCTTTGGGCTCCGCCTGTCTCTGTTCCCACAATCAGAGTGTTCGGAAAATTCAGGGCCTTGCAACAGTGTCCATAGAAACTTACAATGAGGCCATTTGGCCCATCGAGTCTGCACCAGCGCTCTGAAAGAACACCCCGCCCAGGTGTCCTCTGGTAACTGACTATTCTACCACTGGAAACAGTTTACCCATCCTTAGTCTGTCAGAGCCATCCATGGTTTTGAACCTCCTATCAAATCTATTCATTCTTGTCTGTGTGAAGGACAGAATCTCCAGCCTGTCCAATCTCTTCTATGTAACTGCAGTCCCTGAACCCCGGTACCGTACTGGTAAATCCCTTCTGCCCAGACCGTGGGCCTGTCATCTCTCGTAATTTATGTGATCCCCTGACCACGGCCAAAAAGCGCCCTGCAATGGGAGAATGCCCACGAAAATCCAATCCAAAGGCTGCAATCTACTGTTGTCAATCTCAGTTGACCATTAGCTCCAATGTTAAAGTCAGAGGGTACGTCGAGGTAGTTTCAAATTATGAACATTTTAAACCTCTCCACCCCTCCAGCTCTCATTCCACCTTTAAAACCCTCCTTGAAACTTACACGAAAATTACAATTGATCCCTTTACAATTGATGTAAACTCTTAAATGACCTACTGTAATGGTCCTACCTGTTGATTCCTTTATTTCCCCTTCCTTTATTTTTGCCGTTATTAGGGCGGCATGTGGCGCAGTGGTTTGCACTGGGACTGCGGCGCTGAGAACCCTGGTTCAAATCCCGGCCCTGGGTCACTGTCCGTGTGGAGTTTGCACATTCTCCCCGTGTCTGCGTGGGTTTCACACCCACAACCCAAAAAGATGTGCATGGTAGTTGGATTGGCCATGCTAAATTGGCCCTTAATTGGAAAAAAATAAATAATTGGGTACTCCAAATTTAATTTTTTTTTAACGTCGTTAACATTTTGACCCCTCGGTTCTCGATGGACATGATCTTTAAGTCAAGCAGCAGAGAGAATGAGGTAGTCAAAAATTGCACTGAAGTATATCGTGCTGCTAGCCTTGGGCAACAAAGCCCAGACTTCCCGGCACCCGAGAGATGGGGTGGGACTCGCTTCGATTGGCTGGTAATGAATTGGCCAAAAGGCCGTATTCTGCAGGGTAACAGGTGGTGATAGAATCCTGTCTGAGTGGGTTGATTTACAGGGACCTAAGGAACGCAGAGTTGAGTCATAGATGTTTACAGCATGAAAACAGGCCCTTCGGCCCAACTTGTCCATGCTGCCCAGTTTTTAACCACTGAGCTAGTCCCGATTGCCCGCAATTGGCCCATATCCCTCTATACCCTGCTTTCCCATATAACTGTCTAATTGCTTTTTAAAAGACAAAATTATACCCTCCTCTACTACTGCCTCTGACAGCTCGTTCCAGACACACACCACCCTGTGTGTGAACAAATTGCCCCTGTGGGCCTTTTTGTATCTCTGCTCTCACCTGAAACCTATGCCCTCTAGTCCGAGACTCCTCCACCTTTGGGAAAAGGTACCTCCACCTTATCGGTGCCCCTCATTATTTTATAGACCTCTATAAGATCGTCCCTAAGCCTCCTACACTCCCGAGAAAAAGGTCCCAGCCTGGGCAGCACGGTGGCCCAGTGGTTAGCACTGCTGTCTCATGACGCCGAGGTCTCCTGGACACACAAGAGAAAAGGACTGCTCTCTCTTGCTCTCCTCCCTCTTGCTCTCTCTCTTCTTCTGAGTGTCTGAAACTGCAGAGACCTGAATGAATCTACAGTGAAAACCATTACAGACTGGAAAGCAGAAATTTCAACCTCAATGCCTGGTTTGAAGGACAGTGTTAAAGACAACCACCTGAAGCAAAGATTGTTCTTCCCTTTTACTTATTCATATTCACCCCCTCTCTTCCCCTCTGTTTTTTGTCTTGTGTGTTTGTGTGTAGAGGGTGGGGGGTAAGTTAAAGCAGAGAATTAGGAATGAGATAATAGTTAACCAGTTGTATTTGCTGCATATCTCATTGTAGTTCTTGTTACAAATAAACAGTAATTGTGTTTAAACTTACCAACCTAGTGACTGTAATTATTGGGCAGGCAAGGTCAAAGACTTTGGGGTATTTTTCTGAAAATTATTTGTTCCTTCAATTGTGTTGCGACCGGATCAAGTGGGGCTGGAGTTGACCGTGCACCAGCCCAGGGTGTTGTGACACTATCTTCAAGAGAGCTGGATCTTTACAAAGATCTCGGACCCAGTTAAGGGAATGGACAATGTAAATCCATCACTTTAAATTTTGAGAGTAGGGCAATGGAATATGGTTTCAAACTACTGAATCAGCGAGGCTATTCTTCATTCGCGCAGTGATCAGAAACCTGATTGGGCTCCAAATATTCAAAGTGGGAACTTTCAGATCATTTGAAAATCACTTGCATCGCTCGTCAGGTGCGCCTTTTTTTTCTCCATCTGTATGTTAAAATGGAACAAATGGTTTTCCTCTTCCGTAAACATCTCTTCATGGTAGCACATTGGTTAGCACTGTTGCTTCAAAGCGCCAGGGTCCCGGGTGCGATTCCCGGCTTGGGTCACTGTCTGTGCGGAGTCTCCACATTCCCCCCTGTGTCTCCGGGTGCTCCGGTTTCCTCCCACAAGTCCCGAAAAATGTGCTGTCAGGTGAATTGGACATTCTGAATTCTCCCTCAGTGTACCCAAACAGGCGCCAGAGTGGACTTTTCACAGTAACTTCATTGCGGTGTTAATGTAAGCCTACTTGTAACAATAATAACTTACTATTATGTTAATACTTTGCCATATCATAATCGTGGCTTTGCGGTGCAGTAGGTTAGTGTCCTTTACTCTGAGCCAGAGCCTCGGGGGTCGGGTCCCACCCCAAGACTTGATGAGCAAGCAAGGTGCGTTCATCACGTGGCCAAACAGGTTGAGTACCAACTTATTACTCCTTCCGACATGTGTCACTGGCAGATGGTAAGAGTGGGAGAGATTCGGGTTCAATCTGTCATGAGAATGTCACTTTAAGAAATGTCTGCCTGCTCATGTTACTGCAGTGATGTCAGAGTGTGGGTGGAGCTGAGCTCTGGTTCTGCTTTTTAGTTTCACTTTGAGAAAAGCTGGGTGTGTCTGTGTTTTTTTTTGTTTCATTTCAGTGTTGGAGCTGAAGCCAGACAAAGCAGGTGTACTGTTGATCTGTCTGCAATGAAAAGGCTATCTCTTGATCATTTGGTGAATCCAGAATTATAAATGTTTTCGGTCGTGAATGTAAACCTGATGTGCTTCTGCTAAAAGGTGTTTCTTTTGTCTTTCGGATGTTGTTTGGGAAGTTATTAAGGATTACTTAGTGTTGTATTCTTTGGGGGTTGTATTTGAATTGATGGTTGCTAAGATGTTCACTGTATGTTTTAAAAAGGTTAACTTGAGTTCATTAGAATAAACATTGTTTTGCTTTAAAAAATACTTTTCCATATCTGCTGTACCACACCTGTAGAGTGGGCCGTGTGCTCCCCATATCACAATCTATAAAAAGTTGTGGGTCAGGTGAACTCCATGATACACTTTGGGGTTCTCTAATCCCTGTCCGATCACCCGATGGAGACTCGGCCATCACTATCCAATATCCCAATATATAGCAAGTATCGAAAGTGCATGTTGCCAGAGCAACTCCGACTCCTTGGCATGGCCAGTTGGTCGGTGAGGATCAGATTGTCGGCAGTTGACTCCTTACCCTGCCCATGGCGGTGGTCATGGGGTGCTGTGGGTCGGAGATGTCTTTGGGTTGAGGTCCCATGAGAAATGATATCGCCCAGCATCGTTCCGGAGACAGATGTAGCATTGAGTTCTCTTGTAAATCTACCCAACTTGATCGAGCACAGTAAGATAATGCATTCGCTATCAATTAGTGTGCTTAAAGATCCACAAAACCTGCATATAGAATGAAGCAATTATGTATCTCTGCTGGGGCTCAACTTCTTGAATTCCATTTTCCTACCCTTTCCCCCTAAACCTCTATATTCTTCTAAAGTTAATACAGTGTGTGATCTTGATTCTTCAGGGCTCAGCGGTTTGGGGACAGGGTGAATCTGAGCATTTATCTGTCGGATTTGTACCATGCCGTACTCAGTCACAGCCTTTTGGTGTCCTGGTCTAGAATCCAGTGATGAATGGGCTGGCTTATTCCAGGTCAAATAATATAACTGATCACCACGATTAAATGCAAACACAGGTACAGCAGAATTATTTAGCTCTGTTATCAAATGTAGTCCTTATTTACAGCTACCTTTATTTCCTCGTCTGGAGGTTGTAATCACAGCAAACATCTTCATATCACCCGAGAAGCTGGTACCTTTGTCAATACATTCGTTTGCCCTTGTGGGCTGCGCTTCTGGCTGCTCACACCATTCATTAATCTTTGCAACGTCCCCATCGTAAATCTTGTACAGGTTCTGGATATCGGATGCGCTGCTAATTTTGGCGAAGGCAATTTGAGTGATAAATTGGCTTATTCCTGCACAGTGACAGTTACTGACTTGACACCTGAAGAGGCCTTTGCAGAGTTTGTGGTGCCTAGATTTTAATCCTTTATGAGAATCATGCATGCAGTGTATAATGTCTTCCCTGGTGCGCCAACAGTTAGCACTTTAATACTGATTTTGACGGCAACTTGGAGGATGTCGCCATCACTGTTTAATCTTCAAAATACAAGATCCTCAGGAGATATTTTTGAGAGTTTGGAGTGAAGATATTTATTTTATTTGAATAAGAAACCCAATAAAATGAGTTTTGATGCCTGTTTTTATTTTTGAGACATTGTGTGCTCCAGGTTGGGCCTAGTAATGTAGGCCAGAGCCTGTTTCTGTTTTGCTAAGGTCAGGTGCAGTACAAAGGGCAAGGAAGTCATTCAGTGTGTAATGCTCAGCAAATGGGCAGAGGTCCACACTAGAAAGGGTGTGGGGCCAAGGTTTCCCCTTTTTCTCAAGATGGAGGACTATTTCCTTTGATCTATCGGAGTTATTAGGATTGTAGGAATTGCAGTAATTGATCACTTTCTTTCAAGACGTATAGGGCTGGATTCTCCGATCGTCGGCGCCAAAATCGTGTTCGGCAATCGGCCGGAGAATGCGTTTTTACGCTGGAATCGGGGGCGGAGTCGTTTTTCCGATGCTCCGTACCCTCAGAAACAGCGTATGTGGCCGGCCTTGGGTTGTCCCTCCCCCATGCTCCGCCCCCAATGGGCCGAGTCCCCGATGGCGTGGGGCGCGTGTCCTCTCCACTTTCAGGGACCCTGCTTGGCGGCTGCCGACTGAGTCAAGCACCGCCACAGCCGGGGGGGTGGGGAGACATTCTGCCGGCAGCGGGGGAGGCTTCGGCGGGGACTGGTGGGAGTGTGGTCCGGGGGTGGCGAGGGGGGGTTACAAGGGGGCAGTTTTTGGCAGGCCGGGTCCACGCGCAGCCGGCGCCGTGTTGTACGGCACAGCCGCCACAAGCCACCGTCGAGCGCATGCGTGGCCACGAACCTGGTCATTCTGCAACCGCTGCTCGCCACCCACCAGGAGGAGGATCGATGCAGGGTAGATGATGTAAGCACTCCCTTAAAAGTAGAGCCATTCAGGGGTGATGGAAGAAAGTACTTCTTCACTCAAAGGATGGTCAAAGGGAAATCTGGATCACGCCTCACACCAAAAAGGCTGTTGAGGATGGGAGATGAGTTGAAAATGTCCAACCTGAATTTGTAAGCTTTTTGTTAGGCAGAGAAGGATGACCAAACCCACGTGGGTGGATGGAGTTAAGATGGAGATCAGCCTCAATCGAATAAGATGGCAGCAGAAACTCCAGGAAGTACTGTTCCTACACTTCTTAAACTTGACATCAGCTTCAACGCTGCGTTAACCTGCCAATTGAGCGCCAACTTATGCATGAAGTCTTCTATTGGAAACCTGATGTGGAGATGCCGGTGTTGGACTGGGGTGGGCACAGTAAGAAGTCTCTCAACACCAGGTTAAAGTCCCAACAGGTTTATTTGGAATCACTAGCTCTCGGAGCGCAGCTCCTTCATCAGGTGACGTAGAGGTAGGTTCACATACACAGCAGAGATAGGAGAAACACAATTACAAGGTAATTACTGATTGGAAATGTGAGTCTTTACAGGTAAACAAGTCTTTACAGGTACAAACAGTGGGAGTTCGGCGTTGTTGAGTGCCTTAAACTCCGCCTCAGTGAATGTTTACCCAAAAATCGGAGGCTGAATTTCCTTGACTGCATGGTCTCACCGATGGAAACTTGGACAGTAGCAGCTGCATTCAGAGTTGCGCACTAGTTTAATGTCTAACTTTGGCAGAAGGAAGGGAAAAGGGTCTTGCATCATGATGTTTAGACAACATATGTACATCACCATTTGCTTAATGGGTAAATCAGAGCCCCAGCTGGTGTGAAAAATTAAAGAATCAGTTCTGAATTACATACGGAGTTTCAGAGTTATCCAAAGGGGTGAAATTCTTCCACAAAGAGAAAGACAGGCTGGAGGGGAATATTTACCCTCATTAGTTTGAATGATAGCATCACATCCACATTCTTTATGAATCATTTGCAACACTGCTTCTCATTTTGATCATCTAAGGGTTTGGTAAGCCCATTGGCGAAATTAAGAGTCCCCAAAACAAACCACTGAGAAATCCTCTTGGGTGGAATTTCGACTTGCTCCACGTGGATTGCAGTCTCTTGCCTCACAAGTTCAGACCCTCCATGCTTCGGCGCAGAAAGCGGAGGCAGAGTTTGGGAAGAAGTAAAGCCGAGTGTTAAGAACCCTGCTGATGTTAAAATGCAAGGGTATCCCGAAACCCAGAAGGGTAACGTGGAACATCGATTCTTCGTGGTATATATTTTCAATTTGATGCAATGTGAGGAAAGATATGCAAACTTGAGGAACAATCCAGTCCTGTTGTAATCTATTAATAAAGAATATTTATTAACTTAACAAAAATACAACAAGTGTAATGGGAGAGGTGTTTTCAGAACCTCAAAATGTATCATGGGGTCCAACCAACCCCCCCCCCCCTCCCCTTTAATGGATTGTTGCTTTTGAAGTCTTGTTCCCTAGGTGTGGTATTACAATTATGGACACGTGTTTTTTTTTAAACAAAACAATGTTTATTCCATGAACTCAAATTAACCTTTTCAAATAAACATTGGATAAACACCCCTTACTTCAAAGATAACCCCGAAAATAATACAACACTACCCAATCCTGAAAACTGTTCCTTTACACATCCAAAAGATTGCAACCCGTAAAGAATAGGAGCACAACAGGTTGCATTCAATATATTTATAGTCTTTGGATTTGCAGAAATCACCAGACCAACTCTTTTCCTTCCTGCAGCTCTCAGCAAACCAGCCAGGTACTTTTCAGCTGCTCTCTCAAACTGAAACTAAAAACTTCAAAATGGCTGAGCTAAAAGCCCAGCTCCACTCACGCTCTGACATCACTGCATTTCTTAAAGGTACATTGCTTAAACATCCATTTCTTAAAGGCACTCTCACATGACACAAGAAAGTACTTAACTGCAATAATGGCCCTACACACGCGATCTCTTGAAGTTAACAGCTGTTCCCAGCTATCTATGTTGCTGATCAACATCCAATATTATAATACACTATGAGCTAAATCCAGTATATAATTATCACCCATAATTTCTCTCTCAGTTTGGAAAAACCATTCTTCAGTTCGGTGTAGCGTCCCGTCTCTTTGAGAGTTTTTAAAACAGCAGCTTTTAGCACCAACTTGTTTTCGCGAGAGTCTTCCATTCTCGTACAGCTGGGTGTGGCAAGAGCAGTAACTGCTTACCAACTCTCTTCCTCCTCTCCTCCGCCTGTGCGCAGTTACCATGCTATGGATATATGGGGCGGGATTTACCGGCTGTTCACGCAGGCGGGAGATTTCGGGTCCACGCCAGCGCACAGATTCCCCGGCCACGAGGGGTGCCGTCACCGGGAAATCCCGTTCACAACGGCGGGGTCGGTAGCCTCTGCTGGCGGGCCGCCTCCACTGCCGAAAAACACGCAGCGGGGTGGTCAGTAAACCCGCCTATCGTTTCCCTCCTTTGATGTTCCCCTAACTAGCTAACCCTTTGGACCAGGCTTTTGGTCTGTCGGCATCAATTATATTGATGGTAGCACAGTGGTTAGCACTGTGGCTTCACACCACCAGGGTCCCAGGTTCGATTCCCGGCTTGGGTCACTGTCTGTGCGGAGTCTGCACGTTCTCCCCGTGTCTGCGAGGGTTTCCTCCAAGTCCTCCGGTTTCTTCCCACAGTCCAAAGACGTGCAGGTTAGGTGGATTAGCCATGATAAATTGCCCTTAGTGACCAAAGAAAAAGGTGAGCAGGGGTTATTGGGTTATGGGGACAGGGTGGAAGTGAGGGCTTAAATGGGTCGGTGCAGACTCGATGGGTCGAATGGCCTCCTTCTGCACTGCATGTTCTATATTATCCGTCCACTTCAAACTCACCTCTTCTACAGTCCTATCACCTATTTCTATGCACCATTATTCGCTCCCCTTGATCTCTTAGCTAAACACCTACTGCAATGCTAAGTTGCATATCAACAAGGCCTTCAGACAACTGCACTCATACCTAGCCCGCTTTCATCCAATTCTTTATTTTATCCCAGTTTTTGATTTTACTCAATTCTTGAACTTTCCTTTTACTCCAGTACCTTGACATGCGAGCTGGAATCGTTTGGCTCCTTGGATTCTCCTTTTCCCTACCCGTGCGTTTCCCAGTGGCGTGGGGAGTGGCTTCAATGGGAAATCCTATTGAGAAGCGTCGGGAAAATGGAATCCTGCTGCCAGCGAACGGCGCGCCGCCGAGAAACACGTGGCAGGACAATCGGAGAATCCCGCCGTGGGAGTGCCTAACGTGTTGCCTTTTTTTACGTACTGTAAATATGGCAGTCAGTGAGTTTGCCCTCCCTCCCTCCTTTCTGTGGATATCAATATTCTATTGCTCAGAGTCGCCAGGTATCAATGATACCACCACAAGGTTCAACCGGATATCGATCAAAGAGCCAAACACCAGTTAGTTAGTTCAAGGTCAATGGTACTTTATTTGCACACACAATTAATCATGCAACACAAACACTACTAGTTAAACTACACCTATTGACTATGACAACCTGTACTTAACTTCAGGCTTAGGTCAGAAGAACAGTGGCCGTTGTTCGATTCTGGATCTATCGCAGGGGTGGGCAAACTTTTCCGTGCAAGGGCCACATTCAGAAATTCACAATTTTAAAGGGCCGCATAGTATATTAAGTAAAATAATTACTTCACCCGGTTATGATTCTGGGCGCCTCATGTAGAACGTAGAACATAGAACAGTACAGCACAGAACGGGCCCTTCGACCCTCGATGTTGTGCCGAGCAATGATCACCCTACTCAAGTCAACGTATCCAACCTATACCAGTAAGTAACCCAACAGCCCCCCCCCCCCCCATTAACCTTAAAAAAAAAATTTTTTTTTTATGACTTGGTGGGCCGCATAAAGACCTTGCGGCCCGCGGGCCGTAGTTTGCCCACCCCTGATCTATCGTGTCTGTAGAAGTAACTGCTGCTCAGCTGGGCTCATCCGTCTGGTAGCGGGAGTTGAACTTGAACTGGCTTCTGGTGGGGCTGCGATTGGAGATAGACGTGGCCGGAGCGCCAGGTCCAAGAGAGGCCGAACATATGGTGGTCTCTCTTCTTATACTTGGGGGTTTTCGTGCTCTTTTGGGCGGTCCTTCAGTTTGGACCCCACTAATTGGGTGATTCCTGATCTTTGCGTTCGATTCGAACCAATAAATGGGAGGGTGCCTGGATGGCTGGGCGTGTCCCAAGCAGTCATTGACCCTGTTGTTTACGCTTCCCTAGTACAGGGAGTGGCGCCGAAATGTCTGAGACTGTATCGGTCGCTCAAGTATCAGTCCTTTGTCTGGCAGAGATGGGCCATCAAAATGCTAATCGGTCAGGGGTTTCGATACCGTCTGGATTCCTCACTTGCAAATACACATTCAGGCTCTGAGCCTGCCTGAATCTCGCATTGTCCATTTTTCCCCCTATGCTTTGCGACCTTCCCTGTTCCTGGTTGTGAGTGGCCATCCCAGATGGCTACAAACAGAAGTGACGTACTATTGGAGTTTAATCGAGTACAACCTCCTAGATTACCAGATCAGGAAACTGGGAAGTTTTTCCTCACGTGTCCATCAGGACCCTTCCCTGCCCTTCAGGGAATTTTAAATTGAATGGGAATCAATCTGCCTCCCAGTGACTGACCCACTCCTCTGGTGCGGAACAAGAACTGTCCTCGAACGGTGGACTGCCAGGAATCGGTTTATCCAGGTTCCCACGACGGATTGACAAAGGTTCGATCTTTTATCTCGGGGCTTGTTATCTTTGACAAACATCAACTCCAAAGAAACGTCATCCATCTTCCCATGTCAAACCTCCTCTCCTTTGGAGGAGTGTCAATAGTAATTGGATAATGGATAAGAATGCGTTTGAGTGACCAGTCTAATTCTACCCTTAAATGTTGTCATGTGACCATGGGTGGGGTTTTATGGCCTTGTCCGCTACGGGGATCGTTTGGACCAGCTGAGAGTCAATGGGCCTTTGACTAGCCCATGACAAAACTAGAAGCAGAGGACACCATCTGAGACTAAAGGGACGATCCTTTAAAACAGAGATGAGGAGGAATTTCTTCAGCCAGAGAGTGGTGAATCTGTGGACTACTTACCATCAGGCCTACTCTCGATGAAGGCAACAAAATTCACCATCACCTCCAATGTGACTAGTTCAGTCTTTGGCCAGCGGAAGATAGGACAATTTGAATCACAAACCCCAGGACTAGGATACGGTTTACCTGGCGAAAGTGATCCCTCTGTTCCTATGTGCTTCAGGGACTTGGACAGGTATATAAGGTAGTTAAAAAGGCATAAGAACTAGGAGCAGGAGTCGGCCATCTGGCCCCTTGAGCCTGCTCCGCCATTCAATGAGATTATGGCTGATCTTTTGTGGACTCAGCTCCACTTTCTGGCCCGAACACCATGGGGCCTCACGGTAGCATGGTGGTTAGCATCAATGCTTCACAGCTCCAGGGTCCCAGGTTCGATTCCCGGCTGGGTCACTGTCTGTGTGGAGTCTGCACGTCCTCCCCGTGTGTGCGTGGGTTTCCTCCGGGTGCTCCGGTTTCCTCCCACAGTCCAAAGATGTGCGGGTTAGGTGGATTGGCCATGCTAAATTGCCCGTAGTGTAAGGTTAATGGGGGGATTGTTGGGTTATGGGTCTACGGGTTACGTGGGTTTAAGTAGGGTGATCATTGTTCGGCACAACATCGAGGGCCGAAGGGCCTGTTCTGTGCTGTACTGTTCTATGTTCTAACCCTTAATCCCTTTATTCTTCAAAAAACTATCTATCTTTATCTTGAAAGCATTTAATGAAGGAGCCTCAACTGCTTCACTGGGCAAGGAATTCCATAGATTCACAACTCTTTGGGTGAAGAAGTTCCTCCTAAACTCAGTCCTAAATCTACTTCCCCTTATTTTGAGGCTATGCCCCCTAGTTCTGCTTTCACCCGCCAGTGGAAACAACCTGCCCGCATCTATCCTATCTATTCCCTTCATAATTTTATATGTTTCTATAAAACCCCCCCTCATCCTTCTAAATTCCAACGAGTACAGTCCCAGTCTACTCAACCTCTTGGTCCATAGCATGCTTTTCTTACCTGAGGCACAGAACCTATGGAGCAGGGAGGTTATGATGGAGCTGTATAAATCACTCGTTAGGCCACAGCTAGAGCACTGTGTGCTGTTCTGGTCACCACACTATAGGAAGGATGTGATTGCACTGGAGAGGGTGCAGAGGAGATTGACCAGGATGTTGCCTGGGATGGAATGTTACAGCTCTGAAGGCAGGCTGGTTAGGCTGGGGTTGTTCTCCTTACTGCAGAGAAGGCTGAGGGGGGTCTGAGGTGTACAAAATAACGAGGGACATAGATAGGGTAGATAAGATGAAATGTTTCCCCTTAGTAAAGGAGTCACTAACCAGGGGGCATAGATTTAAGGGAAGGGCAGGAGATATTAGAGGGGATTTGAGGAAAATCATTTTGCACCAGAGGATGGTGGGAACCCAAACTCAGTACCTTGGAGACTGGAACCCTCACAACGCCGAGGAAGTACTGAGGTGAGTATTTGAAAAGCCATAGCAAACAAGGCTATTGACCGAGTGCTGGAAAATTGGATTTGGATAGGTCTTGATGGCCAGCGTGCACATAATGGGTCGAAGTGCCTCTTTTGTGCTGTAAACCTCTACAGCTCGATGACAACCTGCAGCAGGCATCTCAAAACACTGAGGAAGGGGCAGCACGGCGGTGCAGAGGTGAGCACTGCTGCCTCACGGCGCTCAGGTCCCAGGTTCAATCCCGGCTCGGGTCACTGTCCGTGTGGAGTTTGCACATTCTCCCCGTGTCTGTGTGGGTTTCACCCCCACAACCCAAAGATATGCAGGTTAGGTGGATTGGCCACGCTAAATTGCCCCTTAATTGGGAAAAAAATAATTGGGTACTCTAAATTTATTTTTTTTAAATAATAATAATCTTCATTAGTGTCACAAGTAGGCTTACATTAACACTGCATTGAAGTTACTGTGAAAATTCCCTCGTCGCCACATTCCGGCGCCTGTTCGGGTACACAAGAGGGAGAATTCAGAATGTCCAATTCGCCTAACAAGCACGTCTTTCGGGACTTGTGGGAGGAAACCGGAGCACCCGGAGGAAACCCACGTAGACACGGGGAGAACGTGCAGGCTCCGCACAGACAGCGACCCAAGCGGAAATTATACCTGGGACCCTGGCGTTGCAAAGCAACAGTGCTAACCACTGTGCTAAATTCTGGAACTTGATGCCTAACAGCACTGTGGGATTATTTATACCACAAGAACCTGCTATGGTTCGAGAAAGCGGCTCACATTCATCTTGAGGACAGTCAAAAGTTGCTCTTGTCAGTAAAGCCCACATCCCAAGAATGGTACAAAAGAGGGGATCACTGATAATAATAATAATAAACTTTAGTGTCACAAGTAGGCTACAATGAAGTTACTGTGATAAGCCCCTAGTTGCCACAGTCAGGCGCCTGTTCGGGTACACAGAGGAAGAATTCAGAATGTACAATTCACCGAACATGCACGTCTTTCGGAACTTGTGGGAGGAAACCGGAGCACCCGGAGGAAACCCACGCAGATATGGGGAGAACGTGCCGAATCCGCACGACAGTGACCCAAGACGGGAATTGAACTTGGCGCTGTGAAGCAATAATGCTAACCACTGTGCTACCGTACCTGTATCGCATTGAGTTACAGCAGTGACTACACTCCTGACTGACAATACAGTGCTTTGGGGCACTCTCTGAGCTTGTGAATGATACGATATGGAGGGCGCAGTCTGTTCTTTATTTCAGTTTTTCTCTTGGCGAAACGATAATGCAATTCCGAAGGAACAAATTTACCGAGAAGCGAACTGACAATTTGATAAATGAATTGGAATCACAATCGGAGGCACTTGGCGTTTAGCTGTGGTGCAGAACACAAAAACCGTACTGCTGTCTAGTATTTCAGAACAGGGATGATGCAAGTTCAGAAAATACTTCACCACTCAGTTTTGAACACAAACCACCCTGCTTTCATGATAGAATGCAGCTTTCTAAATCCCGTGGCAAGTAACATTCGCACTGCCCAAGTGCCAGGTAATGACGATTTCTCACAAGAGAAAGGGGTGGGGGCACAGTGGTTAGCACAGTTGCTTCACAGCGCCAGAGTCCCCTGTTCACTTCCCGGCTTGGGTCACTGTCTGTTTGGAGTCTGCACGTTCTCCCTGTGTCTGCGTGGGTTTCCTCCGGGTGCTCCAGTTTCCTCCCACAAGTCCCGAAAGACGTGCAGGTTAGGTGATCGGCCATGCTAAATTGTCCTTAGTGTCCAAAAAAAGGTTAGATGGGATTACGGGGACAGGGTAGCGTTATGGCCTTAGATAGGGTGCTCTTTCTAAGGGTCGGTGCATACTCGATGGGCCGAATGGCCTCCTTCTGCACCGTAAAAAATAAAATTCTATAAAGAGAATGTCTCACCATTCCCCGTTCACATTATCATTGCCACTGTCGAATGCCCCACCATCAACAGAGGAACATGAAAAATAGGAGCAGGAGGGGGCCATTCGGCCCTTCGAGCCTGCTCCGCCATTCACTATGATCATGGCTGATCATGCAAATCAATAGCCTGATCCCGCCTTCCACCCATATCCTTTGATCCCCTTCACCCCAGGTGTCATATCGAACTGCTTCTGAAAAACATACCATGTTTTGGCCTCCACTACCTCCGTGGTAATGAATTCCCCAGGCCCACTACTGGCTGAAGACATTGCTCCTCAGCTCTGTCCTAAATAGAACATAGAACGTTACATTGCTGTACAGGCCCTTCGGCCCTCGATGTAGCGCCGACCTGTGAAACCACTCTAAAGCCCATCTGCACTATTCTCTTATCATCCATATGTCTATCCAATGACCATTTGAATGCCCTTAGTGTTGGCGAGGCCACTACTGTTGGAGGTGGGGCTTCCACGCCTTTCCTACTCTCTGAGTAAAGAACCTACCTCTGACATCTGCCCTATATCTATCTCCCCTCAATTTAAAGCTATGTCCCCTTGTGCTAGACATCACCATCCGAGGAAAAAGACTCTCACTGTCCACCCTATCTAATCCTCTGATCATCTTGTGTGCCTCGACTAAGTCACCTCTTAACCACCTTCTCTCTAACAAAAACAGCCTCAAGTCCCTCAGCCTTCCCTCAAGATCTTCCCTCCATACCAGGCAACATCCTGATTAATCTCCTCTGCACCCTTTCCAATGCTTCCACATCCTTCCTATAATGCGGTGACCAGAATTGCACGCAATACTCCAAATGCGGCTGCACCAGAGTTTTGTACAACTGCAACATGACCTCATGGCTCCGAAACTCAATTCCTCTACCAATAAAAGCCAGCACACCGTACGCCTTCTTAACAACCCTCTCTACCTGGGTGGCAACTTTCAGGGATCTATGTACATGGACACCGAAATCTCTCTGCTCATCCACACTACCAAGAATCTTACCATTCGCCCAATACTCTGTCTTCCTGTTATTCCTTCCAAAGTGAATCACCTCATACTTTTCTGCATTAAACTCCATTTGCCACCTCTCAGCCCAGCTCTGCAGCTTATCTATGTCCCTCTGTAACTTGTAACATCCTTCCGCACTGTCCACAACTTCACCGACTTTCGTGTCAACTGCAAATTTACTCACCCATCCTTCTACGCCCTCCTCCAGGTCATTAATAAAAATGACAAACAGCAGTGGCCCCAAAACAGATCCTTGTGGTGCACCACTAGTAACTGGACTCCAGTCTGAACATTTCCCATCAACCACCACCCTTTGTCGTCTATCAGCGAGCCAATTTCTGATCCAAACTGCTAAATCACGCTGAATCCCATACCTCCGTATTTTCTGCAATAGCCTACCGTGGGGAACCCTATCAAACGCCGGTCTATCCCGTATCCTCAGACCGTGACCCCTGGATCTGGACGCCCCCCCACGATTGGGAACATCCTTCCTGCAATCTTCCAGTCCTGTTAGAATTTTATAGGTTTCTGAGCTATCCCCCACATTTCCATTCCTCTGAGCTCCAGTGAATACAATCCTAACCGACCCAATCTCCCCTCGTACGTTCTGGCAAGGGTCATCAGTGACCAGAAACTTAACTCGATCAGCCACATCTAGTACTGTGGCTATCAGAGCTGGACAAGAGCTGGCAAATTCTGAAGCAAATGGACGTAAGAACATAGGGAGCAGTGGTAGGCTCTATACATGCGTCACTGTTCAATAAGATCGTGGCTCATCTGATATTGGCCTAAGTGCCATTTTCTTGATTCCCCACAACTGTTGGCTATACATTTCCACCCCACCTGGAAAGACAGACAGCCAGTGCACAGGTGCAGCAGGTAATTGGGAAGGCTAATGGAATGTTGGCCCTTATTTTGAGGGGGTCGGAGTTCAAGAGTCGGGAACTCTTGCTGCAACTGCACAAGGTACTGGTCAGCCCACATCTGGAGCACTGTGAGCGGTTTTGGTACCCATCGTTCCAGGAAATATATTGGCCGGAATTCTCTGGCCGTTCGCTGCGGGATTACTCTCGTCCCGGGATTTGCTGGGGGTGGCTTCAATGAGAATTTTCATCGACAGCGGCGGGAACAGCGCCGCGCCTCCCGCTGCCGATAAGTGGGCGGGTGGGGGACCAGAGAATCCAGGTCGTTATTTCATTGGAGGCGGTTCAGAGAAGGTGCGCTAGGATGATCCCTGGTGTGGAGGGACGGTCCTGTGGAGCAAAGATTAAACAGGTTGGGACTCCACTCGTTGGGATTTTGAAGAATGAGAGGCAATCTCATGGAAAGATACAGGATTCTTAAGGGGCTTGATAGAATAAATGCTGAGAGGATGTTTCCCCTCATGGGAGAGTCAAGGACCGGGGGGGGGGGGGGGGGGGGGGGGGGGGGGTGGTCTCAGAATAAAGTGGGGCCAATTTAAGACTGAGATTAGGAAGAATATCTTCTCTGAAGGTTATGAGTCTTTGGAACTCCTTTCCACAGAGAGCTGTGGGGGCGAGCCCTTGTGTATAATTAAGGCTGAGATAGATAGATTCTTGCTGAGTCAGGGAATCAAGGGTTAAAGGGCACGAAAGAGGAATGTCGGATCATCCATGATCCTATTGAATGGCGGAACAGGTTTGAGGGGCTGAATGGCCTACTCCTGTTCCTGTTTCTTCCGATCTTATGGTCTTCATCTTCGCACGTATGTCTGGTTAGACAGTTTATTGGTATTCTAAATAAATCTTGCATTCGTTTGGTACTTCATGAGAAGAGAATGACACTTGCCGACCAATCAGCACTCTTTTCTCATGAAGTGTAAATTGTTGCTCCGTTTGCGCATTTGCGTTCTTGCCAATTGTCCTGATGTGCGCAAGATGAAAAGCTTCGACAACGTGTGTCTTTTTTCAGAAATTCTCAAATCCTAAATCTATCCATTTGTGGGCTGGCATTGGGGGGAAAGAGTGACTGAGCAAAATGGTTGATGGAAAGGAATAATGAAGTTTAACAATGATAACTATGAAAACAGGAGCTGTCGTAAAACAGATCTTGCTTGCAGGTCACCCTCTTGCAGACTCGAAGCTCCCACCCCCAACAGATACCAGCAAAACAATTTATTCTTCTTGATTAGTTTATGGGATGTGGGCCTCGTTTGGCTGGGCTAGCATTTATTGCCCATCTCTGAGCGCATTTCAGAATCAACCACATTGCTGTTGGTCTGGAGTCACATACAGGCCAGACCAGATAAGGATGGCAGATTTCCTTCCCTCGAGGGTGTTAGTGAACCAGATGGGTTTTTACGACAATCGACAATGGTTTCATGGTCACCATCAGACTTTTAATTCCAGATTTGTATTGAATTCAAATTTGACCACCTGCCCTGGTGGGATTTGAACCCAGGTCCCCAGAGCATGACCCTGGATTGCTAGTCCACTGGCACTGCGCCACTGTCTCCTCTTATATAGGAGAGAGGCTTAGAAGAACACTCTGCACTTACAACCACAACTCTGTCAAACATTCATTTGTGAAATTGAACAAATTGGCCATCCTAAAGGTGAACATTCTCTTTGAGGGGAGGGAGGGCTTTGTACTGCGGTGGGGCTGGGGAAGGGGCTCCAGATTGGGGGAAGCGGGTTGGTTGGGACCTGCAACGTGGCTTTCTGGTGTAACGATGCCTGCGCTACGACCGAGGAACCTCCAGTAATGAAAAATGAAAATCGCTTATTGTCACGAGTAGGCTTCAATGAAGTTACTGTGAAAAGCCCCTAGTCGCCACATTCCGGCACCTGTTCGGGGAGGCTGTGACAGGAATCGAACCGTGCTGCTGGCCTGCCGTGGTCTGCTTTCAAAGCCAGCGATTTAGCCCAGTGAGCTAAACCAGCCCCTTGTGAGCCCAATCTCACATCTGGGTTGTCTGTTTTGACGGCGCTGCCCAAAAGACCCCTTCAAGGCATGGGGGAGAATGGCCAAATTGTGGAGCTTAGATTTCCTGTCAATCCCCCGTGTTTGTTCCACGGGCGAGGCTGCACCCACGAACATTTAGTTTGGAGCTGAATCGGAAAATCCCTTAGGAGCCACTGGGGGGGGGGGGGGGGGGGGGGGTAGTGCATTCAGCAGAGATGTTGCTGCCCTGGTAATGATCGCCCATTGTGGCAATCGTATCATGCATTGGCACCTCTGAATCTCTTCAAGTTTACTGTGCATGTTTATTGCAGAGTAAAGCTGCCCTAAGATGTTTAATAGGGATGTTATTTTCATGGCGTAGATTAGCTTTGCTGATTTTATGGATGATAAAAATTCTGCAATTACAATTGCCCAGCGTATAGTTATCTGCTATTTTCCTACTGATTTGTGCTACATTACTGACTGCAAAATCCTATATTAATAATTAAAAGGAAAAAGAAACATGCACAATGTTCCCTTCGGGTTTACAGAAGAGACCAGTGATGCAGAGCCAATTCGGGCAAAGTGACGATGGAAGATTTGCATTTATATGGCGCCTTTCACGACCTCCGGGAATCCCAATGTGCCCTACAGTCACTGAAGTGCTTTGGAAGAAAAGGCACTGCCGTAATTTAGGAAATTCGGCACTCAATTTACACGTAGCAAGCTCCCACGAGCAGCGTGTGTGGTAATGACCAGGGCCGGGATTCTCCGGTCGTCGCGATGATCTGTTCCCAGGCTGCCGATTTCCCGACGGCATAAGGTGGCTTGAATGGGAAATCCCATTGACAAGCGACGGGTGTAGACAATCACGCTGCCAGCGATCGGCATGAAACACGTGGCTCAGGGACTGGAAAATCCAGCCCCAGTTCGTGCAAAGTTGATTGAGGGATAAATATCAGCTGGGACGCCAGGGAAATCTCTCTGATTCTTCTTTGAATTAGTGCCGTTAGATCTTTTATGCCCCTCAATCTCCCCTCCCCAACTCTCAATAAACCAAGGTCCTCCTAGCCCTTAATGTTACATCCAGTAGGTGGCGCCTCTGTGCAGCACTCCTTCGTTACCACCCAGAGTTGCAGCCCAGATTTTCTCCTGGTCTGTTTCTTATGCCTCAACCAACATTAGCAGGAACAAATGATATGAGCACTGCTCACAGCTGTGTGCGAGACCTTGCTACGTGCAAATTGGCCACCAGCTTTCACTTTCTACATTACAGCAGCCACCGCACTTCAGATTTACTTTGATGGTAGCAAGACTATTATCTTGCTGAAAAGTCATGCCACCAAAGCTTTTCACCTTGCACTGTCATGTGAGAGTACCTTTAAGAAATGAGTGTTTACTACTGCAGTGATGTCAGAGAGTGAGTGGAGCTGGGTTTTCTATCAGCTTTTTACTTTTCTTTTAAGCTGTTTGCTGCAGGGTGTGTTTTAGTTTTGTTTTCACTGTTGGAGCTGAAGCCAGACAGAGCAGGTGTACTGTTGATCTCTCTGCCATGAAAAGACTATCTCTTGATCATTTGGTGAATTCAGAATTATAAATGTTCTCAGTAGTGAATGTAAACCTAATGTGCTTCTGGTAAAAGGTGTTATAAGTCTTATGGATGTAAAAAGGAAAGCTTAAAGGATTACTTAGTGTTGTAGTCTTTGGGGGTTGTTTTTGAATTAATGGTTGCTAAGATGTTCACTGTTTGTTCTAAAAAGGTTAACTTGAGTTGATAGAATAAACATTGTTTTGCTTTAAAAAATACTTTTCCATTTCTGCTGTACCACACCTGTAGAGTGGGCCGTGTGCTCCCCATACCACAATCTAGTAAAAGTTGTGGGTCAGGTGAACTCCATGATACATTTTGGGCTTCTCTAAACCCTGGCCCAGAACAGCACTCATCAGAACAGCAAATGCAAGAATTCCGAATTACAAACTGTGGCAGAAAGTGGTGCGAGCATTTGAAATTTGGAATTCTTGCATTTGTCACGGTGAGTGCAACAGTATAGGCTTTGGCAACGTGTACCTCTTTTCAGTGATATTTAAGTCTTTGGGATATCTCGAGCTTGCGAAAGAGGCTATGGGCGCGACTCTCTGGCCGCGTTGCGCTCGAGTGAGAATCCTGGGACACCCCTCTCATGGACTTCCCAGCAGCCTCCGCGCCTCACAGGATTCAGCTCAGTCCTGCGAGGCGTTGGATTCGGAACTCCACCCAAAAGGGGAACCACCAAACGGCGCTCATGGAAGTAGGTCGCAAACCTACTTCGGCCTACTTACCCGGGATGCAGCAGCCTCCCTCGATTCTCCGGCCTCTCCAAGAAGGCTTCAGCCGAACACCGATCAAAGCTGGTCTGCAAGAACATGGACCAAGCGAGGCGGCACCCTGGGGGTCTCCCGGGCTGTCGGAGACCCCTGGGTGGTCAGGGTCAGTGCAGGGTGGCCTTTTGGCCCTCCCCTTGGAACGTGGGCACCTTGGCACTGCCCAGCTGGCGCTGCCACCCGGGAACTGCAAAGATACCCGCGTGGCACTATCAAGCTGGCTGGAGCACTGCCTGGGTGCCAGGGTGGCAGTGCAAGGGTGCCTGGGGGGGTCTTATGGGCAGCCGAGGCAGCGATCAGGCCTGCCCGATGAAGGGACGCAGGACCAATCGGGGGTACCTTGTTTCTTCATGACGGTGTGAGTCCGCCATGGCGCTTGGCGCGGCCGCCGCTGTGCACGTGCGCGGACTTTGAACTGGACGTGTGGGGGCCCGTACCCGCAGCCAAAGCTACGAGCTTCACGATGGATCCCTGCTAGCCCCCTGCAGCGAAGTGAATTGCTCTTTATTTTTTGCAGGAAACCGGGGAGTGAAATGACAGCGTTTTTATGCCGGTGTGGGGACCTAGCCCCATTTCTGGAGAATCAAACCCCTTTCCTTTGGTCCTGTCCGAAGTTTCAGAGCTTGATTTGATGGTCTGTATTGTCAGTTCTGAACTTTTACATTTACCAAGTTCTCTGAATTCTGGAATTGAAGGAGGGCTTTATGTGGTCCCAATATCCACTCGGGGGGGGGGGGGGGGGGGGGGGGGGGATATATTCCACCCTAATCATATCAGTATTTCTGTACTTCTTTGCCTAGTACAGCACTGTGGGCTGTTTAATGCAACATGCAATTATATCCGCAATCCTGCTAAGCCTGCAATTTAAATCCACGTTTAGTTGCGCAGAATAAATAGACACTGATTCCTGGGGTGAATTTTTAAATTTACTTTTGATTCCCGATGGTTCACTGGGACGGGCTGTCCAATTAATCTGTCTGCTCCACTGCGAAACTCAGAAAGGCAGCACAACTCGAGAGGCCCTCCGTTTGTGGCGTGGTATTTAAGGCACGCAGGGGAAATTCCAGAATGCAGTGTGCTGGAGGAAAGTTGGACTGTCACATGGTTGGAGAAGGGAGCAGTGGGCTTGTCGACCAGTTGTTAGGACTGAGCAGATATTCAGACCACTCAAACACTGAGCTCCGTCAGTTTTGTGACCTGCCAAGAGATCCGGATTGAAAACAGGTGTTTAGCTCTTTTGGTTAAACTAACTTTTCGTTACGAGCCGAGAATTATCAGATCGTCTCCATCCGGGTGCTCCGGCTTCCTCCCGCAATCCAAAGATGTGCAGGTTAGGTGGATTGGCCATGATAAATTGCCCTTAGTGTCCAAAATTGCCCTTGGTGTTGGGTGGGGTTACTGGGTTATGGGGATAGGGTGGAGGTGTGGACCTGGGTAGGGTGCTCTTTCCAAGAGCTGGTTCCAGGGGCTGGTTTAGCTCACTGGGCTAAATCGCTGGCTTTTAAAGCAGATCAAGGCAGGCCAGCAGCACGGTTCGATTCCCGTACCAGCCTCCCCGGACAGGCGCCGGAATGTGGCGACTAGGGGCTTTTCACAGTAACTTCATTGAAACCTACCCGTGACAATAAGCGATTTTCATTTTCATTTCATTTCATTTCAAGAGCCGGTGCAGACTCGATGGGACGAATGGCCTCCTTCTGCACTGTAAATTCTATGATAATCTTGACGAGATCACGAAGCCGGCCTTTGAGACTTGTCTGACTTTGCTCAGCCTGCTCATACTCCAGGAAGCCCCCTGTTTGCTTTCTGCATCTACCTCGTCCGCCTTTCAAAATCATCACTTAGAGAGAGAAAAGATAAGCATTAAAATACGACAGGATAACTTTATCTCCTTGCGCATGTGGACGGTGACGCCAAAAGCGTGTAAACGGGGCACGACAGTTTTAGTGATGTCGCAAACGTATTGCCTTGTATGGGGCTGGTAGGGGTGGGGGGGGGGTGGGGGGTGGGGGAGGGAGGTGGGGGAGAAGCACATTAACACCAGCACACACAGCTCACGTTCTTCAATTTACGATGCGGAGTATGTCAAAAAGCTTGATTTGTATGTTGCGGCAGACCGTTCCGCATTAGGAAATGGCGTGAAATGCTTTCAAAGGGGGATTTGCACTTTTCAAAGTTGTATGGCAGGAAGTTGGGGGGGGGGGGGGGGGGGGGGGATGCTGCATGGATTATTTCAAACCCTCCTTTCAAAACAAAAACAGAACTTGTCTCTTTGAACGTCTTCATTCCGTGGTCGCCAGTTCCAATGCAATTCTGGCCGGCGGCACCAATGCGGCCGCCAATTTATAGCGAATCGAAGTTCGCGCGCCGCGTTCGATGGCCGCGAACCCTAACCCGTGTCTACCGTTGCCGCACTAAATGGCGGCCTGCTCAGACTCCGTCATCGTTCGCTCCGAGAGCTGTCAGCTCGTTATGCCCAGCACAGTTGAGGTGGATGTGGTCAGGCTGCTCGACGGTCAACTCAAGTGTGTTGACCCACCCACTAGAACTTTAGCCGTACCAAGGGCAACCCTTGCCGACCACGCCACCGCGTGTTTTCCGGCGACAGAGGCAGCCCGCCAGCAGGATCTAGCGACCTCACCGTTGTCAACGGCATTTCCCGGTGACAGCGCCCCTCGTCGCCGGGAACCCCGTGCGTCCGGCGTGGGACCGTAATATCCCGCTGGCGAGACCAGCCGCTAAATGGCGGCCCAAGTTTCAAATAAAGCTGGAGATCAGAAGGGAGAATTTATTTTTACCCTCAAAGACCTACAAAGCGAACAACTCTAGCTTGCGTTTATGTAGCATCCATAACACATTAAAACAACGCATTAAGGCACTTCGCAGGAGTGGTATCAAACAAAGCTTGACACCGGGCCATGTAAGGAGATTTGTAGATGACAGAAAAGTTGGTCCATGAGGGAGGTTTTAAGGAGGTTAGAGAGGTGGAGAGCCTTCGAGCCTAGACAGCAGAAAGCAAGGCTGCCAACGATGGAGCAATTCATATTGATAATGCCTCAAAGGCGAGAATTAGAGAAGGATAGATATCTTGGATATAAATGCTGAGAATAATTCACACAGTCGTCATAGAATGGTAGAACCCCTACAGAGCAGGAGGCGACCATTCAGCCTGTTGAGTCTGCACCCATCCTTCAAAAGAGCACCCGACCTAGGACCACTCCGCCCACCCCCACCCCCTCTGCCCTATCCCTGTAACCCCAGTTAACCTACGCATCTTTGGACACTGAGGGGCAATTTAGCACGGCCAGTCCACCTAACCTGAAAAAATTGAAATTGAAAATCGCTTATTGTCACAAGTAGGCTTCAAATGAAGTTACTGTGAAAAGCCCCTAGTCGCCACATTCCGGCGCCTGTTCGGGCAGGCTGTTACAGGAATTGAATTGTGCTGCTGGCCTGCCTTGGTCTGCTTTCAAAGCCAGCGATTTAGCCCTGTGCTAAACAGCCCCTACGCATCTTTGGACACTTGAGGGGCAATTTAGCACGGCCAATCCACCTAACCTGCACATCTTTAGGACTGTGGGAGGAAAGCGGAGCGCCCATAGGAAACCCACGCAGACACGGGGAGAACGTGCAAACTCCACACAGTCACCAGAGATCAGAATCGAACCACCGTGCCGCCCACTATAAATTATTCTTGATGTATTTGGTTGAGTGCTGAAGTAAAGGAAGAAAGGCTTGCATTGATGTAGCGCCTCTTACAACCTCCCACTGCACTGCACAGTAAATGGAGTACTTTCGATGCCTGCAGGAAACGCAGCAACCAATCTGCGCAGAGTAAACTCCCAGAATGCTTCAAATGTTTTCTTTTGTGTTACTGGTTGAGAGTCAAACACTAGCCAGGAGACTGGGGAGAGCTCCCCTGCTCCTCTTCAAATTGTGCGACGGGATCTTTATTAGCCACCTGACGGGGCCTCTGTCTAACATCTCATCCATCACCGCTCTTCGCAACTCTTTGGCTTTGTGAACAGCCTGACAAAGGCAAGGCTCATTCTTTTAAGATTAGACATGTCTGGGCTTTGTAATTACTTTGCCTTTCGCAGAGGAATTGGGTGAAGGTTATTATCTCAGGTGTTGCTTCTCCTTGCTTTATCTAATTTACACTGCCTCAGTTTCACGAACTGGAGAAGGTGCTTGGTGTTAATCGCGGTGTAGCAGCACGGAATGACTCACTCTTCTTGACACCCGGATTCTTGCGTCTCTCAAACGCAAACCTGTGCCAGGGTTTATGTGCAGCAATTATCCTTCCACTGAATCTTCAGGGCGCCTCGGCCCAGTTGGTCGCACTCTCATTCCTTACGGTCGGAACTTTGGTGGCGAACCCCACCCCCAGATTTGGTGCAGTGCGCACGATGATTTCCTTGAGGTAGCAAACTGTGTGCCTGTTTGGGGGGTGGGGGGTGTTATATTACTATTTTGTAGTATCTTTTTGTCTTGTTGAGCTGTGTTGAATTCTGTTGAAATATAGTCATAGTCTTCCAGATGATGAGAAAATTGTTTATTGAGTAATATATAATAAACTGGTGAGTTCTTTCACTTCAATACTAAACTAGTACACAAACAAATAAGTCTAGATTCAGCTATTAATTAAGGTTCTACTTTTTACTATGATCTGTTAACTTCTCCTCTAGCTGTTTCCCTTCTGTACTCTCCACATTCCTCATACGAACTCTCTGAGGACAGAGCGGGAAAACCCTTTTATAGGCCTCGTTAGTGTTGCCATCTAGTGATCATTTGCCTGTCCTTGCTTTACATTACTTGATCATGTATTACTACATACAGCGATCACAACAGGGGGTGGGGGTGGGGGTGGATAAGGATCTCACGGCATGATTTGAAGGCCCACTGTGAAGTTATCTTGGGCAATGTTCCTCCTTCAGCCAAGACATCAGCCAGCGCCACCAGAACTTTGGTTGCCACTTGTGGGATCTTGCTGTGCTCCGAGTGATTGCCGCATTCCTAGCTATTGAGCAATCGCGAGTGTATTTCAAAAGTAATACCGTGATCCAGAGAGTGCTTTGGCGTCCGATAGGAACTCATTTAATGTAAGGTCTTTCTTTGTGGTAATCAGGTTTTTTAAAAGAAAATTAATTCACAGCCCGTGGGCATTGCTGACTGGGCCAACATTTGAGCCCATCCTAATTGCTCTTGAGACGGTGGTGGTGGTGAGCTGCCTTCTCGAAAAACTGCTGTCGATGTGGTAACGGTACTCCCACAGCATACAGTTACACAGCTAACTGTAACTTACCATTGATGTTCCCTAAAGGGATACTGTACTAAACATACCAATTAGTTCACCTCATGGGTTGTTGTCATGTTAGGTACACTGGTCTAACACTGGCTGCAACTGGATGCAGCTTAGATCAGAAAGATACTCCAGACATTGAAGTTCGTTCAATCAGGTTTATTGAACTAGTAGCACAGTTAGCACAGTTCTCTGTGAGTTCGACTCTCTGCTAACTTAAGTGTGGTTACTCTGTCTGACTGAACCAGATTAGCTCTTAGCCACGTGCTGGAGGTGTGAGATTGTAACAACACCCTTGACTGACTCTCTAGATGTTCGTCAGTGGAAAGAGGCGGAGTGTGAGTCTTTTATAGTCAGATCCCAGCCCTGAGTGTCCTGCCTGCTCATTGGTCATGTCCTGTTCTCTGTGTCCATTAGCTGCTTGTCTGTATATCAATATATGTGTGTGTGTGTGCCTGCATATCGTGACAGGTTGCATGTCTTTGGCTTTGCCCATAATGAAGGCTGAGAAACTGACATAAGGGCAGAATTTAATGTTGGCGACGGGGCCCTCACTCACAGGCTGGAGAACTGGTGAGGGCCTCAAGTCCCCATCCCTGATAAAGGCCTTCTGGAATTAAGTGCCGATCAGGCACTGAGGTGGCCAGAATCAGGCCTTCCTCAGGATTTAGGGCCCCAGAGGAGAGGCGGGGGGGGGTTGGAAATCCCAACCCCTGAGCTGCTAACCAATCAGAGATTGGTAGCTCTCCATTTCCCAACAGTGCCACCAGGAGCAGTGGCTGCTGCCGGTAGTGCAACCACCAGAGGGCTCGCATAGCCAAGGTTGACCCAGGTGACAGGTAACAGAATGGGGGTCGTAGGGAGGGGAGGTCACTGGCTGGAGGCAGGAATGGGTTGGAAGAACGGGTGGGAGGTGGGTGTGGTGCACTGCAGCCTCTGTTTGGCCACTGTAAGAACGCATCTTTCTTGGCCGTCAAGACCTGGGGCGGGACTTGAACCCGGAGCTTGTGGTTCAAAGGCAGGGATGCTGCTGCCCACTGCGCCACAAATCCTTCCCAATCTGTGTGGACTTGCTCGCAGTTACTCAGAATGACCGCTTTCAGATGACAGAGTAAGGCTTCTGAAGAGGGCAAGCAGAAAATATTTTGCCTATTTAGACTTTATTTTCAATTTTGTGCCAGGAATTGTGGAACATTGCGTGTTGAAGTTCAGAACATTGTTAGACATGTGTTTTTTAAATAAATTTAGAGGACCCAATTCATTTTTTCCAATTAAGGGGCAATTTAGCGTGGCCAATCCACCTAGCCTGCAAATCTTTGGGTTGTGGGGAGGGCGAAACCCAATCAAACACGGGGAGAGTGTGCAAACTCCACACGGACAGTGACCCAGAGCCGGAATCGAACCTGGGACCTCGGCTCCGTGAGGCATCAGTGCTAACCACTGCGCCACCGCACTGCCCGAGAGATTTGTTTTGATCAAGTTCAAATGCAGGTGCATTCGCTGAAACCGATCCTGTGAATCATACTCTGGTTATGATCTCAGTTCTTTACACAAGAGGTCACCACATAAAATGTTTGCAGTTCGAGATGGAAGGAAAATATAACCAGCTGATTTTGTTGTAATTTTCAAGATTAAAAAAAAAGATTTTATTAGTGTCGCAAGTAGGTTTGCATTAACACTGCGATGAAGTTACTGTGAAAATCCCCTAGTGGCCACATTCCGGCGTCTGTTCAGGTACACAGAGGGAGAATTCAGAATGTCCAATTCACCTAACAGCACGTCTTTCGGGACTTGTGTGAGGAAACCGGAGCACCCGGAGGAAACCCACACAGACACGGGGAGAACGTGCAGACGGCGCACAGACAGTCACCCAAGCCGTGGGTCGAACCTGAGCCCCTGGCGCTGTGAAGCAATAGTGCTAACCACTTTGCTACCCTGCCTCCATTGTTTCTGTTCCTCACTTGAGTGTTCCTTGAAAATGGAGTATGCGTTCATAGAATCATAGAATTTACAGTGCAGAAGGAGGTTAGTCGGTCCATCGAGTCTGCACCGGTCCTTGTCCCAAAGAATCAGGATTTATTGAACGTAATTGAGTTCCCTCCTTGGGATGGGTTTTGTGGTGGGGCATTAATTGGGTGGGAATGCGCCCGTTGGGGACCCAACCACTTTTCTCCCTCTGCCGTAATGAATTGTGGGTTGGGAAGTCTCGTTGGTGACCTTCCTGTCCCACTGCCAACTCAGATCCTTAAATGGCACGTAATCCCCACTTGTGGCAGACATGGGAGTCGCCATGGGGGAAGCCCAAAAGGTAAATCTTGTCGGTGTTGCTTGCGGTGTTCCGGTGGGAGGGGGGGGGGATTTTTTATTTCTATACGCTCAGTGCCAGCTGACAGCCATTTATCTCCCCTCACGCCTCCCCCTCCCCCCGGCTCCTTCCCTTGCTGCTGAGACCCCCTCCCCCACTCTTGCGAAACCTTCCGCCACTCAGCAATGGCCTGGGTCCCTCAGCGACTCCGGGCCCGTGTCAGTGTAGTCCCGGCAACGGCTGAGCACAGAAAGGCGGCTGCCCAGTTAAGTGCCTGATTGGCGAGGGGGCCTTCCTGAAAAGGGGCAATGCGGGGCTTTTGCTGGCCCCCCCAACCACCCACGATCGCCTTCTGGGTCGACCTCCGCCCACCGTTTGCGGAGCAGCTGGCTGCATCATCAATGCTCTGTGCGGGTTCAGTCGAAGGACGTCTAGTGTCTCCGAGGGAGGGTTTAGTCCACCTGGACAGCGGGCTGACTGTTTCGCTGCAGATTCCACCCCCCCTTAGAATGGGTTAGCTGAAGAAGGGGGGAGGGGGAGGCTGGCGCAGAGCATTGACGCAACCTCGGACCAGTTGGCTTCTGCATCTCAATGCTGTCGGCTCTTGGGCGGGTAGAGCGGACAAGTGGAGAATTGATGGCACCCGAGTTGGATGTCCCTCTGATACTGGGACTGGCTGCTACCCTCCAGCAAGAAGGCAGTGGAATTATTGATGATCACCAGTGGCCGTGCGCGCAAATGCAATTGCTCCATTCCTCGTTTCAATCAATGGGAACAGAGTTATGTGAGACAGCGGGCTGGCAGCGTGTGATAAGGGGTGTCTCAGGCAGTGCAAGTAATTACTGGAGCTGTCAGGGCAGACTTATTATCATTTATTAAAATCAGATTGATAAACAATCTTCATTTGTTGAAGTGCGAAGCAGGATAGCGTGCCAATAAAGATAACTAAATAGCAGTGGTAGTTTGCATGGTGTAATTGGTTTTGCCAGCTAGGAGAGGTACTGTTGTACTTGTGGGTCATTTATCTAGACCGTGGCATGCTACTTCAGCACTGTTCACATCTCTCTCCATTTGCAGATACATTTCAGTCCTTTACTCAGGCTTCACACCAGAGTGGTGAATTTTAAAATGCTCTCTTAATGGCTCATCCTAAATGTCCGCCTTTCAAGTCACAGCAGTCAGAGGAAAGGTGCTTAAGACTATAAAACATTCTCTTAAGGTTAACGTGCAGGTTCAGTCAGCAGTTAGGAAGGCAAACACGATGTTCGCATTCATGTCAAGAGGGCTAGAATACAAGAGCAGGGATGGACTTCTAAGGCTGTATAAGGCTCTGGTCAGACCCGATTTGGAGTATTGTGAGCAGTTTTGGGCCCCGTATCTAATGAAGGATGTGCTGGCCTTGGAAAGGGTCCAGAGGAGGTTCACAAGAATGATCACTGGAATGAAGAGCTTGTCGTAAGAGGACCATAAAACATTGGAGCAGATTAGGCCACTCGGCCCATCGAGTCTGCTCCGCCATTCAATCATGGCTGATATGCTTCTTATCCCCAGTCTCCTGCCTTCACCCCATAACTCCTGATCCCCTTATTAATCAAGAACCTATCTACCTCTGTCCCAAAACAATTCAGTGACTTGGCCTCCACAGCCTTCTGTGGCAAAGAGTTCCACAGATTCACCACCCTCTGGCTGAAGAAATTCTTCCTCAACTCTGTTGTAAAGGATCCCTGAGATGGTGTCCTCGGGTTCTAGTTTTTCCTGCAAGTGGAAACATCCTCTCCACGTCCACTCTATCCAGGCCTCTCAGTATCCTGTAAGTTTCAGTAAGATCCTCCCTCATCCTTCTAAACTCCAACGAGTACAGACCCAGAGTCCTCAACCGTTCCTCTTACGACAAGCTCTTCATTCCAGTGATCATTCTAGTGAACCTCCTCTGGACCCTTTCCAAGGCCGGCACATCCTTCCTTAGATACAGGACCAAAAACTGCTCACAATATTCCAAATCGGGTCTGACCAGAGCCTTATACAGCCTCAGAAGTACATCCCTACTCTTGTATTCTAGCCCTCTCGACATGAATGCTAACATTGTGTTTGCCTTCCTAGCTGCTGACTGAACCTGCATGTTAACCTTAAGAGAATCTTGAACAGGGACTCCTCTTTGTGCTTCTGATTTCCATGTCTCTCCAGGATAGGGATTAAAACCTCAATGTCCTCCACTCTGTGCCCATGTTAGCTTGTTTTGGGGCAAAGTAGAATTTTGTAGACAAAAGCAAGAGCCAATGTGTGCGCTGCAACTTCTCTGCAGCACGGTAGCACAGTGATTTGCACAGTTGCTTCACAGCTCCAGGGTCCCAGGTTCGATTCCCGGCTTGGGTCACTGTCTGTGCGGAGTCTGCACATCCTCCAGTGTCTACATGGGTTTCCTTCGGGTGCTCCGGTTTCCTCCCACAGTCCAAAGATGTGCGGGTTAGGTGGATTGGCCTTGATAAATTGCCCTTGGTGTCCAAAATTGCCCTTAGCGTTGGGTGGGGTTGCTGGGTTATGGGGATAGGGTGGAGGTGTTGACCTTGGGTAGGGTGCTCTTTCCAAGAGCTGGTGCAGACTCGATGGGTCGAATGGCCTCCTTCTGCACTCTAAATTCTATGATACCCACAGGCTGCTTCCCCCTTCGAGGTGATTTAACCTGAGGGTCATCACACCTCAGGCAAGGGGCACGGTTGAGAAGGCGGGAACCTTCATGAATAACCTCGGCTGGTACGGGAATTGAACCCCCGCTGTTGGCCTCGCTCTGCATCACAAATCAGCTCTCCAGCCAATGAACAATGAAGGTAAGCTGACAAAAATGTGCTGTCTAAGGTGTCATGGTGAGTAGCTGCAGCACATTAGAACATAGAACATAGAACAGTACAGCACAGAACAGGCCCTTCGGCCCTCAATGTTGTGCCGAGCTATGATCACCCTACTCAAACCCACGTATCCACCCTATACCCGTAACCCAACAACCCCTCCCTTAACCTTACTTTTATTAGGACACTACGGGCAATTTAGCATGGCCAATCCACCTAACCCGCACATCTTTGGACTGTGGGAGGAAACCGGAGCACCCGGAGGAAACCCACGCACACACGGGGAGGACGTGCAGACTCCGCACAGACAGTGACCCAAGCCGGGAATCGAACCTGGGACCCTGGAGCTGTGAGGCATTTATGCTAACCCCCATGCTACCGTGCTGCCTATGGAGGGGGTATTAAAGTGGCACCTTCATGACAGCTATTATATTTTCAACACCGAATGTATGGATGAAAAGATAATGAATGCTGAATGATATCAGGAGGCAAACTATTTTTAAGTGGGGCATTAAATGTAAATCTTTAGCAATGGCAAACCTCAACCACACACACCCTGAGCTTCTCCCAAGTCTGTAATTATGGACTGCATGGAAAATTGAAAGCCCTTTCCGAGGAAAACGAAAACTAAATATAATTCTCCCAACAAGATTGCCTTTTCTGAGGGAATTTCCCTCTTGTTCTCTGTGGATTTAAGGCTGCCCTGGGTCTTCAACCAGCGATGAGGTGGAATTTCTCTTTTGAGGGTCACGAGTCTTAGAAACATCGAAAATAGAAGCAGGAGGATGCCATTCGGCCCTTCGAGCCTGCTCCACCGTTCATTACGATCATGGCTGATCATCAAGTTCAATACTCTGATCCCCCCCCCCCCCCCCCCCACTTGTCCCATGATGCCGTTAACCCCAAGAGCAAAACAAACTCCTTTAAATTACAGGTTTTGGCCTCAACTACTTTCTGTGGTAGTGAATTCCACAGATTCGCCACTCTCTGGGCGAAGAAATCTCTGTGTTAACGAATTCCACAGATTCACCACTCTCTGGGCGAAGAAATCTCTGTGGTAGCGAATTTCACAGATTCACCACTCTCTGGGCGAAGAAATCTCTGTGGTAGCAAATTTCACAGATTCACCACTCTCTGGGCGAAGAAATCTCTGTGGTAGCGAATTCCACAGATTCACCACTCTCTGGGCGAAGAAATCTCTGTGGTAGCGAATTTCACAGATTCACCACTCTCTGGGTAAAGAAATTTCTCCTCACCTCAGTCCTGGATGGTTTATCCCTTATCCTCTATGGAACTCTCTTCGTAAAAAGGCAGTGGCAACAGAGTCTGAATATTATTACAGCTGGGATGGATAGATTCTCGGGAAGCAAGGGAGTGCTAGGTTATCGGCGGGGGGTGGGGAGGGAGGGGAACGCGGGTCGGGGGGGCTGCGGCTTTGCAGTTTCTGTCAGATCAGCTATGATCTTATACAATTAGCGGGGTAGGCCCTTTGGGGCTGAATGGCCTCCTCCTCCTTGTTTGTAGGTATGTGTTTGTATGTCCTCCATTCTTGCTGATGTCAGATTCTTGATGTTCAGTGGATGCGAAAGACGCACTGTTTAAATGTGTGCAGGTGGTGAACATTAACTTGGCTTTCACTTGAGCGCATGTATTAAAACTGCATGTGGTCGGATTAGGAGGTGTATACTGTTATCGCCTTTTTTTTAGTAGCCGTTTTGTAAACCTATATCTTTCATATGTTTCATTAATTTGAGCCTTACAATGCAGATCAAACCTTTCCATTACTGCGTTAAAGATTATCTTGTTGTCACTATTTTCAAAGCTAAACGCATTAAACAGTTCTATGGCTTGTGGTCCAGGCACAGTGAGATACAGCGCAATTTTTCGCTGGTCACTGGCTAACTCTAGAGCTGAAGTAGAGAGATACAACTGAAACTGTCGCTTAAAACCTCTCCAATTTACATCTAGTTTACCAGAGGTTTTGAAGTGTTTGGGAATCTGCAGCCCTTCCATCTCTTCTTGTTTCACTCTGTGCTTCTAGATGCGACTGGCTTGTAGAGTGCGATGGGTTTTTTCCAACAAGATTTTTTTTTTCTCGACAAAAGTTTTTTTCCCCGCTGAGCTTCTAATTAAACCTAACTTAAAAATCTTTAGCAATCACACCTGGTACCATGTAGTGTTCTTTGTTTTATTTCTTTCAGGAGGTTGTAGCACTAACAAAGAACAGCAAGCTGTGTTTAATAAACAAAGCTAATTTATTACACTACACTTAATTAGATTTTAACATATTACTAAGGAATTAGTTAAGTAAAGATTACATACACTACAATATATACTATTAGTTCAGCTACCTCACAACTACTCTGTCTTGCTCTCTTCCACTCCCTCCATGTAGGGGCTGTTTAGCACAGGGCTAAATCACTGGCTTTGAAAGCAGACCAAGGCAGGCCAGCAGCACGGTTCAATTCCCGTACCAGCCTCCCCGAACAGGCGCCGGAATGTGGCGACTAGGGGCTTTTCACAGGAACTTCATTTGAAGCCTACTTGTGACAATAAGCGATTTTCATTTCATTTACCTCCATCTATCTCCCAGAAGTCAAGAGGCATGTGATATTTATATGGTTGCTCTATAGCACCATCTAGTGACTAGAGTAGTAACATTACATTAACCCTTTATGTGCTCTACAATATCCACAAATTGTGACATCTGCTTGTAGCATTTAACTTGGTAAATAAATGTGGGATTGAGTAAAGATTGGCTCCAGTACTATCCTTCATCAACTGGCTTTCTATAAAGTGACATTCGATTGGCCATTCGTAGCCAAGATTGGCCAAGATATGTAAGCTACAAAAAACATACCGTGCATATTTTAAAAAACACCACAGAATTGTGTGTACAATTCATATTAGACCGACAGGCTCTTCTCTGTAGTGTATACTCTGGATAAATGTATGCAGTGTTGTAAAATATGAGTTGCACCTTTAAGAGGACCACATTGAGCTAACAGATTGAAGGATCAAAAAAGATGAAATTTCCAAAACATGTACAGTTGGATGACGAGAGATTTAATTGACTGGGAACGACTTTAGAACAAATTTTGCCTAATCTTTCGGATCCATTTTGTATGCACCAATGCTGATTAGGTTGAAACTAATTAAGGAGGTGAGCAGCATGTCAATACAGTGATCTCTTTGCTGAGTTCCCAGCACTTACTGCCGTGGTTCTATTCATCACCAAGACAGGTTCCCAAAGCTTGTGACGTGTTCTACTTGGAGAGTGAAGCATGAGAAATCATTACCACTTGGGCTGAATGATAATGCTAATTTACGAATGATAATCGGGCTGTGCTTTCTTTAAAAATCCAAATCTGTTCATCACAGAAAATTGCTTTATAATGCAGCCAGGGCGCCCGTTAGCTTTTAAAACAGCGATGGGGGTAAGCGCGTCCACAAGGCCCACAAAGCCAGGGTGAGGAGTGACGTGGCGGCGCATTAGAACACAATAGCAGCTCAGACTGCCTGAGAAGTAACAGCTTGCCTGGTTTCCAATTACCTAGTCATTAATCGAGAGAGCTATCTTTCACTTCTCAAAGCTCCTTCACTTTGCTTCCTCGAAAGAAAATCGTTCTTGGGATGTGGACGTCGCTGGCTGGCCCATTCCTAATTGCCCTTGAACTGAGTGCCTTCCTCGGCCATTTCAGCGAATGGGTCTGGAGTCACATGTAGGCCAGACCAGGTAAGGACGGCAGATTTCCTTCCCTGAAGGACATCAGTGAACTAGGTGGGCAGTGGTTTCATGGTATTAGAGAATCATAGAATTTACAGTGCAGAAGCAGGCCATTCGGCCCATCGGGTCTGCACCAGCCATCATTGGACTTTCAATTCCAGATTTTTATTGAATTCAAATTTCACCATCTGCCGTGGTGGGATTCGAAGCCGGGACCCCAAAGTGTTACCCTGGGTCTCTGTGTTACTGGTCCAGTGACAATACCACTACGCCACTGCCTCCCCTGTAATTCGCTACTTCTTGCATTGGGTTTCTGCATAACCCTGCCTCCGTTATGTCGTCACCTGAATCAGTCTTTCCCCTCACCTGAAACAAACCCTTTTTATTTGCTACGATCTTCTAAAGTACCATAACGTCAATCTCCATATGTGTACAGAGCGGCATGGTAGCACAGTGGTTAGCACCGTTGCTTCACAGCGTCAGGGTCCCAGGTTTGATTCTCGGCTTGGGAATTAAATAGCGGGAAGACCAAAGTCATTAGCTCTGGCGCCCACTCCAAATGCTATTCCTCAGCGATCATTCCCATCTCTGTCTCTGACCCTTGGCTCAGGCTGAATCACATTATCCGATATCTCGGCTGTTTTATTTGGCCTTGAGCTGAGTTCCTGCCTCAGTCGTCTCTCCAAAACTCAGCGGTAACATTTTTGATCTCTGCTTCAGACCTTTTGCAGTTGGAGCCTTCGCCTATGCTTTGGTGACTCTTCCCCCCCCCCCCCCCCCCCCCCCCCCCCCCCCCGCACCCCACCCCAGGTGGGCTGTTCCAATGCTCTCTGGGTTAGTCTCCCGCCTTGCCACCTCAACCAAAACCCGGCTCGCTCCTCAACTCCGTGCTCGCTGACTCATTGGCTCCCAGTTCGCCAACGTCACAAATGAAACATTTTCGTCCTTTGTGTTCAGATCACTCCTCGGCCACCACCTCCCATTGAAGACGGAGATGAGGAAGAATTTGTTCCCTCAGAGGGTCACAGGACTTTGGAATTGTCTATCCCGGAGAGCTGTGGAGACTGGACCAACGAATGTGTTGAAGTTGCCACAGCTCTCCTGGAGGTACCCCCACAATCCCTCAAAGTGAGCTTGAACGACCTGCACCACAGAGCCGAGATCTTCAACCAAGGCAACATTTCCAATGGCAGCCATTATCCAGTCACACCCAGGACTGCCAAAACTAGCCCGCCCAGCAACAACTCCGCCGCTGCGCGCCCCTCATCACCTGAGACCCAGGCCGGCATCCCCAATTTTGATCACTCACCACTGGTGATCAGTTGCCTTAACCGCCGGGGTTACAATATCCTCCATTCACCCCTCTGTATTTTTCATCTCTTTTCCTCACTTAAGGCACCGAGGTTTTGCTCCTCTGACCTGGCGTGTTGTGTGAAAGGCCCTATATATAAGTATGGGTTGTTGAATGTTCGTACTTTCTCCGAAGCCCACTGATCTAACGGACAAAATGAGGTTTCAAGGCATGTAGTTAACTGGTTCTTTATTGAGAGGGAAGTAAACCTACAGCACAGTAACGATCACAGTCACATTATAAGGGGAAGTAGATTTAGGACTGAGTTTAGGAGGAACTTCTTCACCCAAAGGGTTGTGAATCTACGGAATTCCTTGCCCAGTGAAGCAGTTGAGGCTCCTTCATTAAATGCTTTCAAGATAAAGATAGATAGTTTTTTGAAGAATGAAGGGATTAAGGGTTATGGTGTTCTGCCGGAAAGTGGAGCTGAGTCCACAAAAGATCAGCCATGATCTCATTGAATGGCGGAGCAGGCTCGAGGGGCCAGATGGCCTACTCCTGCCCCTAGTTCTTATGTTCTTATTCAATACGTACACCTTACCTTCATGTAATAAGGCAAAATAATGAGCACGCCATGTTGATCCACGTTTTACTTGACGTAAAGAATTTGGGTTTTGACCATCCTCCGTTATTTTTCACTTATCAGTAAATTTTTCTTTGACAAGGAGAAAGCATGACTACCATTCCAGTCTTTATTTCCAAATGAAAGTCTCTGGGCGGGATTCTCCAATAATGGGCCGATATCCCCACGCTGGCGTGAAAATCGCCAACCACTCCGGCGTGAACGGTCCCCGATAAGGGGGAATGCTCCCCTTCCTAGGGGGCGAGGTTGATGGCGGAGTGGTCCCCGCAGTTCCTGTTGGCGCCGAACGGCCCGCGCGAGTTCACGCATGCACGCTACGGCCGGCGTATTTTCGCTCATGCGCGGGGGTTCCCTTCTCCGTGCCGGCCCATGGGCAATATGGCGGAGCCCCAACAGGGGGCTGGCGTGGAGTTAAATAGGCCCCCACGGAACCAGCCCGCCCGCCGATCGGTAGGCCCCCGCACACTCGCCTTCCAGGTCCCGCCGTGTGTGAGGTGAGTAATTCACGGCGGCTGGACTCGGCCAAACTCATTGGCCACTCGGTCCACCGGGGCCCGGAGAATCGCCGGGGGCAGGGGTGGTGGTGGGGGTGGGTGGGTGGGGGCGCCTGTCAATGGCCCTCGACCGGCGCGGTGGGAATCCCATGGGCGCCCGAGAATCGGCCCTGGAGAATGGGGAAGCCGGTAATCCCGGCCTCTGTTTGCGATCGCCCGCCCGGCCACGTCACGCCCGAACGGGAGCGGGACGTGGCCGGTAGATGCCGGATGAGGCTTCCCGGCAGCCACGGCGCCTAGCGGCATCTACCCGCGAGTCCCGCGAGGTGGCGCGACCAGAACCCCCACCCACAATGGGCGGGACCAGGCCGTGCCGCTTAAGTCAATTTGAAACCGGCTCAGCCGCCGGGGAAACTCCCGGCAAAACCCCGCCATAACCGACACTGAGAAACCCTCCTGTTAGATCGTGGATCTTTATTTCACCTCTTGCTGCGTTGTCTAGACTTCAGTGGGAGAGATAATGATCAAAATAGCAATAACATTATTTTAAAAGTAGGTGAGATAAGCGTTGCAAATTGCACACTTAACAGACACGTCATTATTGATATATAATTCGCCAGACAAATCGGCTCCCAGGAAATAAACAAGTTATTTTGAGCTTCTAAGTAAGCAGGAGATTGAAAAAACCTGGTTCTGTTTAACTTGAGTAACAGTTTGACCACAGTGATCTTATTGAAACATTCTGGCATGAATTCTCCGTGTCCTCAGCCGCGCGTTTCTAGTCAGCGCGCCGCTCGCTGTCGACGTGATTCTCTACTGCCACCACTGATCCAACAGCTACTTTGCTGATCCAACAGCTACTTTGCTGATCCAACAGTTACTTTGCATTCTTAAACCCCCCCTAGACCAAAAAACTTTGGTTTACACGAACATAAGGAATAGGCCATTCGGCCCCTACCCCTGCCCTGTCATTGCAGAAGATCGGGCAGCACAGTTGCACAGTGGTTAGCACTGTTGCTTCACAGCTTCAGGATCCCGGGTGCGATTCCCGGCTTGGGTCTGCACGTCCTCCCCGTGTCCGCGTGGGTTTCCTCCGGATGCTCCGGTTTCCTCCCACAGTCCAAAGATGTGCGGGTTAGGTGGATTGGCCGTGATAAATTGCCCTTAGTGTCCAAAAAAAAGTTAGGTGGGGTTATGGGGATATGGTCGAGGTGTGGCCTTCTGGAACGACAGGGCAGGGGTAGGGGCCGAATGGCCTATTCCTTATTTCTTATGTCCGTGTACACCGAAGACTTTGGTCCGGGGGGGTGGGGGTGGGGGTGCATTGTCTTGTCTTCTCCTATTTGATGATGGAATTAATTAGAGTTAAAGTGTTTTTAAGAATGCAAAGTAGCTGTTGGATCAGCGGTGAATTAGGTGAATTGGACATTCTGAATTTTTCCTCAGTGTACGCAAACGGGCTCCGGAATGTGGCAACCAAGGGGATTTTCACAGTAACTTCATTGCAGTGTTAATGTAAGCCTACTTGTGGCAATAATAAAGATAAAGAGCTCATTTTTGCACTTCAAGGGAGGAAATCGACCATCCTTACCCCCGTCTGGCCTACACGCAACTCCAAAACCACAGCTTTGACAAAGAGTAATGAAATGAAAATCGCTTATTGTCACAAGTAGGCTTCACGTCCTCACCGTGTGTGCGTGGGTTTCCTCCGGGTGCTCCGGTTTCCTCCCACAGTCCAAAGATGTGCGGGTTAGGTAGATTGGCCATGCTAAATAGCCCGTAGTGTCCTAAAAAGTAAGGTTGGGGGGGGGGGGGGGGGGGAGTTGTTGGGTTACGGGTATAGGGTGGATACGTGGGTTTGAGTAGGGTGATCATTGCTCGGCACAACATCGAGGGCCGAAGGGCCTGTTGTGTGCTGTACTGTTCTATGTTCTATGTTCTAAATGAAGTTACTGTGAAAAGCCCCTAGTCGCCACATTCCGGCGCCTGTTCGGGGAGGCTGGTATGGGAATCGAACCCGCGCTGCTGGCCTTGTCCTGCTTTACGGGCCAGCTGTTTAGCCCACTGTGCTAAACCAGCCCCTGTCGGTCATCAAGAGTCATCTGGACTCGAAACGTTAGCTCTTTTCTCTCCCTACAGATGCTGTCAGACCTGCTGAGATTCTCCAGCATTTTCTCTTCTGGCTCCAGACCCACTGCAATGCGGTTGACTCCCACATTGCCCTCCTCAACGGTTTCACGAGCCTCTCTCGGTGATCCCTGTTAGGGATGGGTAATAAATGCTGGCTTTGCCAGTGCCGCCCGCATCCCATGAAGGAGTACCACCCCGTGGCATTGTCCAAGGCACACGTCCCACCCTGATTGACCAGCGTCTGAACCTAGCCTGAGACATGACACAAACCCACATCCTGATGATAAAAGCAAATTACTGCGGATGCTGGAATCTGAAACAAAAGCATAAACTACTGACCACGCCTGTGGAGAGAAAAGGGAGCTATCGTTTCGTGTCTGGATGACCTTTTATCAAAGAGTCATCCAGACTCGAAAACGCTGGCTCCCTCTTCTCTCCACAGACGCTGTCCGACCTGCTGAGATTGTCCAGCATTTCCTGCTTTTGTCCCCCATCCTGATGGTCCGGTTATTTCTGGATCTGCCGCCGCCATCTGCCAGCAGAGCACCAGCTGCGGCTCGGTTGGTCATGTTCTGACCTCCCCGTCGCAAGGTTCAGGGGATCTAGTCCCACTCCAAGGCTTGAGCACAAAAGAAAATCAAGACTGATCCTCCGGAGTGGTCGATGGAAGATAGGAGCAGGAGGAGGCCTTTTGGCCCTTCGAGCCTGCTCCGCCATTCATCACGATCATGGCTGATCATCCAACTCAATAGCCTATTCCTGCTTCTCCCATAGCCTTTGATCCCATTCTCCCCAAGTGCTATATCCAGCCGCCTCTTGAATATATTCAATATTTTAGCATCAACTACTTCCTGTGGTAATGAATTCCACAGGCTCACCACTCTTTGGGTGAAGAAATATCTCCTCATCTCTGTCCAAAATGGTTTACCCTGAATCCTCAGGCTGTGACCCCTGGTTCTGGACACACCCATCATTGGTAACATCTTCCCTGCATCGACCCTGTCTAGTCCTGTCAGAATTTTATAAGTCTCTATGAGGTCCCCCTCATTCTTTGAACTCCAGCGAGAACAATCCCAACCTAGTCAATCTCTCCTCAGTCCCGCCATCCCTGGAATCAGCCTGGTAAACTGGTACTGAGGGATTGTTTCACTGTTGAAGCGGCCATCTCTTGGATAGGCGTTAAACTGAGGCCTCAGCTGTCTGGTGGGGTAGATGTTACAGATCCCATGGCATTATTTCTAGAAAGGCCAGTGGAGCTATACCTGGTGACCTGGCCACCAGATTTATCCCTCAATCAATATCACAAAGGCCGATTATCTGGATGTCATCTGATTCTGAGATCTCACTCTGTGTGGACTGGCCGTCATGCTTTCCTGGGTCCCAACTACAGACCCGTCACTGGCTGCAAAGCATTTTGGGACATCTGGTGGTCATGGTACAAAAGCTTTCTTCTCTTCTACTGCTGCATGACCCAAACCCACTTCCTCTTCGCGCAGGCGGCCAGCTCGTATTCAGGCCTGGAGATTCGACCCTGGATGGCAACCGTGGAGCACTCACTTTTTAGATTTTACATGTCTTGAGCGGGCAGGCTCAGCTAATCGCTGACTGAAATATGGATGGGCCCCTCGACAGATTTCTTTGCATGGAAGCGGCACTTCACCTGAGCGAAGAAGGGGCATGTGAGTGTAGCTGCAGGCCCATCAGCCTCCCACTCCTGAATTAGTTCATCTTGCACCCCATTCATACCCAAAAGCTGAGCACAATCTTACTCTCGTCAAAATCGGCATCGCCTTGGGTGTCAATTTATATGTTTAACAAGAGACTAATAAATTGACTGGATTGGTCAAGCATGTTATCCTTGCATACCTCAGCGATAATGACAAATATAATGAATGGTAATGCGATAATTATTACAATGCTGACAATAATTGATCATTTTTAGTGATTGCTGAGGCAAACTGACAAGGCTGAAGACAAGTGATGCTTCCACCACATGTAAGGTTTGTGTCTGTTTTATTACCTGCCGGTTGCGTAACGTTAATTTTAAGGCCCATACAGATTAAAGATGGCATACCCTGACAGGCACCCATGGCCGACGGCACTCGCCGCTTGTCCACAGATCCCTAAAGGCGACAGGGCAGGTGAATAGGATAGAATCGATTTGAAGAATGAGTGATAGTCTTGGGATTGGGGCAGCACGGTAGCATGGTGGTTAGCATAAATGCTTCACAGCTCCAGGGTCCCAGGTTCGATTCCCGGCTGGGTCACTGTCTGTGCGGAGTCTGCACGTCCTCCCCGTGTGTGCGTGGGTTTCCTCCGGGTGCTCCGGTTTCCTCCCACAGTCCAAAGATGTGCGGGTTAGGTGGATTGGCCATGCTAAATTGCCCGTAGTGTCCTAAAAAAAAGTAAGGTTAAGGGGGGTTTGTTGGGTTTCGGGTATAGGGTGGATACGTGGGTTTGAGTAGGGTGATCATTGCTCGGCACAACATCGAGGGCCGAAGGGCCTGTTCTGTGCTGTACTGTTCTATGTTCTATGTATCCCTACGGTGCAGAAGGAGGTTATTCAGCCCATCGGGTCTGCGTCGGCCCTCCGAAAGAGCACCCTACCTCGGCCCACTCCTCCGCCCTCTCCCCATAGCCTAACCTGTACATTAAGGGGCAATTTAGCACGGCCAATCTGTCTCACCTGCATATTTTTGGACTGTGGGAAGAAACCGGAGCACCCGGAGGCAACCCACGCAGGCACGGAAAGAAAGGTTGTGAGTTCTAGTATTACTGTAAGTCCGGGCTCGACATGACGTTGAACTCTTCTTTCGTCGCCTTCGTCTCCGTGCCCACTTCTTTGGGCAAGAATCCTCCCTCCATCCCACTGATCCTTTCATGTGCCTCCACCATTCTGCCTCCAAGTGGACCCCCCCGCCGGAACAATTACCTTCCCTTGATCTTTTCATTGAGAACTGTCGACGGCACATTGGCCGTCTTAATTTTTCTGTCCCCCCCCCTCACCCATTCCAACTTCTCTCCTTCTGAACTTCCTGCTCTTCACTCTGTCAGGGCTAACCCCGACTTTGTCATCAAACCTGCCGACAAAGGGGGTGCTGCTGTCGTCTGGCGCACTGACCTCTACCTCGCAGAGGCTGAGCGCCAACTCTCCGATACTTCCTCTTACCTCCCCCTGGACCATGACCAGACCACTGAACATCAAACCATTATCTCCAACACCGTTAGTGACCTCATTTCCTCCGGATGCCTTCCACCTATGGCTTCCAAAAAAAAGCTTTGACAAAGAGTCATCGGGCTCGAAACATTAGCTCTTTTCTCTCCCTACAGATGCTGCCAGACTTGCTGAGATTTTCCTGCATTTTCCCTTTCGTTTCAGATTCCAGTATCCGCAGTAATTTGCTTTTCTCTTACTGTAAGGCCTGTGAGCTAAGATCTTGCCTCCACGTGTCAAAGAGGAAACATTTATTCAAAATACCTCAAGTGTTCATAGTGTCACAGGATGGGGGATGTATGATTCCATCAGACTTAAATCACACTCCTACATAAGCAGAGAATCATAGAATTTACAGTGCAGAAGGAGGCCGTTTGGCCCATCGAGTCTGCACCGGTCCTTGGGTGAGAGAGGGTTTAGTATCTGGGTTTCATTTTCAGTTTGTTGGTTTGGACTGCAAGATGTTTCCCTGTTTCCTCTGTTTTCATTTTAAAGCTGTTCTAGTGAACTAAAAGCACATTGGCTGTGGCAAACTGCCTTGGTAACTTGAAAGATAGAGTTGTTTTCCAGAAGGAGTTCTGAATCTCCTGGTTGGAGGCTGGATCTCAGGGAAAGGACCAGCCCCATTCAAGTGAGATTACAGTGTGCTGGGCCACGCCCTTGAAAGGGGTTTTGTATTGAATTGGAACAGTTACTAAAGGGGATTCATTAAGCGTTATACATTTAGATTTGTGTAGCTGTTATGTGTTTTCACATGTTTGGAATTGATAACAAATTCTTGATAAACATTTCAAATATTTGAACTACATTCTTATAATAAACTTTGTTTTGATAAAAGTGCCGAGGAGGTCTGATGAATCACTCCTGAAGTGAAGGCTCTTGTGCTCATCCTAGTCAAATTCAACATAAAGGTTATAGGTCGGGTGAGCTTCATAATACACTTCGTTTCTAAGCTTGACCCATAACACTGTGAACAGAATGGCTGTTCGGGGGAGGTTCTGCTGCCAAGGATTTCCTCCGCAGTCTTCCATCAGGGAATTTTCACACAGCAGACGCGTGCAGTCGGTGCTCATGTTAATTCTGGACCAAACAATTGCTCCCGTGATTCCAATATCTCCCAGTTTGTCACGCCTCTCGTCTGGCTCAGTCTCCGGAAACCAAAAAGAAACCCATAGGGAGGACACGCTTCCGTAAGATTCTGAATGAATCCGAAAATATTCCTGAGCAGCTACACGAAGCCCAAAAACAACTGTGTTCATAACCCACAGCTCCAACCTTATACTTTCCAACAAGCTTCCTTTGCTAACTCCTTACTCCCAGGGACAATTAAAGGCGGGAACAATCTTCCGTGAACCTTAATCCCCTTTCCCTCTGAAGATTCGTGTCAGGGAAATCTGGTGATCTCTTAATGTGGACCATTGTGTGTGACTATTTTCTTCTGGGGCTAACGAGTGGGAGACAAAAGATGCGACAATTCTCCGCTTCCCATGGTGCCTTACCTTTGCGAATCTGGAGGTGCAACTGTTTTGATGAAGTTTGAGGAACAGCAGCTTCACCTTTCGATCGACCACCACAACATCTATGGTTTCCAATTGTATCCTCAGCCCCCATCTTTTTGGGTGCCAGCTGTTGGTGTTCTTTACCATTCGGCACTTCGCCCAGGCCTTACTTTGTTTCCTTATTTCTTCAATTACCATCACTTTTACCTTGCAGCATCACCCGTCCTGTCATTGAATCTCCTCTGCCTCCCACTCCATCCCAGGCCTTCTCTTCTGCTCTTTCCTCCACTCCACGTCTGTTTTTGCGTAACGCCTCCCCAGTTCTGCCCAAAATGCCGTCGATCTGAAATGTTAACCCTCTGCAGATTCCCCACACTTTGTCTGGAGAGAGTGACACCAGAGCTAACATTGTGGCTCGTCGTGTCGATAACGATGGCAACCAATTTGCAAATAGCGAAGTGCATCCAAACGCATCGAGACAGGCAGTTAGTCTGCACTGGGGTTTGAGGAATGAATGTTGAGTCGTCCAACAAGAAAATGTACCTCCTGTTCATTGAAAACTCCCCTTGTACGAAAGCATTCACCTGAGCTGGCTCAGAGATTCTTTGTCTATGGGGTGTAGCCATTCCTGTTGAACTAGATTTTGTAGTAAACGTCCTGGGAGGCTACCATTGCCCAGAAACAGAACTGGACCAACCATAGGAATAATGTGGCTACAAGAGTAGGTCAGGTACTTGAAATTCTGCACCGTGTTACTTACCTCTTGACTCCCCAAAGCCACCTACAAGGCACAAGTCAGGAGTGTGATGAAATACTCTTCAATTGCGAAGATGAATGTGGCTCCAACAACATTCAAGAAACTCTATACCATTTGGGTAAAGGATCCCACTTGATTGACACCCCAATTATTACTTTAAACATTCCCTCCGTCCACTATCGATGCAGAGTATCAGCAGTGTGTACCGTCAACAAGATGCAACTCACCAAGGCTCCTTAGGCAGCAACTTCCACACCTGCGACCACTACCACCTAGAAGGACAAGGATGATAGGTGTATGGGAACAGCACCCCGCCCAAATCACACACCATCCTAACTTGGAAATGTATCGTCGATCCTTCACCGTCGCTGGGTCAAAAGCTTGGAACGCCCTCCCTAACAGCACGGTGGGTGTAGCTACACCCCGTGGACCGCAGCGCTTCAAGAAGGCAGCTCACCACCACCGTCTCGAGGGCAATTAGGGACGGGCAACAAATGCTGGCCCAGCCAGCACCCTCCACATCCCATGAATGAATTTTAAAATAAGAAATGCTGGAGTTCCCCCGTGAATCAGGAGCGAAAGTGTGACCAACTTGCAAAATGGTTGTTCAGCGTTTTATTTTAGAACCTCCAATTTTCATTGATCCTCCTTAATTGTCAATGCTGGGAAACACAATTACAGAGCACCCTTATTAAAGATTAATTTGGGGCATTATGCTCAGATCAGTACTGGAAATATAAATGGACCAGTTTGAAAAACTGTTTGCACACAGAGACGCATTCATGCATAAGCAATGTTTATCGCACAAAACTGTTGAAGCAAATCGGCAAATTGATGTGAATATTCCCTTCCAGAACACATTATCCATTTGGAATAGCCCAGTGTTATGGGGTCAGGGTTTAGAGAACCCCAAAGTGTATCATGGAGTTCCCCTGACCCACAACGTTTAATAGATTGTGGTATGGGGAGCACACAGCCCACTCTACAGGTGTGGTACAGCAGAAATGGAAAAGTATTTTTTTCAAGCAAAACAATGTTTATTCTGTGAACTCAATTTAACCTTTTTAAAACATACAGTGAACATCTCAGCAACCATCAATTCAAATACACCCCCAAAGAATATAACACTAAGTAACACTTTAAGCTTTCCTTTTCACATCCATACGACTTGAAACACCTTTTACCAGAAGCACATCAGCTTAAAGTCACTACTGTTAATAGCTTTAAATCACCAGGATCGATTTACAGTCTTTAAATTACAGAGAGAGAGATTCATAAACCTTCTGGCTGTGACTGCAGCTATTCAGCTCTGAAAACGAAACTAAAACACACCCTGCAGCCTGCTCAAAAACTAAAGTAAAAAGCTGACAGACAGCCCAGCTCCACCCACTCTCTGACATCATTGCAGTAATAAACACCCATTTCTTAAAGGTACTCTCACTACAGATATTTATATACACACCCATTTATAAACACCCATTTCTTAAAGGTTCTCTCACATGACACCTGCTTTGCCTTGGGCTGGGTGTAACCCAGTGTAGACTATTTTTAACCATGTATAGATGCCCAGTACCACATTAACATTGCCTAAGTATTTGTTAAGAAGGAACTACAGTAGCAAAGTGGGACTGAATGTTATTTAAACCTTCAGATATCCTGTCCCAATAGAAACACAAATTAATTGTGCCCCAGGAAATTGCTGCTGTTTGACACCCGAATAAGATGCACCTTAGTGGTCACTTCTACCTTCAAGCATTCCCTCGAGCATTCACAGATGCAGGAATCTTGATGAACTCTCAACTACACAGTGGATATTTTTCAGAACAAAGTATTGATGCTCAATGCTGGGGACGCACAGTGGGGGCACAGTGATTTGCACTGCTGCCAAACAGCGCCGGGGACCCGGGGTCCGATTCCGACCTTGGGTTACCGTCTGTGCGGAGTCTGCGCCTTCTCCCCGTGTGTGCGTGGGTTTCCTCCGGGTGCTCTGGTTTCCTCCCACAGTCCAAAGTTGTTTAGGTTAGGTGGATTGGCCCTTAGTGTCCAAAAGGTGAGCTACGGTTGCTAAGTTATGGGGATAGGGTGGAGGTGTGGGCCTAGGTAGGGTGCTCTTTCTAAGGGCCGGTGCAGACTTGATGGGCCAAATAGCCTCCTTCTGCACTGTAAATTCTATGATTCTATGATTTTGGCCGTTGGGTGCAGACTCAATGGGCTGAATGGCCTCCTCCTTCACTGCCGGGATTCTAATGCTGAGCTGCTAAAAGTCAGAGGCATGATTTGATTGAGGCCCACCTATTCTCAGAAACAAAATAGCGAGGGAGATGGCGCGTGTGTTAGTGGATGCACTGAGAGCTGATCTCGGTATGTGCAACTCCTCCTAGTGCCTGGCCGATCGGTGTCAGGCTGTGCAGTGAGCAGAAAGACAAGGGGAAATGGAGGGGAAAGGAGCCAGAGGAATGGCTCTGACATGGGGTTGGAATTTGCGGACCCCTCTCGGCGTGTTTGAAGGCTGGGGACGGGCTCATCAAATATCGCAGGTGGGCAGCCCATCCACCAACCCCCGTGAAATGGGATATAGGTCGGGCGCAGCTGGGCAGGCAGACGGCAGGGCATGGGCCTCTTGAGGATCCTAATTGACCACAGCAGGTTGGTAGCCCATCAACCTTTACTGCACAGGCTGGTGTCGAGCAAGAGAGGGGGCGGGAAAGGGACCTTCACTGGGGGAGGTCCCCTTTACCCTTCGGGGATAACTACCCTCCCGCTCAAACCTGGCCCCCACCCCTCTCCTCCCCTCACTCGGATCTCCCTCCTCCGCTCTCTGCTGCTGGGGCTATGGAGCCACCAGCCAATCAAATGGAAAGCACAATCTAAAGCGGGACATTCCCCACCGGAGTGGAGAAGAATCTTCACCTTGACAATTAACGGTCCTCCGAGTGGAAAGTGACTGCGGGGCGGCTCGCTTTGTGGTGGATGGCCTCCCAACTGACTTTTCTCCGGGAACGTGACACCCTGTCAAATCTAGCCTCCGGAGATTCAGTATCAGAGGCTGAATGACCTCTTTCCGCACTGTAATAATTACAATCGACATTCAGCATTATGCAGCCTGCCTCAGGTATACACATGAAGTGTGATGGGTTTCTGAATCGCTCCAAATCGTTCTCGTGATGTGAACGTTTTCCCCTTAGTTTAATGAAAGTCATTGATACAGTTTGAATGATTGGGTCTGCTACAATTCAAAATGAGGCTTATTTCCAATTCCCTACTTGCCTACAGAACAGCTCATGGAAATAATTTTACCGTCAAGGCCTGGTTACTTGCTTGCAATGTTCCCAATGTCTGGACGCATTAGTGCCTCAATATGTTATTTGACGGGCCTTGTCCGTGATTGCATAAGGGAGAAATTCGTTGATAATGTTTGTCCAATCTCGATGAAGACAGTTAAGGGGAGTGGACATGACGATGGGTATTTGTGAAACCCAGTGTGGGGTTTCAGTGTAGGCTCTTGTTCATTTTAACTTGTTATCCATTTGAAGCTGTTTTTTAAGCCTCTCCGGGTAGCACGCTAGCACAGTGGTTAACACTGTTGCTTTACAGCGCCAGGGTCCCAGGTTCGATTCCTGGCTTGGGTCACTGTCTGTACGGATCTGCACCTTTTCTCCGTATCTGCGTGGGTTTCCTCCGGGTGCTCCGGTTTCCTCCCACAAGTCCCGAAAGACGTGCTTGTTAGGTGAATTGGACATTCTGAATTCTTCCTCAGTGAACCCGAACAGGCGAGTGTGGCGACTAGGGGCGTTTCACAGTAACGTCATTGCAGTGTTAATGTGAGCCTAATTGTGACAATAATAAAGATTATGATTATTGCCTTTGATCTTCCCTTACCTTCACAGGCCAGAGGGTCAGGTGGTAATTTGCTCCCTGACGTTTCGCTGCTGGGGTGTGGAGCCAATTCAGTACTTTTCAATTGTAGTAACCTTTTGTGGAAATTTGACAGACAATTGTGCATCACAACCACTCGCAAATAGCAGAGAGATAAATGATGCGATGTTTTGTTTTTACATTATGTTCTTCGAGGAAGAAATATTGGCCATGACTGCCCTCTGCTCCTTGAGAGAGAGAGAGAGTGCTAAAGGATCATTATATCCATCCGAGAGAGAAGATGGAACCTCGGATTGGTGCTTCATCTCTGATAGTGCAACACCCTTCCAGTACATCACCGCAGGGCCAGTCCAAATTTGTGCTCAAGTCTCCTGAGAGGAATTTGAACTGACAATCTTCCGACTCCAAAGCGAGACTGGCGTTAATTGTCCCACGGCTGACACTCCGTTCTGTGTGGAATTTAAAATAATAATGGGATGGGGGAAAGACAAGCTGCCTTCACTTATACAAAGGCCACATAGGTTGCAGTGAAAGCCACAGTTTTCGGCCATGGTTGTCCATGATATGGTGGGAGGTTAATGGCGGCCATTGAATTTTGACCTTTTCTTTTGTCCAGCATGACAAATGGACAGGAAGTCTGGAAACCCTTTGGGCCTTGGCCCATCCTTAAACAATGAGATGTGTAAGTTCCACAAATGGTGGTGTGGTGTGTTCACGTATGTCCATATTTAATTAGATAGAGAGGAGGATGCGGAAGATCCCATGGCACATGTTCAAACGGGAGCCAGGAAGAATGTTGGGTCTGCATCGTCCATCCTTTCAGCCAACCAGAATAGACTAATAGAAGATTCATTCCATTTTCTGCTTGTGGAACATTTCGGCACATTATTGACTGCTCCAATTTGTCTCCAAATCAACTATGACCGCACTTCAAAAGGAGCTCATTGGCCGTCAAGTTTTGGAATGTGCTGAAGATGTGGAAGTTGCTATATAAATGAAAGCTCCTTCTTTTACACAAATTACCCAATGTCCATTTTTCTGGAGTTGGATGCAGGGTAACCGTACTTCAAAGTCTAAGCTTGCAGGCGATGTCTGCTTGATTAAGACTTTCTCCTCTATTGAACAAAGAACAATACAGCACAGGAACAGGCCCTTCGGCCCTCTCAGCCTGTACCGGTCATGATGCCAACCTTGGCCAAAACCCTCAGCACTTCCTTGTGCCGTGTCTCTCTATACCCATCCTATCCATGTGTTTGTCAAGATGAGTAATACTAATTCTGACATCACTTTTATTGGCCTCCTACAGATAGAAGATTAAGTGTAGGGATTGCAGTGTCAGTGAATGCTTTGGGTCATTGACTGAGTCATCAGTGGAGGCACAATTGAAGAGATTCAGCAACGCTTTCACATTTAGTGCAAATAATCTGACAGGCAATTTCTTTCTGGAGTACACAAGGAAAGTGAGACTTAAGGCAAACAGTTATTACAAGTGATGTGAAATTAGAAAATGATTATCGACTGTAGTCTCTCTCCTGTGTTTTTCCTCCCATTTCCCATAACTTATGTTGATTGGCCTGCAACCTACAGAAAGATCCAGAACCTCTGACCTCGGGGGGCATCCGTATCAGGGAGATAGCCTAGAGGATGTGCTTGGGACCCCCAGGAAACCCTCCATGCAAGGGTTCATGCCTGGGAGGTTCAAACGTTCACCTGGAGGCATCCAAATCTCCGATTTGAATCAGAATTTGAATGGTTCCCGACCTCCTCGCAGATTAGTTACCCAGGATAATTAGAAGAACTAAAACTGGTTCTAACTCCTGGGTAACTTGCTACTGATTCCCGCTTGACCCCCCCCACTGAATTTCACCGAATACCACGCCCACCCCGACTACCTCTCCCGATCCCCATGACTATCCTACTGAAATGAAAAATGAAAATGAAAATCGCTTTATTGTCACGAGTCGGCTTCAATGAAGTTACTGTGAAAAGCCCCTAGGCGCCACATTCCGGCGCCTGTCCGGGGAGGCTGGTACGGGAATCGAACCGCGCTGCTGGCCTGCTTGGTCTGCTTTAAAAGCCAGCGATTTAGCCCAGTGAGCTAAACCAGTCCCTAAACCTCCACCTCTTCAACTATGACTCCCCCCCCCCCCCTCCCCATCAACTGTCCCCCTACCTCCCAACTGCCCTCAACATCCATGTTATGGGAGATGTGTTTTCAGAACCCCAAAATGTATCATGGAGTTCGGCCAACCCCCCCTCCTTTAATGGATTGTTGCCTTTGAAGCACACGGCTTGTTCCCCAGGTGTAGTATTACAATTATGGACACGTGGTTTTTAAAACAAAACAATGTTTATTCCATGAACTCAAGTTAACCTTTTAAATAAACGTTGGATCTCTTAACACCCCTTACTTCAAAGATAACTACGAAAATAATACACTACCCAATCCTGCAAACTGTTCCTTTACACATCCAAAAGACTTAACAAATCCTTCAAACAGAAGCACATTAGATTTATATTCAATACTGAGACCTTTTTACAATTCCGGTTTCACCAAAGGATTAAGAGGTAGTCCTTCATGGCAGAGATCCCCAGCAATGCAGCTCACAGCCACACCCAAGCTTTCTTCAAACTGAAACTAAAACTGCCCAAACTAACCTCAAAATGGCCGAACTGAGCTCGGCTCCACCCACTCTCTGACATCACTATTTTCTTAAAGGTACATTGCTTAAACATCCATTTGTTAAAGGTACTCTCACGTGACAATCCACCCCACCCGCCAGACTACCTTAATGCCACCCCTCCCCGCTACCCTTGATCCTGCCGATTACCCCATGACCATCCTCCACCCCCCCCACCCAACCCCCACCAACTACACTACCCAACTGACCCCATCCCCACCATTCTACCCATTGACCGATACACTTACCTTCTCCCTGGCTTCTCAAGGTGAATGTGAACTCTGAGCTTACTGCTTTGCAACTGCTCGTGCTGTACAAAAGGGGGCATGAGTTCACCCCCCAGCCCCCCCCCCCCCCTCCCCCCTCCCCCTGCTGCTGCCCAGGATGGTAGGCCTCAGGAGCACATTGCGCCTCACTTTCCTTCCCACCTGGAACCGAATCGGGAGGTCGGGTGACGAACGCGTCGCTCCCGACTCCGATCAGGAAAGAAAAGACAGCGTTGTGGTGATCGGACTGTGATTGCTACCCTCGGAGATCCTGGCTCTGCGCACCACACTTGCTGCCGTGTGTTACCACTCTGGGGTTTGAGGGAAGGCTCAGGAAAGCAGTCGTGCCCTCTTTGAAAACGTGAAGGCTTTGAGAGGGTATAATTCAGGCTTCCAAACAGCCCCTCCATTGTAGTCTACAGCAGAGATTTCAAACAAGCGACAGGCAAATTAGAAGCTAGGAAGCCGAGATTAAGAATGAAGTCAAATTAAACCTTTCCACAAAGTGGTGTACATTTATAGAAATGTCACAAAGCACTTTGCAGACAATGCAGGACTTTTTGAACTGCGGGTTACTGTTGTAATGATGGAAATGCAGCAGCTTATATGCACAAATCCAACCCCCCCCCCCCCCCCCCCCCCCCCCCCGCAACATCAATGAAGTGGTGATGATCAGAGTGAGGCATTTAAGACTGAGACGAGAGGGTAGTGAATCTGTGGAATTCTTTACCGCAGAGAGCTGCAGAGGCCGGGTCGTTAACTATGTTCCAGGCTGAGAGAGACATTTGAATCAGAGAGGGAATCGAGGGTTATGGGGATAAATGGAGTTGAGGATCATTGCACCAGGCAATGGGAGAGCAGACCGATGGGCCGAAAATAAAAACGAAAATGGCTTATTGTCACAAGTAGGCTTCAAATGAAGTTCCTGTGAAAAGCCCCTAGTCGCCCCATTCCGGCGCCTGTTCGGGGAGGCTGGTACGGGAATTCAACCGTGCTGCTGGCCTGCCTTGGTCTGCATTCAAAGCCAGCGATTTAGCCCAGTGAGCTAAACCAGCACCTCGTGGCCCGCTTCTGCTCCTATGTCGTCTGGTCTAATCTGTTTCACATCATTTCAGGGATAAATATTGACCGCAACGCGAAGGGTAACTCCCCTGTTCTTTTTCAAAATAGGGTGATGGGGTTCGGACATCCAGTTGAGGGAGCGGACTCGGTCGCATTTTAACATCTTATTTGAAAGGTAGCAACTCTTGCAGGGCAGCACACCCCTCGGTACTGGAGGGACCACCAGTGGTTCAAATTGGCAGCTCACCAGCGCCTCCTCATGGGCAATTGGGAGCAGGTAATAAATACTGGCCCAGCCAGCTACGCCCACACCTCATGAATGAATAAAGAAAGCAGTCCACATCGGAATGTCAACCTAGCTCAAACCACTGGAGTGAGATATTAACCCATAACCCCTTGACTCGGGGCTTGAATGCTACCAACTGAACTCGGCTAGATTTGTCCGATGTTATTGAACCAAACAAAACAAGATTCAGCAGACCACTGGAAGCATCGTTGGAGCCAGCAACATGGCGAGGAGGCAGGATTCATCCATATTGATTTTATTTTTGGGATGTGGCTGGCAGTTACGATTGATTGTCACTTGCCCTGAATGAGGAGTGGTGGTACGCCCTCCCCAGTCATTCTTCCCCCACCCCCTCCACCACCCCCACTACCGCCTTCCAGCTTGTCAGTTTTCTGTTGACCAAACTGAGTGCCGTGCTTGTCCACTTCAGTGACATTCGAAGCCAATTGGCCAGCATTGAACTGCGCGCGGCCACACGTTGCCCCGACTGGGTTGCCCCGGCTGCAGTACGCTCTTGCCTGACGGGCTCTCGTGGGGCTATTTTTGCGACGCTCCAAATTATTTCACGGGTCCTTTTCGTTTTGCGATGCCAGGCGGCCGCGGATATGATTGAATTCGATTCTGTAACTTGCCTTGGTGGGATCTGCACTCGTGACCTCCTGGGTTGCCCCGACAACAGGGTAAACCTATAAAATTCCAACAGGACTGGACAGGGTAGGAAGGATGTGCCCGGAGGCAGGGGCTGTCCAGAAGTAGGGGTTATAGTCTGAGGGTACGGGGTGGGGGGAGGGGGGGGGTAGGCCATTTAAGATAGGAGAGGAGGACTTTCTTCACCCAGAGAGTGGTGGGCTTGTGGAATTCCCTACTGCAGGAAGGAGTGAGGCCAAAACATTGTATGTTGTCAAGAAGGAGTTAATAATAAAAATCTTTATTGCCACTAGTAGGCACACATTAACACTGTCAGCATCAACGGGGCCGAGGTGGGGATGGTTAGCAGGTTCAAATTCCTAGGGGTGCACATCACCAAAAATCTGTCCTGGCCCACTCACGTCGACGCTATCACCAAGAAAGCACAACAGCGCCTATACTTCCTGAGGAAACTAAGGAAATTCGGCATGTCCACATTGACCCATATCAACTTTTACAGATGCACCATAGAAAGCATCCTATCGGGCTGCATCACAGCCTGGTATGGCAACTGCTCGGCCCAGGACCGCAAGGAACTTCAGAGAGTCGTGAATACCGCCCAGTCCATCACACGAACCTGCCTCCCATCCATAGACTCCATCTGCACCTCCCGCTGCCGGGGGAAAGCGGGCAGCATAATCAAAGACCCCTCCGATCTGGGTTATTCTCTCTTCCATCGGGCAGGAGATTCAGAAGTCTGAGAACACGCACGGACAGAGTCAAAAACAGCTTCTTCCCCACTGTCACCAGACTCCTCAATGACGTTCTTATTGACTGACCTCATTAACACTACACCCTGTATGCTTCATCCGATGCCGGTGCCTATGTAGTTACATTGTATATCTTGTGTTGCCCTATTATGTGTTTTCTTGTATTTTCTTGAATTTTGTTTAATTCCCTTTTCCTCCCATGTACTGAATGATCTGTTGAGCTGCTTGCAGAAAATACTTTTCACTATATCTCGGTACGCGTGACAATAAACAAATCCAATCCAATCCAATCCAACACTGCAATGGAGTTACTGTGAAAAGCCCCTAATCGTCACACTCCGGCCCCTGTTCGGGTACACTGAGGGAGAATTCAGAATGTCCAATGCACCTAACAGCACGTCTTTCAGGACTTGTGGGAGGAAACCGGAGCACCCGGAGGAAACCCACGCAGACACGGGGAAAGCGTGCAGACTCCTCACAGACAGGAATCGAACCCGGGATCCTGGCGCTGTGGAGGCAACAGTGCTAGCCACTGTGCTACCGTGCCGCCCACATATAGCACTTCGGGGGGGGGGGCAAAGGGATATCGGGGAATGGCAGGATTAGGCGATTGAGTTGGATGATCAGCCATGATCACGATGAACGGCGGAGCAGGCTCGAAGGGCTGAATGGCCTCCCTCTGCTCCTATCTTCTACATTTCTATGACCCACCAGTCTTTGTTGCGCTCACTAGGATATTTCAGTTCCCAGAATCTTTTTCGCACTGAGAGCATTGATTTTCCCTCTATTGTCTCCATATGCTGATCTCATGTTTTGTGGCTAAATAGGAGTATTACTCTGCTTCTTGAGGAGATTAATGATGTGTTCTAATGTTGAAAGCAATACTCCCATCAGTTCAATATCCCGTTAGGTTACTCATTCACACTACGCTTCATTCATCAATTGGAAATTATGACAGCAACTTAAAATCCAGCTTCAAATTACGCAGAACAAGTTTAAACTTTGTACAAATCGGGAAACTAGAATAACACTGCCAGAAACAGCGACGAGTTTCATCGTGCTCGCTGCACTCTCTGAAGTAGTTCTGTTTTGTATTTGTCATTTAAAACTTGTAATATGCTGTCGCTGGTAAAATATCCCGCCCCATTGTTTCAGCATTTTCCTTCCACTTTGAACTGACTGATGCTCTCCGCGAGAACGCTGGCAATTTTAATCAGTACCTCAATAGCTGTCAAAGGCAATGATTTAAGCTGCACTCCAGGTTCTAGCCACTGGGGGGAGCTGCATTATACCAAAGCTTCTCTGTTAGACGACATAGATTTTCACCATCCTCTGGTGAAATGGGCGCATTTCCTAAGTCCTGCCCTGGGACAGGGTGCTTCCCATTTTCACGGGCGGGGTTGGGCGGGAATGGGGGCGCTTCGTGTTCACTGCCCGTGCGGTTTACGGAAGCCACTTGAATCATCAGCTGCCTTCAGCGAAGTCAGATTTTTACTTCTCCAGAATATGGAGCCCAAAGCGTGCATAGTCAACCTGGTAAGAGTAGATCTGTGCTTTGTGTGTCCCTTCGGATAGCCAAGGGTATCCATTTGGAGAGGCAAGGTACACCTTTGGATGTGGTCGGAGGGCCTGTTTTGGGTGAGGTCAGGTGCATTTTGGGGGAAGGCAAGGTCACTTTGGAATTGTTACAAGTTGGTATAAAGCTGCGTAGGAAATGCACAATCTCATTGGGCTGGATTCTCCGTTGCGCCTGCAGCGTACCCACGCCCGGGGATTTCCTGACAGCGTGGGGCTGCCCACAATGGGAAACCCCATTGGCCGGCTGGCGAGACGGAGAATCCCGCCAGCTGCACCAGAAACACGCCCGTTAACTGTCAAGCTGATTGGCACCGTTTACAGACTTCTCAAAATCCACTGTCAAAAAACTGTCAAATAAAACAATCAAAAGCATCTGTCAAGATGACCCGTCAAAGGTGTCAATGGGACCCATCAAAAGGGGCTGCCAATCTGCCAAGGCGTTTAAAAGTCCTGTCCTTTAAATCTTTGAAGAGAAGTGTGTGGAGCATTAAAAAACACCATGATTTACTATTTCACTCTGCCTGTTGTCGATGGTTTCCATTCCTGGATTTCTGCTGCATAACTGATTTTACAACCATCCATTATCTCAGTAGGATTCCTGCCAGCTCACACTTTGATTGACATCTACAAGAGGTTCGAAGACACATTGAAGTGGGACTATGAATTCCAATGCTTGTTGTTGTAAGATATTGTGTGAATGAAATGTGAATGAATGAATGAAGGGGCTAGTTTAGCACATTGGGCTAAATGGCTGGCTTGTAACGCAGAACAAGGCCAGCAGCGTGGGTTCAATTCCTGTACCAGCCTCCCCGAACAGGCGCCAGAATGTGGCGACTAGTGGCTTTTCACAGTAACTTCATTGAAGTCTACTTGTGACAATAAGCGATTATTATTATTATTATTAATGTTTGTTCTCTGGCTTTATGTATTTGAAGGAATGTAAATGTGTTAAATGAATTAGAGTGCTTTCTTTCAACATAGTGAAGTTTGCAATAAACATTTAGAACTTTATTTGACCTCATTTCTGCAAGATAAGCCTATGATGCATACTGGATGAGTTGGCATGGTCGGTGTGAGGGAAAAGGTGGGAGTGGACATGGGTTGGAATGAGTTGGCACTAATATGACAAGGGCCATGTGGATGGGTACAGGGGCATATGTTGGCATGGATGTTAGAGGATCCATGGAATGGGTAGAGGGGCTTAAGTTGGCATAGGGCTATAAAGATCTGTGGGGGTGACTACAGGGCATTGATTGGCATGGAGGGTATGAGGGAACCTGCCAATGGGATATAGGTTTTACCCTGAAGGGTAAAAGATGGTGCGGGTGTGGACATACACTAAAAATAAAATTCAACATCGCAAAAGAAAACAGATTGTGCAGCCATTAAGAGCTTGCTGTGTGCAAATTGGCTGCTGTATTTCCAACTACGACTACATTTTATGATGTCACAAGGGGCTGGGTGCTTGGAGGGGGGCGGGGCGGTATTTCCGATACTCGATCTTCCACTTTTTAGGATTGCGTCTGTCCCTCACTCAACACAGCCAGGTCTCAACACAAGATGGCCACCGGAAATCCCAGAATAAACTGACGACCTTCAACCCGGAAGTGCATCCATGCCAATCTTGGAATTGAGTTTCAGCTGGAAACCGTTGGACAGACTATATAAGTAGATCACCGAGCAATGGTAAAGTGCGGAAACCTTAGGGTGGAAGTGAGGAGGAGGATGTTGGATGCTTATGTGAATTACTTGCTGTGTGCATTATGGGTTATCACCAGTACAGGACAACGAACCTGCTTTGGAACCTGACTACGGACTGTATGAGGTACTGCCTCGGTAACTTGAGCCCTTTTTCCGTTTATACGACCGAGAACTTGACTACGTGCCTTCCCGTGTGTTAATCAGTAAATTGATTATTGATTTGACTTGGCCTTCCGGTGGCTTACGTGTGTCGCTAAACCCCACCTATGTCGTCACCCAACCCCTTGCAGCATCACAACTTCAAAAGTAAGGACTCTTCAAAAGCACTTCAGTGGCCACAGCGTGCTCTGAGACATCTGGAGGTCATGAAAGATGCAACGCAAATGCCTCCCTGCGCCGTGTTTCTGAGCGGCGGGGGTGGGGGGCGGCCCACCATTGGCCGAAGGCGGGATCTCCTGGTCCCGGCGCTGTCGATGGGATTTCCCATTGAATCGACCTCACGCCACCTGGAAACCCACAGGAGGGTGCACCGTTGGCGGGGCCAGAAGGTCCCACAGGTGTGACTAGCCGGAGGATCTCACCCTATCAGTTGTTGCTTGTGCAGAGTTCATTACTCTATGATCGTACCATTAAGCATTGATTAACAAGGCTTCAGATTTTGCAGTAACCATGGTAATGCAAGTTAATCGTCAAGAAACGGTGAGGGAATCTGTTCATTCCAGTCATATATAGATTCCACCTCTGCAGCGCCAATGAATGTTTTATCTATAGTATTTTTAGACAGAGTCCTTGTTTCCCTTCCTTTGGAATGGATATCCTTTCTTCTTTATTGCCTGAATCATTTCCTTTTTACTTTACATAATTTGTCTGTTCAGAGGATAGCCTTGTTTTTAAAAGGGGTATTGTCACATCCTTGGGTTGCAGTCAGGGAGCCTCAGTCCCTCATGAGTGTGCTGATGATTTTATTTTGTGGTGATTGAGTGAGATGTGCTTTTTTTTTGCGCTGTATGTTACCCTGCTCTTCTTGGGATAGAGCAATCCTCCTCTAACAGTGCAGGATTGTCAACCAAGGCATGCGCTGAAATGTCCACAGTGGGACTTGAACCTGCAGCCTTCTGATTCAGGGGTGAGAATGCTACCTTTTAGCCAAGGCGAGCTGATGCCGTACACATCTCATTAACCCCACCTGTGAAGTGCACAGAGACATTTTGCCCTGTCGTTCTTGTCATGTGAGTATACCTTTAAGAAACGGGTGTTTAAGAAATGTACCTTTAAGAAATGGGTGTTTATCAGTGATGTCAGAGTGTGGGTGGAGCTGGGCTGTCTGTCAGCTTTTTACTTTTATTTTTGGCTGTTTGCTGCAGGGTGTGTTTTAGTTTTGTTTTCAGTGTTGGAGCTGAAGCCAGACAAAGCAGGGGGTACTGTTGATCTCTCTGCCATCAAAAGACTATCTCTTGATCATTTGGTGAATTCGGAATGATAAATGTTCTCAGTAGTGAATGTAAACCTGATGTGCTTCTGTTAAAAGGTGTTTCTTTTGTCTTCGGGATGTTGTTTGGGAAGTTATTAAGGATTACTTAGTGTTGTATTCTTTGGGGGTTGTATTTGAATTGATGGTTGCTGAGATGTTCACTATGTTTTAAAAAGGTTAACTTGAGTTCATAGAATAAACATTGTTTTGCTTTAAAAAATACTTTTCCATTTCTGCTGTACCACCCCTGTAGAGTGGGCCATGAGCTCTACAACCTATTAAAAGTTGTGGGTCAGGTGAATTCCATGATACACTTTAGGGTTCTCTAAACTCTGGCCCATAACATTCTCTACGCAGAGTTGTGGAAACATGGAACTCAATGACAACAGGAAGCAGTTAAGGAATAATTTTAATTAAATGGAAGCTAGAAAGGTATCTGGGGGAGAAAGGAATAGAAGGAATATCTATTCTGACCTATTCATCCCTGTTCTATTGGCAGCCATACTTTCAACTTCCTTGGTCCAATCCAGAATTCCCTTAAATTTCTATACCTTTCACTTTTCCCTCGCCCCCTCAGCCACGCCTTATTATGCATGCTTTGCTGAGATCCCAGACACCATTTGAGCACTAAAATACCCGCGCCCCAGAGTAAACATTGTTTGATTGACAGTTCAGTGTCTCTGGTCTCTGCTGTCAGTTTCACAATATTTGTTTGGGCAAGTTAAGTGGTTTCAAGGGTGGGCGGTATTGATACTTTAAAGGGTCTAGATTTTTATTAGCCTGCAATGAAATTACTTCCTTTCAACACAGAAGAAAGTTACAAAGGAACTTTTTTAGAGGTTTTTTAAAATGCGTAATACTATACAGTACGGAGTTTATCGATTCTAGATAGTGTAGATCAATGGACATTGGAGTGCCGTATTTTGGCATGGAGGCATAGGAGCCATAGATTTCATAGAATTTACAGTGCAGAAGGAGGCCATTCGGCCCATCGAGTCTGCACTGGCTCTTGTAAAGAGCACCCTACCCAAGGTCAACGCCTCCACAGTATCCCCATAACCCAGTAACCCCACCCAACACTAAGGGTAATTTTGGACACTAAGGGCAATTTATCATGGCCAATCCACCTAACCTGCACATCTTTGGACTGTGGGAGGAAACCGGAGCACCCGGAGGAAACCCACGCACACACTGGGAGGATGTGCAGTCTCCGCACAGACAGTGACCCAGCCGGGAATCGAACCTGGGACCCTGGAGCTGTGAAGCGATTGTGCTATCCACAATGCTACCGTGCTGCCCAAAGGGGGTGTGAAAGGGCAGGGCTTGACGTAGGGAGTATGAGGGGCCATAGGAGATGGGTGAAAGGGCAGAGCTTAACATTGGAGGCATGTAGAGGACCTTTTCAACTTACCTTTTAAATGGTCCTCTCATGTAGACTAGAATTCATCGCTTCTCTGAAGGGCTGCACACCACGCCTTTTGAAAATCCAGCCCAAGCCATGAAAATTGTAGAGGAATAAGAAATGCCCATCTCTGCAAGAGAGCCTGCCAGGTCTGGAGTGTGTCGAATATGGGTTTTTGACAGGAATCAGCCCAGACACCTTAAAGGCACTCACGAAATGTTATAGGACGGCACGGTAGCACAGTGGTTAGCACTGTTGCTTCACAGCACCAGGGTCCCAGGTTCGATTCCCGGCTCGGGTCACTCTCTGTGCGGAGTCTGCACGTTCTCCCCGTGTCTGCGTGGGTTTCCTCCGGCTGCTCCGGTTTCCTCCCACATGTCCCGAAAGACGTGCTGTGACCCAGACAGGTGCCGGAATGTGGCGACTAGGGGATTTTCACAGTAACTGCATTGCAGTGTTAATGTAAGCCTACTTGTGACACCAATAAAGATTATTATTATTATAGTTACTGTTAATTTAGGCATTCTGAATTCTCCCTCAGTGTACCCGAACAGGCGCCGGAATGTGGCGACTGGGGGCTTTTCACAGTAACTTCATTGCAGTGTTAATGTAAGCCTACCTGTGACAATAAAGATTATTATTATTAAAAGGCACTCCCAAATATTAGCCCCAGAAAGGGATCAGGGATCGCAGAATCGGGACCCGCCCACCATTTTTAAACAACTCTTGAGCCATCCCGAATTCCGGGCTGTTGGATCTGTTTTTGCACTTTGTAATTCGGAGTAACTCTATGCAGATGTAAGTTTTTGGGCTATGCTCAGAAGGTCTAGCCAACCGTGAGAATCACTAAGCCGTAGCTTATTTACATTCCAGTACACTTCCCTATTGACAAGATGAAGAAGCGTTATTATTCGTATTGACACTTTGCAACATGTTCAGGTAACATAAAGAGAACAGTTAGCAACCGGTTCCTTGATGGTGCATTGAGATTCTATAAAAGAAGCTTCATCATTTTATGCCCTGTAGCATTCAATGATATTGTGGAAGCTTTCAGTAAATCAGAATAAATGAGAATATTTGTCTTGTGTTCCGTGGACCGCCAAGACCATGTTTATTGCCTTCAGACGGTGACGTTCTCATTGACCCTTGAACCTTCTCATTGAACCGTTACACTCCTCGGGTTAATGATGTGATCATTAACCTCTTACCTTAAACTGATGCCCCCGTGGTGATCTTGGGTCAGTAATTCCAGGATGGTAACCTGCCGACCATGAAGTAACGGTAACCGCCCACGTTCCTAATCTTACACGGAGGAACTGACTCCCCGACGAGGAAATTGAGAACAATCAGACAGAACCTTAGAATGAATTCCAAATCGAGGTTACGGCAACGCAAGTGAATATCTAAATACTTCCCAAATATTATGAGAATTTCTGACTCAACCACCCTTTCAGGCAGTGGGTTCCACCTCCTGGGTGAAAAAGTTTCTCCTAAAAGTTTCTCCCAGTGGTTAGCACTGCTGCCCCACAGCGCCGAGGTCCCAGGTTCGATCCTGGCTCTGGGTCACTGTCCGTGTGGAGTTTGCATATTCTCCCCATGTTTGCACCCCCACAACCCAAAGATGGGCAGGGTTGGCCACGCTAAATTGCCCCTTAATTGGGAAAAATAAATTGTGTGCTCCATATTTATAAAAAAAAAGAGGTTCCTCCTCAATTCACCTCTTAGCCTCCAACCTCTTACCTTAAGCTGATGCCCCCTGGTTATTGGCCCCTCTACTGATGGAAAAAGTGCCTTCCTATCCACCCTATCTATGCCACTCAGAATTGTATACTCCTTTATTAGGCCCCCTGTCTACCTTCGCTGCTCTAAGGAAAATAGCGCCCGCCTATCCAATCACTCCTCATAGTTCAGCCCCTCCAGCCCAGGCTGCAACCTGGTAAATTGCCTCTTGCACCCCCCCCCCTCAGTGCAATCACATCCCTCCTATAATTCCCCCCCCCCCCCCAGCATTACCCCTCGTCCGCACATTTTGAGCCAACCCATTCATTCCAGCAGACGGTGCTGTTGACCCGGGTCGCTGACCTGTGAGAACGGGTCACAAATTAGCGACGATGTTTGAATGAGGCGAATGCTCCCGCGTGATGCACCCTCTGACCGATTGTGCTGGGGAAGAGCTTCCGTCTCCTGATTGAAACATCTTGACGTGTCTGCACGGGCAGTTTGGATTTCTGTCCGATGCAGCATAATCTTATTCAAAAGGATATAAAGCACGGACCTGACAGTTGGACGCGCTCCGATATAATCTTTGCGGAATATTAGTGCCTGCCCAGAATTATTTCTCTTGTCAGATTTTGCCAGGCACGCATTATTTCAAAGACCGTGTTTGCAAAATCCCCTGTCTGTCTGCAAAATCCCCTGTTCGGGGCCTCACGGTAGCATGGTGGTTAGCATCAATGCTTCACAGCTCCAGTGGTCCCAGGTTCGATTCCCGGCTGGGTCACTGTCTGTGTGGAGTCTGCACATCCTCCCCGTGTGTGCGTGGGTTTCCTCCGGGTGCTCCGGTTTCCTCCCACAGTCCAAAGATGTGCGGGTTAGGTGGATTGGCCATGCTAAATTGCCCGTAGTGTAAGGTTAATGGGGGGATTGTTGGGTTACGGGTTACGTGGGTTTAAGTAGGGTGATTATTGCTCAGCACAACATCGAGGGCCGAAGGGCCTGTTCTGTGCTGTACTGTTCTATGCTGTTCCTAAAGTCCTCATAGATTTCATAGAATTTTTACAGTGCAGAAGGAGGCCATTCGGCCCATCGAGTCTGCACCGGCTCTTGGGAAGAGCACCCTACCCAAGGTCAACACCTCCACCCTATCCCCATAACCCAGTAACCCCACCCAACACTAAGGGCAATTTTGGACACTAAGGGCAATTTAGCACGGCCAATCCACCTAACCTGCACATCTTTGGACTGTGGGAGGAAACCGGAGCACCCGGAGGAAACCCACGCACACAGGGGGAGGATGTGCAGACTCCGCACAGGCAGTGACCCAAGCCGGAATCGAACCTGGGACCCGGGAGCTGTGAAGCAATTGTGCTATCCACAATGCTACCGTGCCGCCCCAAAGTCCTGATGAACTGTCACATTGTAGAGAAAATAAAAGACTTGCATTTGTATAGCACCCTTCGTGACCACGAGATGCTTTAGAGCCTGTTAAGTCCTCGGAAAGTGTAGTCACTGTTGTAAGTGGGGGGGGCAGGGGCAAGGTGGCAGCTAGTTTGTACACGGCACGCTCCCATGAACTGTAACCAGGCAAAGACCAGATGAGCCAACTGTAGCAACGTTTGTTAAGACTTGATTATTGGACAGGGCAGCAGGGAAACCTCTCCAGCTCTCCCCAAAGATGGTGGTGCCAGGGGATCTTTTATGTCCACCCGACTGGTTTTAATGCCTCGTTTGCAATTGGGCACCTCTGTCAGCGCAGCACCCCTTCGACTGAAAGGGCAGCAACACCTGTCCTCGTGAGTTGACACCTCAAGGGAGGGACTGCTGCCCGAGGAAGATGTGAATTAAAAGATGGTGTCAGGCATGTCAGGATTACCTTTTCTTTCCCTGACACTGTGAAGCCTGGTTCCCCTGGGGTCCTGAACAAACTATAATTTCTCACTGTCTGAATCTAGCTCACCGTCGACACGCACATTATCTGCCTGGTAATTAACATTGCTTGTGTGGCATTGTGGACTGGGGTGGGGGTGGGGGGGGGGGGGGGGGATTTAATTAAAACGTATGGTGTTTGAAATGAATGCCCAGTAGATGGGAAGGGACTAGGCAACCAGCAGTACGTTCGAACAATACGGCGCATGCTGCTGACTTGCTGGCGTGTATTCATTAGCAAAAAAAACAGGAATGCATTTTTACTAAAGTACCAATTAGCTCCATTAGGATGTCACCTCTTTATATAACTCTCCTTTTCTGGAAAAATGTCATCGGCTGGCAATTAAGCTGTTGGCCAGCAGAACTGGAGAATTTATTTTAACAAACTTCATCTGCATGCAAACCATTTTAGCCTTGGAAGAGCCTGAACAAGGAAAAGTACAACATCTAGTGCTGCTCAATCCAGCGGCCGGTTAACAATTAATTGCACCTTTTATTTTGTATACCGTTTCTGCATTTATATAACTAGCCCCCGGTCAACACTGCTTATTAAATAATAACGTGTATCGAGTCGGGAGGACAACATTTGCTCATTTTGACTACTTTCTGAGTCCCGCAGCGCAGAAGTTCAAACTCTTGAAAGGTAGGTTAGGAGAGCAATGGATTGCATCTGAATTGTGGCAGGAGGGAATGGCAATTATAGATGGGAAACAAATGCGACCTTTGCCAGTGACACTCGTATCCCATGAAAGCATAAGAAAAAAGCTCCCAGAGTGATCAGTGGAGGTCAATGTGTCGCACGCAGATCGAGAGGTGGTGGGTGCTGGAACCCCCCCCCCCCCCCCCCCCCCCCCACTGAATCCACACCATTTGCGAGGATCAGATTTGCTGCATGATCCAATGACTCTACGTCTCTTATGGGCTTTCTCTGACTTGCAGATATCAATCCCTTTAATTTTTCCTGAATTAGTTTGGTATAATTCAATGCATGATCCTTGAAAGCAGACACGTTGTCAAAGTGTCTTAAATGGCTTGTGAGCAGCCTGCGTGGTACCTTATGAACTGTTGTGCATGTGGTCAGCTTCGAGGGATCGTGGCTCATGAAGTGGTCAGGTATGTTTTGGGAGGGGGGGGGGGGGTTTGCAGGGGTGGTGAATAGGAGAAGCTTTGAGATTCTGCTGCTGCTGCTGCAGCTTCGGCCACGGAGCGACATGGTGGCACAGTGGTTAGCACTATCCAGGGACCCACATTCGATTCCGGCCCCTGTGCGGAGTTTGCACATTCTTTCCGTGTCCGCGCGCGTTTCCTCCGGGTGCTCCGGATTCCTCCCACAGTCCAAAGATGTGCAGGTTAGGTGGATTGGCCGCGCTGAAAGTGCCCCTTAGTGTCCAAAGGATGTGGAAGTTAGGTAGGGTTGCGGGCACAGGGTGGGGGAGCGGGCCTACGTGGGGTGCTCTTTCGGAGGGTCGGGGGATGGGCTGAATGGCCCCCTCCTGCACTGTAGGGATTCTATGGAGGGGGACAGATGCAACAAAGCCAGTGCCTTTGCACGTGGAGAGAGAGAGTTGATAAATGCTTACTGCAGGAGAACAAACGCTGGGCTATGGAAGAGCTCAGGAGAAATAACAGGCAAATCCTTGAATTTCGAGCAGGGGAGGGATGTAACTAAAACCCCAAAAGATTAGGGGGAACGTCACTTGTCAGCATTCATCCCGCCCCTCCCCCCAACCCCCTCCTCCCGAACGGCACTGAAAAGCACGTCGCTAAAGAAGAATATTTGAATGTGTGTGTGTTTATATATTCCATGGCGGTTCCACATGAAAGGCTTGTAACTTTGACAAATTTGAGCGATTTGTATTATCCTGGTTCTTCGTTGCTGCCGCCTTGTTATCTGCCTCGCTATCCACAGCTTGTAAATTCATGCATCATTATCTGTACATATTTCAGCTTTGGCGCAAAGCAAAGTAATGGACGCATCAGTACAGAGCAGCATCAGTTCACACATCCGAGAGAGAGAATGGAACAGGGCGCAGACCCCGGCATTTCTCGAAACCCGCTGTCCCTCAAGGGCGCAGACCCCGGCATTTCTCGAAACCCGCTGTCCCTCAAGGGCGCAGACCCCGGCATTTCTCGAAACCCGCTGTCCCTCCGACTATCCCTGGCTGTCCCTGGCCTGTCCAACTCTCATCGGCCAATTCCATAACCCCTCCGGATCTTCCGCCGCTCTCCCTTTCAGCAGGCTTGAGCCGAAACAGGATGTGCCGATAGCTATTCAACCACGGGAGACCTCGCAGGAGAGCCAAATTCCGTTTGCAAATGGCATCCAGCTCAAGTCATGCAGACGACCTTCGGACTGGGAACCCGTGCTGTTCTTGGTCTACTTGTTTAATCTTCCATAGCCCAGGCTACCAAATCTCATTGTACAGCCCAGGGCATTGAGGCACACGACAGGACGCTGACCGCTGACATACAGCAAAGATCAGCTGACTCTACACAGGTCCGACTTGGGACCGTCACACTGTGACATGGCTGGAGCAATTCGGTGTGCTCTGAAATTAACAACAACCTGCATTTCTCTAGATTCATAAAATTGCTACATTGCGGAAGGAGGCCATTCGGCCCATCGAGGCTGCACTGACCATCTGAAAGAGCATTCCACTCAACCCCACTGCCCCGCCCAATCCTCAATAACCCCTTAACCTAACCTACACATCCTTTGGACACTAAGGGGCAATTTAGCCTGGCCAACCCACCTAACCTGGACATCTTCGGACTGTGGGAGGAAACCGGAGCACCCGGAGGAAACCCACGCAGACACGGGGAGAACTTGCAAACGCCACAGAGACGGTCACCCACGGTCGGAATTGAACCCGACTCCCTGCCGCTGTGAGGCAGCAGTGCTAGCCACTGTGCCACCGTGACGGCCACATTTAGCACATATTAATGAAGTTAAACCTTTCCAAGGTGCTTTGCGGGAACATTATAAAACAAAGTCTGACACTGAGCCACAATAGAGACAGCCAAAACAGATGGCCAAAACCTTCGAAGGAGGAGGTGGAGAGGTTTAGGAAGGGGGTTCCAGAACCTTAGACCTGCGCAGCTGAAACCATGGCCAGTTATGGCGGAGCGATCAGAGATGCGGAAAATGGCCAGAATTCGAGGAGTGCAGAGGTCATGGAGGGTCGTGGACGGCTATGGAGTTTGGGGTGGTGAGGCCCTGGAGGGACTTCAAATAGAGGAGAAAGTTCCAAAACTGGGGCTCTGCCAGACTAGGAGGAGGCTATTCAGCCTCCAACAGCACGCTGGGTGTACCTACACCTCAGGACTCAGGAACTGCAGCGGTTCAAGAAGGCAGCTCACCACCACCTTCTGAAGAGCAACTAAAGATGGGCAATAAATGTTGGGCCTAGACGGCGCCGCGTACATCCCATTAATTAATTAAAATATTTGGCCCATCCAGTTCATGCCAGCTCTCTGTAGAGCAATCCAATCTTATGCTCTGTCTCCGATGTCCTGCAAGTTTATTTTCGCCAAGTGCCCATCCAATTGTGTATAGATTGACTCCAGTTCCACCCTTTGCTGCCTGGCTCTCTGGATCATAACAACATTCACTCTCCTGGGGCCCCTGTGAAAGCAGGCCTATGGGACTGAAGCTTGCTGCTACAGGTCTAAGCCCAGTACATAGCACCTCCAACAGTGCAGCACTCCCTGAATCCTGCACTCGCGTGCATGAGGTTCTTTTGAAGAAACTGTAAGCTTTCCAGCAAGAGGTGTTCACATGCTCTTAAAAACATCCTTTTTTCTGTCCTTCCGGACTCCCTCTGCTGGTATATGTGTATACGGCAGTGTTAGAACATAGAACATAGAACAGTACAGCACAGAACAGGCCCTTCGGCCCTCGATGTTGTGCCGAGCAATGATCACCCTACTCAAACCCACGTATCCACCCGATACCCGTAACCCAACAACCCCCCCCCCCTTAACCTTACTTTTTAGGACACTATGGGCAATTTAGCACGGCCAATCCACCTAACCCGCACATCTTTGGACTGTGGGAGGAAACCGGAGCACCCGGAGGAAACCCACGCACACACGGGGAGGACGTGCAGACTCCGCACAGACAGTGACCCAGCCGGGAATCAAACCTGGGACCCTGGAGCTGTGAAGCATTTATGCTAACCACCATGCTACCGTGCTGCCCCTTAAGTATGTTAAGTGGACAAAACATACCACGCGTTTTTCAGTACAACTTGTCAGCCAAGGTTTGGTGCTGATGTTTCCGGGGTGGGACCTGGACCCACAAACCTCACTGGCACTGGGAGGAAGCAAAAGCGTTTGAGGACCGGGGGGGGGGGGACAACAAATGTGGCAGAGCTGGTATTTTGAAGAGGCTCCTTGAAGATGGGCGGATGGTGGGGGGGGGGGGGGGGGGGGGGGGGGGGGGGGGAGGGTGAGTTGCAAAAGCGAAGCCTTAAGCAGAAGTGAAAAGTCAAACCTCTCGGGTGGAAGGTGGAGATTTTACGTTGCGGGCTGATGACAGACAGCAATGACAGGTCCGTTTGTGGAGATTGGGGTTAAAATCACATGCAAAATGCTGAAGCTGGGGGGCGGTGGAGGGGGGGGGGGGGCGGGGGGGGGGTACACCACTGACACGACAAGAGCGAAGTCCGGCACAGGTCACCTTTCACAAGTCTCCGACTTGAACCTGTGTGGCCGGGCATTTCCTGTACAATCAGTCACTCGAGTCGTCACTCTTAAGGGGCTGTTTAGCACAGGGCTAAATCGCTGGCTTTGAAAGCAGACCAAGCAGGCCAGCAGCACGGTTCGATTCCCGTAACAGCCTCCCCGAACAGGCGGCGGAATGTGGCGACTGGGGGCTTTTCACAGTAACTTCATTTGAAGCCTACTCGTGACAATAAAGCGATTTTCATTTCATTTCATTTCGCTCTCTGATCCTGCAACAATTTGTTCCGAGACTCAAGTCGGAGGAGCAGATGTGAAATTTTCAGTCCCTTTGCTGTTGTTCCTGAGGTCTCGCCTGTTGTTGCACGGTGTTTAAAAGTGCACCCGTTGCCATGGAGATTTACTTTGAGTCTCCGACAGGCCGAAATCAGCTGATTAGATCGCGTCGGTCGCTGGTAAATTTTAGCCACTTTAGTGTCAGATGTTGTCGGCAGCTTTCAAACGCCCCCGCACCATTCTATGTGCGTTCTCAGTGAAAGGCAAACAGCACCTTGTTTTTAGTGAGTGCTAAGAAAACAACAACTTAATGCATCGATGTAACCCCTTTAATGTCGCAGAACATCTCGAGGGAGTTCAGGAAGAGAGGTGTGAAATGGTAGCACAGTGGTTAACACTGTTGCTTCACAGCGCCAGGGTCCCAGGTTCAATCCCCGTCTTGGGTCACTGTCTGTGCGGAGTCTGCACGTTCTCCCCCTTGTCTGCGTGGGACCCTGGCGCTGTGAAGCAACAGTGCTAACCACTGTGCTACCATTTCTCACCTCTCTTCCTGAACTCCCTCGAGATGTTCTCGTGGGTTTGGGGCAGCACGGTAGCATGGTGGTTAGCATAAATGCTTCACAGCTCCAGGGTCCCAGGTTCGATTCCCGGCTGGGTCACTGTCTGTGCGGAGTCTGCACGTCCTCCCCGTGTGTGCGTGGGTTTCCTCCGGGTGCTCCGGTTTCCTCCCACAGTCCAAAGATGTGCGGGTTAGGTGGATTGGCCATGCTAAATTGCCCGTAGTGTCCTACAAAAGTAAGGTTAAGGGGGGGGGGGGTTGTGGGGTTACGGGTATAGGGTGGATACGTGGGTTTGAGTAGGGTGATCATTGCTCGGCACAACATCGAGGGCCGAAGGGCCTGTTCTGTGCTGTTCTATCTATGTTTCCTCCGGGTGCTCCTGTTTCCTCCCACATGTCCCGAAAGACGTGCTTGTTAGGTGAATTGGACATTCTGAATTCTCCCTCTGTGTACCCGAACAGGAGCCGGAGTGTGGTGGCTAGGGGATTTTCACAGTATCTTCATTACAGTGTTAATATAAGTCTACTTGTGACACCGCGTTAAATCCGCACCCTCAGCCGCACTTCCATCAGTTTCTCCCTGTGTACTCTGTCCTAACGGCACAATGGGCGTACCTCCACCACACGGGCTGCAGCGGTTCAAGAAGTTGGCTCACCGCCACCTCCTGGAGGGCAGGATGGGCAATAAAACAAACGTTTGCCTCGTCAGCACCGCCCACATCCCGTGACAGAATAAAAGGAAAATCTTCATGTTTTTCAGCAAGCCGATCAAAAACCCAGCACCGGCCCAATGGGACAAATGGCTTCCTCCTGTGCTACATGCTTCAATCATCTCTGCTCCATTGATAGAATTCTGGTCTTCTCTCTCCACAAAGCACCAATCCCTCATCCTGGTCCTGTTATTGTGGTTTTATCTCGGCCTGCCTTACCCTAGAAGAAATCTTGGAAGCAATGGGGCGAAATTCTCCGCTCCCGGGAAAAATCGGGAGGGCCGTTGTGAACTCGGCCGAGTTTCACGACGGCCTCGGAGGCCGCTCCTCGCCCCCTATTCGCCCCTCCCGGCGGGGCTAGGAGCGGCGCTCCGTAAATCTCGGCCGTGGGGGCGTCGTGCTGAGAATGACGCGGCCGGCGCACCTAATGACGTCAGCCGCGCATGCGCAGGTTGGCCGGCTCCAACCCGCGCATGCGCGGCTTACGTCATGACGCTGACGGCACGAACCCGCGCATGCGCGGTGGCCGTCTTTCCCCTCAGCCGCCCCGCAAGACGTGGCGGCTTGATCTTGCGGGGCGGCGGAGGGGAAATAGTGCGTCCGATTTGGACACCGGCCCGACAATCGGTGGGCACCGATCGCGGGCCAGTCCCCTCCCGAGCACAGTCGTGGTGCTCTTTCCTTTCTAGGCCACCTACAAGCCCCAAACGGGCTTCGCACTCCCGTTTCACGACGGCAGCGACCAAGTGTGTTTGCAATTCTTCCGAGCAGGGGTGGGGGGGGGGGGGGGGGGGGGGGGGGGGGGGGGGGGGGGGGGGGGGGGGGGGGGTGAAATTTGTCGGGGGGCCCTCCCGCGATTCTCCCACGCGGCGTGGGGAGCGGAGAATCGCGCCCATGGTCTTTTGTTAAAATTCTATTTACTTACCTAGTATCTCCAAAGGTCAAGTAGGGTCAAGACATAGCTGGAGATACTCTTTGAAGATCACTCAATGACATAGCTCCTTATGCATTTACTCAGTGGCCGTCATTAGAGTTGACCCTTTATCCTGTAAATGTTGGCACAGCGCCAGAGGACCGCAGATTGCTCACTCCCCTTTCAGAGCTGACTGGTGGTGATTTAACCTGAGGATCATCGCACCTCAGGCGAGGGGCAAGGTAGAGAAGGTGGGTCTTTCATAAATAACCTCAGCTGGAACAGGAATTGAACCCGCACTGTTGGCGTTGCTCCGCATCACAAACCAGCCGTCCTGATAACTGATCGAAGCAACCTTCCCAATCCCTCTACTCTACACCTGGTACCATTCCAGTAAATCCTCCTTTGCACCTTCCCAAATCCTTGTCATCCTCCTGAAAGTGCACTGATTTTCACATTCCACCACTGGCAACAACGTTTTTATACATCTCCAAAATTCCTCTTCTATCCAAAGATGTGCAGGTTAGGTGGATTGGCCATGATAAATTGCCCCTTAGTGTCCAAAATTGCCCTTAGTGTTGGGTGGGGTTACTGGGTTATGGGGATAGGGGGAGGTGTTAACCTTGGGTAGGGTGCTCTTTCCAAGAGCCGGTGCAGACTCGATGGGCCGAATGGCCTCCTTCTGCACTGTAAATTCTTTGTAAATCACTTCAGTGCTGCCTTCACCACCCTGGGATCTAAGACTTGGAAGTTCCTCCTTGAAATCTATCTCTTGGGCAAAGCTTTAAATTACCTGCTTTCTGTGGCCCAATGTTTTAACACATTGAAGGCTGTAGATGGGTATTCGTAACGGCTCCAGCAAAACGAAGGCACCAGCAAAGCCTGATGGTTAAAAGAGCTAACTCTGTATCAGGCTCAGACCTGTGGCAAAGGCAAGGCTGTGGGGGCTTGCAGTGAAGAACAGGCACAGGACCTGCTATGCCTTGAAGAGACTGTGATTGAACACAGACCCCTACGTCGTGCTCCTGAGAGAAATATGACTCCTCTGAGAGGGACAAGACTCCCTGAGCGATCATGACTAAAGGACAATGATTGGTTAGTGCCTATCACTAACAAGAAGAATGATCAGTGGCAGCAAGATCTGTATAAGAAGGAGAGACAAAGGAACTTCTGGAGCAAAAACCTGCGTGGACAATCATCGTAAGAAGCAGCACCCTGGGTCTGGGATTCAGAGAGGACATCAGAATCCACCAAGAGGAGTCTGATCACCTCGCCTCTTAACGGGTGGTATTTAGATCCAATCCATGAGTTTTTGTAGAGTTTTCATACTTTGTGTAATAGCGCTTTTGATATCCTTTATAATGGACCTTTGATACTTTTGTGGTAACCTCTAGCGATAAAACAAAGGAGATTGTTGTATGCTAATTTGCGTGTTTTGCCCAGACCGCATGTTTGCCCATGTTTGAGGTGAAATGAAAATGAAATGAAAATCGCTTATTGTCACGAGTAGGCTTCAATGAAGTTACTGTGAAAAGCCCCTAGTCGCCACATTCCGGCGCCTGTCCGGGGAGGCTGGTACAGGAACACGGGTACGGCAACAAGGCACTCTACGAATGCAAGTTATTGCAGTCGCTATCTCCCCAAGAGCTAGTGTGGGTTGAACAGTCTGTCTCTGTGCCGATTAACATAGACATCCTTAATCTTCCCCTGCTCTCCCATTGTCAGACGTTTCCCCCTTCTTGAAATGCGTTCCTGCTTCGCCCCAGCTGCGAAGTTGACTTCCCTCCAGTCGAGCTGTGCAAAATTTGCTCTTTCAATAAATTTCAGGCAGTCTTTCCCCAGTCTCAGACAAACGAGCATCCCCAGAGCAATAAATACCGGCTCTAATTTGACACTAATCTCGCAACTGCCCCCGAAGGAGCAATAAGGATCCTGGCCTGGGAATGGAATGCAAGCTGCACCGCTCAGTCGGGGAAAGTCGAATTGCAATATTGTCACAAAAAAAAAGATTGATTTGTGTGTAACAAGTTCACTCAGGAATGTAATTAAATATTTAATAAATGAATTTATTCACTCTCTGTATCCGACGGTAACTGGCTGTGTTCGGATAAATTGACCCACCCGTCGAACTCATTTTGACAACGTTCCTCGAGGAAGCAAGCTGCATGAGCTTGCGATTAAGAAGCAGGGGATTCGGATAATCTCTGGTTTGTGGGGTCCTGGTGCAGAGCGGACCCTGGGGCCCTGGCTCAGTTTTGTGGGGCCTTGGCTCAGTTTTGTGATCCCCCAACTCGTCCCCATTTACCCAGACTCTGGCTTTCCAAAACCCTGGTTAGACCCCACTTGCTGTGGGGTGACTGTGGGCACCACACTTTAGGAAGGAGATTCTAACCTCGTAGGTTTACAAAAATGATGCCTGGACGACAGCGGGTTGAGTCACGAGGAGAGACTCCACAAATTAGGCCTGTTTTTGCCGGAATTTGGAAGGTGTAGGGGGGGATCTGATGGAAGTCTTCACGATATTAACAGGGAAGGACAGGGCAGGACAGGCTCGAGGGGCTGAATGGCCTCCACCTGTTTCTGTGTTTATTTGTGGTTTGCTCTCCGAATGACGGCGTTGTTTCGGGTGTGCATTGCCATCGCTTCTATGTCGGAACATTGTGGGTTCAAGCCCCATCTCAAGAGAATTGGGATCCCAATCTGGAGTGACCTCCCGCAGGTTCAGTACCTGAGGCAGCGCTGCGCTGCTAGATGGGCCACCGCGTGGATGAGACTTCAGACCAGTGCCCCATCTGAACCTTCAGGTGGACAAGAACGATCCTGTGTGGCTGCATTTTTTAATGAAATGCAGTGAGCCCTCTGTGGCGTCCTGGCGAATCCCTCGCCCAGACGGGCGATGTAACCACAACCCCATTCCTATTGGTGGGATCTTGCTGTGCAGCTGCGTTCCTGACACTGCGGGAGTGGCCACAGGTCAATAAAAGTACCTCGTCAGCTGTGAAGTGATTTGGAAAGTGCTGAGCTTGTGAAAGGCGCAATGCAAATGCAACTCCTCCTCTTAGACCCGGTGTTTAAAATGTTGAAACAAGGCCGAGGATCTCAACGTATTGAGCCAATAACGTGGCAAAACTCCATGGGGTGAAACCGTAGAGTCCGTGCCAGCTCTTTCGAAGCACCATCCGGTCAGTTCCACCCCCTCCTTCCCACCCCGGCTCTTTCCCCAAATCCTTGCAGTTGGATTCTGTTGCAGGTATTTGCCCAAATCCCTTCAGAAGGTAGCATTGAATCTGTCTTCAACCTCTCAGGCAGCGCATTCCAAATCCCAACCACTCGCTGCATGAGAACGTTGTTCCTGCTGAACTAGGTTGGTGAGGAGGGGGCCGCGATGGAGATAAACCCCCGCAGAATGTGGACAGACAGAGAACTGGACTTCAAAATGCACCACCTCTCCCGATGTTGCCAGGATCCATATTGATGTGGGAATGGTTGGAAACAATCACATATTGCCCGTGAGATTCTGACCAGTTTCCATTTAAGCAGTGGTCCATGTGCTAAATCCTGGATTTCTGATTTGTTCACCTCTCCTGAGTGGTCTTTATGGACAGGAAGAGTTAGGCCCCTGGAGAGAATCCCCGCAGTACAGAAGGAAGCCATTCGGCCCATCGAGTCTGCGCCGACCCTCCGAAGGAGCATCCCACCCAGGCCCATGCCCCACCTAACCTTTTTAGAGACTAAGGGGCAATTTGGCACGGCCAATCCACCTAACCTGCGCATCTTTGGACTGTGGGAAAAACCGGAGCACCCGGAGGAAACCCCACGCAGACATGGGGAGGAAGAGCAAACTCTGCACAGTCACCCGAGGCTGGAATTGAACCCGGATCTCTGGCGCTGTGAGGCAGCAGTGCTAACCACTGTGCCAACCGCCTTGATGAGCCAGTCCAGAACTAAGGTTAACAGCTAAGGCCTTCAAAGGCCGAGTTCCAAGGGGCAAAACCAGAAAAAAACTATCTTTACATTGAGGGTAGTGGAAATGTGCAACTCTCTCTCCACTCCATAGATAAAACTGAAGCCAACCCGGATTGAGGCGATTAAACTTGCTCAATCCCCGGCGCATGACCTGAAGATCCTGGGGCCTTGTGTCGATCACAGATTCCACCAGCAGACTGGACCGCTGTTGCTCATTGTCTGGTCTGCCTTGCCTCCCCTCCTCCTCCCCCCCCCCCCCCCCCCCCCCACCCACCCCCACCCCCACCCACCTCGGGCACGGGGCCAGGAACGCCGGGTTATCTCGGAGAGAAGGATGAGAGCCTGGCATTTTGAAAAGCGGGAGCCCGTCCAAAGACAGCTTGGAGAGAAACCTCATTTGAATTTTAACTAAGCTGATTTCAGTCTGAGCCAGGGTTTCGGTTCACCCGGGGGCATTGGGCTCGACGGCACGCAAAACTGAATACACGGCATTCGAAGGCCAAAGAATAATCTCTCCCCCCCCCCCCCCCCCCCCCCCCCCCCCCCCACCCCCCGGCTGCCAAGGAGATAGCAGCACCTCTAAAACGATGAATCACATCACTGGTGCAATATCCATATTGAACAGTCTGATGAGCCATCAATTGCACGAGAGACGAGTTGCTATACAAAAGTTAGGCTTTAATAAGCTAGAATTTAGCCCTGCGGTTGACTACAATAAAATGGACGACCGCCAGGCGTTCCGACTATTTATACCTCGGTATGGAGGCGTGGTTAACTCAGCCTCTCGACCAATCGGAGAGCCGTCACATGACTGGTCTCAACCAATCGGTCGAGAGGCACATGACCGACCAGGGCCAATGGTAAGCCGGTGTTCTGCACCAATGGCAGACAGCTATGCAAATCATACCACCACACAGTCTATCACCAATCATCAGCTGCAGACTGTAATTGAAGAACCTGCATTGATATAGTGCCTTTCACAATCTCAGGGCAGTGCAATGCTCTGGTGCGAATGAGGAATTTCTGAAGTATACTCATTATTGTAACAGGAAAGCATGGCGGCCAGTTTGTGCAGGGAAATTCTGACGAGCAGCAATGAAGTTCTATTTTATTCCTAAATCGTTCCTGGCATGCGGGCGTCACTGGCTGGGCCAGCATTTGTTGCCCATCCCTAACTTCCCGAACTGAGTGCTTCGCTCGGCCATTTCAGTCAGAGGGGCAGTTAAGAGCCAGCCACGTTGCTGTGGGTCTGGAGTCACATGTAGGCCCGACCGGGTCAGGATGGCCGATTTCCATCCCTAAAGGACATGAGTGAGCCAATGGTTTCATGGTCACCGTTGGGATTTTAGGGCGGAATTCTCTGGTCCCCGCTGCTTGTCAATGGGGTTTCCCATCGAAGCCACCCCACGTTACCGGGAAACCTGCGGGTGTGTGCTGCCGATGGGGTCAGAGAATCCCGGCTTCCAAAGAATTCCGGCCTTGACTGCAGATTTTTATTGAATTCAAATTTCACCATCTGCTGGATGCCTGGTCCACGGCGCTGTCGCCTCCCCGGAGAGGTCGTGACCTCCAGTACTGATGAGGCAAATGTTTCTGGGATTGACTTCGCTAAATCTGGGGTGGCAAGCGGAATGAATAACTATGACGGCGGCTGAATTGTGACCGGGATACAAATGGCTCACAAGTGTCACTGATGACCCTGCCACTCCCCACCCAGGTTGGACACGGTACGAATCCAGCCCCACACAACGCAGGCCGACTGCACACTGTCCGAAGTAGGCCCAGTTGTGAACAGAGCTGCTGCCACTTTCTAGCAAGGGGTGATCAACATGGCCTTGCTCATGTGACTCTCATCCGAACAATACAGCGAAAGGAACATAAACAAGGATTCAGAGTCAAGCTCCAGGCCAGTTTTATCTGAGGGTTGCCTTATTTATCATATTCTTTGAGGCTTGACTCGTTTTTAAATTGTCCGTCAGTGTGACTGAACTGAAAATCGGAATTGTACCCTGATGTGCCATCAATTATCACGAGACGAGTCGTGAACGAAACTGTGGCTTTAATAAGCTAAACTGGAAGCCTCCTGGCCACTGATCCCGAACTGGGGTAAGGCTGGAGGTCAGCCACCTTTATACCGAGCCTGAGGGGAGGAGCCACAGGCGGAGCCATCAGGCAGTGGTTTACCACAATACATGTAGTACAGTAACAGTTTACCACAATACATATAATACACTAACAGTGGTTTACCACATACCCCCCCCCCCCCCCCAACCCCCCCACCCCCCACCACTCCATCCTCCCAAGGCACCTTGCGACTGCCGAAGGGCCTTTCCTGACTTGGCGTCACTATTCCAATGTCGGAAACGCAGCAACCAACTTGTGCACAGCAAGTTCCCACAGGCGGAAATCAGGCCACGGTCAACCCCGTCGGTCTTTGTGATGTTTGGTTGAGGAGGAAATATTTGCCAGGACACCAGAGCACTCTTCAAAGCTTTGACAAAGAGTCACCCAGACTCAAAACATTAGCTCCCTTCTCTCTCCACAGACGCTGTCGGACCTGCTGTGACGGTCCAGCGTTTTCTGTTTCTGTTTCAGATTTCAGCATCTGCAGTCATTTAGTAATTTCTTTTTTCTATTAGCCAGCAGATCTCGCCTTCTCCAGGAATATAAATTGGGGGCAAGGTTCAGCTGGCACAGATGTTTTTCTGAATTTAGAGTACCCAACTCATTTTTCCCAATTAAGGGGCAATTTAGCGTGGCCAATCCACCTAGCCTGCACATCTTTGGGTTGTTTGTGGGGGGGGGGGGTGAAACCCACGCAGACACGGGGAGAATGTGCAAACTCCACACACAGAGTGACCCAGAGCCGGGATCAAACCTGGGACCTCGGCGCCGTGAGGCACCAGTGCTGACAACTGCGCCAACGTGCTGCCCCTAGACTTGACAGTAACAAAAACATTCAGTTTGAAATGGTCCATGTTAGCATTTATGTTCCTCGCCAGTCTCCTCCCATCCCTCTTTATCTAACCCTAATCAGCATAACCTTCTATTCAAGTCGCAGGATTGCTTTAGAAAGGAATCAAACGCGAGGGGTCAGAGGCACCAGCTCAGCATGGGTTGGATTGGATTGGATTGGATTGGATTTGTTTATTGTCACGTGTACCGAGGTACAGAGAAAAGTATTTTTCTGCAAGCAGCTCAACAGATCATTCAGTACATGGGAAGAAAAGGGAATTAAACAAAATTCAAGAAAATACATGAGAATACATAATAGGGCATGGTAGCTGTCACCTTCCGTCTCACCTCGGCTCCTGCCACTCACTGGTTTTCTTTCTGCTTCTTTCTACCTCCAGGGCAGCATCTAAAGTTCCCCGCCGTTGCCTTGTGGTTGACGATCGGGCTCTCCATCTGTCTGCTGGGGCTGCTGGTCGCTCTGGGATTTGTGTGCCGACGGAAGATCTGGCAGAGCTGCGAGGAGAGCAAAGCAGGTGGGTTCAGCGCTCGGGCGTCCCTGCAAAACGTACACAACCCCCCAGGCCCCCCCACCCCCCCCACACCCCCAGCTTGGCCTTCACATTAGACGGGTCATTTCCTCATCCTCCCGTCGCCATCACTGACATGAATCACTTGAAGGGCGCCCCAGTGGTCAGCAGATCAACCGCATGCAATGTTATCCATTACCATGTGCCCGAATGATCCAAATAACCCCCTTTCCTCGGCTTCTGGAATGTGAAGCCACTGTGTCTTGCTGCAGAAGGTTGGATGTTTAAATTTGCATCAGTTGGAGGGGAGACGAGGATGTGTTGGGGTAGACGGGAGGGTGGGGGGAGGTTGGGAGGGAGAGGGGTGGGGGGAGATCGGAAGGCTTGAGGGTGGTGGGGCAGTTGGGGAAGTGTGAGGGGGTGGGGGGGGAGACGGGGAGGCTTGGAGGGGGAGATGGTGAAGTGGGGGGAGGTGGGGGGAGATGGGGAGGTGTGGGGTGATGGGGAGATTGGGGGGATGGGTAGTGGGGGGGTGAGGGGGAGGCGTGGGAGGTGTGCGGGAGTGGGGTGAGAGGGGGAGGTGTGGGGGGAGATGGGGAGGTGTGGGGCGGATGGGTAGGTGTGAAGGGGGTGGGAGGGAGACGGGGAGGCTTGGAGGGGGAGATGGTGAAGTGGGGGGATGGGGGGAGAAGGGGAGGTGTGGGGATGGGGAGATGGGGGGGATGGGTAGTGGGGGGTGAGGGGGAGGCGTGGGAGGTGTGCGGGGTGGAGGGGGGAGTGGGGTGAGAGGGGGAGGTGTGGGGGGAGATGGGGAGGTGTGGGGCGGATGGGTAGGTGTGAAGGGGTGAGAGGGAGACGGGGAGGCTTGGAGGGGGAGATGGTGAAGTGGGGGGAGATGGCGAGGCTTGTGGGGGAGATGATGAAGTGGGGGGGGGGGGGGGTGTGGGGAGGTGTGGGTTGTGGGGATGATGGGGGAGATGGGGGTGGGGGGATGGGTAGTGGGGGGTGAGGGGGAGGGTGGGAGGTGTGCGGGAGTGGAGGGGGAGTGGGGTGAGAGGGGGAGGTGTGGTGGGGGAGATGGGGAGGGTGTGGGGCGGATGGGTAGGTGTGAAGGGTGGGAGGGAGACGGGGAGGCTTGGAGGGGGGAGATGGTGAAGTGGGGGGAGATGGCGAGGCTTGTGAGGGAGATGGTGAAGTGGGGGGAGATGGGGAGGTGTGGGGTGATGGGGAGATGGGGGGATGGGTAGTGTGGGGGGGTGAGGGGGAGGCGTGGGAGGTGTGCGGGAGTGGAGGGGGAGTGGGGTGAGAGGGGGAGGTGTGGGGGGAGATGGGGAGGTGTGGGAGTGATGGGGAGGTGTGGGGGAGTGGGGTGAGAGGGGTAGGCGTGGGAGATGGGGGGAGATGAGGAGGCATGGGGTATGCTAAAGAACAGAGTGTTTAATTGTTTCATCTGCGGTGAACAAGGCTGCTCTATATACTGGACTTGAACTAAGGGGCAGGGCAGTTCCTGTTTCTGACTGTCTTGAGGTAAATGAGGTGATTGACCGAACTTTGAGGTATTCAAATACAGTGCAGTGTGATCAGAGGCTGTGAGATCTGCCTTGTAACAGCAAAAGTATCAAGTTGCAGTATGTAGGCTGTAAGGGGAGGAGGTCTTGTGGCCCAGTGGGTAACGTCCCCACCTTTGGATCAGACGTTCTGGATTCAAGTCCATCAGGACTTATTGCTCATGGAAGGAGCATTCTTAACACCGTTCCGGATTGATAATCAGCTCGAGAATCCTTCCACTGTTCCCCAAAGAGAAAAAGGTTTGTGTGTGTGTGAAGATACATTTAAAAAAAAAAGTTGTAAGGGATGTGGTGATGCAGATTGATTGATTATCACAGTGAAAATTATTTTTCTGCGGCTAAGGGAACGTACACAGTAGACATAAAAGAATAATCGACAGAGTACATTGACAAACAGTGATTGGCTGTGTTATATGACGTTTAGTAACATCTTGTTACCCATTTGCTTTCTGCCAGAATGGTCGTATGCTTGATGTTCAGTAACACTCGAAGTCTTCAAATAAAAAAATACTGTTCATTGAGTAACGATAATAAATTAACTACGAGTTTGTTCACTCTTCAGTAACTATAACTGTAGATTAGATTAATAAGATTAAATATATATATAATGATTAACTCCACCTGCACACTAAGCTAGATCTCTAACTCTGTTCATGAGGTCACTCTGATACGAAGAGGTGGGAAACTCTCTCTGAGTTTATCTTATATACATATATTCTGCTGCTGCCATATAGTGGTCAAGAACAAACAAAGAACAAGAAAAGTGCAGCACAGGAACAGGCCCTTCGGCCCTCCAAGCCTGTGCCGACCATGCTGCCCGTCTAACCTAAAATCTTCTACACTTCCTGGGTCCGTATCCCTCTATTCCCATCCTATTCATGTATTTGTCAAGATGCCCCTTAAATGTCACGATCGTCCCTGCTTCCACCACCACCTCCGGCAGCGAGTTCCAGGCACCCATTACCCTCTGTGTAAAAAAAACTTGCCTCGGTGCATCTCCTCTAACCTTGCACCTTAACCTATGCCCCCTAGTAATTGACACTTCCACCCTGGGGAAAAGCCTCTGACTAGCCACTCTGTCTATACCCCTCATAATTTTGTAGACCTCTATCAGGTCACCCCTCAACCTCCGTCGTTCCAGTGAGATCAGACCGAGTTTATTCAACTGCTCCTCATAGCTATTGAAATGAAATGAAAAATGAAATGCTCTCCATACCAGTCAACATCCTGGTAAATCTCTTCCGCACCCTCTCTAAAGCCTCCACATCCTTCTGGTAGTGTGGTCATCTAGCACTTGCTTATGGATGTTAATCCTTTATATACATTCAGATATACAGATCACTACAGGTTACAGTGCGGAACAAGGGACCAAACAAAGCATATACATGAGCAAGAGCAGCATAGGACGTCGTGAATAGTGTTCCACCAAATCGGCCATCTTGGAAGATATTAAATGAAAAAATGAAAATCGCTGATTGCCACAAGTAGGCTTCAAATGAAGTTACTGTGAAAAGCCCCTAGTCGCCACATTCCGGCGCCTGTTCGGGGAGGCTGTTACGGGAATCGAACCGTGCTGCTGGCCTGCCTTAGTCTGCTTTCAAAGCCAGCGATTTAGCCCTGTGCTAAACAGCCCCTTGCAAGTCCTGCAGAGTACATAAAAAACTAACGGACAAATCCAGGATAATTTTTAAAATTTGCCATAGTGTCCCCAGTAAGGTCTGCCATCTCTCTTTAGCCGCTATAGCACGCTCCCACTGAAATTCACCCTCCTGAAACCCCAGCACTGCAGTTGCACCCGCAATTCACTTGAGCCCGGAACTGTGCGATCTTTTTGGGCTGCGTATTTGTTTTTTTTTGTTTTTTGTTTGCCGGATTGGGTATCTCCCTGAGCACCAATGAAAGACGGACTGTTTGACAGTCTGCTTCATTCAAGAGCTGCGTCAGTCCTCGAGCGGATTAGGCCCCGCCTCTTATTCCGCGATTCTTGAAATGAGGTGCACAAAATGACCGAGGGGAATTTGGCGGGCGTGAGCCAGGGTGTGTGTGTGGTGTGGGGGAGGCGGGATGGGAGCGGTTGGAGGAGCGGGGTACGCGGTCGCCATCCGTGTAACGCAGAGTGATCTGGGTGCCTCATCTTGGGAGGAACACTCGTGGAGGTGAGTTGAAGTTGGCACAAAGTCCGGCATGGAGACCCGCATTCACCCAGGCTGGTGGCAGGCACCGGGTAAGTTTGATCGTGTTCATGAGAGAGGAGGTTTTCAATCATTTTGCGTACTACACTGGTCAAACACCATACAAAGGATGTACCGGCTCTGCAGTGTGAAGCAGATATACTTAACCCACTGATAACGGTGCATGAATGCCTACTCTCTTGGAAACACTCGACATGATCATCTCCCCCTGGGATCGTCCACGGCCGCCGAAGTCAACGGCGGGTCCGGAAAACCACTTCCACTATTAAAATCCTGGGCAGAATGTGCAGATTTTTGGCAACTTCGGCAGGAAAAGCGGAGGGTAGCCCGTCGGCTACCTTGCTGGCTTTTCCCGCTGAATTTTTAACCACTCTGTCAAAACAAATCCAAGGGGCAGGTCCCATAACGTCAGGTTGGCAATTCTCCACTCCGCTTACAGATGCACCATAGAAAGCATCCTATCGGGCTGCATCACATGGCAACTGCTCGACCCCGGACCGCAAGAAACACAATCCAGTCCGTCACACCAAACCAC